>NC_086286.1:86454933-87057345 GCF_963924245.1 Chroicocephalus ridibundus
ACATGCCTCCCTTGGGTTTATTCCTGACGGGCGCAGTTATCTCCCCTTCCCCCCTCATATCTAGTTTAAAGCCCTGTCAATGGGCCTTGCTAACTCCTGCCCCAAAATTCTTTTCCCCTTCTGGGACAGGTGCATCCCACCTGCCACCAGCAGGTCAGGTGACTCATATAGCAGCCTGCGATCAAAAAACCCAAAGGCCTGCCGATAACACCAGTCCCGGAGCTATGAGTTGACCTGATGCCTCTTCCTGTTAATTTCCTCATTCGTGATTGCCACTGAAGGGATAGAGGAGAATGCATTTGATGGGAAAAGTAGGTCCTTAACTTTCATAATATCTAAGTTTGGAAGAAAAGGCAATTTATAGAACTAAAAATGTGCTGTAAATACATTATTTTTCCTCCTAGGTAAATGGCACGTGGTAATCTCTGTGGAAATCACACAGCTATTGAAGTAAAATATTAAAAGCCTCATGTGATTCATAGAGCTTTTCAGATAAACTTTAACTTCTGCCCAGTAAGCTTCACAGATCCTAGTCTATGTCCTGGAGTACATACCAAAACAGCTAATGGTCCAGTCTGTCATAAGGGGGGAATGTTTTTAAGGAATGAAGAAGAGTTTCTCAAGGACTGTAGTAGCATGATGATGCAAACTGTACAGCTTTTCCTGGAAGCACCATGGAGACACTACATGTGCTGCACCAAGTAGCACCAGCTGCCATTGTGCACTGAAAATGTCATGATCTCCTGTTCCTCTGAAATAAACAGTCCCCTCAGGTTCTCCATTTCCTTTCACTAACTCATAATATCCTTTATTTCATTTACTGTTAGAAGCCGCACACAAGAACTCCACTGCTCTAATTTACCCAAATTTGTGGGTGTTTATACATTTGAAGAGAGCATGTACACTGTTCTTCACTCAGACCTTAACTTACCTAAACCTCTGGTTTTGTCATGGGGAAAAAAAAATATATATATATAAACTTATCAATACCGGATTGTCTCCTTCTTTTAAAATACTATCACATTCATTATTCTGTACACAAAATGCTTATATTTCCTCACTAGCATGCACTGCTCAAAAGATTATTTTCTCATCTATTTCAGTTCTCATTTATGCAGTCTGCAACGGAAACAGGGAAAGTTACAAGAGCCAAATTCATTTGTTTAAATTCGTTCTATCAACAGACCATGAATTACTGACATATTACATACTCAATATTGTAAAAATAATTCCAGTCAAATACTATATGTCTCTTCAGTTATTCCTTGTAGAAAAATGAACTAATAGAAGCACTTATTTCTTGAAAAATTATACACGGAAATGAAAAAAAAGGATTTACTGATATAATGTCAATTCAGGAAAAACTACAGCACGCTTTTTGAAGGACATTGAGTTCAACTAAAACCTGTAACATACAATCCATCCACCATAACCCGTAAGCCTGAATTTGACAGGTAATTCTTTTGCTACCACTTCAAGAAAAGTCCATAGATAGGATTTATCTCACCTAATTTCAGATGTGTACATTGTTCATGTCTACTTCTGAGCTAATCTCCTCAGGATCCCTCTATTGGCAATGGATTCAGCAGAAAAAGACACCCTGGGGCATTACTCATCTGGCCTGTATTAGAAATCTAGTATACACTCAGAATAATCATGCCCGAGAAACGCTGAACTTCAATTCATTGATTAAAGAGATAGCAAAAGGTGTCTGGCACAATCGTAGGTCATATTAATCCTATACTGTGCACAGAAGAAACCCATACTGGACAAGAACTGTAAAAGGAACAAATAATTTGTGATGCATCTAATTTGGGTGATTGGTCAGTTCTGTATCCCGGCTGAGTGTCTAGGAAGTTTAGTGCTCATTGCCTGATGATCTAGCTTCTTGGAAAGAGATTCCCAAAGTTTGAGAGAACAAGGTCCTGAGCAAGCTGTTTGATCCTGTTTCGAGCAGAGGGTGCGGAGCAGATGAGATGCAGGAGCACTTCCAACCAAAATCGTTCCATGACTTCAGGTTTGGAGCCACCAAACTGAACGTCCAAGAAAGATTCTCTTCTGGAAACCTTCCTCTCTGACTCTTGCTTGTAGTATAAGTGGTTTTCTGTGTCTTGATCTCCCTAGAAGTGGGTCTTGAATAAAAAAAAATAAAAAAATATCTTGCCTAGTACTATCACGAAAATATGGAAGTGCTGCTAAATATATTGGAGGTTCCTCATGAAGATGACTCTCAGGTCTAATCTCTGGCATCTACACAACACTGTAAAACAACAGATAATCTTTGCTAGCAGTATCTGATTCTGTATTTTAATTTAAATGCAGATGGATTTTTTTTTCTTTCTTTTAAGCAAATAAAGTTTCAGCAGGAAGAAACTGTTGAGAAAAAAAAAGGGGAAAAAAAAAAAGAATGACTGTTTCTTTCTTTATGGGAAACCTTTTAATAACTCAGCTAGACTCAAGATCTTTATGAAATATGGACCTTTCACACTCAGGATAAAAACCATAATACTTATTCCTTACTATTGAGGTATATTAATAGTAGTTTCAGCCTGACATGATGGTCATTAAGGCCCTCAGGAGCTGTGCTATAAATGTCAGGAACTGTTGTCAGAGAGTTAAAGGCTTGTTTCAAACAGGCTATGGTAACTTTATTTTGTTTTCTGTTGTGTTATAGAGGTCCAAACACACATTCACTTGTTTATATATAATGAAGAAGAATTGAAATATGCCTATTAATATATGCAATCAGAGTATTAATACTGGATATGTATGTAATAAAATTTTATTAGCCTTGGCACACAGGCCTCATCACCCTTTAACAATATTTATGTACTTGCCCTATTTATTTCACTATGTAAAAAAATATATAGAAAGTAAAATAAATAAAAAAAAACAATCAGAAAGACAACAATAAAGTATCGGCAAAAAAATAATGTCCTTAAAGGATCATTTGCACTAGTGATGGTGTTCCCAGACGCTTTTGCTCTTGGCTATTATACTTGCAATTCCACTACAAGGAAATGTAGTATATCACCACTTTTCCTAAACTCTAGTATTGTAGCCGATTGTGGGTCAACGCGCTCACACAGCCAATTCATTATAAAATCAGGATAAAATTTATATTATGCAAATAAGCATACTAGCCCATGTTAAATTACAGCTCTGCTATGTTGAACAATAAACCACTCTGTAGTGACTTGCTATGGACTTTTTATTTATTTTCAGCTCTTATGGTAAACCAAAACTAAGCAGAAATAATTCACCACATAGACATTTCAATGACGTTGAACTACTCATTTTCAAGGATCAAAAACTGCTTCTCAGTACTAGGGGATGGAGATTAGCTTTATTCTAGAGAACTAAAATGAAGTCATATTACCTAAAGCCCTCAGATTACTTGCGTTTAAATTTCCCAGACAGTTCTTTAAAATGTCTTGTTAGCAAATTGTGCAATTATCTTGAACATCCAAGTATCTTAAATTGGAATGCATATAGATTGACTTTTGCTTTAAAGTGAAAATATAAGCAAGCAAGTCCATTGCAGTGAAACGTTAAAACTAATGGGGTGTTATGCCCGTTCTCAAGTTAAACCTGACTCTGGTCTGAGACAAACATTGTTCAAATCAGAGAGTAGTCATAAGTCTTTTTTTAAGGTTCAGAATTTGTCTCTGAACCAGGTTTTTTGTTTGTTTGTGTATTTGTCAAAAATCCCCAACAATCTTTAAGATATCATACACAAATTTTGCAGTATGCCAAAACTCCCACTGAAGTTAAGAAATATTTCTGGTTGTGGATGGAAGATAGAACATAAAGAAAGACAGATAAAAACTGTTGTTTTTTTCTTTTTTCTTTGCTGAAGATGAAAGCAAAAAAACCAGTTGGGGTCCAAGTGTCTTGCTGGTCTCAGCAGATTCTGAAAAATTTTGAATAAAGGACGGAGTAAACTTTCTCTTTCCCATCTTGTTTTCTTATTTTTAGGTTTTAGAACTATAGTCAATGCCATACATTTTCTTTTTCTGCTCTTTACTTCCCATTACTTTGTGAAAATGCATTGTAATGGTGTTAATCCTATTATTGCCAGAGTCTCAAGGGAATATACTTTCTGTGTGTTCACTGAGGAATATTTTATCTCAATGTTGGGATTGAGCCACTGGAGAAGAAGGTTGCTTACAGAGTATACTCTCATGTTTAAGGACATTATGGTTGCTATGTGACTTTGTTTTCTTTCAGAGCTGTAAAATCTATTGAACTACATTCGTTCCTTAGGCATGCTCATGTATATAGGAAGGAAAATCAATATACGTCATTGAAATAAATAGTAAGTGAAGGCCATATTCAGTCAATGTGCTTAACTCATGGAAAGAGTTAAGACTCAATAGAACAGTAAAAATACTATTAGAGAATTTTTTCTTATAGTACAGGGTCCTGGTAATCTTAGTCCTCAGATATAAAACAGTAAAATTACAGCTGTAGAATGAAAGCAATCAGTCCTTACAGAGTACTCATCATGTTTAAATGTCTGAAGGTATTACATGATTCTGCTATGAAGACACTGAATGATTTCAGGCAAAAATAAATCAGTATTTGAAAAACAAATGCAATAAATCGCAATAAGAGACAGGCATCACGTTTTGGTGAAATGCATGCCCAAGCAAAATTGTATTTAGGATTAAATATGGAAAAAAAATCCTAGTGAAAATATAGAATTTATGACCATGAAGGTCAGATAGGATTTATCTTATCTAATCTGCCATCTAAATAATATTAGGCAAAGTCTAACCTACTCATCTGGGCTCCGCATACAAAGAGTAGAAAGGGACAGATACTCCACTGTGGCACTTTATTTCATACAAGTGTGGATGTTGAAGACGTACTACCTGAGAATGTTTCACTTCTTGTATTCCTCCATTGACTTTCATGAGATGACTAGCTGAGAAATTTAATTTCTAAATGGTTAAAGTTGTGTGACAAGTCCAACACTCAGCCAAAGCAAAGAAAATTTTTCTTTCATGCTAAAAGCAAGAAACTATCTGTAAATTTTAAGTAAACATTCATCAAAATCAGTCCATTCAATTTTTATTTTGATCAGCTGACGGCCACAAGCTTAACAAAATCTCTTTGCGTGTCAAAATGCAAAATTCCCTTATTATCATAGAAGCAAAATTGTACCTTTTTTCTTTTTTTTCTTGTTCTTTTTTTTTTTTTTTTAAACTATTACAGTCAAATCACAGAATCACAGCATTACAGAATGAACATGTCAGGTCTCAAAACTATTTATCATCCACATATTTTCATTTTTTATTCTTATTCTCCCCATCCCTTCCTCCCTAAAAAAAAAATACATAAAAAAGATAATCGCTTGGACTATTAGATCGCAGCTGTATCACTCCTAGTTGCTGGCTCATGGTTTGGGCAGCTGCAGCCTGGAGGCTGCTGGTGCTCAAAGGGGCCTTTGGGATGGCAAAGGGCAGTGGCATGGGAGCCCTTGGGCCCTGAGAGGGAAAGCAGGGTGCCAGCAGAGGAAAGTGTCAGCGAAGAGAGGGTGCGGAGGTGGCCCTGACCCAGCCATGGGGCTGATCCAGGTGGGCACGTGACAAAAAGTGCCGCACGCACCCTGAGGTTGCTGCTGCTTGATCCATTGCATATTTTGAATATCTCCTGACGATAAGTGAACTGTGTGGATTGCAGGCCCAGTAACTAAAATCAGCATCCTCTCAGCGCTGTTTTTGTCAGATTACATAGTTCAGAGCCTCCCTGACAGTCAGTCATCCTTATCCATCCAGTGGTTAAGGGACCAGCAGCCGTCACATGTTAATCACATAACCTCTCAGCCACAGCTGAAAGTATCTCTTCTCCTGTCACTTAGTCCCCACTGCACACAAATATTTTCTTTGCCCCTTTTCTCTTTTGTTGGATGGCGGTATATAGCTCCGACCCACTGCCTCCACACACAGCCTGGCAGGGGACAGGGGACACTCAGTGGTGTCTGGAGTTAGTAGCTGACACAAAGAGCAGATGTCTTAGACTAACAAACACACATCACACACTACTGCTCCACCAGCAGTGAAATGAGGCCTTTATTTTTCCATGACAATAGGAGGCCTGGACACTGCAGCTGCTGTATAAAATATGGTCAAAACCACCGAAATCCAAAGGCAAAGGATGTAAAGTAGATTCAGCCTCTTAGCCATCTTATTTCCGCTCTTCTGTATACTTCAGTGGCCTGCCTTTAGATTTGAAATGAAATAAAACAGGGAAGAAAACAAACAAAACCAGAAGGAAACACACTTCCTCCTCCTCTGTCTGCACACAGGAATATTCCTCTGTCTCAACATGATGCAAATCAATGTGTGTGCATGTGCAAGCCCACATCTGGATCGGTAAGACGAGCTCTTCTATGCTTTTGCTGAACCTATTTGTGACAACTGTATTACAAACAATGGTACTACAGTGGGTTTCTGGCTGTATAGCTTTTGCTGTGGGCTGCTTATGCATACCTCAGATGCCACCGTCTTCAAATAAGTTCTTAGTAACTCCATGCACCTTATCAACATGCATTTCTAACAAAAGCTAGCCTCATTAAAAGAAGACAAACCTCTAATCCTTTGTTTCCAGTGCTACAGAAAGGCACTCTGAAAGGTCTGCTGGTTTTCAGACATTCGTATTTTATACGTGCCTCACTCACAAGGAAACTGCTTTTAACTCCACATTCATAACTTCAGTAGGGGAAGCCATCCGACAGTTGGTTTGACATGTTTAACTTCAAAATGTCTAAAAGTCTTACAAACTTGAACTAAAGGCACAGGAGCTCCATATTAAGGATTTATCTGTACTGTTAAGAGATTAGCATGTTTAGGGAAGGAATGTAGCCCCAGTGGACTGCATGGGCATAAGTGGAGCAAATTAAAGTTACATTTCCTTGGAAAGCAGATTATGATCTCCATTTTCTTCCTGGAATGCAACAGAAAGGCTTTTCCATGGAAATAATAACCCCACCTTTTTAGGGCAAATTAAGCATAGCAGTCCAAATTGTGAGTTCACTTGCTGAAGCAGTACTGTGCTCCCAGGCAACAGTTTCAAGGCAGTGACAAGCCAGGCTTCCAGAGCCTTTCCAGAAGGATGTCCTGTAGCTTTATTTAGGCGAGCGCAGTTCTGGAGGCAAATGGTGACGGGATTAACATGATAATCCAGGAAGCCAAAGAATGGGAGGATCAACCCAGCCAAACATCTCTATTAATGCAATTGTAAATCCCTTTTCAACCACACACCCTTAAAAGTGAGAAGCCTGTGGAAGGGGAGAACATGATTAACCCATGTGGTTTCTAGTGGGAAGAAAACAAACAAACAAAGAGCCCCTGGGGGTTTTCCTATATAGAAAATTAAGTAACTGTGAGATAAATTTGGCTTTCTTGGCTTTTACAAATGTCATCTGGGAATACGTTCATATGCAAGTCCAGGCAAATGTTGGATGATATCAAGTCTTGTTAATAAAAATGGGATCAGCATCTATATGTGTCAGAAAACTATGGCAACTACGTTGCAAACAGGCAACATTCACCAGGAAAGTAGCTACGTAATGAAATCCAGATACATTATTTTCGCCACTGGAGGGCTCCCATATTTTTCCATTAATTCTGTAAAAACATATTAAGATTTGTAAAAAAAATCCAGAATATATGGCTTAATTAAAGTGTTTCCTTCTGCTAAACGTAGGTATAGGCTCACAATAAGAAATTTTTACACCTTCAATACACCTTTCTTTCAAAAATTAAATAAATGCAATTTTATTATCAGCAACAGTAGCCTTAGACAACAAATTCCACAAGACAATTGCAAGAGGGTTTACGAAGAGAAGTGGGATTATTTACTATGGTTATATAGGGAGAAATGAGGGAAAATAAGTGATTTTGTCAAAGCCGCCTACCAGGCCAGCAGATCTCAGCTCAGGTCTCCTTGAGTCTATTCCCTTTATGTTAGAATCATTAGGATGCCACAAAAGAAACAATGAAGTGTAATGCCTATTAGTCTGTGTTACCTGCACAGCTCTCATTACTCTAGAGGCCAGATGCTTTAACAACTCCAGTGTATTTATCCTCACAAAGTGTTGCAGCACAAGGACTGTATGTCAATGCTAAGACATCTCAGGTTTTCCAGGCTCTAAACTGTCATTCTTATCACTGGACCATCTTTCCTTTTTCTGTGTGTTGCTTTAAATGAATTATACCTGACCTATTGCTAGTAGTTATTATTCTTCTTTATAAAAATTTAAGCAATGTAGGTAAGGTTATCACGTAATCCAAAGCATTTAAATCAAAAATGGTTGGAATTTTATTAGCTGAATGCGATTGTGAGATAAGCTTTCACTTTTGACGATTCAGCTGGCTATCTGTTTAAATACCATGGCATTTATCATTGTTATCAAAACTGTATAGAACTTAGGTTTTATTACTTTCATTTAAATATACCTTTCAGACCCTTGCCACACTCTGAAATCAGAATCAGCAAGCTCTTTAGTTTGTCCAATATATATCTTCCAGTACTGCATGTATCTGACTGAATGAATACCTTTAGATGTTTTAGCTTCTCTTGGCATTTAAATCCAAATGAAAGAAATATCCATCCACTTGCAAGCCTGACACTCACAAGTATTTTAAGTGCTTGGCTACCCAGAGAACAGCTTTAATACATGACAGACCAGGAGATTCTGTAACACAAGGTCTGCCAAAATTGCTGTACAGGGAATGTGCCAAGAAGACATAAGCTGTCACTAAAAATATAGCTCCTAACACCTTTGAAAATTATTTAGCCTTTTTAAAGCAGATGAGGGTATTAGTGGAATGGTGGGAGGTAGACATCTCCTAAATAAATTCTGTAAATGAAACAGCCCTCCAACAATCGTTCTCTAAGAGCAAGGAATGTACCATATATAAGACTGCAAACTGAAAATCCAAATTAAAACCAAGGAGGCTGCTCAGTGGGGAAGTGACACAGCACACAAGTTCATTTCTGGACATGAGAATTTGAATTCAACTGTATGTAGCAAGCATATTTGAGTGACAGAAGTTTGCTTCTATCTTCTTTGTTATAAGAAGACATGAGACAACATAGTGGTACAATATGTTGTTTTTTCTTTATTCAAAGAGCGAGCAAATCAGGAATAGCAAAGCTATTTTAGAGAACTCGGCATACTAACAAAAACAGCTTTTGCAGTCTAGTGTTTCTGAAGGTCATTCTTGTTTAATTTGGAATGAAAATCTCAATATAATCTATTCCTCTGCAATTACTAAAAAAGGACTGTCATTGCAATATTATCCAGCAGCGCAAGCTAGGGCAAAATGGGTCTTCTTTTTTCCAGAATAAGGTGTCCTTATGACAGTACTTATATTTTACCCTAGTTTTCTGGCTGCCCAAAATGTCTCAGATGTTTAATAATTAGGATCTGGTTGGAAGTCAGATGCTTTAGTGACTGCCTCTCCTGCTTTTCTTCACCAAGAGGAATTCTAATATCTCAAGAAGGGGCCCATAAGAAATTTATTGCCAGAATATTCTCAGCATCAGGTCCCTGTCTTCTGAAGTGAACCCTACAAAAAATTCCCCAGAATTTCATGTTATAGTCATAATGCTCCTCAAGTATTCTTAAAACTCATTTCTATGACCAAGATTTTCACAATACCCAGTTAATATTTGTCGGCCTTCTACTACAACCAGCCTCCTTGTCACTGTTCCTTTTAGGATCAGGGGTGGACACGACAGTGTAAAAGTCGCTTCAGCTCCAGAACACTTACCGCCCCCATAACAAATGTCAGACACACTATTTAAAAGCTTGTAGGAAGTTAATAGTAAAGTACATTACATCACCCACAATCAGAAAAAGATATATAGCCCGTTGTATATTCAGATAGTTAAAATATATCCAGTACAAAGATATAATTACCATGAAAAAATATCATGTCTCAATGGATTTTTGATTCATTTATGTTAACATTTTTTTGACTACAGATTGTTTTATGTTACATTTTTGGTGAGTCATCATCTTAGATGTTTCAGAACTCTATTTAGGAGGACTGTTTGATATTTTCCATTTCTCTTCACTAACCACTTGACGTTTCTTGTGAACTTGCTGGTATCACATTTTGTCTATCTTACTGCATCTTCATCAGGGATCTAGGAGAACAATCTTTCTGCTTGTCAGCTCCTCTCATGGGTACAGGAAAATCTGACACATCTGAAGCGGAGTGTTAGCAAATGTTTATGGCCAAAATGTTATGTTCTACCTCATTTCTTTTCTTTAGCTCTAGATTTCATTGCAATAAAAATCTGGGGGCAGGAGATACATACTCTGAGTTTTGGTTCTAGGCACTACTTGCAGAAAGCATATGTTATAGTGCATGCTGAGTGACAGAGTCTTTGATGTGTTGGATTTTACAATAGTCCCCGTAGCACAAAAGAGATAAAATTCTGTTGAATTAGTTTTCATCTTATGAGGATAAGAGGTGGGCAAATCAAGTCAAGATAAAAAAAAAAAAAAAAAAAACAAAAACTGGCTTAAAACTTCCTGCTAAATTAAAATCAAATTATTTGAAATCCACAAAAGTTCAGTGCCTATTTTATTCCTCCTAGTTCCTATTTTATGTTGTTATTTAGTTACAGTCCTCAGAATGTACAACCAAATGTCAGGGATTTGGAAATTTGTTTCATCAAGGCTGAGCTTCCTTTAGTGAAAATGATCTCCCAAGAAGGCAGGGACCAGTGACTATGTGGAGCTCGTCAGATGATAGATGCGCTGAAGAAGGACAGGCTTCTGACTATTTTGGGAATCAACAGGGTAATTCAGTGCAGGCCAAAATTTAGGATAATGGCTATATTAAATCTTGGTTGTAGTTATTAATGTGTGTATTTATGCATTTGTGGACAGACTTTCTCAACATTTTAGTCTAGCTTAGGCTTCTCTTTTTCTTGTATGGCAATTTGCTGCTTACTCTTCTGGGTTTTCTCTTTCTCTTTTTCACTGCTTCGGGTTTTCCGTATTGATTCAGAATCAGGGAGCACAGGAAAAGCTGCTTATATTTAAAATAGAAAGCTTGCATAGTAGTGATGTCTCTAGAGCAAAAATTAAGTAAAAAACCTTTCTATCTTACTTTTTTTTTCATGTGTGTATTATTTTTTCTCATTGTTTTAAAACTCTATGTCTTAATATACTGGGAATGAATCTAAAATCACTTATGTGTGACTTCACAGGAATAACCTAACTGGGATTGCAAGCATTCAGTATAACAACTTGATGTATAAACTATGCCCATTGCTTGGTTTTGGATATGCTGCTAAACCCTTGGGGTTTTTTGTTGGGTTTAGGGTTTTTTTTTTCCCCTCAAAAGTGTATTCATCTGTCTAACTCATAAAAAAAAAAATCCTTTTCCCTCTGAATTCACTGTAGCATTGCATCACACAATAAAAAAGCAAGTGGATAGGTAAGACAAATCATCAATGCAAAGTATGCATATAAACCTTGGTATGATTTCATTTGTAGTAACAGGAAAATAAATAAAAACATTATATAAACACTTTGTGTCAGCTTTTCAGCATTCCTCCATCCAGTCATCTAAGAGGTCTAATGGTCCACAAGGTCTATGCTGCCCAAGGCAGGTTTCAGACAAAATTCAAAAGCCCAGCCCCAAAAATATGATCCTGAAAACATTTCTTACTCCATCCCCATTTCTTTAGAAATTTGATTGTTTCATTTTTCAAGAAGCTTAAACAGTTTTGTGCCTTTCAGAATACACAACCCCCAAAACTCCACAGGGCACATTGTTGAATCCTCATGACTAAATCTGTAACAGGCTTGGTGTCATCTAGGCTTGTCCAGGCTGAAGTTCTGCATAACATGGATAGAGGTAGAATTTTAGGCCTTTGGAGAACTTCTATATAAAGACAATAAAGAAAGAAACAAAAAGCAATAATACACAGAAGCCAATGAATTTTGGTATCTTCAATGTCAGGTGGAAATAAAATGGAGCGTTTGTAAGCATAGTCATTCTAAGATACAGTTCCTCCCTTTCTAAAGTAGACACCTAAAACAGGCCAGGTGAATTGCACCTTTAAACTACCTATTTCCACTCATTGATTATAAGGGGATTCAAAGACAACTAACTCAGACATAAACATCTCAGTTACTAGAGTCTGAAGTCAGGTGAGATGTATTTGACTCTAAAAAACCCTTTTTGATTTGAGCTTTGTGGTTCGAGAGATGTTTTGGGTGCTCAGGTTGAAATTTTAAATCTCTTGTGGAACTGCTACCAAAGCTTAAAGTAGTTAAACAATATAATCACTTAAACAGTGGCATATGGCAGGAGGAACATCTAACTCTGGACAGTAGAATGTACCTGGAAGACCACCTTATACGCAACATTTCTTGGGAGTAACTAAGTGGGCCTCCTTCTGGCTAGCTTTGCAGTGGACAATAACCCATAGGCAGTCTGACCAACAAGTTGCCAGATCATCTCTTGTGGGGTCAGAGATACAGGAAATATGAGTGTAAACCATCCACCTTTTGGCACTTCCCAGATCTCCCGCTTCCTAGGAAACTTCTCTAAGGACCAAAGGCATCCAAAAATCTCTTGGTAACTGAGTCTTAGTCCCTTTCCCTTTGCAGTTTTTCCACTTGGTATAAAACTGTGGACCCATCCCATGAATTCACATATGAAGCAGTTGAGTCTCCACTTTAAGGTACAGTATACACAAGCTGACACTCTAATCTAAGCTAAAGATGGAAAAAAATGTTAACCTAGTCTCCCTTTTGGTAGCTACCCACAGCAGTACAGAACTGGTTTTGCCCCACCACCTTTCTCTGACACAGTAAGCTTTTAATTTCTTCATGCATAAGAGAAAAGCTCAATTAGCCCCATATAAAGATGATTATGTAAAAGTGAAAATGCCAGGTTCTTCTCTTTGCTATTGTTATTTTGTAAGAAAATGATGGCTTAGGCATCTAATGTCAGGAACAGCTCATGACACAGTCATCTAGTGTTCTTTGTGGGTATTTACATGGCATACTCAATACACAGTTAGGTGCCTTCGCTGTTTTTCTGGGCTGTCCAGAAGCCCAGCGAAGTCACGTCGTGGCAAACTTCACCTGACTGGGTTCAGAACTGTTTAGATTCAGACAGCTGGCTTTCACTAAGCTGATATATGGGTAGAACCAAGATTGATGTTGGTTGATATGCTATGCTAATACACATAAACTTCAGTGGGTGGACATTAAAATAGGCTTAGATTATTAACATTTCCTAGTAGTTTGTTCAGTTCTTTTTTCATAGCATTTGCTTTCATGTATCCTGTAATTAGTACTTAGAGTTTTCTGTACATCCAGCACAGGCATCTAGCTTAGAGCTCTGACTCTTATTAGGCAAGGTAGCTAAAGGTCAGTCGTTTCAGTCTTGAACTTTTCATTGTCTAAGTCCTTCCTTTTATTTTTTTTCCCTTTTTTCTGTTTCTTTTCCTCCCTCCAGTGATCTAAATGTCTATGAATCATTTAGTCATCTAAACCAACATAAGTTTATTTTAAAACTTATTTAGATAGCTAATGTTGTAACTGGATACCTATTGCATGAAGAGAAAGGGTTTCAATCAACCATTGGCAAGCAGCTCTAATCCTAATGGTTTATCATTCACAAAAAACAGTCAAATGAACAAACAAAGAACCCCACAGTTTTTTCCCTTCTTCCTGGACCTCTCCACTAAAGAAGAGGGAAAAAGAAGCTTACAACAATAATTGTCCACTCTGCCGCTGAAACATTTAGCCACTGTTTCTTTAAAAGTGACTCTTGATGGGGCTCTAGGCAGGACAAAAGCACAAATAAGTGCTGGAAAGATTTATGCCTCTAAGGCTGTCTTCTGAAGCTAATACTAGAGTCACTGGTTCTCACAGAGAAAAAATCATGTTAGGTTTTAATTATCCAGATCAAACACTTCAGGCAGTGTGACCATGTCTGCAATGTCTTATGACTTTCTGAGCATATACTTGGGCTTTCAGAATAATTTTTCATATGTAACTGGCAATATACAAACTGATGTCACACCTATACTGCAGCTACTATCTCATCTATTAATGTTTAAACCAATTTGGATATTCATTAACTGCTTTTCATCTAAGTAAGGGACGTCCATTACTCATCACTAGTAACAGAGGGAATCTAGATGACCAGTTTAGACTACAATTTTCTTTTAGATTACTAAAATTAGTTGAAGTCATTAGGTGAAGTCATTAGTGTCACTGTTCCTGTATGCTAAAAAAACCTACAAATTTGTTACTAGCCTGGATCACTAGGAGCGTACATCCCTCCTACACCATATGAGCATATGGGAAAATGTTTGGGTCAAGGCTTCATCCATTCCTCTCATGCTTATCCGTTAAACAGCAATAAATCTCTATTAAGTAGTTCATACAAATGTATAAGAAGAATTCTAGCACATTTTCTTCCTGGTCTAGCCTTTTTAGAGACTTCTTGTACACTCTGTTGGAAATCCATGAAATCTATAGTTTTATTTTAGTCAGTAGAAAATTAATGGATATAAAAGCATAATCTATACAATCTGAGATATTTAAGTGAAAAACTGCTTGTTTGTAGGGTTCATTTTGCTTCTTTTTATACCACTTCCCTTTACTCTCCAGCATTTTGTATATATGTAAATTAAGTAAACTCTAAGGGATTTATTGTACTTTAAAAAAAAAAAAAAAGAAAAAATCAGTGGCATTAGCCCTTAAACTAATTCTTACAAGGTGAAGGAATTGACCCGTAGTATAAACAGACCTGATCCTTTTTTCATAAATCTAATGCTAAAATCACTGGATACTGTTATTGATATGTATATTTGTGCACTTTTTGACCACCCCTTACCTTCATTTTCTAAGTTCACGTCCCAAGCTCAGAAGTAGTATATTTGTAGGTTTCCTCTATGTTGGTTATCAACACGCTACACAGCACTTCACGTACGTTTTCCATTGGGGGTTTTGTGGATAGAAATGGAGCTTTTACTTCAGGACAGTTTTTTTCAAGTCGCTTAGTACAGTCAGTTCTAACATAGTCATTCTTTATAGTCATTGGAAAGAGAGCAATTGGAACTGAAATTGCCAAAAAAAACCCCAAACCAAAACAAAAAACCCCGAAGCCTATACCTCAGATTACTATAAATCTGAGAGAATAGCGAGTTAGATATGTTGATGCCCTATTTGGAATTACTACCCAGTGTGATCTAGATAAATATTTGCTGCTGTTGTTAGACAGAGCCCAAGCTGATAAGGATTGATAAGTGCGTCCTGCTTCAGTGTTACAGTAGATTAACGTTCTGTCCTAATTTCCTAATTGGTTTCTCCAGAATGTCATTAGGATGATTTGCTGTGTTTTGTTGTCGCTGTTGGAAAAGTCAATAATACTGCAAGTACTAAATCATAATACTGGTACTGTAATGGATATTTTAAAACTTCAGGTTAGAGGAAGAATGTGAATTATGGAAAAGTGGACTGAGGTTTGATTTTTTTTTACTTTGGCATAGCATTTCAAGGTAAGTTTTTAACAAATGAATTCATACATTTTGAAGGGGAAGGAGGACTTTGAATATTGTACTTGTTCTAGCATTTTTATAATGCTCACACAAACAGGATTTACTAAAGAAATAAAATTCAATTTTAGGGCAACATATGGGTTCAAAAAGTCAGAAGTTCAGAAGGTAATGGTCTTTGGTATATAATTCAAAATCATGTCTGAATACACTTCAGGTATGTCTAAATTTGGTGTTAAAACTGGTACTTATTAACATCTTGCCGGTGTCCATAAAAGGATCATGGTAAAGAATACTGAGAGCCAGTCATTGAGACATAACAGGAACACAACTAAGTATTTAGGTTTACCAAAATGCTTGGTTTATCTGATTTGTCCAATGTTTTTTCCAGGCAGGAGAAGTTTCCTTTGGGTTTTACAAGATTTATGGAGGTAAGCTCTTTTTATCAGAAAAGACTATGTCTTTAAAGCTATACTAAGTCATAGAAAGACATGGGCAAAATTACAGAGAGCAACAGCAACAAATAAGCATTAATGAGATGGGTGTTGTGAACTTTTAGTGTTCAGCTGAATGCATTCACTGGGCCTGCAAGAAAATGTAAGCCTGAAGAATGCATTAAAAATTACATCTTCGAAACTTTCACAAGGAGGCAAGCTGAGATAGTTGTTAAATCAAAAGGTCACATATAAAATAAAATTATGGATGGTTTTGTAAAAAAATGTTTTGTTCATACAGTGGATAAGTTGGTTGTGAAAACATTTTTTCAAAAACATATTTTTCTCATACAAAGTATTTATTTAACAAAACCAAGGCTGTATCAGGTAAATATTCAGTTTTAACAACTTTTGAAAATAAAAAAAATGGAACAGAAAAAAGGGTTTCAAATATAAAAAAAATTGTTTTGACATTTTAAAAACAAAAACCTTTGAATTTTGATACAAAATGGATTCTCATTTGGAAATTTTCTGTTTAACTCATTACAAACCCTCTAAAAATAAAAGATAATCTTTGAAATCAAAAGTTTCAGTACTAAGAAATCAAAATTTTAAGTTTAACTCACTTATTTTTTCTCTGTTTTCCTTTTTTTTAATATATATTCCTAGATTTTTACTTCATATCCCAAACCAATATAGAAAAAAAAAAAAAAACAAACCAAACTTCAAAATCTGTCACAGGATGGAAAATTCACACAGCTCTGGTTTTACATGCCATCTGTTTCCCTCTTCAGTTTCAGCATAGGGCAACCTATTTTTGATGATACGTGCTTGTACATCAATGATAGTCTACAGATGAGTTTGCTGCCTGGACAAGAGTAGTTTAAGCCACTTGAGGAATTTTTAACTTCTAAAACACAGAGAAGTCAGTAGAATACATTGTAATAAAAAAGGAAAAGATACAGTTTTGGCTACTGCGTAGGTAGGCTGAGAACTCCCAACTATGATGAACTCTGTATTTTGTCTCCCATTTTCACATATTTTTCATTTCCTTCATCATGTTACTCAATTCTAAAAAACAGTGTGAATTTGATTTGCATGGAGTCTTTGGATAGTACTTGTCAGCATAAACTTGATTACAGGTTTTCAACTAACTTAGCCCTGTGTGGGAAGAGAAATACCCTGTGTGGGAAGAGAAATACCCCCATATTTATCCCCATTTCAGATTAGAAAGAAGACACAAAGATCTTAAATTTATTAACAAAAATCAGTAAGGTAGACTGAAGTTTTTGAGAAAGCAAAAATATAAATTTTTGGTATTTTGTTTCTAATTTATATTTTTTCCACAAACTATTAATCATACAAACATACAATCATTCACTTCTGTACATGCACAGTTTAAGCAAGAGTGTGCTTTGAATCATGTCAAGGTATTCAGAGACCATCTAGTGAAGAGGGGAGCTGCTGCCTCCTTGGTGGAGGAGCTAAACCCAGCTTTCTGCACACTCATTTCTGTAAGAACAAACATGTCTTTTATCCTGGCCCTGAAAGGAGATTACATCTTTTATTATATTAGGCATGTAAGAAATATAAAAAATGACCCAAAATGTAAAAGACCATTTATAAAAATGTCCATCTGTAATAAATACACCGAAAGAGCAAAAAATCACCAAACATTAAGTGCATAAAGAAAAGACTTGCAAATATGCACAACACCAAAAGCAGAGTGAGAAGGGTCTCTCTGGTCTCTCACCAACTATCAGCATCCGGCAAACTTATCTTCTCCTCTAAACCCCTCCAATTCCCTCAAAACACTCTGATTAACTTACATTTGTAATGTGTGCATGCATCACTATTCCTTAACCTATATGGTAGTAACAATGGACATTTAGATAGTAAATACAGGCCTTCTCTGACGAAAAATAAAGAATGTAAAACAGGCACTTGAGAGGCCAGGTGGAAGCCCCTTATACAGGTAGTGTGTAGTGCTGAGGTATTATGCAAGTATAGTTAGAAACCTCAAGATAATAGATAACAAAAATCAGTTTACCTGGGCATAACTACTGCCTTACAACCACAACTGGAAAGGCCCAACAGTGTCTGAAGTATTCAGCATGTTTACTGTATCTGACATAGAAGGAGTATCAACTGCTTAATGAGATGTGAATACTTCAAGTAGTAAAAGTGATTATTCTTAACTAAGCCAATATGTGATTGATTTACAGTGGGAGAGGCTTTTACTATGGAATTGTTAGTGATATGCTCAAGTTATTTATTTTATTTCTAGGACTTGTCTTGGTATAAATATTTGTATGAAGGGCATGAATTTGATATCTGTATGTGTAAGGGCATAGTCATTGTTGCAAATACATCAGAAAATTGTATTTTATTTATTATGTCAATAAAGTTTTATAGAGAAAAACAAAACAATAAAATCATTTCATCATGGTATTCTAAGTAATATGGCCACAGGGAAAGGTGAGAGTAAGTGAAATGAATTGGTGCTTAGGATAATGAAAGTGAGGGAATAATGGGACCCAAAGGATCCAAGTAAAATACAGACAGATTCCAAGTAAGCTTCCTTCAACTCCTCAGAGAGTAATTCTGCTTGGTTTTGACCCATAAACTGCAACAGCCCTTCATTTCTAATCCCGGGCTTTTTATAAGCAGTTTGCCCACTCACACTGAATTGTGCGAGAGGAAAGTAGTAGGAGCAAGTGAATAGATCCACAAGGACTGATGGAAAATAATTGAATAGTTCCATGAGAAGAGGAGAAGGGTTTGTGATTAGAACCATGGAAGAATGTTACCTTCCTTTAAGAGGACAGGGAGGGAATTAAATGGATTTATGAGAAACGTCAGAGGAGAAATAAATTGAGCCAACTACTTTCTATCTATCTATCTATCTGCGTACCTAAGATATTTTCCTCTAGACACATCCAAGCTACACAGGAGTTCATACTGGAAGTGCTATTAGTTCTTTGCTTTACAGGGCCCGCATTCTTCATGAAAAAACAGATCTTTCACTGTTGTGGGTATGTGACCTGTGGTAAATAATCAACCCTAGAATTCATTTTCAAAGGCAACTAAGTTCACATAAAATTTTTTAGCTTCTGTTATTTCTTTCCTTTAGTTTTCCTCAGTCTGGATTCACTTAGAACTATTAAAAAAAAAAAAAAGGCATGGGATAATCATCTGATTTTGTTACCATTGCAAAAAGATACTCTTCTTTCAACAATTATTTCCAAGCAGAAGTGAAAAGTAAGAGAAGTCACATGACAAATCTTTTTTTATTATTATTTTCTTTTGAAAATCTGTTCTGTAGGTCCTGCGGTTTTACTGTTTGCTTTGGTTAAACTTCACTGTATTCTTAGCAAATCTTAACTAAACCGGTCAACCTTTCCAGTTTTACCCACCACTACCTCTTGGCATTTAGGCTACATAAGTAAGGTACAATAATCAGTGGGTATGTAAAACTCCCCTACCTGTGAAGAATTTCATACATATACTCGGTGTGAGACTTTTTCTTTCCCCTTTGGTTAAACATACACAAACAATGAGCCTCATTCAGCTCTCCTTTAGTTCACAGAAAGTGCACCATCCTGAATCGAGAGTCACCAGCACAGCTTTTAGAGTCTATTTGTAGTCTTTTTAAAATCAGATAGCTGCAATAAGAGAGCCTAAATTGATAAGCATTAAATTCAAATCAGGAGTATCTTCATTGAAACCACCCAACATTTTTAGATCCTTCAGGGAAAAGGGTCACATAAATGACAGATATGAATAAAATTACTAATTAGGATCTTTACTGGTGTAATAGATTCACACATAGAGTGTAAAAAAAGGCTAGTCAATGAATAAGTCTATGTGATCAGATAAATGAAAAGTAATACATATCAGTGTCTTTCACATTGTAACACATGAAGAATCTGTTGATTCCTGACTGGTTTTAGTTGCTCAGTTCATCCTAGAGTGGAAAAATATTATATAATCCTTTGCTAAAATATCAACATAGATTTGAATCTGAGCTTAAAGGTTATTCTTGGGGGTCCAAATAGATTAATATTTATTCTTTTGTTGCTTTTGCCTTTCTCTTTAAGAAGGAACTCTAGTACTAAGCAAGAATTGACTAAGGAAGCTATTAGTTGCATGTATACACCTTATCATTAAATAAGACACCTAAAAGGCCAGCATACTGGTGTTCTGATCTAAAATTAGAGCTCTCTACTATTATTGCAATAGCTCAAAAATTGAATAAACAAGCCAGCATTTTGACATTTGAGGAAAATAATATTGGGGAAAAACATCACATGAAAATGAATATTAAGTATGCATAAATGAAATATAATCAACAGTCACACAGCACAGAAAATGAAAAATAGCTTTTGTAGGAGCACATTACAAAGATAAACCAGCCAGTTAAATTTTGAATAAATCACCTTTTATCCACTTGCTGTGACATACAGCCATGGAAATTGATAACTTCAGAACTCCAGGTCCCCATGAAAAATATCTTTTCCAGAGGTGGCCTGTGCCTTAAATCAGATACTGCATGAAGACGACTTATAATTCTTTTTATTCCCTCCCCCTGCCTGTCTTAATAAGATTCCCTCCAAAATGCTAGTTTCACCTTCTGATGTGAGCAGATGGCAAAAAGCAGTGACCATAGCAATTACAGGATAGTACACAGAAAACAGAGAACCAAATTCTGGACTTTTTTTTATGATCTGGTATTTAAGCAGGGCACCTTTCCAGCAAAAGGAAAGGATTATCTCAAGGTTATTTATTCATTTACCAGCAATCAACCAGGTTCAGATAGTTGAAATCCCTGGTATCCAGAGAGTCAGTAAGAGGCCTCATGCATATGTTCGACTTTATGTTGCTCATCTGCAAAACAATGAGGCTTGTAATGATGTGAAAGGTTTAATGGACTCTCTCCTGGTTTGTCCTCTCTCCAAGCTGATTGTTATTTGTGTAGTGTAATCTTCTTAAGGCTGTGGTTCCCACAGGGAGATGAGCAGGCAATGACTGGGCTGTGGATGGCAGCTCATGTCAGGGATCAAGGATCATCCAGTTAATAGTTTTACATTTAAAATTCACTAATACTTCTGGTTCTAAAGACCAGCTTGCTAAGATCTAGAGCTGGCTTCGGTTATTTTGCACAAAAAGAAAGAAATTCCTTTAAGTGTCACCGTTTCAAAGTTACTTAAACACTGATCAGAATGTATTATCAGTCTGTTAATTATTATCTAGACTGAAGGAGGCTAAGGCAATGATGAAGGTATTTAGCACACTAGCAGGCCATTATGTGGGGGGAAAAAAAAAAAGAAAAAAGAATAAAGACGGTGGATATATTTGACAAAGCCAGTCAGGAGAAGTGATATTTTGATGAACTGATTAAGACACAACATTCCTTAAAAACTGAAGCTTAGCTGACTATTTGCTTTAAAATTAGTAGAAAACAGGAGTTCTAATCCCATAGGCAGCTTTAAAACCCTAAACCTGAATATTTAACCATCTGAGACATCAATATTTTATTTTTAATCTTCTTTTTGTTCTTAACAAAATGTAAAGAAAAACAAAATGAAAAAAGCTCATCTCTATAGTCTCTTCCTTGCATCTTCAATTGTCTGTGGAAAAAATAAATAGCTAGTGTGTGACTCCAGTATGTATTATGAAATAATTTTAAAGGTATCTGAGATCAGAAAGATGTTTTTTCACATACAATTGGCTGTGTCAGACTTGCTTCTAAACTTACTTTTGGTCCCAAAATTAAAGGCCAAGTTAAGGTCTCATTGAATCTTTAATCCTTACATCTGAGTAATTCCTCTGGGAACTAGGTCTTCCTACACATTTAATGCTATCAAATAAAATCATGAGACTGTGATATTTCCCTTGGGAAATCTGTCACTTCATAGAGAATTGTTTTAGATCAGGATGGAGAAAACAAAACCATTATGAGGAAGAAACAACTTACCAAAAAATACACTCTGAACAAGATTAATATGATAGGTTCATAGAGCAAAAGGCCAGAAGGGACAATTGCTTCACCTACTTTGACCCGCTCCAAACCACAAGACACTGCATTTTATCTACTTAACTTTGTACGGAGACCAATCACTTCTGTATGACTAAAGCAAAACTTGTGCTTAGCTAAAGCACATCATCCAGAAGACATGACACTTTGAAATCAAAGCATCAAGAGAAGGAGAATCTAATACTTCCCCTTCAAGCATTTTCAATCTCTTTTCCTGATAACTATTTCGTGTGAAAAATGTGTCATTTCTTTTTTGAATGTGTCAAATAGCTGCTATTGTGCCCTTTGTTCCTATAATTTTTTGAAAATCATAGGGTCTTAGAGTGGTTTAGGTTGGAAAGCAATGAGGAGGTCATCTAATCCAACCCTCAAGTCAAAGACGGGATAAAAACAATATCAAATCAAATATATTTTAATTTTATTTATTTTTAAGAAAGAAAAGCATTGTGGAATGTCATTTTCTGACCTCTTTTTGGAGAGGAGTTGGGAGGAGTATGTTATATCAATTTCATTCTATCAACATTTCTAAAAAATGAAGGTACAAAAACTGCACAAAACCTATAGTATGGGTCTTATCAGTGTTATACGCCTAACAGATTACAAAATATCATCAGTCCTTTTTGCTACAACTCTGCTCAAAGACCTTGTATGCATTTAATTTTCCATTGTGCCTTGAAAAAATATTTTCAGAACACTGCTTTCCACTATATCAATTTCCATGTATGAGTACAATGGCATTTGTCTTACAAAATCATTTATACACACCCAGATATATGCGCTTGTTTAACTGCATGATCCAGATATTTTAGGATTATTCTTTTGCCATTGTTCTGGCATCTGTGCACATACAGATTTCATTTGGAGGGGTTCTATGTTAACTTTAGAAAAACAGATTTTTATATATATTTATTTTATTTCTCCTCTGCCCTTTCTTCACGGTGTCCCCTAGACATTGCAACTTGATTTTCTTCTTTTGATCTATAACAGACCACTGGACAAACAGTCCACAAACATTATTTCACCTTTCAGCTTTAGGCAGATCACCATTTGTAGATCTAGCTCTGCTCTAAAGATTTGTGCCCTCTTGCTTGAACAAAATCTTGACCTGTCTCTCTGACTGATTTTTTAAAATACAAGCTCACAGTGGCAAAAATTAAGTTTATTTTTTTCACCAACCATTTCTTTCCCTTTCCTCTTTTCAAATTTTCTCTGAACATCATCACCTTGTCCCTTGTCACTGAACGCCTTAATTATGTGAGAGTCAAACCTGAGTAATGTAATTGACTCCAGCATCTTTTTGTATTGTCAGTTTCAGGCTACAGCAAAATTTCAGAACGTCTTCCACTTTCCATCACAAGGTGTATCTTTTCCTGTACAGGTACACTAATAAAGCTTTCGTTCAGGTTCTCATCGTATTCAAAGTGCTTCAGCAAAATACAATTTTCATAGTTCATTGCTTTGACAATGACAGTCCCCCATAAGCATTTTTCTATCAATTCTGCTTCTATCACACCAAATGGAGATTACTTATTTTTACACCCAAGGTTCTTTGAAGTGTGTACATCTGCTCAGACTTTCTCTTTTACTGCTGCAATGTCAGATCCCATCTATGCTTGGCATTCCTACATATTCTGGAAAACAGATTTGTACACTGTCCTGTGATAATCTTTGGTGCTTATAGCTTCCTAAAAAATCACTTGATGGTGCTTCTGCAGTTTCATCCTCACTAGTTCCTTTTGCTGCCTATAAAAATTCTTCTCAGTGGTGAACCCCGCTGCTTCTTTCACACTGACCAGAATTGCCCCACTCTGTCTTTGCTTCCAGTACACCACCCCTTCTCCTTTCTCCCAGCCTGCAGGTACCTTATGTCTTTTTTCTTACAGTTAGACAGATGATTTACTGAAACAGGAACTCTTGGTTTGTGTTTGTGTTTATACAATTCATGGCACAAATAGGACCTGGCCTGATGAGTGGCTCATCAGTAACACAAATCAAAGATTAACCTGAAAGTCAAAAATCTCGTTCAAAGTCCAGAAACATTTTATGTTTTCTGTTTGTGTGTTTGTTTGCTTGCTTGCTTGTTTTTTTTTTAGAGAAACGGGAAATGGTACCAGACTTTGTACTCTATGGAATTAAGAGATACATAGGTGTGGAAAACTAAGCAGACGGATGTTCAAGAAAATAAAAAGGAATAAACTACTTCATTATATAAGTGTTTTTTCTAGATGAACAGAGATTGACATTTCTCATTAAAATACAAGCTCATTTTCTAATAAAAAACCGCCGGAGGAAAATTTCAAAATATATCTCACTTTAGTTTTTTCTCCTTTTTTTCTACTTTGTGTCTTTTAAAAAAAGGTGAGAAGAGGGATGAAGGTACCAATGGGGAAAATGTGAAGAAAAGAAACTGAAATACCAGTAGAACTTCCCTCCTCCCCCTAGTTTTCATTTCTTGTTGCTAAACAGTAAATTAAGAAGCAAAGTTCTCTCCAAAATATCATTAGTAGCACTTTTTCCCTTTCAGATTAAAAACTTTCAAACAGAAAATGCTGTCCTGCCTCATGTATTTGTATTTGTATTTGTATTTGTATTTGTATTTGTATTTGTATTTGCATTTGCATTTGCATTTGCATTTGTATTTGTATTCATGATGATTTGAAAGGGTTTAAAAGCTTCTAATTGTGTAACTGTTATTTTATATAACTGCACGATCTTGTCATAGCTCTCTGCTCCATTCCATTACTAGCTCTGTACACACTGTAATTAGCTACGCATTTCTACTAGTCAATAGTCTATACCCTTATTGTTCATACTTACAATCAGCAGTGCATGTCACACCTTTGTTTCTGAATGTCCTGACTGTCCCAAAACACTTTTTAAGTCATTTAACATGTGCAGGAGTAAAGACACAATAGCTTCTCCTTTCCCATCACCAAGATCAGTAATAACTATTTAAAGCATTTGAGATAATTTTCTGTCTGAAGCTACATATGTTGAACACACAAAGAAAAAAATGATTCCTTGTTACTGTTTGAAAAGACCAGTAAAGAATCCTCGCGGTAGGAAATTGATCAAGGAGATCATTTCCAGTAAAGAAATAGAGAAATGTCTATATCAATGTAGGAGATACTCTGAGACTCTTCAAATACTATACAAAAGTTTCGTCATACATTCTGGGGCGAAGAACATACAAACTGAAGTCAATTTGGAAAAGGGCTATTTATTAAGACTAGAGGAAGGTAAGATACATCTTTAGAAGGGACTGCAAAATTATGGTTTTCTTAAACTAGCAAAACAGAGACTGGGAGGGAATATGACTTCGGTCAATAAACATATCAGGATAAAAGCAGCCAGGGAAAGGTGAAGAGCTATTGGAGCTAAAAGCTAGTACGTGCATAAGAACAAACAAGTACAAAGTGTTCATCCATAAATCTTGCATGAAAATGAAGAAGCACTTCCTAACCTCAGAAGAACAAAAGACCTTGGAGACTGACCAGGGAGAAGCAGAGCAGAACTCAGAAGTTCTAAGATGGAGCTAATAAAAGTGTCTTTATGACACATTTGCTCATGGTAGGGATGTTTGAACAACACATCCCTGAAGGTTCCCAGCAATCCTGTAAGTTAGAATCACAGAATCATAGAACTATAGAATGGGTTGGGTTGGAAGGGACCTTAGAGATCATCTAGTTCCAACCCCCTGCCATGGGCAGGGACACCTCCCACTAGACCTGGCTGTTCAAAGCCCCATCTAGCCTGGCCTTGAACACCTCCAGGGATGGGGCATCCACAGTTTCCCTGGGCAACCTGTCCCAGTGCCTCACCACCCTCACAGTAAAGAGTTTCTTCCTAATATCCAATCTAAATCTCCCCTCTTTCAGTTTAAAACCGTTAGCCCTTGTCATATCCCTACTCTGTCATAAAGAGTCCTTCCCCATCTTTCCTGTAGGCCCCCTTTAGGGCTCTGATAAGGTCTCCCCAGAGCTTTCTCTTCTCCAGCTGAACAGCCCCAACTCTCTCAGCCTGTCTTAATAGGAGAGGTGCCCCAGCCCTCTGATCATCTTTGTGGCCCTCCTCTGGACCCATTGCAACAGGTTCATGTCATGGACCAGGAGAAGATTTAGACCATCCCCCATCTTAGAAGTGCCACAACCCACATCCCTATAAAATAAATGGACAGAAATCGTTTTGGTGTTAACTTAGGATCTTCTGTAAGTTCTCAGGTACAAAAATATGTAACAAATTTCTATAGATGCTCAAGCTAAATGTGGTCTTTGTTCCACCCGTTCATCAAAATGGATCAGAAGACTCCTCTAAACAGGAAGCAAACTCTAGATTGCATAAGCACTATCAGCTGCAGAGGTTGGTGTTGATCTGATTGATCCATTTCTGCAAATTCTTAATGTGCTTTTGTATATACATAATAATAAGATAATAATAATAAGTATTTAGATTCCTGCAGTTCCTCTGTCAGTGTGTATATATGTTCATTTATACATACAAAGTACAACTATAAATACATACATATATAGAGGTATAAATATTCATATCCGTATAATACCTCTAATGGAGAGAAGAATAACTATATTTTTACTGGAAGGCTGTAAATGGCTTTGAACACTTTTAGTGAAACACTTCCACATTTCTCTAACATAATGTTTTGAAAGGGCCCAGGGTCAATACAAATGTAATATATGGAGGCTAAAAGAAAATTTGACAGAAAATTTGTTCAAAGAGCACAGTAAGGTGGCATGTAAAAACAATAATGGGCCATTATGCTGTCTTATTAGAGAAATTAAAGCTTTGCACACGCTGCCTGACTCACAGTGTCTGGCTTTCTACTGAACAACTTGAAACCTGTATTTTCAACTCAAGTAGTGATGTTTTCAAGTGTAATTTCCTTTTAACTCTAAATATTTAATAATGTCAAATGTGGTAAGCTTGTTTGGGAAGCTCAAAAGGCAGAGAGCCACTGGGCTCCCACAAATACTGTTTGGCTAGGCAAGCACTGAAGTTCATATGCAAACAAACTAAATGGAGTCTTTTCAGGTGCAAACAGTGGTGTTTCATCTTCTGCACATGCACTGTAAGCTTCATCTTTTGGAAAGCTTCTTTGTAGATCTATCAGTATAGAAAATAGTGT
Source organism: Chroicocephalus ridibundus (assembly GCF_963924245.1). NCBI lineage: Eukaryota > Metazoa > Chordata > Aves > Charadriiformes > Laridae > Chroicocephalus > Chroicocephalus ridibundus. Next base: position 86,482,100 of record NC_086286.1, read on the forward strand.
AGCGTATATGTACTAACATATGGAGGATCTATATACTACGCAGTTTTTTAAATTAGAAATAGACCTGCAACACTGAACTTGCTTTGAGGGATATGTCTACTAGGAAGGCGCGTAGCATGTCACCAGCAAACCTTCCAAGCAACCTTTCCTCAGGAAGGAGGAAAATCCCTCCAGTGATGTAATTTTATGCTATTACATCAAATAAAATATACTTTAACAGCCAAAGTTCCTGATACAACATTGGTGTAATTTCTTTTTCCATTACAAAAGAACTAGAAAAAAAATGCTTCTATGAAGACATGATTATACTTAGGAGCATTTCTCATACATTCTACCTATAAATTTAGTCATCTCTCCTGCTCATTGTAGGGTAAATATTTGTGGTTGGAATTCTAAGTATTTACTTGAAAAATGAAAAAAAAAACCAAAAACAAAAACAAAAAACAAAAAAAGCAACACTGCATTTGAATTTACAAGGTGAGATTTGAAGTTACAGGGTGAGATTCAGAATCTCTCTCATCACACAGGCATCAAGTACACTTTTCTATGGATATATATGGAGGACATCTGTCTGAATTTATCCTATTGGAAGTGACTGATATACAAACTGCATTCATTTTATGGCAGAAAGCAAATATAATTTTCCAAGATGTGTTTGGAAACATTAAACAAATTAATTGGGTTAGATTCCTTACTTGGGATAAACAGAAAGAGTACTACGGAAGTCAAGGATATGACTCATTCATTAAACACTTTATTTCTAGGCCTTCCAAGACATTTATTGTGCTAGCATCTAGCAGACTCGTGAAATGCTGGGGAGATTTAATGTGCATTCTACTTCTGTGAGGTACAGATTTACCGCCTCCTTTTTGCTGATGCAAGTCTGAAGCCCAAAGTCAGTGAGCCAAAGTTAGCCGAATCTGGGAACTTAAATTCAAGTCACTTGAATCAAGTATATGATGAAATAACAACGTCTTCACCCCTTTCTGCTTCAGCAGCACCTTATGGCTAAATGTGTAGATACGAAATAGCTAAATAGAAGACTAAATAGAACAATGGTAATCATAGCACAACAGTGTTTACAAGGACCACTACAAACTAGTTTATTTTTCCTGGACTGACACATTTGGTCTGATTTGCTTCTAAAGTTCTCTAGATCTTTTTAAAGTATTCTGTATCAAAAATCTCTCTTTTTATTCCTTTTATTTTTTTTCTACTGTTATTCAAATTAAATCTTTCTTTCTGATTTTTTTATATATATATGTATATTTGATTCTTTTTTTCCTCACTGTGGACAAGCAGAATAGGCTTTTTGTTTCTTCAAAGCAGGCTTTATCACATCCATTTTGAGTCTTCTCTTTTTTAACCACTGAAATCCCAATATCCCCTATATTTCTTAGTTGGTCATTTTTGTTCATGTATGCCTGTCTAGCTGCACTGAATTACCAAATTTATATGTCAGCTTTGTTGATTTTGTTTTTTTTCGGGGGACTTTGGTTGTTTGTTGTTTGGGTTTGGAGTTTTTGTTGAGAAACAAGTTGAAAAAGGCTAAATAGGAAAAGGAACTTCCATATCTAGAAGAAGTTGCACAAAATCCAGTTGTTTTCTTTTTCACTACCCACTGCTATTCCTCCCTGCTCAGGGACGTATTTAGATTTAAAGGAAGAAGAGCACAGTGTGTAGGCAGTGGACCCCTGCTATTCCTGGGTCTTTGTCAGTGGTGAAATTATCTGTGAAAAAAGAAAAACATAAACCTGTTTAGCCTCTATCTGTAATCTGTCCTTGGATACTAAATTGAGTTTAAATTGGCTGAACTTAAGTATTTGTGCCACTATATGCTTGCATTTACTTGTGAATATAAATTACTACTCAATACAGACCATAGGTGAGTCTTTTGCTGGAGACTTTCATTGACTGTACCTGATAGGTCACACAGAAAGCAAAAAAGATACTCAAATTTGTAATTTGAAAGGCCTAAATTATTTGCTCCAGAGTTTCTACTGTTTAATTTGGAATTATATGAAACGCTATTTTTGATGCAGCAAGGTTTGATAGCATGGAGAAATGCTGACTCATGAGCTGAATGGCAGGACATCACAGTGTGAATTTCTGTAGGCAGATAAAACTTGGCAGCCTTCATCAAAAATTAAGGAAAATTTTTATAGAAAAATAATATGGCAAAAGATTCAAGGTACAAAGTCTTAAAGATGTGTTGACTACAACAAACTCATACAAACCATGATGAGTGCTTTGAAATAGCAAAGTAGATACTTTCAGCTAAATTGTAACATACTATAGGCATTTGTATGAGGATACTCCTGAGAAAGAGAGAAAAACAACTGTTGGGAGTTTTGCAATTGAATCCCAGTGGCTGGATCACCGCACAGGAAATTTTTCACTTTCAGGTTTTGTGGTTTTGCCTTTTGACACATGCTTTTAATTCTGCTGGTTGCTCTGCTGATCTGCTGAGTTTGTTTTTGAGAAGAATGTGAAGATTTAGTGCCGTAGGAGAGTGTACGGGAATTATTTGAATGTCCTAATATCACTCCTACTCTTTGCACAGGAATGAAGGGAGGAAAGGGAAGACTGGAGCAAAGTGAGGCTACGTGGGTCCAGGGGTGCTCAAGTTCAACTTCTAGGTTTGTACCATCCATTTGTTCCTTTCAGTTGAAGGACAAGAGGAGCAATTCAGCAATATGATCAAATAACTGAATAGGAAATTGGAATACAGCTTCCTGGATGAAAGTTAGCAAGACCACTTCATCTGAAATGCTTCTTCCCAGAACATAAGAATGCCTTAAAAGCCTCTCAGCCCAGACACATGGTAGATGAGTGATTGCCTTGCTTAGACTGAACAGACACTTCTTAAAAAAAGTAGACGCTTCTTAAAAGATGTTCTTTTGCTTTCTGTATATATTAACCTATAATTCAAGTGAAACATGAATGGGATGAAGGATAACTTTACCAGGAATCCACAGTTATTGTCAGACTTCTCAAAACCTCTGTGAAGAGGACAAATAAAAGAAAATTTACAAATACACAGTAGCTATATTTACCAGTCGATATTTTCTTTCTATTTAGGGGCATTTACATGTCCAGAGCAAAAGTGATACAGATCTTGGGAAAATCTCACCTTCACATTCAACCGATGATGGAATTACTTCATGAAAATGAAATGCTGGTGTTAATTAAAGTAGTATGAAAGCAGATAGCCTTCACACTCACCTTTTAGAGGAACATTAATTTTCAGCAGTCCTCAGTTTTTGGGACAGCCTGTGTCAGAGTAAACTAGGCCTCCGAGATGTGCAGCACCCATTAAAAGACCTGAGGCATGGACATTCAGAGACTGACTCAGACATAGCGAATCGTTAACAAATTTCGACTCCTTTGGATCACACAGCACAGTATACTTGTGGATATCAGCTTTTAACCACTGATAGGGATGATGATCTCTTAGTAATGTTAAAGTGATTTAAAACCACTTTCAACCTGAACATTGTGAATAACACGGGAACTCAGGAACATGCTTAAAGTGTGACCACTTTGTACCAAGTCATTATATTCCTGTCCACTGCACTTAATGATTTTGTGTACAGTTTTTAAAATACTTTGGCTCAACTCTTATCCAAAACAATACATTGCTTTATTTTTCACCTTTTCACTTCTGAGGAAAATTTAGTTAAGGCCTCTGTCTTAAAGTGCACTATTTTTCCCTTTAGTGATCTCCACAAGAAAGTTGCATTTCTTTTCTTCCTCGGTTCAGGTGCCCAGCCATCACCACTCAAGATATAAAGCATCTTGTTTACTTCTAACCACGTCACTGGGGCTGTTGTCATGCTATTTCAGAAATGCGCTGCAGCTAGCTACAGGTACCAAATGGAATCATAGAAAGGTAGAGGTTCTTGATTGAATTTATTTGTGTTTGAATCTGTCAGGGATAAAAGAGCCAACAAATAATAAAATAGATGCAAGCCTCTGTAAGTCAGCAGCCACCTGCTACCTCTGGGCTATTAGAGGGGCCCTCAGCATGACAACACAAATCCATGCTGGCAGGCCAATCACAGCTTAAAAAAAGCCCTACATCAGCTCAACTCATCAACTCAGTCAGCAAAGTGACAGCAATGTTGAAATTTCATTTTTCCTGATATTAGTTGTGAATTGTGTTATTACGTTATTTTTACTCTCAGTCTCTCGTCGTCTTTTAAATGCTGATAGTGTTGATGGCTCTAAAATGCAGTCTATCTAGCTGCTCTTTCAAGAAATTGAGGTTTGGTTCTACTCTTTTTTATTTCCCCAAATAGGCTGAAGCTCTCATTTCATTTCTCTCCTTTCTATACATCTAAATCATGTAAATTACAGGGAACTGTAAAAGTCAAAGTATTCATCACAGGCACCATAATTATTGATAATAATCTATTCTTCAAAGCTAGCACCATTTCACATGCTGTTCACTAATTTCACTCCCATTTATAGACTAAGTCAAATTCTGTACTGACTTGTATCACTTGCAAATGCATTTAAATTGACCCTAAGAGTTTAAGAATTGGAAAACAGAATTTATATATGATGGTGTGCTGCTACCTTACAATGGTACCTTGTTTAACAAGGCTATGAAAAGGGACAGAGCAGAATGTACTGTTAGTAAATGGAGTGAATATTTAGGGCTGTGAAAAGAAATTAAATCAGTGCAGTAGTCTGAAGCAACCCCGACATGTTTTTTTAACTAACAAATGAAATTCTGGCCTCAGTAGAGTCAGTAAGAGTTTTGCCAATAACTTCCACAGGGCTGGGATTTCACTCCCATGGACTGAATTTGAATAGAAAAGAGGATCGTGCCTCTTTTTTTTTTTTTTTTTTTTTTTAAAGTTATTTGCTTTGAGAATACAGTCCAAAGCATCTTGCCTGAACCAGAGGCTACAGAAATGATATTTAAAGATGACGGAGAAGGGAGAAAATAAAACAAAGCTGTAAGTTATTTCTTATCCTTTTATTGTTTGCAATCACTGTACACCAGTGATTTACAATATGTCTCCACATCTTCAGTAGTGTATCACAGAGGCTTGATCACGTACTTGTGCTCATTAAAAGGATCTTAACGCTTTCTGTGTGGTCTCATTTATTTTCTAGGTAGTTTGCATTACTAATCTGAACCAGTTATGGAAGAGAATTCAGTTTGAAACCAATGAAAGTAAGTGGTTTGGTTCCTCTGGGACTACATCAAAACTTGGAATTGGCCTTAGTACAAGCAGTAATCACAGACAGGCAAAATTCAGCATCTCTGAGCTGTCAGTGACCTGATTTTCTTCATCCCTCATTATCACATAGTTTATTTGGGAGAGGCCTGAAAATTATCCAGGAAAGCTGGCTCTTTTTTGAAGCCTAGGGAGTTACACACAAATGAAGAAATGAGTTGTGGGTTCAGATGTGGGGCCAAACATACAACATGAGCATATGGAGATATCCTAATTTGTCCCCTGCTCTTATTCTTCTTTTAAAATTCTATCAGCAAGGAGACAAGAGAATTTTCTTTTGTAACTCCTGCAACTTTTCAAGACAGCATTCCTTTATTTTTACACTATTTCTGGTTTTTTTCATATTTTCTCTGAATTCCTTTTAGCAACCCCTTAAGATGTTTGGCAATTTCTATCCTGCAACTGCACTGTTTAACTATGAAACTAGTAAATCAATAAATAAATATGAGAAAGACTTTGCTTCCTAAAGTTGCATTACACAATAAATCTTTTCACTCCTAGTACACATTCACCCACAGCCTTGCTTACAGCGCATGAGCACAGTTCAAGTAATTTAGAAATGAATAAACCTTTTTGTTTAAGTAGCCAATATTGTGCTTATTCTGCATCCAAACTCCTACATATATCATAACACAGTCCAGTAACAGCACAGTAGAATAGCTGCTGTACAAAAATGCATTCTCATAAGCAACAGCTGTCAGCTAAAATCCTTTTATAATTTTCTCTTGAAATAAACTTACCTCTTCTTTCTGACTACGTTATTCACAACTTGATATCACACAGAAGCAAAACCAAATTCAATAACCTTTAAAAACTCCTTTCCTACCTACGTGTTATGGTGGGTATTTTTGTAGCTGGACTAATAGTTCATGCTAAGAAACCAATTATGTTTCCTGTGCGATTAACAGGAAGTTAGTAAATGGAGTACTACTATTACAGGACATATTTTTCAGGCAATCTCTAGGGTGTTCTAGAAAGAACAAATAAAACTAGTATCTAGAGATCTCTGTTCCTTTTATATCTGAAACTTCCCTTGTTATAATTCTGCCTTGAATGATATATTGAAATATGTACCTTGTGTCACACTGTTCATCAACATGTCACATTGTATCATGTCACTTTATGTAGCTCAATATGACAGATGCATTTCTAAAGCCATGCGTCATCATGTCCCATGGCATGAAGAGATGTGAAAATAAATACATTCTTGTTTTGTTTACAGTAAACTACTTCAAGAAATAGGAAAAAACAAAAACGAAACCCCCCAAACCAAAAAAAAGAATCCACAAAAAAAAAAAAACCAAAAACCCAAACTAACATCAAAGAATCCACTTTTAAGCTTTGGAATATTTTAAATAAATGAAGGGAAAGGGTGGTGTCTTCCTCATTCATCTTAAAAAAAAAAAAAAGTATACAAATTAGTACATGCCCAGAATGCATAATTTCATTTTGCTTTTCCTTTGATTTAAAGGATAGAAAGAACATGCCTTTAAGCAAGATGTAAGCAATTGTTATATGTTCTATAGATAGCTAGGGAAATTACAGACTTGGAAAAAATTACTTACAGACTGAACAGGTGGTAAATTCTTGTTTTGTTGACAACAAATTATTGTATTTAATTATTTAAAACACACATATTAATTAACATTAGGGCTTATTTTGTATTCTTTTCTAGTTTCCTTGAAACAGGTTCTATAAATAATTTCCACATTGTATTGAATTGGCTCAGTTTGCAATACACTGGCTTCACTGATACGTTCTGTTTGCTGTGAACTATTCCTGTGTTGAAATATGCTGTAAAACTACGTTAGTTGGCTGGGGAGGCCAGACACCGGCCTGCTTTGCATTACTGATGTTTTGCAAAGCAAGTGGACTGCAGTGATGAATTTGGCTCATCGTTGATGTAATTGTGCATAGGTGGCCCAATTTACAACTGGGTTACTTTAGTCCATTAAGGATGTAATTCCAATGAGTCAAATTCACTCTTTCATAAAGCTGAAATGTGAGGAAAAAGGCAGCCTGTCACAGAGCATTATGGCTCCCTAATTGTCTGTTCAGACCCCTCGATGGCTGCACCTAATGTCCCAGGTTAAAGTAGATGGCGACGATGCATCATTCACTGGTTACTGCTCTCTCCCCAGCACCAGGCACCTTTTCTACTTCTCTATAATATACCCTAATTTGCTGGAGGCCATAGTTCTAAACCCCTCTTGTGTTTTAAAATAGAAAAGGCATTACTCATCTCTTAGCCTTGAGACTTGTTCTAGTCAAGGTATCGAATACAACAGAAGCAAGTAAAGTGCTGGAAACTGAAGTCCTACGTCCAAACACACAGAAGAACATGCTATGTCCAAACATGCAGGAGATAATTTGGTATCCCTATCCAGCCCTGTCAATTTGCTTTAACCTTTATCCAAAGAGTTTATATCAGGACTTGAAGGGCTTAAAGAGTATGCTGTTACCATAAACCATGTCTTAAAGTGTGCCCCAAGATTTTGGGTAGTAGTGTGTACTCATGTTAAGTGAGAGAAAGAAACCATTCTTAGGTGGTGGCATCATCTGCACAGAGTGGGTGAAAAAAACCAAACTGATCTGAACTCAATCTCAATATACCGATAGAGAAGTCCCCATAATCCGACTTCCAAACCAGAAGTAGATAAGTCACCGAAACAAACACTGATGGTTATACTGCATCCTCAGTACAGGATTTTATAGGCATCTCAGTAAACTAGTGCAATATCACAGAATGGTAGGGGTTGGAAGGGACTTCTGGAGATCATCTAGTCCAATTCCCCTGCCAGAGCAGGGTCACCTAGAGCAGGTAATATGCTGCAACAACATATAGTTCTGATTTGGGGTGCTTTTCAAGCTAACATTCACCCTGAAAGATTGCAAATCCAGCACTATCTCTGCATTTGCAAGTTGTTCTCTGTCTCTAATCTAGCTATTTTAAGCAGGTTTGGGCATGTACACATGAACTCAAATGACATTAGGATTGTAGTGTGGTATGTAGTGTACCTTTGTAACTTAAAGAAGGTTAAAAAAATTAATACTGAATAATCAAATAAAAAGCATCTGTGAGAAAATCTCCCAATTTCTTCAGTAATCCTGGGGGTAAATATCAATCATTCTTTAACAAGACAGGGATGCTTTTTGTTTCCTTCTGTTATTACATCCATCAAGAATAGTCCAGGTCATCCCACAGTTTGTAAACGCTCACATTGTCACTCTCAGATTCACATCTTTCAGTTCAATTAAAAACAAGGACTGATTTACTTCTGAAGCAGAAAAAATGGACGATTCCTTTTAAGAACAAAAGGTTGCATTATTTTGCTTGATAAGTCTCATGCTATTCAGATGATTTTCTTAACTAGGAGGTAATGTGCTGTAGCCATTCTATTCCTTCTTAAGGTTCACATTGTTCTTATGGAGAACAGACAGAAGACAAATGTTTTGCATATGATGTTGTCAGATAGTTTTAATGACCGTACTTGAGAAATGAGAGAGGAAGAAGAGATTGCGAGGCTTAGTTATTTGGATGAGGACTTAATTAGAAACTCAGTTCTATAAGACTAATATTGCTTTCTGTTCTCGTTTGTTCTTTGTGTAATATGAATAATGACATGCCAATTGTGTATGATTATAGATAGTTATTTATGGAACTAGATTTTGCCTCTACACTAAATTATGCTTTTGCATGTGAAGTAAGCATTCTTTTGCCTCTGTGGTGTTTAACTGAATCTATTTTTGTTTCCTTTTTTCTATTAATCCATGGATTGGTAGCTGTTTTGTTCACCCTTCTGTGCTATTCTCTCTACAAGCTTATATGCCAAATTTTTTGGTGACCAAATATAATTCATGTAAAAATCTTATAAACTATGATATATTTATATGTATGTTTTAATACGATATAAATATATATAATTTATTTGTATGGTCTATATTTATACCATATAAATATATTTGTATGATACATTTATATGATATAAGATATTTTAAATTATTTATCTTATAAAAGATAATGATTAAACAGCAATAATTATTAATATTCAGTATTAATTTTTATTTTAGGAAAATATATTTGTCTGTTTTCCTAAATAGATCTGCTTACTGTAACCAAATATTGAGTCTGTATTCATGTGCATGTTCATGTGCAAGTATACATAGGACTATTTTTCAACAGCAACTTTTGAAATCATTGGACATTGTCAACTGATTCTGAGAAGTAAATATCTCAAAGATAGCAAGATTCCACAAGCTTTGTGAAAATAAGTGACTTATTAGAAGGAAAAAGCTTTTCTATAGAAAAGTTGTTAACTACTCTTTGCTTGATTTCCAACAACCTAAATGGGAAAGGAAGACACTGGAAGTCGTGGATATGATCATGGAACAACAAATTTTTTGTCTTTTTTTCTGTTGGATATTTTTTTCTCTTGTATGTAGGAAGGAAGAAAAGGATGCAGGGGAGAATACAGAATACATTCATTCCCACGGTCATAAATGTGCACTAACAATATCAATGAAGGCTGAAAGGGTATTAATACACTAGGGAGACGGGATTTCTGTGCTATTGTTCCTCCTAAAGCATTTGAATATGTACTTTTAAGCATTATTTATCTACTTTGTTTTGTACAATCTAGATAAAAGCCATTTTTTCAATGCCCTGGATGTGCGTACTGGCCTCTTCAAAAAACCTCCATTCCTTTTCCCTAAAGCATTAAGAAACAGAAAAAAAAAAAAAAAGATTCATGCCAACATAACAACATTACATTGAATCAGCCCTATAAACTTCCAAGGTATGGACATATATTTGCTTGTCTTTAGAAGTTTCCCATAAAAGAATTACTGTGCTGTTTGTAAAGTTCTCTGACAGCCTGGATATCTTAGTAGTGTGTACAAGGTAAGGTACGTATAGTCTAAATTTAGGGAGGCAGAAGAGATGTATCTCAGGAAGTTGTTGATGGTTTGGCAGCCAGCATGGCTCTGTGAAAAAAAAAAAAAAAAATTAGACCAAAAAATTACCAAAGGAAAAGAGGTGACACATAAGTTCTGTGCTCTAGAGATTTTCACATAAAGAAAAGAGAATTTCTCAGACTTCATGCTTTGGAAAAGCTCATGAAGTTCTGAGGGAGGATCCTAAAGGATTCTGTGTGAGAACTGGTGTGCTCAGAAACAACTCACTAGATCTGCATTTCTAAATTCCACTTATAATTATCTATAATTTCAATTCAAATTACTAGAAACTAAGTAGATTGAAAAAAATAACAGACACATTCGGGGGGCGGGATGGGGGACGACCAAACGGGGGGTTCAGTTAAACTGGTTTATATTTGAAGGAATGTATTTTAATTAAGATGTTGGTTTAATTAACAGAACAGCACATTCCACTTCATCAAGACGTTTTCTGGTGGCATGAGATCTTGCATATGCCCATAAGGCTAGTTGAGTATGTGGTCCTCTCCTGCTAGGAACCTTATCTGCTTTTCAGAAAGATAAAGTGGTTCTTTGCACGTAACTGAATTACCTTCCTAGGGTGCTCCTTTTTACCTTCTGTCACAGCCTCTTTGCCTGGAAAAAGAACCTGAAATATTTTTAACATTCAGAGGATTTTGAAAATTGATCTCAGTGGATCATGTGCAAGAGGAGAGATAGATGCCCTCTTTGAAGGTCACAGAAAGGATATCTGAATCTTTAGCTTTGTCATAATCAAATGGATTTGCTAAAAAGGCCTATGGAGAAGTTAAAAAAAAATAATAGTCACTCTTCTGTTAAAATGACAGTCCATATTATCAGAGCTTTATATCCTTCACCAAAGGAAAATGCTTCTGTGGATGTTTAGTGCAGGTTAGCTCTCTGGTGAGCTTCTCCGGGCTTCATAGCGTACTACTGCCTGATTTCAGTGATGCAAAATATGGAGTATTTAGGTCACTAATCCTTCAGTAGTCTTCTGATGACAAATACAAGTGATACAGTTCCACTACTCAGTCATCACTTTTTTTGCTCACTATCCAGCAGAGTTTCAAGCCTAATCTAAGGACAAGGACCCTATTGTGTTAGGCATTGTAAGACCATACTGAGAGAACAAAAAGGGTTTCTCATTTCAAGTAGCTGCCAACCAGGGTGTAGGACAAGAGGAGGAGATGCATTCAGATAAATGAGGGAAGCACAGGGAAACAGAAAACATGATAGAAGCAATCAAGCTACTGTGAGATCATTCAGGCAGCAGAATGAAGACAATGCTGTTGTTTGGCAGCTACACATGGAAAGATTCTCTCAAGCATGGAAGATATGGCAGAAGAAATTGTGGGTCATACTGTTCAAAAAATGAACTACAGATTTAAAATTTAGACATGAAAGTTTGAATCAAACTTGAATCCAGAACTGACATTTCAGTAGGGTAGGAAGAGATTAAGAATGTCCTGAAAAGTCAAGAGAGGCATTGTGTTTGACCAAAGTAAATAGAAGGATCCATTAAGTGAATGCAAAAGAAAATATGTAACAAAGTGACGGTGTCCTTTTAGCAGCATTCTGAGGTAGCAGGTGTTGGAAAATGTTGCTTTTAATATAGCAGATGTTGAAGTTACTGAGATGTGAGGAGAAGAAACCTGGACAAGAGATTTAATTTATAGAGAAATTACTGTATTTTACAGATGGATAGAGAAATATAATTCTTATAACAATTAAACAGAACCTGAATAGGAAGACCTGTAGAGGCACTTAAGTTGAATTTAAACTGGGCTTGCAGCAGAAAGATGCTTTGTCCATCATGATCAAGAAATGGTGTAATGAAGAGCACTTCAAGGAAGAAAAGGAAATACATTTCTATTTTAGCTATGTTGAATTTGAGCTGCTAACTAAATATAGACATGGAAGTGTCAGACAAGCTAAAAATTTGCACAATCAACTGGTTCTACCATTGTTATTTCTCTCCGGAAATGCTGCACATTCTCATAGAATCATTTTCATTGGAAAAGACCCTTAAGATCATTGAGTCTAACCATAAACCTGCCACTGCCAAGTCCACCACTAAACCATGTCCCTAAGCACCACGTCTTTTAAATACCTCTAGGGATGGTGGCTCAACCATTTCTCTGGGCAGCTTGTTCCAATGTTTGATAACCCTTTCCATGAAGAATTTTTTTCCTAATATCCAATCTAAACTTCTCCTGGTACAACTTGAGACTATTTATTCTTGTCTTATCACTTGTTACTTTGAGAAGAAGCTGACACTCATCTCACTGCAACCTCCTTTCAGGAAGTTGAAGAAAGAGATAAGGTCTCCCCTCAGCCTCCTTTTCTACAGACTAAACAACCCCAGTTCCCTCAGTCACTCATCATAAGACTTGTTCTTCAGACCCTTCACCACCTTCATTGCTCTTTGGATGTGCTCCAGCACCTCAATGTCTTTCAAGTAGTGAGGGACCCAAATCTGAACATCCATCAGTCTGTGTTGATAGTGAGATATTTTGTTACACAGACACGCGTTTTCCTTACCTTTTTATACACTTTCTGTAGTTTGGTCAAATCATATAAAATATCTTTCCCAGAGTTGTTTTCTTTCATGGGAAAAAAAAAACAAAAAAAACCCAAAACACAACACAGTGATACTGTGGTAATGTAGAGAAAATAGATGGAGCTGGCTTAGCTAGCTCTTTAATCTTTTGAAAGACTGAACATGAGAGAAGATGCAGGAAATACATACAGAATGGTGGAAGACAGATTAATCCTCTGATGCAACTAGCTTTGTCCTTATAACTACATTATAGATGAGAAAAACAACACAGTCTCCACATTTTAGACCAAATCACCAACAGCACATCAACAGATAAAAAGAAAAAAAACAACAACCCACCTTTTGTTGCACTATGTTCCATTCAGTCAGAACAAAATTCTCTAGAATATAGTTTAATACAGCTCCTCATTATAACTAATAAGACATGCCAGCTAATCGTGGTCATGATCAAATACAGTTTCTGTTTAGCAAGCAGTACAATATAACATGGCTAATAATGAGGCAACACTTGCTCATTATCTCCTAATCATCAGGAAATAAGTCAATAAACTATTTCATGGACCAAAACCATACTCCTTTGAAAAGTATTGTGATGTGCCTACCAACAAATAGCTTCTGATTTTTATTCATAGGATTCTTTCACCAATAACTAGTTGGTAACAGATGTGTCGGAATCAATCGTGTTTTAGATGTGCATGCAGTGAAGTGATAGGACGTGTCACTGGGTATCCTTGTAAAATTGCACTTTCCATCAAACAATAGAAATTGTTTTCTCTTTAGTGTTCAAAATATCACACTATTTGGTTCAAATCTCCTTGTGATACGTATGGATAAAGAAAAACATTTCTAGGGATTGCAAAACAGTAGGGTTCTGTCAATCATAATATTTTGTGATGCTGAACAGTATCAAAGCTTTGGCTGGAATAGCATTTCATACTGATAATACTATGAATTCCTGTTCTTTGTTTTTGTAAAATGTGACAGCTTGTGATCTATTAGCAAAAGCTCAGCTATTTACTATACTTAATACTCTTTTTCTGATCATTTCTGTGATACACAACTTTTCCTGGTCCATGTCTGAATGATTATGAAACTTCCCAAGAACTTTCAAGATGGCTGCATGAACACTCCTGATATGAGTTCTTGCACACACACAGATTTATGGGAACTTTTTGAAAGGAAATCTTGCAAAGCTTCAGACATGACTTTCTGATCTAGGACATAATTTAGAAAATAATAGTTTTATGTTTCATTAAAATTTGGAACAGTGTTCATGTGTTATATGTTTGTCCTCCTCAGTTAGTATATATATACACATTTGTCCTTATATTTCTTAAGAATAATTGTTGTGGTTGATTATATGAAAAAATTCAGAGCTAAATGAAAGCTCCAACCTAGGGTTTCACTTTTAATGTACTTGACTGGAGCCAATTTAAAATCTAACAGGAAACTCAAGGATTCAGCTGAACTAAAGTTAAAAAAAGAGTTGCTGAATTAAGAATTCTGAAAGGCTATAAAGTAATTGCTGATCTCAAAAACACCTTTCCTATATTTTGGTTGTTCATTTGGCTCCAGCTGGTATTTTTATAAACTAAGCCACTGAGTATGACACAGCTTTAATGCACTTAAAATTATATTGTCAGGGAAATTCTATCAATGTGGAGTTATAGACTCCTTTCTTCAAATTATTATATAGAAGTTTGACAATAGATACTCTTCATCTTCATTTTTTTTTGGAGAAAAAAAAAGTTACCTTCCATTAACTAGTTTACTAGCTCAGGTGACATGAGTCAGTCAGTTATCTTCCTTTAAATTTACTGTATTTTCCGAATGTTAGATTTAACACATTCATTATATTTTTTTTAATATATTTTAAACATCTTTCTATACCTTACATTTTATCAAAATAAAAAGAAACAGTATTAGAGATTCCATGAGCCAAACTACTTATAAAATATCTCCAATGTGAAATCTAAACTGCAACCAGATATATAGAATCATAGAATCACCTAGGTTGGAAGGGACCTTTCTGGATAATCATTCAAAAGTTCCAATGCTCATTTTCTGTTGGCCTTTGCAACTTGGAAGTTCATCCACCCCTGTATTAGACACCTAACATAACCCAAGAAAAGCTAATCTCAACTTTTTTTTTTTTTTCCTGTAAAATAATAGATCTCTGTACTGTAGTATCTCGTAAATAAGAAGGCAATGCTGTGCAGTTTCTGAGGAAGTCATTGTACAAGTTAGAGAATTAAGCATAGTACTTTGGCCTGCACTTTTCGATTCTTCGTTAAAGGTTATTTCATGCTTTTTCCTCATTTCTCTGGCATAGATATGTAGCTGCCACTGAGCACAATATTTGCTGTCACAAAGATAAATGAAATTCAGCTTACTCTGAGAGCCAAGGAAATATAGTAGGCAAGATCACTAAATGTATGAGGTGAGTGGTGGTCACAATGAGAAGGGTAAGAACTGTTTTTGTGGTCATGCAACAGTGTCAAAACAGATATAGATAGGGAAAAAAATCATATATTGGCATTAAGAATGTTGTACTGAACACCTCATTCCAAAAATATATTTAGATCTTTATTGGTTAAATTTAGTGTGGTCAAGCTTTGAAAACAGATTGCTTACCTGTTAGACTAATATCAGTGAGACAAGCAATCTGTTCTGTCAGGCTAAGAAGAGCCAAGATAATTATTTTTTGAGAATTGAAAACATCCCTTTTTTATTATCATACAAACATGATAAGAGAAAAATGCACCCATAGGGAATACTGTGTTGTTTTTCAATTAGCTCAATCAATCAGAATAAACATGATTAGTCAGAATAGGTTTACAGCTCTGATCATCGTATATCAAATTCCACAGGGGAATATTTCTGCCTTTATGACGTGGGTAAGTAAACTATGCATGAAATAATGGATTTCTTCCTGTGTATCTATGCTAGTTAAAAATCAAATGCATTCATAGGGTCATTTAAAGCTGCAGTTATGTGTTCTTAAAGTATAGATCATTATGGAGATTGTAAAGCCTTGTGGGTCTTTCATGGGTTTTGGTGAGATTTCTCTGTGTTTTTTTGTTGCTGATTGCGGGTATTTTTTTGTTTATTTTTTTAATATGACAATAAAAAACAAAGAAGAAGTACACAGTCTCAAAATTTATAATTCCCTCAGATCCCTGGTAATATATACCTTATTTGACTGTCTTCACATGCTGAAGAAGAGCAAAATAGAAAATGGACCCTGGTTGGTTTTGGATCCTCAAGGAATATGACATCAGAAAAAGAAATGTAGATAGAGAACACCTACGGACAATTTTCTCACACTTGGTTTCATTAAAGAACTTTTTGGTTTTTAGCCTTCGGAAAGTTAAATATTAATAGACTTCTGTTTCACAAGGATGAAAACAAAATTCTTTGTGAGTTGGTCCCCATGACAGTTTCCTTTCTGTGCTAATCCCTACATTGAACAATATGTCACTTAAGACACAGGAAAAATATTCCTGCAGGTCCATTTCCGCTCTCTTCTACACAGATGAAACTCCTATTGACTTCAGCGGGAATTAAAAAGGGTGAAACTCAAAGGGAAATTTGATGATATATGTGTATGTCCAAGCAAGAACGGCCATCTGTTATATACTGTAGTATTAATGGCCTTACCAGCTCATGTCTGGAAACTGAAAGGATGATATAAGTGTTGCTACTTTTAACTGTGTCCCTGTTGTTGTGCTGGGGCTTTTTTGTATGTGGTTTGTTTTTTCTTTTCTTTTCTCCTAGTAGGCTCAGCTAAGTCATGCAGTCTTTTCCCATTTGTCCTTTTGAAGAATGGAATAACACAGTTAATAGTTCAAATAATTTTCTTTTGGAACTCAGATGGGGCACTTAAAAATAGCTAAAACTGTTTCTCCTTGAACAAGAGAAATAAAGTTATTTCTTTTGTAATAGGAAACCAGTTGTTTAAGTCCAAGCAAAGATAGATTACTCATAAGGGCACCTAATTAGCTTCATATGATACCCTTAAAGTGCACTGGCTGGAATGGTATGCATGCCATTTAAGCACTACACTGGAACACCTTTGTATTGGTTTGTTTGAGTTCAAGCACTTCACTGGAAGTAAGGGAAGTATTTAATGGCCTTTGCCTCATCTGGAGGCCTAGGAATGGTTCCTAAGAATTGCTGCTACTAGAACTAACAACTAATGGAGATTCTTCTTTCATTCAATTGACAAAGTCAGTGCTTTGGGATGCAAGGGTCTTCAGTTCGATTTCCAGGATTCCTTACACAGGAATTTCTGGCAGATTCCTTACACAGTGTGCCACTTCTGGTAATATATTCATGAACACTAAAAACAGGACAAAGTGCCTTTTACAACTATCAAGATTATTTCCAAGCATTTGGAGACAGACAACTCATGCCAATCACAAATACTTGGGAAAATATCACTTACTGTCCCAGTACAACGAAAACCCTTGAAAGTTCAGATCCATGAAAAGTAATAAAGATGTGAGATATATACTGAGAAACTGTAACATAAAGTTGCTATTTCTGGAATGCGGAGAAAATAAAAACTGACAAAGGCTGAGGGGTAAATATCAGACAAAAATTCTAGTAGAATTATTTTGTTATGCTATCACTTGTAGCATCAGTACAGGCTAGTATATTTAATAGAAGATACAGGAGCTTAGGTTCAACAAAAAACAATTAATGCTGTGCAATCTATTACTTTCTATATTATAATGTACATTCACAAAGAGTATACAGTTCCCCTTGCCCAGTAGCCAATACTTGGCAAGATGGAAGATGATTATTGCAGCTACTTTGGGAACAGCTATTCTAGCCAAAAGCCAAAGTTCTGTTGCTGATGTAATGAAGGCTTATCATACCCAAGTAATTTATGAAACGGGAAGGTGGGAGTATTCATTTCATGGGTATGAAATGGTGTAGGCATCAGCCATATTTGAAAGATTGAACAAGGAGTTATATTTGTGCAGCCAAAGAGAGTATGTATATTTCCATATTGCATTATATATATTTATATGTACATGTTTATTGAAAACAGAGAAGAGAATTTAATTCTGTTCTCCTGTGGAGAATTGTCCTCATATAAAATAAAAGACAATTCTGTTTCAGCAATTAAAAAGAAACCAGATTTTAACTGATAATATATATCTACTGATTACTAGTAGAGTGATGGGGAATGTAGACAATTGCATGAACATATAATCACAAGCAAACAGCACATTTACACACCTGTACGACATTTTATATTTTTCCATATATGTGAGTTTAGAATAGAACACAGTAAGAAATATCAGTAAATTGTGTGGATTGTTACAAAAATTACTGGATTATTTTACTGATGTGATGCTGATTAAATAGGGTTAAAATTAGGCCTGATATAAGCAAATTCCCACAGCAAATATAAAATGGTTGGCTTGTAATGCTATCCCTGCAAATTATCCTCTCCTAGCTTATTTTCACAGCATTTCAGCATATGCTGTGTTTTGAGGGTTAAGTTATAGTCACCACACAGTAGTTAAGCTCAATAGAAAAGCAAACTTGAAAAAGAAAAATCAAGTTTTCTTGTGAATTTTTGCCTCACGGCTAAGATCAGTTTGAGCCAACATATGAAAGTTTCTGTGATTAGGCCCCAAAGCACAAAAATACCAATTAATTATGATGATTAGATATGTCTTCATTAGCAGCCTATAAATAAATCATACACAGCACTGCGCAGCCAGTATTTCTGCTGTACTGAAGAGAAAAAAATCCTTCAGTGCACTTTGCTAACTATCTAATTAATTTTAAATTTTGTTATAATTTGGCATTTGTGCCCTAGAACAGAACTTTGAATACTTTCTCGTGTTTATATAAACTTATGCGTGTGTATACCTATAGATTTTTACTAGGATGTATAAAAAATTTGCTTCTGCTGCATGAAGAAAAGGTCTCTAGATACAAGACCATGTTTAAATTAATTTTGATATTACTACAAGTATTTACTCAGTATAAATATTTTTGTTAGCAAGAAACATTTATAACTGAATGAGTTCATCCTGATTTACTCTCTTCTCCCTCTGATCCGTATAAATGATGTTGCATCCATTTCTGGGTGGTGAAAGAGGAGCATATGGCACTTTACAAAGCCGATGGTTGAGTGTTGTCTATGTTAACAAGTAGTATAGCTGAACGTGACTGATGAACAGCTGAGCAGCTGCTGATGAGGGGGAGTTACTTTGGCATAGCTTTAGTCTGTTCCGGGGGGTGGGCATTCAATTAGCAGTTGGATAATATTACGTGCGGTCCTGGAGTAGATCTGATTTATGTCCCTGCAAGAGGAATCTAATTCATGAGCTCTGAGATCTTTCCACAGCATGAACCCAGGAGAAGGCAGTTATGGAACCAGGGGACACTAGATGCTAGACCTTGAGGAAAAGGGGATACAAGAAAGATCTCTTAAAAAGCACATTCCTGCTTGAACATTAATGTACATGCACTCTGTCTGTATTCCTATACTTAACTAATAGTTTGTTCATCCCTGCAGCAATCCATTTATCTCCAACTTTTCTAACATGACAGTCACCATGATGTTTAGCTGTCATTAGGTATTACAGCATCTCTACAGGAACCATATTTATCTTGTATACCTTTCCAAACATCCCTGAATTTAGTGAATATCCTCAACAAATTTAACACTGCAAAAAAAAAGTTATTTTGTCATTTGATTCATATGCTAAAGTTGACTCCGCATTACATGAAACGCCAGACAATCTGATAGTCAACAATATCTAATCTCTCCTTTCAAGTTAGTAATTGTTTTCTGGTAAGGCAAAATTTAGTGCTCAATCACTGATACTTTTCCTCTTTTCCACCATACAGTTTTATGCTACAGAGGTGTCATTATTTTAGCCTTGATCACATCTGTCAGCACAAATTCTTCTTCCAGTCTTCTGTCTTACACTTCCTCAAAGGCTTTTCCACTTCCTTTATTGTCCTCCACAATGAACTTGACTTTCCCATATGGCATCAAAATGTAATCACCCTTTTCTAGTTTCTGAATAACAAAATATCTGTACTCCTGTTCCCTCCAATTTCCATAACTTTTACTCCTTTTGCTCAAAGTGGCAGGCTTTGAGAGCTATTTACATGCTTTGACTTTCTGTTTTAAGTTTTAAAGGTGTTCATACTTTAAGATTAAGTTTTTTGGATGTCCAATTACACATAAGATGAAAGCTCATTTTCTTTTTTTAACATCTGAGGCAGATCTTTTAACATCTGAGGAGAGCTAGTCATCCAAGAAGGCCTTTATTTCTAGTTAGGCAACAGTTCACCACTATTCCCAGCCAAAAACCTGGGAAAGATCTTCATTCAGTGAAATAAACCAAATAATAATTGAAGAGCATTTATGTCAAAAACAATGATCCTGGAACCTCATTTTCAACTGCTGACTATATCTGAGAATTCCCTAAACTGTAGATACACTAATAAGCTGTTTTTTCATTTGACTGTTTTTTTTTTACTTTAAAAATATTTGGATGTTTCACATCATGCTTAAGCACAAAATCCACGCCAGACTTGACAAAAGTCAGCAACCCTGTTATTATTCTTACCTTATGTGAGAACTCACTGCTGCATATATATATAAAAAATGAAAATGTTCATCTACTGGGTATCTTGTCAGCTAAATCAAGAGCCAGACACAATCTATTCACCACAAACTAATACACAAAATTTAGTGGATAGGTACATAATAATCTTTTGGGTTTTTTTTTCTCTCCATTTAAAAGTGCAACAGAAAATTGCTTTTTTTGTATTTTCAAAACTCTGGATGCACTCATTCCAACTGAGTTCTCTTGTTCAAGCCTATTGATTCAGCCCACCCCACCTACGGGAGTATATTTAGCTCCTTCTCAGCATTCCGCAGCTAGAGGTCTCTCATACATGTACCGTCCGCCTACTTAGGGATATGTTCTTCTACCTAAAACCACATTCAAGTATTTCTTCTCTTTGAAACTTATGAAAGTCAAAAAAGTAGACTATTTCCTATAAGTATACAAAAAAGCATAACGTTATAATAATTTTAATCCATTCAACCCCCTTGACGGCTTTTAGACACATTAAGGGGTCTTTTTCTAAAGGACGGATCTGTAATTTTACAATGGCAGAGTGTATTCTCTAGTTATTTGCCTTTTATCTGGTCTGGGATTCACTATTCTTTGGCTTTATTACAGAAGAACTATGCATCATTCTGTATGAGCTAGACAATCACAAGCAGTGTATCTAGACATTAAAGATATTGTCAGACTTCCATTTGAAACAGCTAAATGAACTTTGCCATGATTTCAACTGAAAGAGCATAATTTAAGAGCATTCAGAGCTACATCACTTGAAACGCTTCAAAAGATACTGGCCAACATATAATTTTAATTCAACATTATTTTAAAGCATCCAAACAATTTTTTTTAAAGGAAATTTCTCTCTTTCATGAGACTAATTTGAGAATTTTCAGTCTGTTATCTCAAAACTTACTCTAAGCTTCATCAATGCCAAGCCAATGGCAATAATAGAAACGAATGTAACTGAATGAATCCAGCAAGTTCAGTGAGAACATTTCCCACTACAATAGACCAAATTCCTGGCTGGTGAAAAATGGCCAAGCTCTATTAAAGTCAATTGAGCTGTATCAAGATATACCAGCAGAAAATTTGGCACAGTAAATGCAGTATTAGTTTTCCTCTGGATCCAGAGATCTGGGTTTATCTTTGTTTCTAGCCTATAAGTTAGATGAAAAGGGGGTAAAAAAATGACTGCAGCTAGGTTTCCTGCTGAACTGATACACTATATCTCTATCCTCCAGCCTCTCCAATCAATTTTCATTAGGGCTTTCCTGACCGAATTTTTCTTTCCTATTTCTGCAGCTACTATTCAATCCTTGAGAATACAATGCTGTATATTACAAGCATGATGCCACTAGGGATTGTGTAGGAGTCAAAATACACCACCAACAGTTTATAACACTTTATGGCCATTTCTAACATACACAAACTTACTTCTCTAAAATGCTACTGATATCATTAAGAACAGACAGCATGACCCTGTTATCCAAGAGCACTCGCCTCTGCAGCTTGAGCCAGGGGAATATAACTATTATTACAGAGTATTAGGGATTCTGTGTCTCCTGCTGTAGGTTAAGCTCCAGAGGAAGGCATAGCTGCCACTCCTGCTTAAATCTCAAGCCCTAGTAGAAAGTATTACATATTTTTTCAGCTACACATATACATACAGATGTATACATAGACATGTATGTTTGTGGGCAAGGAGAGAGACCTCATGGGCATGCCATAAACCTTTCAGGATTAGTTTATGATACCTATGGCTTTTCCAACATTAAAAAAAAAAAAGAAAGATTTTTTTTAAAAATAGCTTAAAACAGTATAAGCCTGAAAGATGTATGTTTGAAGACTGTCCATTTTCATGGAGTCAGAGCTGTTGACATGACTCTGTCATGTTTGACAGTGGAAGGGGAGTGACTTTTCGAGTCTAGACCTGTGATGTCATCCTTCACCCCAGGGTGAACAACTATAATCAAGAAGTCTTTTAGTTCTCCTAAAAGAAATAGCAAAAATGGCAAGAAATTTAAAATACAAAGCAATTTAAGCTTTTGATATGGAAAATGTTAGAAAGTTTTGCTGTAGTTTCTTGACCTTGCTTCCTTTTTGTTTTCTGTTAACCGTTTTAAAATTGTATTCAACATTGGGAATTTCACTGTTCTTTTAGGAGAAAGAAACTGAGATGGACAGTTGCTGATGTTGTGGTCACTATTAAAGTCTGAGCCTGTGTCCTCAGGACAAAACAAGACAAAACCAAACAAAGAAAAGAACAGTAATGCTGTAAAATAAAACTTCAGTTACCTGGGATGATCAGAGTTGAAATCTCACCTCTAGAGAAAAATGGGCCCAGTGGAGGGCCTAATTTCCCAAGACCTGGGAAATGAGTGCTGTTCTTAGTCTGTTAAAGGCATTGCTTTTAATTCCTTTTTCTGGCCAAAACAATAAATATGGTTTCATCTGCTAGGGAAGGCAAAAAGAATGCAGACAAGAAAAAGGAGATATCAGTAGGCTTTTTTTTGTTTAAGCTAAACAAAACCTCTCTTTCTGGTGGTTTCTTTTCAGAATTTACAAACATTTCTTTACTTCAGACAAATACATACTGTAAACCCTCATACAGCAGGGTATTGATTACAAGTACCAAAATGATATGCTCTTGTTTTCTTAACTAGCCTGCCTGTCTCTAGTCAAAGTTTAGGGTGGATACCTAGTGACTATGTCATAAAAATATCACTGGGTAGCCACTAGACATGACCAGAATGTGAGGCAGTCATCTTTTGACAGCTTCGTCTACTAGCTCTACTAATATTTCTTATTTTCCTACAGCACCATGAATCATCTCTGGTTATGACTACATAACTCTCCATGGAGCTGTGTGAAAAGTTATACATGCAAAACAATAGCAGCTAAATTTACTTCAATGACGCTGCCACAAAAAATGAGAAATATGTATTTTTGCACAGTGCCGTGTCAGGACTCTGCTGAGTAAAACTGACAGATTAGTGCACAATAGGAGGAAAAGGCAAACTGCCACTTTCAAATTTAGTTTCTGTCTGAATCAGTCTTAAGACCTTTGCTCCCCTTCAATTTGTCTGATTGCTTTTTGTTACTGTTCATTGATATTGGTGCGCACTTACGTGGTACAAAACCCATGGTAATACCAAGATAAATTTATAATGTTTAGTTCACCATAACAGAGTTAAAGGAAATGTAATATTTTGCGGGACTTGAAGAACTCATGTAATGCTTCTACCTGAGTAGTAGCAGGATCAAGTGTCTTTAGTACATCCTTAACAGATATTCCTTTACCTCAGCGAAAAAAAATCTCTAGTGATGGATGCTCCATAATCTCCATAATCTGTGTGCCAACGTAAGTACTGAGATTTTCAGAGCAAAATCTATCAACAAATACTCTGAAAACTTCAGACAAGATTGCTTGAAATCACTTCGATTAGAATTGTACTTAAAGCCAGTCCCTACCCACTTCCTCGATATATGATTTTAACAGCTGTTACAGAAAAGATAATTTCTCACATACTTTCTTTACAGAGGAAAGGTAAATGTTAAATAATTTTTTATTTCATCTGGTAGATTAGCTACTAGATCTTGCTCCTTAAAACACTAATATATAGCTCTTATTCCCTTAAGAGAATTAGGCTTCTTAAGGAACCATTTAATTATATACATAAGTCTCCTTGTAGTCACTTAACATGCAGCACTTGACTAACTAACTTAGGCTGATTTCTTTGACCTGTCATGGGAGTGCTTATGCAAGTAAGTCTTCACTAATAGTTTCCAAATCTGGCTTTCTAGGAAGCATTTAAGACACTCCTTTCACTTAAAAATAAAATAAAACAAAAAAATAGTTGTGTTTATGGAAGAGAAAACTTGAGAAAACAAGAGTTTACTTGAGAAAAAAAAAAAAAAAAAGAATTGAAAGGTATTTCTCTCCTCGGAACTGCCTAAGTCATCTTCACACCATGAATAAAGCAATCTCTAACTAGAAGCAGATGTCCTGAAACCTGAGGTGTCCTCAGTGACAGAAAAAAATTCATGTCAGAAATGAAAGAACCTCTAGAGTGTAAGTGGTGTGCACACAATTTTGGATCTAGACAAGTAGCTGTGTCTATAGAAGAGATTAAAAGGTGCCCATGAACATTACTAAGCTCTTTGCCTAACAGGGACAGTGTGGTCTAGATTAAGGTAATACTTTCCCCAGATCGCCAAAGCAGTCCCTAGAATTTTTTACATCCTGAACTATGACTGGGAATTGTCTGAAAGATGGCTAATGGCATCTTTGCCAATTGGCTAAGATGGCATGTGCAGAGGATTAGTAACAGATTTTTTTTAATATAGGCAGTCTTGTCCTGATGCCTGGGAAAATTTCTGGGCACTATTTGATTTATTAGTTTAGAAGTGGGTTTTAATTTCACCTAAGTCCAACATTACATGCCAAAGTGTTATCATAGTATTCTGGAAGCAGTAGCAGCATAAATCACTCAGTTTTCAGTCACCAACATGTGCTAATAAATGTGTAGGTTTGCATTATACGTCAAAATTATATTTTACATATGTTCAAATTACGCAGTCTACAGACCCCTATAATGTGGGAACATTTAAAACAAACAAACAAACAAACAAACAAAACCACCAAAAAAACACAAATGTGATCAGGAATTTATGAGCACAAGTTTGGGGTTGACATTCTGAGTTTATACCCAGATTGCAACAAACTGTTGTGCAATCTGGTGTTAATATCTCAACCCATACTTTTCCATCTTCCAAACAGGAGTAGTGGTGCTTATCTCCCTACCTGATAAATATATTGTGAAAGTTATATTCTTTATATAGTTTTATATGTATATATATATAGAGAGAGAAAGTTAATTTCTATACCATGTTTCCTGTTGAAACAATGGTTTCAACTTGATGCCAGTATAAAATTTTTATTTCCTTTCAATAAAACAGGATATATGCAAAACCTAAGTGAATGAAGACTTCAACGGTAACCATGATAATTGGAGACTCAGGCCTTGGTATATTCAACTCCACTGAAGTCAATGGAATTATATGAAAACTACAATTTAACACACTGTATTTAACAATCAATGAAGACACTTCCTATTAAAAGGCTTCCTTGTTCCTTTTTCCTTGGGGCTATCTTTCAGGCTGTGATTTTTATTCTTTTTTTATGTATTCAAACAAAGATCAATAACTTCTGAAAGTTGAAACAAAGATTTCTGTCTCATATTGAAGTGTAAAGCAACTCCTTTGTCTATTAAGTTGGTAATTTGTGGCAGGCAGAGACATTTCTGATGCTAGCTCAATTGCATTTTACCCATCTTCTCCACTTAGTTAAATGTATCTTGCCCCACAAAAAAATTAGAGAATATTCCATGCAAACTGAGAGATGCTGTAGTTATACTAGTTGTTGATTCTTGCTTCTTTGGTCAATCTCCATAGAGCAAGTTTAACTGGATAGCACATTAAAGGACTAGGGCAATGGCATGTGGCACTCACTGCCTGCAGGTTTTATTTTTCAATAAACCATTGTAGTCGTTGTTCTGTGCAGATGAGTAACACAAGGCTTGGCAAAAAAACCCAAACAGAAAATGTAAAAATGCTCTCACAATTCTGAAGGAAAAACAAAACAAAACAAAACCGAACACCCAGCCCCTCGCAAAAAGCAAAGAAAAACCCAGCCCCCAATCCCAAATAAACACCAAACAAACCAGGCGGTTTTCCTGGGTGTGCTGTGAGATTATATCTTACAAATATCTTTCAAAATCCTGAAGAATTCAATTTTGCCTTTTGTGTTAAAAGACATTGAACTTGTTTACTAGCTAAAAAGACCATATTCAAAATGTGATGTAAGTAGTCCCACATAAGATGCAAACCCAGAACTAGAAGGAATCTAGGGCAAGCTCTAGAAAAGAACCGGGAAATTTTCAGCTGAGTGATCTATCCTCTAGGCTACAGACTCAGGCTCCTGTTTGTTCTCTTAGTACCCATGTATAGTGGGACATTTTTGACAGGAGGCTTGACTTATACCCTGGCAGGTATGACCTTCTGGAGGCATTTGTGGAGGTATTTTGATATGTTCAGGCTCAGAAAGATCACCAAGCTTGTTAGGTTGACGTTCTGCCAAGTCTGCCCAGAGTACTGACCTGCAAGTGTTTCTTGCAAGTATTTCACATCAAGCAGACAGATACCCACCCAATTCACCCAATCGTTGAGCAAAGATGGGTTTAAAAAGGGGACTGAGGTACCTATGGCTTGCTTTGCCGCTGGCTTCAAATGCACCCTGTGACTGATTTACATTAGCATTAAATACCAGCATTAATATCACTTCTGTGAATTGTAGCTTAAATGAAATTTACCATTTCCTCTTTAATGGTTTTGGCACAGTTTCAGATTAGTCCAGCTGGGCAGTTGCTTTGCTATTTCATTATTTCAGATAATTTTTTTGGTTGTTTTTCCCCCAAATTATCTTGTTTTCCTCAAAGCTTCTACATTAATCAACGCATCAGGTCACACCAGCAGACACCAGTAGGAGACACTTTAAAACAGCAGGAGTCAATTCATCTTCTTTAAGATAAATTAATCATTAACATGAGATTGAATGATAACTGCCAATATGGCAGTGTAAAGGTGTCATATTGTCACAATGCATTCCTTTACCAACTGAATGTATGAATACAAAGTGTATGAAAGTAACATGCATTTGAGTTGTGGAATTTAAACTCTGTGGAGCTAAGCCATGACTCGCTGTTTTGCATGAGTTCACAAAAGGTCTGTCATTATAACATCATACAAAGCTGTCTAACATGCATCTCTGTTTAGCAAGTAACACAAGGGCATACAATGCCAAAGAATAACATTATTTTTTATGAATACAGCATCATCGTGTATTCTGTGCACTGTGTTGTGTACTGCCTACCCCTTTCAATGAATTCCACCATGCTTACTTCAGAAAGACTGGGGACTTGTGCTGTCCAGTGGGTACAGGTGTCTAGGCAGAGAAATCTGTCCTGGCACACTTGGGGTGAGAGATCATTTAGCTTCCCGATAGAATCATAGAACAGTTTGGGTTGGAAGGGACCTTTAAAGGTCATCTAGTTGAACCCCCATGCAATGAGCAGGGACATCTTCAACTAGATCAGGTTGCTCAGAGCTCCCTCCAACTTGACCTTGAATGTTTCCAGGGATGGGGCATCTACCACCTCTCTGGGCAAGTTGTGCCAGTGTTTCACCACTGTGATAAGAAATTTCATCTTTATATCTAGTTTGAATCTACCCTCTCTTAGTTTAAAACCATTACCCCTTGTCTTACCGCAACAGGCTCTGCTAAAAAGTTTGTCTCTGATAGGTACCAAAGAGAGCTGATAACCAAAAAGACAGGCATTAAGCCTCATTCATGGCTTCCCAGTCCTAATTAGTGCTGTAGTCCTGTTATTACTTGAGATACTGTGGTACCCAGTCTGAAAAAAAAAATAAAAATAAAAAATAAAGCATTCTTCTGTGGGGTTTTACATTGTCTTGGATATTTTGTACAGTGTCCAAGATGTACTAATGAGTCTGTGTCCCTGAGCATGCAAATGCAGATACCACTTTGCAAGCAGCATCCCAGGCACTCGCCTACGCAAGCCTCTGCCATAGATGCATCTGAAAGTGTGTGGTGTTGGGGGACTACACTTCTTTTTATCCAGAAAAAGGGTTTCCAGGACATTTCACTCCTAGCCTCTATCCCTGACTACCACTAGCAAAATGAGTGTTTTAGGTCACTTCTCTCAAATTTGATTTTCCTTTATGTAAAAAGGTTAATAAATCCTACCAGAGAAAGTCAACAGAAAGGTTACAAATTGTAGCTGCACTTAAATTAATATAAAGCTGAAACCTGCTCTAAGAATTTATGTAGAATCTCAAACACACATTCAATACTGCTTCATGCTATTTAACCATTAAGGAAAGTATTACATGACTCATATGAAAGAAAGAAAGTGATGTTTATCTTACCATGGATTTTACATGAATAAATCCCATGAATTAATCTTGCCTGGCAATCGCTTGCCTTTAATTTTATAAAAAATATAATTCTAAAGTTATAAATGTGAGATATGGCAGAAATATCTACAATATTAAATAGTACTGGCAACTTTATATATATGAATGTACTCTACTGCCCCTTTTTCTCCTTGAAGTTCTTCCAGCCGGCACCAAACAGCCCCAACCTTACTTTGCTTATAAAAACTGACATGATTAGAGCCCCTGGCAGTTCAGCAGTTTTCTTGTTTTTACATTCATTGAAGCCTCAGGCAATGAAATGCAAGGAGCAAGGATGAAATGAGTGTCTTATGTATAAATTGTACACTCTGACCACAGAATTATAAAGCATGCAAAGCCCTAGCAAGACTTTACCTGCTAACACACAGGCAATTATTCATCTCCTACACACACATGCATACGTACACATACATATGGTATTGTTCAAAACACTCTAGCAATGCAGCAGGTTTCAAACATCATGAGGATTCATCATTTAGGCCTTCTAAATTATTAGGATTTTGTTTTCTTTTTTTCATTCATAAATTTTTCTGACTTGACAAGTCATGGATCATGTAATGATGCAAACAAAAAAGGGGATTTAAAAAAAAATAAAATTATATTTTAAAATCTGCTCAGGGAAGCAGAGGACAATGATACCACTCCTCACCTGTATACTGTCTAATAGCTTGAGTTTGCACACAGGAATTTAGGGATTATATATCTTTTATCGAGCAGCCTTCAGACCAGATATATATCTTCATGGTTTCTCTATGCGCAAATTTTAGGAAGAGGAAGGAGAGGAGACCATCGTGAAGAAATACTTCAGCTGTGAAAAACATCATTTAGCCATCACTGAGTCAGAATCATAGAATTACAGAATAGTTAGGTTTGGAAGGGACCTTTAAAGGTCACCTACTCTAACCCCCCTGCAATGAGCAGGGACATTTTCAACTAGATCAGGTTGCTCAGAGCCTCCTCTAACCTGACCTTGAATGTTTCCAGGCATCTACCACCTCTTTGGGCATCCTGTCCCAGTGTTTCACCTCCCTCGTAAAAAAATTTCTTCCTTCTATATTGTCTAAATCTATCCTCTTTTAGTTTAAAACCATTACCCCTTGTCCAATCACAACAGGCCCTGATAAAAAGTTTGTCCCCATCTTTCTAATAAGCCCCCTTTAAGTATTGAAAGGCTGCAATAAGGTCTCCCCGCAGCTAAATAACCCCAACTCTCTCAACCTTTCTTCACAGGAGAGGTGTTCCATCCCTTTGATCGTTTTTGTGGCCCTTCTCTGGACCCACTCCAATAGGTCCATGACTTCTTGTGCTGAGGACTCGAGAGCTGGACACAGCACTCCAGGCGAGGTCTCACAGAGTAGAGGGTCAGAATCACCTTCCTCAAGCTGCTGGCCATGCGGCTTTTGATGCAGCCCAGGGTGTGGTTGGCTTTCTGGGCTGCGAGCCCACATTGGCTCATATACAACTTTTCATCCATACAACTTTCATACCCCCGAGTCCTTCTCAGCAGGGCTGCTCTCAATCCCTTCATCCTCCAGCCTGTATTGATACCAGGGGTTGCCCCAACCCAGGTGCAGGACCCTGAACTTGGCCTTGTTGAACCTCATGAGTTTCACACAGGCCCACTTCTCAAGTTTGTCCAGGTCCCTGTTTGACTGACACCTCAGTTTGGTGTCGTTGACAAACTTGTTGAGGGTGCACTCAATCCCACTGTCTATGTCATTGATGAAGACATTGAACAGTACTGGTCCCAATACAGACCCCTGAGGGAAACCACTTGTCACCGATCTCCATCTGGACATTGAGATGTTGATTACTACCCTCTGGATGTGACCATTAAAGCAATTCCTCATCCATCGAACAGTCTATCCATCAAATCCCTATCTCTCCAATTTAGAGAGAAAGATGTTGTGGGGGACCGTGTCAAAGACCTTACAGAAATCCAGATAGATGACATCTATTGGACTTTCCTTGTCCACTGATGTAGTCACTCCACCACAGAAGGCCACAAGGTTGGTCAGGCAGGGCTTGTCCCTGGTGAAGCCATGCTAGCTGTCTTGAATCACCTCCCTGTCCTCCATATGCCTTAGTATAGCTTCTAGGAGGATCTGTTCCATGACTTTCCCAGTCACAGAGGTGAGGCTGACAGGTTGGTTGTTCCCAGGGTCCTCCTTTCTACCCTTTTTAAAAATGGGTGCAGTGTTTTCCTTTTTCCAGTCACCAGGGACTTCACCTGACTGTCATGACTTTTCAAAAACATGGACAGTGGCT
This sequence comes from Chroicocephalus ridibundus, assembly GCF_963924245.1. NCBI lineage: Eukaryota > Metazoa > Chordata > Aves > Charadriiformes > Laridae > Chroicocephalus > Chroicocephalus ridibundus. The sequence goes on from NC_086286.1 coordinate 86,512,804, forward strand.
TGGCAGCTACATCAGCCAGTTCCCTCAGGACTCTGGGATGCATCTAGTCAGGTCCCGTTCTTTCTTCAGGTGGTCATGAAATAGATCTTCTCTTATGGTGGGAGGGACTTTGCTCCTCCAGTCCCCATTTTGTGATCCATCCGCTTGAGAGGTATGGGAAGAGAAGTTGCCAGTGAAGACTGAGGCAACAAAGTTATTGAATATCTCAGCCTTCTCTTCGTCTGTTGTTATCAGTTTGCCAGTCTTGCTCATCACAGGGCATATATTTTTTTTGACCTTCCTTTTCTGGCTGACATATCTGTAGAAGCCCTTATTATTATTCTTTGTTTTGCTTGTCAAATTCAGCTCCAGCTGAGCCTTGGCCTGACTGACCCCATCCCTACACAACCAGGCAGCTTCCCTATACTCTTCCCAGGATACCTGTCCCTGCTTCCACTGCCTGTACATTTCCTTCTTGCCCTTTAGTTTGACCAGCAGGTCTCTACTCAGCCATGCTGGTCTCTTGCCTTCCTTTCCTGATTTCTTACACCTGGGGATCAAGAGATCTTGCGCTCTAAAGAAAGCGCCCTTAAAGTTCTGCTCCCTTGTCCCTGAGGGCAGTTTCTCAGGGGGTCCTATTGACTAAGTCCTTGAAGAGCTGGTAGTTTCCTTTCCTAAAATTCAGGTTCCTGACTTTACTCTTCCCCTGACCCATATCTCTCAGGACTGCGAACTCCACCAGTGCATGATCATCGCAGCCCAGGCTGCCTCCAATCTTGACATCACCGATTAGCTCACTTGTGTTGGTGACTATCGGGTGCAGTATCGCATCTCCTCTGGTGGGGCTATTACCTGGCTTAAGAAGTTATCTTTAATGCTCTCCAGGAGTCTATTGGACTGCCTACAGCTCACCATCCTACTCTTCCAGCAGATGTCAGGGTGGTTAAAGTCCCCCAGCAGGATGACAGCCTGTGAGCGTGATGTCTCCTGTAGCTGGAGTAAGAAGGCTTTGTCAGTAGGCTCCCCTTGACTGGGCAGCCTGTAGCAGACACTAACCAAAAGGTTCCCTTAGTTGTCTCAGTCTCTAATTCTTACCGTTTTCATAAAGATTGTCTGTCTGACCCCACCTCTATGGCTGGAGAGGCAAGGTGGAGGGGAAGGGGAACAGTGGGTGAAAAAGATTGCTGGAATCTGCTCCAGAGGTGCATTTCTGTGATTTACGTTGAACAGCATAGAGAAAATTCATAAATGTGTCTTGGGGCATATTCTGTAAACATTTTCTGTCCCTGAGGACAGCTGTCAAGACACTGCTGTCCTTTAGCCCTACATCCCCATCCACACAAAGAGACTTTTAAAATCAAAAAGTGAGACACTTAAGAAGTTAGATACAGGCTTGTGATTAGTGTTTTAATTTCATTTAAGATTCAACTATTTGTTTCCTCTTCCTCTTCCTTTTCTTTCACCATTCATTCTTCCAGTATCTCTCTGGCACTCCCTTAATCCATAGTCTGTCTATCACATAGACATAGTCCATAATCTGTCTATCACAACATCCAGCTTGCTTTTGGATAGATCTGATAACCCACTTTAATCCATATTAAGTGTTCCACAATAACAATACTTAAGCCAGTTTCAGCAATTCATTACCTGTTTCCTGTCCTACACTGACACTCATTTCTGTCTCTGTCCTAGCTTTAAGTATTTATGAGGTCATATGGTAAACTTAAATAGGTAACCGATGCATTTAAAAAGGAACCCAGAAAAAGAAAAAAACTTTTTTTTCCAGCAGGATCAGTTCCCCATCCTAGTGCACACCTATACAAAGAGGTCTGCAGGTGAATATAAGGAGTGGCTGAAGGCAAAACCAACGAACAGGAACAGAGGCTGGAGCTTTGGGTACTGCTTAACCTAACACTACTGACTGAAAATATGCATATCAAATGGTGTCATACATATAAAAGTGCCATTGTGAAGCCAGGTTAGTTGAGACTTGAAAGAATATATGAATGGCATAGAAATACAATATCCCCAGCCCTTAAGTGCAAGATACTGTGACACTTGCTGCTAGATTCATTAACACTTTGTGTCAAATTCCCGGCAGAATTTCCTAATAACTCCCTTGGATTTGAGACTACACTTTTAACCTTTTCCTATCCAAAAATAAAAGACAAATTAATCTCAATATGTATTTTGTGCTTGATACAGTTTTCAATTATACAAGCTCATACTGGGCATAATAACTTGAGCAAAGATGTCAGTAAGCAATGGGTTAAAATGTAATATTATAGATTATATAATTTAATATATCTATATATTTAATTATACATCAAATAATCCAATGATGAACATACCAATTCTTATGAAGGCATGATGCTCTGAGTGTAGGAACATACCCATATCCCATGTTGAAAACTGAAAATTTTAGGCATAGGTTGTTAAAAATAAGGCCCTGCTAGGATATAATTTCCAGGTCTCTACCTCTAAATTTAACCTTTCACTCCTATTTTTCAGAAAGCTGTTAAAAAAGTTTAAACAGCATAAATCCAAAATTTTCTGTGTTCCTTCTCTTAACTAAATTAGAACTGTATTTGCAACATATCACTTATGCAAGTACTTGTTTTAAGAATTACAGAAGAAAGAACTAGATTTTCATCATAACTGCTGTTTTATTGTTAATATCTTTGGCTATTAAAGAATACTATTATTAAATATTATAAAGATCAGATCATCTAATTATTTTGCTCAATTAAAATTTATCTCTGCTGAGGAAAGATAATTTGTTTTCCTGCAAATTTATTCCATTTCAAACAAACAAAAATCAGCCTTGAAAATGCAAGTTCAAAAGAGGTCAGATTCTAACAGTCTAAATCCCAACTTGCAAAGTCCCAGAAGTCCCACAACCTTTGATACCTCTGCTGATCAGGCAAAATGCACAGAAGTAAAATGAGAGAAAGAAGCAAAGTTCATCTTCAAAGATGAGATTCGAGATGTCTAAATTTAGTCACTTAGAAGGAAGATATGCAATGTATGCTTCTTGGCTTGCAATATGTTAACAGTTACTAGAAATAAGGGCATTTCTACAATGTGATTTGTCTCCTTTTCTTACATAAGACATTTAGGATGGGACAAATTGCACTCCAAAGGGCCTGTCTGTCCTTTCACCCTATTGTGTTAATGCTGGGAAGCTGGAGATTTTGGCTTTGTTGCAAAAGGGTCTACTTTCCAGAACAGGAGAGGACCACATTAAAGAAATTGGTATAGTTACAAGGTCCAATATTCATAGTTGGAGGTTAGCTGCAATAATAAATGAGACAGGGAGAAGAAGGAGGTTACAAAATTAAACCTGGTTGAAATTTTCATTTATACTTCGAGCCAAAGCAAGGTGTAAGAAACCCAAATTAATGATAAAAAAATTGCTGTAACTGCTGTACGTGGAAATGTTGTATGGTTAGAAGATTGAAATCTTCTATAGCATTTTTAAGAAAAACATAAAGATTAAAGGGGCAAAAGGACCATAAGATTCAGGAGAGTCTTTGGTCAATGCTTGTTATAAATCAACAGATCAAATGAGAGAATAGCAAAGGTTATATCTTGAGCAGCAGTGTTGGATACAGGAAACAAAATAAGGTATTATGGGGGCTTTATCTAACAGATATTCTGAAAGTGCAACATAGGTTGGTAGTATAACATTGGAATAGCTAAAAATTATAAATTATGATTTTTTGAAATAGAAGTTATTGTACACTTTGTACCCAAGAGTTGGTAAGTGTACTTTGGATTTCATTTTGATTAATAAATATTAATTGAATCATTGAACCAGTTGAACCAAGCACAAATACAGGCTGGGCAGAGAATGGCTTGAAAGCAGCCCTGAGGAGAAGGATCTGGGGATGCTGGTGGACGAGAAGCTCAACATGAGCTGGCAGTGTGCACTCACAGCCCAGAAAGCCAACCACATCCTGGGCTGCATCAAAAGAAATGTGGTCAGCAGGTCGAGGGAGGTGATTTTACCCCTGTACTCCACTCTGGTGAGACCTTACCTGGAGTACTGCATCCAGCTCTGGAGTCTTCAGCACAAGAAGGACATGGACCTGTTGGAATGGGTCCAGAGAAGGGCCATGAAGCTCAGAGAGCTGGTGCACAGCTCCTATGAACACAGGCTGAGAGAGTTGGGGTTGTTCAGCCTGGAGAAGAGAAAGCTCTGGGGAGACCTCATAACAGGCTTCCAGTACCTAAAGGGGGCTACAGAAAACATGGAGAGGGACTCTGTATCAGGGAGTGGAGTGATAGGACGAGGGGAGATGGTTTTAAACTCAAAGGGGGAAGATTTAGATTAGCTATTAGGAATAAATTCTTTACTGTGAGGGTGGTGAGGCACTGGAACAGGTTGCCCGGAGAAGCTGTGGATGCCCCATCCCTGGAAGCGTCCAAGACCCTGGATGGGGCTTTGGACAACCTGGTCTAGTGGAAGGTGTCTCTGCCCATGGCAGGGGGGTTGTAACTAGATGATCTTTAAGGTGTCTTCCAACCCAAACCATTTTATGATTCTATGATAGCATTCAAAACTAATATTTTGTGAACTATATACAGGCAAACAGAGTAAAGCCCCAACTAATAATACTTGTGATGTTTCAAAGAGAACAATTTCCCAGTGCTGAGGAGAGTTATTGGGATGAAATTTTTCGGGTTGTAAAAACAAAAATAAATAAGAGACTAAAATGTTTGACTGAAAACAAGTAAATCTTTACAAAGGGCTATGTAGAAAGTTAAAAAATATAGTTCCATAATAAAGTAAAAGTCAACATTCGTTAAAACTATTATAATTCATGTAGAAAGCAGATTTTTTCCACTAAAATAGCTATCAGTCAATTTATTTTACTTTGAAAGTATTTAAATATTAGGAGAAAGATATATGAAGTTAAAACTAAAAAACTCATAATCATTACAGCTGTCAGTAAAACCACAGATTTTTAAAGACTACTAAAAGACCCTACAACTTACCAATTTTTTAAAAAAGCTATAAAATGAAGTAATTTTTAAAAAATCTAACTTTAAAATTATGGAGATTCTAATAAAAGTTTCTGACATGTACTTAAAGAGCACCTAGCTGATATTTTTGTAAAACATGAGATGATGAAGTAGAGTTTCCAGCCCATTAGTAACCAAGACTTAAGCTAATGGATCTTCGGAGTAAACATCTTTAAACCAGATGCACTAGAGAAAATATCCAAGAGCCTGAAAAAAAAATGTTTAGATGAATGACAAATGACATTTTAATAAATGTTTTAATATCAGAGAAATTGATGCCAGTGTTCATACAGAATAAGCAAAACAATGTAATAGCAAATGCCCTTCAGGAATTCATGACTTGAAATGATAGGTTATGCTGTAGTCAGATAGAACTTCTAGGATTCAATGTAGTTGAGGCTGGGTGAACTTTAGGGACCTGTGACATATGAATTAGAAAATTTTGTGATTCATTTTTAAATTGAACTTCATTTATTTGTAGGAATTTTTCTTTACTTACTGCCCTGGACTTTTTTCAGTCATGTTTTGAATACCTCCACAGATGTAGACTCCACAACTTCTCCAGGCATCCTATTCCAGTGCCTGACCACTACCACCTTCACAAGTGTTTTCTTATGTTCATATAGAATTCTATTTATTTATTTATTTTTTAAATTTGGATCCACTGCATATTTGACCTGTCCCAGGACACAACTGGTCTCCATTTTCTTAACTTCCACCCCAATTCAGGTATTTATGCACATCAGTAAGATCCTTCTGAGCCTTCTCTTCACTAGGATGAAAAGTCCCAGCTCTCAGATATCTCATGTTATTTGCTGTAGTCAGTCCATATCTTTCTTGTAATGGAGAGCCCAGAACTAGACCTAACACTCCAGATGTTACTACACCACTGCTGAGTTAGCGTGGAAGGATCAGTTCTTTTGACCCGCTGGCATTGTTCTTCATAATGCAGCCCAGAACACTATTGATTGTCTTTGCCATAATGGCACATTGTCATGTTTCATGCTTACCTTGTTGTCCAGCAGGACCCTGGGATCTTTTTCTATAAAGCTGCTTTCCAGCTGTTCAGCCCTCACGAGGTACTGGTGCATGGGGTTATTCTGCCCCACATGCAGGATTTGCCATTTCCCTTTGTTGAACTTCATGAGCTTCCTGTCAGCCCATTTCTCCAGACTGTCGAGGTCCGTCTGAATGGCAGCACAACCATCTGGCATATCAGACACTTCTTCCAGTTTTGTATCATCTGCAAACTAGTTGAGGGTGCATTCTGTTCCATCATCCTAATCATTAATTAAGATGTAGAACAGTATTGAGCCTGGCCCCCAGCTGGACTTCATGCCGTTGATCACAATTCTTTGAGCCCAGGAGTTCAGTCAGTTACCAGTCCACCTCATGGTTGTTTTATCTATCCAAATCAGTACTTCATCAGTGCTTCTATACGGGTGTTATGGGAGACAGTATTGAAAGCCTTAGTTGAAAGTCAAGATAAACAACTTCCATTGCTCTCCTATCATCCACCAGACCAGTCATCTCACTGTAGGAGGTTATCAGGTTGGTCAAGCATAATGTGTCCTTCATAAATCCATGCTGACTTCTACTGATTACCTTCTTGTCATTCATATGTTTGGAAACAGTTTCCAGGATAATTTATTCCATCTCCTTCACAGGGATGAAGATGAGGCTGATCAGTTCCCCAGGTCTTCATTGCCTGTCTTGACAATAGGAAAGGTATTTTCTTTCATTCAGTCTTCAGGAACCTCTCCCAGTCTCCATGGCCTTTAAATATAATCAAGAGTGGCCTCACAATAACATCAACCAGCTCCTTCAACATTTCTGGGTGCATCCCATCAAGTCCAATGTACATGCACAATTCTGGTTCAAGTACTCCTTAACCTGATTCTCCTCCACCAATGGTAAGTCTTTTTTGCTCCAGGTTTTCCCACTGCTCTCCAGAGTTTGACACTGAGTAAGGAAGGAACCAGGAAAGACCAAGCCAAACAAGGCATTGAGTACCTTGGCTTTTCCATGTTCTTTGTTGCCACATCCCCAGACCCATTTAGCAGTAGGCCTATGTTTACCCTAGTCTTCCTTTTGCTCAGTTTGTGTTTTCTGTATAAGTGGCAAAACATTTCAGTGAGTTTTAACCTCTTCTACTGTAGAAGACCTAGGAACAATGTGACACAAATATTATACAAACTTATGTCATCTCAGGAGAAGATCTCTGAGAAGCAGAAGTATAGTCCAGGTGGTACAATTTTGGATCTTTACCTCTAAGTTGTTACAATACAGGAAGATAATTTAAAATAAACTGTTGGTTGCTATGGGATCTCCAGCAGCCTTAGTAGCTATTGAAAAACACAGCATAATTGAAACGAAACAAAATAAAAATGTCTTTATAAGCAGACAATTAAATGTAACTGTAACAACTACTACATACAGAAAATACATAAATGAAGAACATGATTTTTGTCTATGATGCAGAAAAGACATAAATGAAGAACATGATTTTTGTGTATGATGCCTGTGAATCTCAAAATACCTTTATCCAAAAGCTTTGCAACAGAATTTTATTTTACGTTGCATGTAGTCTTCTAGATAAGGAGCTATTCTAAAAACTGTCACAAACTCACTTTCTTTCTAAACTCAATGGATAGAAAGAAATTAACTAGAAATGCTTCCAACTTTAAATAGCTTCCTACAGAAGATCAACAAACAACAGCAAACTTATATGACTTATATTGTATCAAGGATCACTGAAACATGTGAATGAATGCAGAGAATACAATAGGAAAAGATTCAGAAAAATAAGCTCCGAGAAACTACCCTAAGCAAAATTGAAGTCTATTCTACTTTGTCAATCTACTGATGTTTGGAAACATTTGACTGCACACATTTCTAGCGATTTTATGAAAAACATAAGCAGAATAATAAATTTCACTATAAAGTATTTAATTGACTTATATAGAATAAAACTGGATTGAAAGTATGAACTCTCAGTTGCATTATCTGACCTGCAAAAAAACGTTTACAATTTTTGAAATGCAGAGGAAATCAGAACAGCTGAAAGTGCAAGGTAATTTTCCGAATATTCTGTTCATTTTGATCTCATTTTGAAAACAATTACTTTAGGATCATTTTGATAAATATGTTTTGAGGTTTAAACATGAGAAAGGTTGACAAAAGAAGAAAGATTAAGAAAAAAGATAAGAAGAGAGAAAAGTGAGCTTTACAAAAGGACTTTAAACATATTTTTCAGCTGTACAAGGATTCTGTGTCCATTCAATACTAAAAAAAAAAAGCAAACAAATAAAAAAAAACCACCAAACCAAATCAACCCCCCACTTTTTTTCTTGTATTCTCAAAAGAAAAAAAATAAATTTAGAGAATTAAATTTAAAATTAAGTTTGTTTTGATCTTATAAGCAATATCTTTCCAAACAGTCATACATGGAGAACTAAAAAAGATTACATATATACACATATGCATGTATGTATTTTGCATGTATATATATATAAATAAACACCTATATTTCTATATCACTGAAAACTATTTTAAGAGCATTATTTGACATATCAGCTTTACACTAATCTATTCTGTTTTAGATAGAGATATATAAGCATATAGATAAATAGGTATATAGATGAGTATATTGAATTCACACAAAAACATGCAGGTGAGAGGCAGAATATGTACATATAGTACCAAGCATATACAGTGCACTTATTTTAACAGTAACTCTATGTTTTTAGAGGTTGGATTGCAATTTAGGAATCCAAAGCAATTTAGGAAGCACAAAACTGTTTCCTCTGTGCAGAAAAGCTCTGAAAGAGATGATATATGTCTGATTTTCTGAGAAATGTCCACATAAAGTTCTTTTATATGTCAATGTAATAAAACTATGATGTATGCATTGAAGATTAAATACACATATATATTTGTATTTATGTTTACATTACATATGTATCTATGTATGTAATGTGTACTTGAGAATTACAACATCCATAATTAAAGGTAGATATAACATACATATACATTTAGTGATAATCGTATGATCCTTTTACCCATAAACATGAGTTTATTGAATCCATCTAGATACACAGGCCTGCCTTTTCCAGCTTGTCCGAATTAAAACCAAACTAAACCAAAACAAAACAAAGACTGGGGGAGGGAGATTATCCCTACCTACAAGATAGCTGCTGCCTAAGACAAAAAAGGTATAATTCTCTTAAATGTTCAGATCAAAGGTCCTGAAAGAGCACGTGAACATCCTTGGAGGAGAGTTGAGAACACCATTTTGGTATCTCCATTTTCCAGGTTACTCCAGGAGATTGATAGACATCCATTTTAGTCACCCCTGAAAGCTTGGATGATTTAGATATAAATCCATCTTTCCATGTCTTATCTTGTTGTTTTAATAAGTTCCTCTGTCTCCCTTCACTAAAAGGTCCATTGAATGCAATCCTAGGCTGGTCATCACCACACTTTCATTAGGTTCACTCTCTTTCACAGAGACAACACTCTTTTAGGTAGTGCTGGTCCATTTATACAATATAAAGGGACCAGGGAAGGAGCAAAGATCTCATATCCTGTAGTTTGTAATGGAGAAATCAAATTTCAGTATCAAGTAACAACTTATAATAGTAAGTTATTTTACATACAGTATGCACATACAGGCACAGTAAACAGCCAGATGTTGTAACAGCATTATCTGATAATACTCTCCGGTGTGACACAAATGAAGTTTATTTCATGATCTAGATCACATAATTACATTTTGAAAAGGCTTGCTTCAGAATTATGCTATTAAGTTCATTAACTAAGACCCCACCAGGAAGAGATGAAAAAAAAGCAACCAAACTTGAAGATTCTAATGACTTTTTTTCAAATGTAGGAAAAAATCTCTATTTTTCTTTTCTCTCAGAAATTTATTTTTCTTTCTTTAATCAACAGAATTGGTTTCAAATTGCCAAAGCAATCTTTTCAAAGACTTTTTTTAAAATTATTATTCATTTTGCTGCCCTAATTTTCCCTTCTTTCAAATGTAGTATTCTGCCCAATTAAGCTATCTTTAGGCCTAGAAGCTTAGCAAATTATCTTTGTCAGGTGGGTTCTCCCAAGCTTTCAGTGCTGTACTTCCATCAAATGAGTGCAAATAACATACACACTGACAGAAACAAAAAGCTTGAGATTCAACAGAGGCTTGACTAGCAAGGATTAGACATAAGAATACAGATTTCTAGCTTGGAAAATAATCATTAGTGATCAGTAACAAAATAAATGCTACAGCTAGCTGGAGCAATTACCATCAGGAAAAGAAATTAGTATGTGAAAGAAAATTTCCTTCATCCCACACCTAAATAATTTGGGACAAACTAAAGCATTGCCATTTCTGATCTTTACTTGAAGTTATCTTGAGGGCATTCAGCTTCTACAACAAATAAGGCTCAAGAGCGCAAAAGGTTAGGCACTGCACTTCAGCTTCTATATCAGAAAGCATTTATACTGGCCAAAATGTTTCCTTTTGTCTCTGCTGGTGGTTCTATCAAATGACCTTGATTGCCAGCTCTGGAGTCCTCAGTTCAGGAAAGGTAAGGACTGGTTGGAGCAGATCCAGAGGGGAGCCACAAAAATGATCGGAGAGATGGAACACCTCTCCTATGAAGACAGGCTGAGAGAGTTGGGGTTGTTCAGCCTGGAGAAGAGAAGGCTCCAGGGAAGACTTTATTGCGGCCTTTCAATACTTAAAGGAGGCCTACAGGGAAGATGGGGACAAACTTTTCATCAGGACCTGTTGCAATAGGACAAGGGGCTATGGCTTTAAACTAAAAGAGGATAGATTTAGACTAGATAGAAGGAAGAAATCTTTTACAATAAGGTTGGTAAAACACTCGTTGGAGAATTGGAAGAGTAAAATTGAGAAAACCTGTGGGTTGAGATAAAGACAGTTTAATAAGTAAAGCAAAAGCCATGCACAGAAGCAAAGAAAAATAAGGAATTCATTCAGTACTTCCCACGGGCAGGCAGATATTCAGTCACCTCCAGAAAAGCAGGGCTCCATCACGTGTAGACATTACTTGGGAAGACGAATGCCATAACTCCAAATGTCCCCTCCTTCTTTCTTCTTCCCCCGGCTTTATATGCTGAACATGACATCATATGGTATGGGATATCGTTTTGGTAAGTTAGGGTCAGCTGTCCCAGCAGTGTCCCCTCTCAATGTTTTGAGCCCCCCCAGCCTACTTGCTGGTGGGGTGGTGTGAGAAGCTGAAAAGGTCTTGACTCTGTGTAAGCACGGCTCAGCAGTAAGATAACATCCCTGTGTTATCAAAACTGTTTTCAGCACAAATCCAAAACACAGCCCCATACTAGCTACTGTGAAGAAAATTAACTCTACCCCAGACAAAACCAGTACATCCTCCACCCTTTATTCCATTCCATTTATGTCATGCTCAGGTCCCACACTATCCAATACATGCTCATTAACCATCACCACCCTTCCTATCCTTTGATATAATACACAGCTATCTTTCCTTTAGTCTACGGACCACCCTCGTAAAATGTCCATAAAATGTCCATTAAGTTAATTTCATCCATGACTTTGGGCTCCATCTCTTATGCTGATCACTCAGGACAGGAGAGATGGTGTGTTGTGAGGACTTACTGGTCCCCAAAGTCAGCTCAGGTTGGGTCACTGCTGCACATGCACTACTTCTTGAAAGGTTTGTCATTCATTGTTTCAAGGGGTTCCTGCTATAGTAATTCCTATAAAATGAAACACGAATTGTGGGCTACAACAATTTAAATGTATATCCATTACAACATCCACCCCTGGTCCCTTTGGACCAGGTTTAGAGTTTAACATTGTAATGAACTCCTCCCCTGGCCCCTGCTCAGGCTTTGACTTACCCACAGACTGCAGTGTCTTAAGGTTGTACTTGTTCCAAGTGGAGCCTTATCTATGTGCCTGCTGCAGCATAGGCTTATCCACAGCCACAGTTGCTTTGAGGTACACCTGTCCCAGTGCGGCCTTATCTATGGGTCACAATGCCTTCTGGAGTGAGCCTGTTCCAACATAGCCTTATCCATGGCTGCAGTGCCTCCAGGGGAGTACCTGCTCTGTTGTGGGTTTATCCATGGCCACACACTTTGAAGTGCTCCAGCATGACCTCATGTACAACCACTGATGCTTCAAGGTGCACCTGCTGCATCATGGACTTATCCACAGCCACAGATGCTTTGAGATGTACCTTCTCCAGCATGGTCTTATCCTTGGGCCACAATCCCTTCAGAGGTTTACCTGTTGTGGAACCATGGACATAAACATGGGCATAGATGTTTTGAGATTCACCTGCTCTGGCATGGGCTTATCCATGCCCACAGACGCTTTGGGGTGTCCTGCTTCCCCGTGGACTCATCCACAGGTCACAGTCCCTTTGGTTCAAGTTCACACTGGAGTTCCAGCCTGCCCAGTACAGCAGCACAGAAACAGCAGCCATGCCCTGGCTGTCTGCCAGCCCAGGCACACCACCATTGCTGTTACAAAAATGTTCCCAGGCACAGCACAATCAGACGATAGGCAGTACAGCAGTACAGTAAACAGCAAAAGCAAAAAACAGCCACTAACAAGCACTAGACACTAATATATAGTAAGGCAAGCAAGCCCCACGGCAAACACAGAAGCCTGTCAATTAATAGCCAAACAGCAATAACAGCTATAAATTCAATCTGGCACATTACAATCAAATCTGTTAGCTGGAACCCTTCAAGCCCCACGTTGGGTGCCAAAAGGGACTGTAGTGGTTTAACCTCCATCTTGTGAAGCCACAGCATCAGGTACGAGTGCATGCAAGGCCTGGCAGATGGCGTGTACCAGCTGAGACTGGCGAAAATACTGCTATCTCCAGTATAGTCCAACATCTTCTGCCTGGAAATTTTGGAATTTTTTTTGTATATTTGTCCAGTATTTACTCATGCCCATCAACCACATTGTTTGTTTGGCAAAAAATAAGTCCAATGTTTCTGTGAAATCACACCTAAGGCAAGGTGATTCCAGTTGCAAAAAGTGTCTGAGGATGGGCAATCTGAAGGATCACTCTATGCCACTCAGCTGCTGTGTGCACGGCAGGAGGCACAGACAGCTTCTTCTGTATGACAGAGCAGGTCTCCAGCACAGGGTCTGTCTTCCAGCCACCCAGAAGCACGTTCAGCAATGAAGCAAGTAGGAAATCTCAATCATTGGCCGTAAGCAGCGAAAACACTCCTTGAGGCAGATTCCCTTTTTCCCTGACCTCTGTTTCCATTTCATTGTGCATTGCTGTGCATAACCAAATATTTTGGTTACTGTTTCCATTATGAGATGATGTGCCTCATCAAATGAATGAAAATTGCCCCCCTGCAAGCAGTTGTCCAGGGATGCTTGAATATTAGAAGTTTAGAGAGTCTGAATGTTACAAGGCTTAGAGAAATTCTGGGTTCAGCCTCATTGTTATCCTCTTGAGATGTAGGTATGAGTGAAACAGATTGCTAGTTACTGTGCTGGAAAATAATTGGTGATGAAAACTACATGTGAAAATTAAGAGGGATGAGAAAAAGAAATTTAGCCATTCAAATGCTACAGTAGCAATTTCAATTTTATGTAATGCCCTTAATGGGATAATTGAGATATATACTGACATAATACATTTGAAATTGCAAATCCTGAGAAGAAATAACGTTCCTTACACTATGAAGAGTCATTGTACAGAAGAATACCATGGTGTTTTGGGGCTTGTGTCTTTTCCAGTGCTGCTTTACAGAGTGTAGTCACAAATGTTCTCTACACCCTGAAACAACAGGAAGAAAATGTACTTTTGAGAATAAACAGGAATGCTTATCCAACCACCTTCAACTAACTGAATGCTGTTAACAGGTTCTTCACATTCAGGCTTCCTCTCTTGAACCTTAATTACGCAGAGAGATTGATAAATCTGATAGCCAGACTAAGGAGTCTTTCCAGGTGTGTTCTTACCTACAGGATGCTGTGCATCTCCTTTCCATTTGCACTTGCCAAAACTGGTTTTAATCTCCTAGCATTTGTGACATTTTGTGATTTTATAACTCCACTGAAAGATTCAGTTTACTACACTGAAAATATTGTGTCTACTTTGAATTTACCTTGCTGACTAGGGTTCTGTGTATTTATTACTCATTTACTTATTTTGCTGAGGCTCCAGGCTGATAGCAGTGTCACTGAGTGCTTGCCCACAGCAGAGCCACAGTCACAGAGGATTCTCAGAGACAAACTGACACGCAACAACTTATGTCTTCTGGAGGAAGTCCTTCTTATTGTAAGTGATGAATCTACACATACTGATTTTTGGTCTTCAGCCACACATACTTTTTGTAGACAGGAACTTATTTTTTTCATAAGGGGAACTTCATCTCGAGCCCACCATAGGACACTGAAATAATTTTCATTCTAAATATATCTCATCTATAAAACAAAATTCATTTGTGACATAGCTGATGAAATCCAACATACACCTTGATTCAATCTTGGTGGTCATCTTATAGTCACTGTGTTTAAATGAAGATTCTTATTACCACTGCTATACCATTTATCTAGCAGTAGGGGTGATAGCATCAGTGTTGCAGGTTTCTTTCCTGACATTCTCTGTATTCATGCAGAATTCTTACCTTATCTTTCAGATTGCTACCTATATGCCATGTCTTGGGGTCTGGCCACTGCTCAGTTCTTAGCAGTAGGTACCAGCATGCTACCTATGCCCCCACCTTTTTTTTTCCTCCTTTATCCTTCCATATCTTTACTTGGGTGAAATAAATGGAGTCAAGGGGGGAAAAGTCCACCTAGAAGGCTTTATCAGAGGCCAGTCTGAGAAGTACCTCAGCACACTGAAAGGCAGGCACTCCTTCCTTACAGCTCCCACTGAGATCTGAAATCAGTCAATGCTGCTAGAAATTGATACTGAAGGAAGCAACAGTTCTCCACCCTGAGAGGCTGAGTGGCATAGCCTCCCCTCCCCTGAGCTCAGCAGCAACTGCAGCGACTACTTCTTGCAATAATAAGCTGTTTCTCTGAATCCTGAACTCGGCAAGACCTGTTAGCTGAGAGTCTGCCAAGTGGGAGCCACAACACCACATCGTATATCTGTGGGGTAGGGGAAGAGGAGTGGGAAGGCATGCAGGTGCCTGCAACAGCCTGTAGGCCATGCTCAGGAGCAAAAACAGAGGTACAGAATGCAGATGAAGGAAAGATTAGGTAGAAGAGAATATTTCTAAGAATTGTAATAGAGAGGAACAACAAATTTGGAAAATATCTGGATCACGCCAGCTTCCTGTAACAGAAAAGCTTTCCAGAAAGTTGTCAAACACATTATTCTGAAAACATCACTGCTCTTTTAGGAGATCAGAGATCATTAACATTTTCTGAAAAATTTCATTTGACTCCCCTTTAATGGCTGTCATAGTCCTTGACCAAAATTTCATTCACTTTACCTGTTCATAATCAGCTAATCTTCATTAGAAACAACAAAGTGAAAGCAGAAAGACAACACCCAAAAGGGACCTTCAGGTCCTCTGAAGAACCGTTGGACTGCTGCATGTAACAGCCATCATATTGTTTCAAGTTTTTTCTAAAAATTTTATGTTGTTTTACAGTTTTAAAAGGATCAGAAGAATGAAAAGATATGATCACAACATTGCAGTGTGTCAAAATGGTATTTTCAGATCTTCACAAGAGATTTGCATGCTAAGAGTGTAATCACCAGCAATCCCTTTTTGTACAAGTGGGTGTTCATATTTCCTACATACCTCTCAAACCCCAGCTCAAATATTTAAAGTGCTACTTTAATCAGAATTTGAAGCACTTGGATAAAGCGTGTCTATAAATAAGATTTGCCTCCCAAGTCATTCAGCACTCAGTTGAGCTCCACAGCCAATTCCTCTGTGTTAGATTTCCTTAAAAATAACCAGTTCTTTGGTGTGATCAAGAAAAAAAAAAAACAAGAAAGGGGGAAAAAGCCCACAAAGCAAGGCAGATTAAACAAAATTATACCGATTTAGCATTTCACGTGCTGTTGACTAGGCCCCAAAGCATTGATCTGAGGGTTTGTTTTCTCCTTGTCTGGCTTTAGATTTAATGATCCCAGAACAACACGGTTTTAAATGATCTTTCTCTCACAGCTAAACATCTTCAAGAAAAGATATTGGCAAGGCAAAATATTGTGAGCTGTTTTCCCTAAAATTCAGTAGTACATGTTGAAATATGTAATGCAGTAATTGCCTAAAGGATTACAACCTCCAGAATAGATACAAAAGTAGTTATCTGAGATTATTGATTACCACACAGCACTTTTATGTTTTATAATTTCCTTATGCTCCTCATGCCCCCATTGAAAACAGCTGTCCTCCTCTTCTGGCGCTTGTCTGTTGTCACAAATCTAAAGCACCACCTTTTTTCTTTTTTTTTTTTTTTTTTAATCAGAATCTACCACAATAGACTTTGGTCTGTCCTAAGGATCCTAACTTGGGAACATAATTTCAATACAAAAAGAAACTTATAAATCATTTTTTCAGATCGGGTAAAATAGAGAAGTTGCGCCTATGTTAATAAAGCATTAGTCTGGGAATGGCTTAATGCTTAGTTGTGCTAAAGATGTACTGTGTATTTTAGGCAGAACCTCTTTTCCTTAGTGTCCTGCTTCCCCATAGATAAAATAAGTGCTTCTTCACATTTCCTAGCCTGTGATTTAAAATATGAGACACAATTTGAATTATTTAACTGCCAAAGTGAAATATGTCTGGGCTGGCCAGGACACTAGTCTACAATTATGTCTTTATTTAAATAAATAGATAACTCTAGTAAATGTGTCTGGAGGCTTGTGAATGGCTGCAATCAGCGATATACTTAAATGTCTCTGCAAGAAAGCTACTTTTTCCTCTTTTCTTTGTCTAAGAGTCTATAAGATGATCCTAAAGCTTATTGGGTGCCATATTCTTAATGAGGAATAATGACAAACCTATCTGGAATAAGAAATATTTCCCTGTTAAGCTCCTATATTTAGTGATCTGCACAGGGTAGGCTGATTTTCTGTAGCTGAGAGAAGGAAGAGGGAGGAACTGTCTTGTCTCATAGCTAATCATCACAAACTGTTTGTAATGGTAAGTCAAATGAAATCTTCAGTCTTGTTCGCACTGTCAGTCCTTCTCCCGTTCCCTGTTCCAAAGCCTTCTCTGCCTTCCCTAGAGCTGCCTTGTGTCCCTTCTCTTTGCTCTTTCACCTTAACATGAAAACTCTCAGCAAGCATCAACAGCGGACGCGAAGAACTGAAGCACACTTCAAGGAATAAGAACAGCATTTGAACTATTGCTGACCTTTTATTCTTGCCTCTCCTGGATAAATGCTTCGGGCTCTGAAAAAAGAGGAGGGAAAAAAAAAGGGTTTTCTGGATAGCCAGTTTGTTAGCTGTAGAACTACGGTACAAAAATCACACAATCCTTTCTCAACCAATTTAAATAGATTTGACAAGTTCCGCAAGCAGGTATGTATTATGCCTGTTCAATGAAGGCGCATGCTTATTGCACATTTTAACATGAACATTCATTGCATGTTAAAGAACAGAGATTTGAAAGAGAAAACTCAGTGCTATAAAAAAGCTTTAATGATAAGGTGGTTGAAGCTACACTGTGTCAGCTTCCAGTAGACAGAGGAGACATAGGACAACCACAGAACACCTTGATTTGAGAGAACTGACAGAAAGAGGCATGGTGAGGTAGACAGTTTTGAATTTGAGTTTTGCTAATCCTTGATCTCTCTGTGTGTCTGATTCCATCCTCTTTTCTACATAGAGTATGACTCATATCCATTGATTCCTCTTCCTTTATATGTACTGGATCTGATCCAAGACTGAAAGAAACGTGAGGAAATGCTGTATTTGCTCTTATGGCATAAAACATATTCTGATTTGAATATCACAGGGAAATAAATATATAACAGAGCTGCTTTAGCTTCCATATAGCTATCTCACAAGATAAGTCCTGAGGATCCAATAAGCCAGAACAAGCCCTTTGCAGCCTCCAGTACTACTTTGGAACCTCTGTATCAGTTGTGACAGAGAGCTATTTCCTCCTTTTGCTACTTTAGGTGCTTTATGCCCCATTTTTCTTTCTGTTTTTCTCCTACTTCTTCAACCTCACTCATTTCCTTTATTAAAAATTTGAAAGCAGTGTTCATAAATATGTCTATCATTTGAGTAATAAACCTAATGATAAATATGAGTGGTTGAACAGATTAGTTTTTGGTTACGCTGGTGACTTCCTGACCTTTCTCAGAGAAAAATAAGACAACTGATGTGTTTAATATTCTATTTTAATTTCATACTTGTTATCATGTTTTATAGTTATCTTAAGAGCCAGTAAATTGCTCTTACAACAGAACTATATTATAAAGAGAATTATATGGCATGTAAGAGGATATATTTATCCTCAGCAAAATAAGTAACGTGTTATCAGTGCTTTATGAATAGCTTACAAAATATTAAGAACGTATATTTAGAGAACTTATGCAACAACTTCTTTACACATAAGCTCTTTATATTTTCCTAATTACAGTTTCTTAAAAATACTTTCTTACTTCTTGGGCTGAAATAAGACTGAAAATAAAAGTAATGAGAAAAATTCAGTCTTCACTAGAACGATAAAAATGCCACCATGGTGTGGGAGTCAAATGTATATTTTCATGTGTTAGGTTTAGTCAGTATATAATGACTGGTATCACTAAGAAAAAAGTCATCATTTATGGCATAATTGGATATACCCCTTTACAAGACATTTACATTAGTTCTTCAAAGCAAAACCACACGTTTTATACAAAATCAACAAAAATTATCTGAGGACTGTAAAATCCTCTGTTGTAAAACTTTCAAAGAGTTCCATCCCTTTGGTCATAAACAAGTAACTTAAAAATGATAA
Source organism: Chroicocephalus ridibundus (assembly GCF_963924245.1). Classification (NCBI taxonomy): domain Eukaryota; kingdom Metazoa; phylum Chordata; class Aves; order Charadriiformes; family Laridae; genus Chroicocephalus; species Chroicocephalus ridibundus. The sequence continues at coordinate 86,531,779 of NC_086286.1, forward strand.
GGAGACAATTTGACCATAATGAATAAGTAGCCGAATGCTGAGAAAAGTCTAGATATCAAAAGTTACAGAGATCAAATCTGCATACTGTAATGAAAAATCATCTTTATACAAGCTCATATTGTTGAATGCACTAGCGACTTTCAGGTAGACAGATGAAATTCTGTGTATAGAGTCATACAACAGGTGAATGTGTTTGTTTTCATAACATGTCAAAGTTTGTAAATAGGCCTTCTTTTTCAGAAGGTTTAACAATGTAGTTGGTCTTCACACAATTGCAAGGAGAAATCATGCAAGATGCCACATCATTTCTATTTTCTATTTGCAGAAGTACTTTAAAATTAAGGGAAATAATGCTTTTTCTCTTTACTGTTTTCCCATGGTATGAAACTACAGACAATTTTGATTAAGATTATCAGGATTTATTTGTGTACTTGTTTCTAACGTGCCTCTTAACAGAATAATGAACTTATCACTCAAAACCAAAACAAATCAATGAACAAATTAGGTGACCTATTAAAAGTTATTACTGGCCAGTTAAAAAAACCAAAACCTGTATGTTGATTATCAGGTAACTAATGAGGAGGTTAAATAAGAAATGCTTAAAAAAAAAAATCTCTCAACTGAAGACAAGTTATTGCAAGCCATAAATAAAATGGTCATATGAGAAATCAGCTTATATTACTCTTTGAAATAGGATAATTTTTTTCATTTTGCATTGCCAGGTCCAGATGTTTCAGACCTTTAGAGATTTCAGCGAAAAGCACATTCAAAGCAGGCAGAACGCTGGTCTAAAGGCTGGAATTGAGGTGTTAGAAATTCTCACTGACTCAATAGTGAGATCTGAGTCTTCTCAATAAGAAGACAATTTAAACTTCTTCATGTGTGCCTGTGTAGCAATCATTTTGCTTGATATTGACACCAATGAATGTGGCTCATTGCCTTTTGGAGAGTAATACTCCTATACTCCCTAGCCATGGTCCTGGGTAGGAACAGAAATGAAGTTGCTGTCATTGGTGGGTACGAATAACATTATGAAAAATATGCTGTATGCCACCTTAGACATATACCCATAATCAGTAGATAACCTCTTTTTCCCAACACTCTTAAAGCTTCGTGGCTACTTTTCCTCTAGGCTTTGCTTTAATATATAGTTGGATGCCAAAGAATTCCTTTACAATTTGTCTAATGCAAGCAAACTAGCAGCTTTTGTAGAATTTGGATCAAATGAGGACAGGTATAGCACTGAGAAACACTTGCATGTTAGTGACTTTTCATCTCAAAACATTTCTCTGCTCCTGTACTGGCTATATAATCGTATTTGATTGGAAACATGGGAGAGGGGGCAGGAAAGCTCTGCCTTTGAGAAAGCTATTAGGACCTTTCTGAATAGAAAGAATAAACTAAAAAGAGGTTATACTATTAGTTAACTGAGAAACTGAGACGATACATTCTCTCAGCAAATTCATAGTTTCAATTGGAAAAGCAAATTAAGTGGACAGGATGTTTCCCCATTCTGTCTCGAACTCTGTTCCTGAGAATGAGTTCACTTGACTCCAAACATATCATTTGCATCTATAGACTAAGTTGACAAAATGGGATGTCCTTGCTACAAAAGTGATATTATCTACCTAGAGTGTTGTCAGCCTGAAATAGTAACAGTTAAAAGTAGTAACTAAGGCTGGAGTACAACAGGCCCTTACAAGGTTCTTTGGCAGAGATCGTAAGAGCAGTCCCACTCGTCTCTCCTTGCCCAGCTGGTTTCCCATTGCAGCATCATCCCCCAGCGTGCAACAGAGCAGGCAGCAGCCTCCACAGTCCTTCCCTGCACACACTCCCCATGACTTCCCCACAGAGTAGAACAGATTTCCTAGTGTATAATTTGGCCTTGAGTAGGAAAACCTGAAAAATTCAGTATCTGCATTTCAACACTGGTATGGATATAAAAATTTGTGCAGGGTCCTGTAATATCCAGGCTTTCTGCATCTACATCTACATTTCTGAGAAGAAAATGCCCTGAGAACAACCCATCCTCTGATTTCTGGTATTTTAAAGTTTTATTCACATGCATTGGAGATGAATGGTATAATCCCTCCACCTAACATCAAAAGAAAAAAAAACATTTCTTCTGTAAGTACAAAAGCCAAGATAGTAACCATTCTGCCCAACTCTTAAAGAAAAGGTAGGCATACTTCCTCAATTAACAGAAAATTGCTTTTTTTCCACTACCCCGAAGGCAGCAGCTGACTGTCAGGAGTGTAGCTTGCTTTGTCTGTGCCTCAGCCCTAGAAAATTCAGTTTCTGTGACTGCCAAAGCAGCATCAGTACCGCCTGGGGAGTAGGAGGAATGCTGCCCCATTTGAGAAGCAGCAGCTGGATCCCTGTCTCTTCCAGCCTCTCAGGCGCAGAATAAAAGCAAGCCTTGTTTTGCAGAGTCCTTCCCACCCAGAAATCGGGGACCTGACTCCCATCCTGACGCGTCGGTTCCCCAAGTGCGAACAGGTTCTGAGCAAGGTCTGTCCCCTCCCTCCTTCTCCCTGCCTTTGGAAAACTCTGTTTTGTCTGTATTGCTGAAAAGCTTCAGCCAGGCCTTGTTTTATGCCATGTGCAACCCAGTTTTTCCATGGAAATCACAAACTTAAATGGTATTTGGTTCAGCCGGAATATTTTAGATTATGAAAATAGTTTCTGTTGGACTGTCTATGGTACAGATTTGCAGAACATTTTCTCAGTTAGTCTGAGCCAGTTCCATCTAATAGGAGAAGTGCTACACAATGTAGCTGCAAAACCAAGCCACACTTTTCAGTTAATAATACACAAAAAAACCCCAACCAAATCAACCATAAGAAGGAAAACAGGTAAGCAGTCGGTACTGTATTTACACCAGTTCTAAGCGCAACTCCGGACAAGCTACAATTATTGCTAAAAATAATACTCTGCTTTGTTTCATGTTGCTTTTATGCTTGAGTCCTGACCTTGACATTAAACATAGCTTGTTGGGATCCTGAGGAATTTTTTTTTATTAATCCAGTCATACTGAAGTTTTACATTTATAACTTCTACTACAAGCTTTTATTCTTTACAAAGGTTACTTTTATTGTTGGTTCTATATAGCAAGTGCTATTATTTCATATGATTGGTATTAGTATTTTAGAATGTCTTAAATTATAGTTTTCTGGAACCACAACCTCTGCTGGAAAATTAGTATAAAATGTCACAGTCTTTGACAACACTCTCCCTTACAGATCTCCATCTCTCAACATTAAAATATTTATCAGATTCTGAATACTTCCTGCAGCTCGGGGAAAATTCAGCTTTTTGAATGTGGAAATTAAAAATTTGGTGAGAAAGGAGACACAGTAACTTAGCAAAATGTACTACAGGTCATTCTAAGTAACAGCAATAAATGGCATGCAACATTAGAAATTAGAGCAATTTCATAACATCAATGGCCTTTTTATGAGTAAATTGCTCCTCTGTGGATTTGTGTACTGACCAGGAAAAAGATACGACAAAAATGATCTTTTTATGTCCTTTTAAAATGATAAAAATAAGATAATCTCCAGGTGGTCTTTTTTTTCATAAATCACTTTTAAGCTTAGTGGCTACACTGTGTTGTGTTCTGACATCTTGACAATAAAAAAGTGCTTATAATGCTCCTGCGGGTTTTGTTCTAAAGCCTTTCCCTACTGTTAAGCAGTAAATCAGTGACTGACAGGATTCCTAACCTGCCACCTCCTGCCAGGGTGACATTAAATTTACACTATATACTGTAATCTCCTTCCAGCTACCTAATAAGGACAAGAGAAAAGTCACTTCTAGGTATCCGAGTTCCAAAGTCTTGGATAGTTTCTTCACAAAACTATATCAGTGGAGTGTTAGAAGGCACCTCATCTCAAACTGCTGTGACAGTCTGTTAAAATTACTCTGCCTTAATCGAAGATGGAAAAGGGTTTAAAATTATAAATTTATAAATTACTGTACAATGTAATACTCACTTTTGCATAGAGGAATACATTCGTACTTCTATACCACTGTGTCTATGCATCTATCCACCTAGCAATATAGAAAATTATGAGGGTTTAATTGTCTCAGGACCGATGTGGCTCACTACACCTGCTTGGTGGAAGGGTTACCCCTAACTTTGTGGGAGTGTTTGCATTCTGAACATGGCTGGTTTCCCCTTCCAGCCAGCTGGCCTCTGATACTACTGAGGCACAAATAAGACTGTGATCAGATACTGACCCCCTTGCTATGCTGCTAACCTTTTCATTAGCTTCTGGAAATCACTGATTAAACACACGATACACTGCAGCGCCCTGTCTGCAGCTGGGAGGGGAAGAAAAGAGAGAGAAGGGTTTGGTACCTACAGTAAGAGCACTGTCATGCCACAGAAGGGGTGCAGGGAAGGCTTCCAGCAGGATTTCCTGGACCAATGATCATCTGTTTCGTAGTATCACAGGATCACAGAATAGTTGAGGTGGGAAGGGACCTTTGGAGATTGTCTAGTCCAAATCCCCCTCTCAGAGAAGGATTAGCCAGAGCAGGACTGTGTCTACTTTAATCTTTACATCCCCTCCAATCAGGTGTTTATACACATTGCTAAGATCCCCCTGAGCCTCCTCTTCTCCAGGCCAGACAGTCCCAGATCTCTCAGCCTCTCCTCGTATGTCTCCTCAAAACCATCCTTGTGGTCCTTTCCTGGACTTGTTTGTACTGTGTCTCTTGTACTGTGGACCCCAGAACTGGACCCAGCACTCCAGCAGTGCCTCACCAGTGCCAAGTTAGCTGTGAAGGATCACCTATCTTGACCTGCTTCTTCTCATTCATCCCAGGATGCCGTTGACCTGCTTGGCTGCAGTGATAGGTTGTTACTGCTCATGTTCAACTTGCTGACCACCTGGACCCCAGGTCTTTTCTGCAAAGTTGTTTTGCAATCAGTTGGCCCCCAGTATGTAGTGCTGCACGAGGTTATTCCTCCCCAGCGGCAGGACTTTGCACTTCCCCTTGCTGAATTTCATGAGGTTCTTGTCAGCACCTGTCATAAAATAGAACTTAGTTTATGGGTCTGTGGAAAGTTATGGGTCTAGGCTAAGTAGCCCTAGCCGTTTTTGTGGGAAAAATGAAAGAATATTATAATGAGTGAAGCAGTCTTTCCTCTGTGCCTTTCTGTGTTATGTTACAGAACTTGCTTTGAACTAGACTGGAGCAATGACAGCAGCTCCAACAATGATCAGCTTTTGTCAGGCCAGCACAGACAATTTTTTAACACGTTTTAAGAACAGAGTTGCAAGCAGCAGTACTTTTCATTACCTTAACTTAATGACACTGAATATAGATTCTTACACCTCAACAGATTCCAACTGGCTCTACCACAGCTCTGCTTTGATAAATTTGTCCTCAGCCAAGTATCAAAGGTCAAAAGTCTAGATCCTCATTAATAACTCATATAACTATTTTATGGTGTTATAAAAAAGAAGAGAAGAAAAAAGAAGTGAATATCTACTGTTTTAGCAGCTACACAAATCCAGAAACTGTTAAGAAAACTCATGACTTCGATTGCACAACTAAACGCTACAAGAAAGAAAGCATTTTCTGTATGAGCTGTATCCAGTTTAGAATCAGGTCTTCCAAGTGCCAGTCACACAGACATAAAGGCTTGGCCTTAAATCTGATGGTCTTAATTTATTTCAACAGAATCCAACAGTAGTAACGTCGAAGTGAGAACTGGGCTTTGACTCTTGTTTTTTCATGCCATGCTCAGCAGATTAATTTACAAGGACTATTTTATAAGCGGGAAGAATCTTACACTTCTCCGTCATGTCCAGGCTAGAGATTTCCTGGGATGAAGATGAAAGAACCTTAGATCTGTTGTGTTTTCAAGCAATTCTGTCCAAAGCCTGTCTAATCCTTTTGTTTCCCACTAGAAAAAAGAAAAGAGGAAAAAACATGAATTCACATCCAAGCTCATTTAAAAAATGATGCTGAATAGCTATACTGGTTAATTACACTTGGTATGGATCCAACTTGAATTCCAAACCTTTCAAGGTTACTTGATTTATTTTTTTGTCTTTCTGGAAATGTTTCCAATTCTGATAGACATCTTTAATAAATTATAACATTGATCTGTACTTCGCATTTGAACATTAAAACTGTGACTGTACAATGTGTTTATGTGTGCACACATGTATGAAGTTATTGTATGCAATCTCACTTTGGAATGCAGCCAGCTCCTAAAGAAGATTTTTCTTGACTTCAGTCAGGCTTAAGAAGAATACACATGCATTTTATATACACATACATAGATACATATGTGTGTGTATATATATATACACACCTACAACCACACCATCTTATACCTACCCATAGCTATTCATACATAAATATATATATGCTATATGTAGTGTAAATATATGGTTTATAATGATACATATTTTCTACATTTATAGTTATAAAGAGAGACAGAGAGAGAGGAAAAGGAGAGCGGCAGAGAACTGGTTGAGCGAGAGAATGAAAATAAGCCTTCGTGGGTCCCAATTTTCCCAACCTTCTAAGCCTTTACAGGGCAACTTTGGTTTAGATGAACAATATGTTGAACTATTTATTTTCCCACCAGGACAACAGCAGGCTTTTGATGGATGTTTAAATCCTATTCTTCAGCAGCAACAGCATCTGTGACACAAGATCTCTGGAGGAAGCGACTTTTGGAATTCACTCATACTTCTGTCTGTCTGTTCTTGCAATCTGATACTACATTGCATTTTATCTTCAGCTGCAGTTCCCTCATGATTTTCTTCCATTTTTCCTTCATCTTCTAGCTTTCCTTCCTTCCTTTGTCCTTCTGCAGTCTCCTTTCCCCCATAAACGTACAAACCACTTTTTTTTTCGTCTTTTTTTTCCACTAGGTTCTGTACTCAAGAGCTTCAAAGGGAACTAAGCACAGCTATCAATTATGCTCATTTCCCCATTTGAAAACAGAGGGCAGAGAAAACATGAGTGGAAGTCTCCCTTGAGACAGAACTATGAACCTGGATCATGAGACTAATGAGAATGTATGAATGTGGCCAGGAATAAAAAGTCATATCACTGAGTGAAAAACAGGGTTTTACAAGTTTAGAAAGTAGAGCATAGCATAATCTCATTAGTATTTCAGGTGATTTTTTTTATTTTTTTGATCCTACTAAGATGATTTTTTTTCTATAAATGTGCAATCAGATCAAAGCAAGACAAAATGTTTCCTGATCTTTTTTTCCCATGTCATTATTTATCAACTTCGGAATTTTTTTGGAAACGTTATTTATTTATTTAAAAAAAAAAAAATTCCCAAAGAACTATACCTCAGGGGTTCATAACCTTGAATATCTTTTTTTTTTTTTTTTGTGGAGTTCATGTCTCCACAATTCTGATAGTAATTTAACATATTTTATCTAGTTCTAGTGGGACTTGTTCTCTAGAGCTCAAATCTTAGGCAACAGCTTGCTGTGATCCTAATGAAAATCTGTATCTGTCACTCTGCAAAAATTGCCTAAAATGGCACTTCAAATACTAATACTTCAGCTTCCAGAAAATATGCAAATAGAGATACTAAATGTAATATGCTATAATTTTAATGAAATCAGATGCTCAGCACTTACATTTATGGAAATAAATACATATTAAAAATGTTCATTGCCTCTCTAGGTTAGTGCATGATGTTCTTCCTGATGTCTGACTGCACTCAGTCACTGCAAATTCATGTCTCAGCTCTATGAGATGGATCTGAACTTAATGAAATAAAGTGACAGTTTTCTGCATCCTAGGTTATATAAACTTGACAGGGAAGTCTCTTTGTTTATGTATGTGCCTGGAGATCATAGAAATAAAGTGAAAAGGAAAATAACTAGCTTAAAGTAAGTATCCTCCTGACTGTTGATGCTAAAAGCAATAACATTACATGCATACCTTTTAACTTAGAAGTATCTATCAGGAATGTAATTATTCACGATACAGATTAAAGAACAAAACAAAATAAATCCTTGAAAATATTAAATACATTAGAAATATAAACAGCAGTGTAACGTCTTCCTTAGTTAATCTGATAGTACACAGTACCACTCATCTGATTTTTTCTTTATAAATTAGCTTCAACTACACTTGGTTAATTCAGTGCAGAGCCTGTGCAAATATGACACAAATCCAAAGAAATACTGCTATCTTTCTTTATAAAAATTAAACGCTTACACAAACAAAGCAAATATATGACAGTCATAGTATATGACCTGGGAACATTAGAGGTGAGTGGGGAAAATATGTATATTTTTTTTTTGGGGGGGGGGTGTCTCCTTGTGACCTAAAATATAACATGTAATCCAGTCCTGTCACTCCTGAGCTAGCTGGTAGGAATGCTCCTAAATTACTGTAAGTAGCTTGCCATTCCCAATTGAGACACATGCAAAATTAGGTCTAAAATGCAGGCTTGTCCTTCTTACGCTATAAGAATTGAATAACGTATATGGCTATAATTACTCAACAATAATAGTTTTTTCTCACACTGAAGCACCATAAAAATGATATTCACGGCGAATTTTCAAACTACCAAAGAAAAGGTAGATTTTGTTCATTTGGGTTTTGGAGGTAATTAAAGCATCAAATATTTTAGTTACAAAAATATCTCATATTGTTATTATTTCTTTAAATTTTCCTAGCATCTAGGAGATCTAGTCATAGTCTAAGATGTCTTTGTGCAAAGTACTGTGTAAACGCTGATTGAAAACAGTCCTTGATCAAAAATATTATTTTTTTATGGCAGAGTGAGACAAACTGAGGAAGAAAAGAAAGAGAATTGTAGATGAACATCCAGATCAGGGGCCTCAGTGTGCCAGAAGCCAAGCATTTGACAAACTTCTTGCAAACATCACAGAAAAAAAGATATCTGGTGAAGTCTTGTAAACAGATAATTTCTACAACTTTGCAGATGTTTGGGGGAATATTCCCTTAAATATGCAGGACAGCCTGGGAGGAACGATACATATATTTGTTCAAAAAGGTCTGAAGTGAACGATATGGAGTTACAGCTGTGGGCAAGTGTATGTGGCTGTCAGTCTGAACAGTAAATGAGAGATGAAATGCTGTGAGTAAGATAAGGAGCGTAAACTTGATTTCAGATTAAAGGTATAGCTAGTGAAGGGATATATAAGTATGAATGATATAGCTAAAGTTACAGCTTGGGAAAACAAACCTGGATCACTATTTTGAAATGGACTCTAAGTAGAGATAGTTTGCCTTTGGTAGGATCAAAAGGAAAGAAATTACAATGCTAAAGAGAGAAAGAGAAAAGGGGACTGGGTTGATTTCAACTAATTTTAGACATCTGCAGCATGAATATTTACATACAAGTTAGTCTTTCAAGAGATATAGGAACTTTGGGGGGAAAAAAATAAAAACATTGTTTGATTGGATGTCTATTTTAGTAAAAATTCCACTCTACAAGTAGCTATTTTTCTACACTGGCTAAGAAGGAATCCAAAAAAAGAACACAGATGCAGATGTCTCTACTGCATATAGGTGCTTGAAAACAGACAAATACCATCCAAGAGGACTATATTATGGGGAGTAGGGATGAATGGAAAACATACTGTACAAAAGGAAGACACACTATTTAAATGTAAATCATACCTGAGGACCTAGAGAGGATATCTGCAGTGTGTTGAATGACAGACTCAGGCACTTCCTCCTGCATGGAGATTTAGGAATGAAAAGCAAAAGCTCTTTCAATCTTCCTTACAATATTAGCTGTGTTGTGCTAGATGAGGTGTCTAGATATTCACGAGGAAATATTGGAGAAACTGTTCAAAATCTTGCTTTAGACAGAAAGAGATTGTTCTACTATGAAGAGGCAGATTGGTGAATTGTGGATGAATTAGTATGGATAAAATTACCCATGCTTAGAAGTGGAAGAAAAAAGGACCTCATGGAACATCCACAGAGAGGAGAAGAAGGCATGAAGAGGAATCTTTACAGGACACAGCAACAGAGACTTAGAAGAGGACAGAGTCACCATAGTAAAAGAGGACATGGTTTCAAGAAAAAACTCATGGCAATGTTGAAGATGGATGACTGCTGACGGCAGCCAGAGCAGGGAATGAGATTGGAACACTGCTTCTAGTATTTGCCATCAGAAATGAAAAAGGTAATAGGGCTTTTATAGACTGCAGTGCACAGCAGCCACACCTGAACAGATTTTTGATGGAAATGAGAAATTAAATTGGTTCTGCACTAAAAAAAACCAAGGGAAGTGGAAAAGAAGACGGAAGCAAATGCAAGGGTGTGTTTGATCACTTTTGTTTCTGGTTTGGGTTTGTTTGTTTTTTTCCTTGAGATCAGAAAAATGTAGAACATGTTGTAATGTGAAACAAAAAATGGAGGTCAAAGAGGTCATAAGTGTCACGACGTGAGGTTAAGAGACGGGATAAGACTCTCTATATGTCTTTGTGGACTTAGAGAAGAACAGAATGAAAAGCCTCCTCACCCTCAACACTGGAGAAATATGAGAGGGTGAGAAGGAAAAAAAAGAACAAAGAAAGAGAACAGACACACATTTTGTCTCCTTTCTCTCAAAAGGAATTGGCAAGGTCCTCTGAGCAGAGAAAAATAGGAGCAGAAGGAGGTTGTGACGAATGAGTTGAAGAAAATAGAAGCTGTGATTTTAGATATGGAAATCAATTAATTTGGAGAAGTTGATTTATTTTAGCAAGAAAAATGTTATTACTGACTGAAGAATGTAAGAAATTTGTAAGAAAGTAAGCCTTCTCCAAGAATTTCCTCCATCAACTTTCATCCTGAGAGTATCAGTGGAGGAACTGGATGCTGATGGTTTTGTGGGGTAAGTAGTTCAGCAAGGTATTTGGGCAGGACAATGGGTCATACAGAACTTTTGAGTCCGTCTGGCTGCATCCTCTGCACAAGTGAACACACCAAAACCATTTAATGGGCTGTGAATATTCAAAGAAATGTTGTACGGATGAGTTTTTTGCTTGTGATTTGTGGTGCAGCATTTTCTCTATTTACTAAGTTTTTGGTAACTTTTTCTTTCTTTCTTTCTTTCTTTCTTTCTTTCTTTCTTTCTTTCTTTCTTTCTTTCTTTCTTTCTTTCTTTCTTTCTTTCTTTCTTTCTTTCTTTCTTTCTTTCTTTCTTTCCTTCTTTCTTTCCTTCTTTCTTTCCTTCTTTCTTCCTTCCTTCCTTCCTTCCTTCCTTCCTTCCTTCCTTCCTTCCTTCCTTCCTTCCTTCCTTCCTTCCTTCCTTCCTTCCTTCCTTTTTTTCTTTCTTTCTCTTTCTTTCTTTCTCTTTCTTTCTCTTTGCACTCTAGAACATCCTTGAGTTGAGCACGGGCCTCTTCTCCAGGGGGGAATCACCCATCACGCCCCTCCCCTCTAGATTCAGTTTCACCTGACCCAGAATGTAGTAGCCAGGGCAAGGAAAATAGTAGACCTTTTTGCCCTATCACAAGCTTTTAAGAAAAAACAATATGCTATATAGATTCTGTGAGGAAACAAATCAGACAATTATGCCATGTATTACACTGAAGAGTGGGAAAGAAAGGCAAAGAGCTGGTACGCATGGAAGTGACAGATGGAACAACTTTGCTGAGGCCAGAGATCCTAGGAAGAGAAGAATTCATCAACCTTTACGACAAACAAGAAGAAACCACTCATTAACTGAAAGTCACTAAAAAGTCCAGCTACAGAGCACTGAAACCAGTGATGTGTCATGTGAAAACCAGTGAAAACCAGATGATAGTCATAAAAGAGGATATCAGCAACAGAAGAATTACAGATGTCCTAAATGAACACCAAACTGATGTCCTTTTCTGCAACTGAAGTGCAAAACCAAACTTGTAAGCAGAGTAGACGTCAGAGAATGGTGGAATTATGAATATCACAAACAAGAAATATGGATTATTGTTATTAGTGAGAGTGAAGGGAACGACATTAGGAATTATGTGTAAAGGAAAGGCGACAAAGAGGTGAGAAAATCTCATGGGGTCCACTGTAACAGTGAGTAACAAAGGTTAAAAACCAGGCACATATAAAGGAGAAGAAAGAGAGCAAAGGGAGAGGATGGAGGAGTTGAAAATATCAGTTTGGGGTCTCCCAATCCATAAGAGATATCGGGGTCCAGCAGAGGCTGCCAAGCTGTTCACACTTCACCTCTGAGGGTGGGCTGAGGGACCTATGCTTCATTAGTCTGGTGAAGAGGCAGACTAGGGGCAATCTAATAGCAGCCTACAACAGCTTGAAAGTCAGCTATGAAGACGACAGAACCAAAGTGTTTGTGGTATTGGCAGAAGACATAACAAGGCCACAAACTGTGGCTAGGGACATTCAGATTAGAGAGGAGAAAAACTTCTCCAGAAAGATAGCACAGGGTGAACTTTCTGTCTTGGCAAAAAAGCCACCTGACCCAGTGGTGGTATAGTACCACTTCAAGTGGGACTTCTATGGTTCAATATTTCCACAAATGGAATAAATGAGGTCCCCCTGTACTTTAGTCTGCTGAGAATGGAACACAAGAGATGGACGGCAGAAGTATCATCAGGACTCTGTGAGAGCTAGTTGTAGCAAATGAAGTGTGAAGATGGCTGCAATCTCTCTTAGGACTGTTCCAGCAATAACAAGAGAAGACGAAAAGGAGAGAGGTGTAAATCAGGTCATACCGCTATGTATGTGTGGAAAGTGTGAGACTGCAGGAAGAGTTGTGGTAGATGTCACTGGGTACGGGTGGCAGAAGAGAAGGAACTACCCAATTGATTTTATTTCTTGGCCCTTTGATTGTTAAACTTGGCCATTATTGATTGTTTCATTCCAAATTGATGTTCAGAGTCTATCTTTTTCCTTAAGATTTTCGCAGCTCAAACTGCACGGGAAACTTGATCTTCCATTTCCTCACTGGGGCTTCTTGACATTAATATAATAACCATAACTGGCATTTAGCGTAACAATAGTAATAACCAGTAATTTCCTTTTCTAAGTAATGAATAACAACTTGTTGCTTAGGTTTTAATATTTAAGACAAGTACAAATAGCACATAATGTTCCTTTTTCTTCAAGGAAGAAACTCCTTGATAGGGAAATAGACAACAGTGTGAGGAAGTCACGGAGGATGAAAGGATGAAAAGAAGAAACCATACCGATCATATAACTACTGCACAGCGAGGAATAATGTATTTATTCTTACAAAGGCAACATTTTTAGGAGTGTAGTTTTTCACCATCTGCTTATACAAGGGGATAGGAATAAAGTGAATTCCATATGACTACTGATTTGGGGAAAGGCCACGGAATCAACTGATGCATGGACAAACAACCCAAAGGTGAGACAGATTGCTTTGGTGTTTAGGATTTCATTTTCCCTGAAAGCGTAATGCACTACCGCACAGGAAGCAGATTCTAAGTTTCTATTTTGCACCTGTCCCACCATGTGCTGATTCTGCAAAACCTCACTCACAAATGTTTGTCCTGACTTTATAGGCAGCCTGTTAATGTCAGTGGAACTGTTTGAGTCACAATAATTTATACGAATAGGAGTTTGCAAGATCAATTCCAAATCACAAGGGGCAACATCCCAAAACAGCCTTCACCTAATCTGCAAAATACAATAAGGTTTAGGTTAGATTTAGATGTTAGAACCAATACAACTATATCTACACTAGCAAACTAAACAGAGCCTAGGGCTTTCTTTGACACCGAAGCCAACTGGCACATCCTTACTATTAAGCTCTCTTGCCATCAAAAACAAGCTAACAACATTCAAACTGCCTATTGGGAATGATTCCCACTCTGTGCTAATTTCCAGCGCATGCCTGAGAATTAGTTCCGAGCACTCTAGTTGGAACAGAGTGATATTGTGCCGGAGAGCGTACTAGCATTTTAACAATATGGATGATCATTTTTCCAGTGTCTCCGCCTGTGCTCTGACATGAATCTACTAGTTTAAATAAAAGGCTCATAAGCATTTAATAACAGGGCACAAGTGGATTTTAGGTTACTTAACTTCAAGCTCATTTCACAAATGTTTTCCCCTTGCCCCCATCACCTTCTTCCTAAACATTCCTGTACCTGGTAGCACCTGAGTTTGTTATATGTTCATGTTTGACATTAAAGTTGTTAAATCCCTGAAATTCCACACTCTAGGCATGTAAAATACCACCCATCTCTTCTGCCTCCATCCCACTGGAATCCAGAAATGAGGGGTTTCTCTATGAAAGTCATCTTCATGTATATTAGCAAGATAGAGGCTTCTAAAAATCCACATTTTTCTAAAAGATCACCAAGGGAGGTGTTTGTGCTACAAACCCTTTTTCTTTAAGGGCTTGGAGAATGAACTGGATTCAGTTCTTGCTTCAGCTGGAGGGAATTAAAATCTACTGCATCCACCTCCCAGAATCTTTCCCTAGCTGCTGGGATACAATTTTCTGGAAGAGAAAGACACTTTCCATGTCTGCCATTGAACTTGTGCCACTTTGCAGCAAAAAATACAAAATTTAATAGGCCAGAGACATACCACAAGAGGAAACCCACAGGTTAATTAGGACTGGAAGTGCTGAGATCTCTCTCCGCTCCAGGAATTGTTTAGATGGTGTATCTAACGTAAAACGCATTTCATTATAGGACTCAGATACTCTAAATTGTGTAAGGGGGAATGGATGAGAAGCCCATTTTTAAAATAAGCAGAACTGCAGTTACATTCTGAGTGAAACCAGAAGGGCTGGTTTGATCAGCTCTGTTCTGATCATCCCTCCTTGCAGAATAACAATTTTACAAGTGTGGCAAAGGGCAGTCGTATTTTCTTTCTCTCTTGGGAGAGCTGCAAAAAGACAGCTGAAGCAAAAGTCGCTAGACAATGCTAATTTGAAAAATCCCGCAGCAGTCAATTAGGCTTTGTTTCATTGGTTGATAGTGTTTTGTTGGGGGCTGTTATTATTAAAAAACAACAAAAAAAGTTAATTTAGAGAGAGTATGTAATGGGGTAAAAAGTATGTATAGTATAATATGCAATTGTACCTCATGCACAGTATTCCTAATCTTCTGTGGTAATTACAAGATAGAAGTACGCTGTTTAAAATGAAATTCTGTCATGCTTTTATCAATTTCTCTTTATTAATGGGATAAATTCTGCTCTCAGTTACACTGATATCAAACCAAGAAACACATTCTAGTTAAAATTTCTATTCATAAATAGTTTTAATTCATTTATACACATACAGTATTCACACAATCAATCCCTATGAAAAATTTCTATAGAACCAAAGGACTATGAAATGTCCTATACTGCAGCTGTTTAATAGAATATCATATTAGAAATACATTTCTATTACAATCTCAATTGCACAAAAACTCTGTGCAATATGTTATAGTAATGTTATAGTAATCTATATATTATAGTAATCCAAATAAAGAATTTAATTCATCAAAAATTTGTTCATGATTTTCAAAATAATGTCTATTGAACCCCAGTATATTGATCTGTAATACCTTTTAAATGTCATTACATAAAAATAAAAGTTGTAGAATTAGGCTTTTTCAGAATGTATCAGTTGGCTCTGTGATTCCATTTATAAATTTACTTTCACAAAGGCAAAGCTATTGTCCATGCTCTATTTATTTTTGTCTGACATAAAATATATTTTGATAATAATGTTCAGTGAGTTTTATTTTCCTGTGTACAAGAGATGGATACCAGTCATGAACTTTTAGAACTTTCAAAAAGTACAAAAATCAGGATTCTACTTTTTAAAAGTGCTTGTATAAGCACAGAGTAAGAATATGATCCAATTCTATAAGAGAACGAGTTTATTTTTACAAACCATGACAATACTATATTTTTGTATCATTGAGAACTGGCAGTTACAGAAGCCAAATTTCCAGAGACAGCTATGTGCTAACATTTTAAGTATTTATCTGCATCCATAGTCCCGGTGCAGGTATTATTGCTGAATACATATGCCATATGTGTAAAGAGATAAAGACAATGGAGGCTAAAGTGCCAATTACATGGAAAATAACTTTTGTCTAAAAATGCTGGTATAAAGTAATCAACAACATGAAGTAAGCTCGAAGTGAGAGATGAGCCCTGCTTGCTGGAACCCATCTGGATCCTAGAACAGCGTTTTGAGGCAGTGGAGTAGTCAGTCAGTTAATTTTTAGATGGCGGAAATTTAAAAGTTCATTTATAGAAGGAAATTACCTGACATGAGGTCTCTTTATAACAAAAGGAAGGTCCTTCGTTTCTGTGTTTATGCATGTACATTAGACATGGCCAGGAACACCGTTTAGTACTGATGTTAGCTGACATGAAATGCCCTATATCCATACTGTTAAATTCTCCTGCCTTCCAAAATACTGTAGATGCTTCCAAACTCATGACTGGGAGTAAATAGTGGCTTGTCCTAACTCCGATACTCTGCCCAAGCATTGCCTGAAAGAGTGATACCTGACATGGGCCAAAGGGCTGCTGGGGTAACTCAGCTATCCAGCTCCGTAAGCAATCCAAATTGAGTGGCAGGGATGGCCTCCTGGTACTGAGTAATAAATGTCTGTTCCATTAGCAAGTATGCAGACGTAGACATTGATTGAAGTGGTCCTTTCTTCCATTCTTTTCCTAGGGAAATCTGAGCCAACACTGTTGAGAATTTGCCCTGGCCCCACTCCCACAGGCAGCTGAATCCAGCTCACTTAATAGAGACTCCTACAAAGTAGCAAAGGTCTCCCCATGAGATCTTATTCAGATGATGGAGGACATCATTTCCAGTCATTCAAAGGGCACTATGAGGCATTATTTCTAAAATACTGCCTGAGGAAAAACTTGTTGCCCTGACTGGTCAACCAATTTATGAAGTCCTGATTGATGAAGCTAGCGATACTGGAACATAAAATTTGTTACATAAAACACCAGTCCATATAGTGTGTTATGCAGTATCCAGAGATCCAGAGAAAAATACCCCCAAAAAGCCACCAGTAGGTGTTCTGTGCTTTAAAAAGTGAATTTTTCTAAAGCTTCCATGCCACTGAAATATCTATGTCTGACTCCATATCGTATCACACCAGCCCCCTCAAGCACCATCAAAATATTCACTTGCCAGTTTCTCCCAATCCAATTTCTTTGCCTTTTTTTTTTGCTAGAGAACTAGTAGTAAGATGTACTCTTCTACTCACAGCCAGGACAAAATCTGTAGTTTATCTCAGCTGTATGTATGGCACTCCCTTTACTGTGTCTCAAGTGCCCCTGTGTTTCCCTTGGTCTGTTCAGATTCTCCTCCTGTTCCCTACGACACACATTCTGTGAACAACTTGTCTCTGAGCCTTCTGTAGAAATGGAGCTGTGGTCTTACCACTTGAGACACAACTGCCTAGCAAAGCATATTCTCCTTTCCCCAGGCCTCCAAATAGACTAAACAAACCATTCTCAGACCCGCACCTTTATGACTACCCCATCTGAATACATAAGGGTATGACAGCCAAAAATTCCTCATACACACTTATCACACAAGAGTCTAAAACAACGCATTTTTACCTAAAACAAAAAAAAATAATGCATAGCTAAATATTAATTTTCGCATAGATTTCCCTGACCCTTTCCTCAAAGTTCTGGGCTGCTGAGTTTAGTGTAAAAAGTCAAGTAGCCATAAGTTATTATTTCTTCTTCTCCAGATGTTGACTCCTCTTCACAGCATTACGTGTCATTAAAGCTGTTATGCAGCTTTATGGGACAGATGTGTTTTATCTTGGCTTATCTCTCACTCAGGCTATTCTTTTGATAGCACAGTATGGCCCTATCATCTTCACTTCCGACAAAACCTTGCCATCGTTTCGCTTAGCTACATTCTTCTATGCCCATCTTTCCCCAAGAAAAATTCTTTTCTGCCAACATATTTGATCAAAATGGTCATCTTTCCTAGTGCAAATATTGTTCATGCAGTCAGATGATGACTATGATTAACTGCTCCTTATCATTCTTGATCTGTGATACAGGTACCACAATACTGACAGTTGCAGCAGCTTCTATATGCACTGACGATTTTGTGATATGAATACTCTCCCAGGAACTTATGAACTTTATGTAGATTCCCCAAACTGGCAAATACAGATGTCCCTCATTTCAATTCCGTTCTTGTGCTAGAACATATTTCTTCATTTAGACAAATACCTTCCGTGAGGACCATAAAACATGAATGAGAACACTTAAATAAAAAGAGTCACAGGGGTTCCCTTTGTGGGTAACTCTTGCTCTGCTTTTGTTCTAAGGATTGATTTTGTATTTTTACAGATTAAAACACATGGTTGATAACAAAATAGAAAATTAAGTGGAAAACAAATGTGATCTGACCACAGTCTTAAATTTTTAAAATGTAAATGAAATCATGTACCAAGTGAATTTTGTTTAACAATTTCAATATGGGCAATTTTTTCTGTAGTTCCACTAGTCTGGTGGTACGCTAGCAGCAAGCTATGAAAGTGCCCCACTATCCTCCGTGCTGTTTCCCAGAAATTCTTTAAGGGAAGGATTAAGGGAATTGGTGAAATCACATCAGGCAAACATTTAACTAAAAAAAGTGAGTTGCATACAATTGACTGTATGCTCCATTGTCAATATATTCAAGAACACAGAAAGAAAGAAAGCTGGGGAGACTCAGCCCTGATCCCAGTGCTGCAGGTATTTTCACGTGGTGTTATAAAGCCTGGAACACAGCTGGCTAACAACTATCCCAACTTTTCTTTACATTCTTTGTCAGCTTTTCACACTGAACTGCCCAGAATGAATAGGGTTTCCTGAGTGCCAAAGTAATTGGGTATCAGATGAACAACCTGAATTGTTGCTAATAACTGAAAGGATGGCTTTTGGCCCCTCTAGCAGTTTATAATAAAGGAAAAAGACACCTAAAACTCAGCATAACTCTTCAGCAATTTCTCAGGCAGACAGAATGGTTAAGAATGTGTGTCAATACCTTGCTCCATTATTCATTAAAGACTATTTAGAACACAGCATTTCTGCCTAAGCATTTTCCTTTATCCTCACTGCTGATCAAATTTGGAAGGTGGCAGAGGAGAGAAACTTCAAAAAAAAACCAAAACGAAACAACAAAAGGAAAGCTTAGCAAGGCTTCCAAACAGGAAAATACCTAAATACCTTTCATGTGTGTGTGACTGTTTACACACCTATGTGAGAGAGAAAAAGAACCTCTAAAAGAGGTTAGTAATGGTCAATAAGAGACACTTATGGTTGATGGGCAGATAGGAAAGCAAGAGGATATGTACTCATCAGAGTCCAACAGCCTAGAGGAAAGAGAGATCCTTTGCCAGTAGTAGTTCTAACACTTGTCTTGGTGTATGGCTAAACACAGCGCGATGATCACAGAAATGGGTGCAGTCAGCATTTAATACCCTGCAGCTGTGGAAACAGTAAACTGATCCACTTGGCTCTTGTGGGATTGAGTAACATTGCTGTAACTGCTGTACCTCCAGTGCAGCTCAGCAATAACGAGGCAAGGGTGCTGAAGAGAATTTGCTATCATCCAGCAGAACTAAGATGTTTTGTCTTCTTCCCTTCCCTTCCCTTCCCTTCCCTTCCCTTCCCTTCCCTTCCCTTCCCTTCCCTTCCCTTCCCTTCCCTTCCCTTCCCTTCCCTTCCCTTCCCTTCCTTCCTTCCTTCCTTCTCCATCACCTTCTTCATTCATCATCATCATCATTATAACTTTTTTGAGAGTGTAATTGCACAGTTATCAATCATGGACCATATACTGTCCTTATAAAATTAAGAAGTATGAATCAAAGAAATAGTACCTCCAACTGTGTGCATGTTTGTTTACATGTAAAGCGTCTGATCAAGCCAAATTTATACTGCAAAATAACATTATAAGAAAATTGCTGTATTTTGTTCAGATAGTAAATCTGTATTACCAATTCCTATTTAACACGCTTTTATAATATTATTTGAATTAGTTTCAGATTCATTGAATATTTGAATATTTGAATGAGGGTTACCTAAATTATCTTGAGTAGACTTAGTACAAAGGTCTACATATGAAATACTGGGAGCTGTTCATTAGCAAACTTCTAATAGTGAGTTCTTCTGCAGGCATTCAGCAGATTTTTAAGACCTTTTATAGAGTTCTCATCTCAACACTGATGATACAGGACTACTATGCTTTTCAGGATATTAAGGTGATTTTTAGATAGTTATTTCATATGAATTATGGGGGGTAGGATCTCACGTGCAGACATTCATTCCTTGCCTGTTGGTCACCACCAAAAACTTTGAATCCTCCAGGCCTCCCTTTTTTTACTGTTTCATAAGTCCCCCTGTATTTGAGGGAGGGATCAGTCCTTTTCCTTGAACACAGCTGGCATCGTGTCCAAGTGTTTTGGATCTATGCTTAATCTACATGGTCTTTGAGTACAGGTTATTCCTCAGTGCAGGCCAAAGCTTGTTATTATTATAATTATTATAATATAGATGGGACAATTGTCTACATTAAAAATCTGGTTTCCCTCTGGCAATGTGATATGACTAAAAGCAGGCAAACAAACTGGACATAGGATCATTCCTAGATCTCTGACCTCACATGGGCTGATGGAGTATACGAAGACCCTACATTTGCTCAGGCGCTGAACAGGGTCAGCGTAAGATGACCATAAGCGGTGGGTGTTTGACAGACCAGAGTGGGGTCAAAGTGAGAAAGGGGCAAGAAGTTTGTTGTTTGTATTAAGTTTCCAGGAATATGGATTCTGGAAAAAGGTGTATTCCACGTATGCTTCTGAAATACCTAATCTAACTTCAACACTGTGCAAAAAAAAAAGTCAGTAAAAAGTAATTTGGAAAAAAAAAATAATTCTTGGAGTCAAAACAGATCTTTTCTTTATTTCTTTGTTTTTCATCAAGAATTGCTACAAAAGTTACCTAAAACCTTGTATGGAATAAAAATGACAGTAAAATCCCAGGGCGTGGGGCAGGGAGGAGGAGGAGAAAGAGAGAGAGAGTGTGTGTGAGCACACACACGTGTGAGACATTCAAAATATTAGCTTTTTGATTTTGAAAAATCAATTTGGAAGAACATTTGACGCTAGTGATGCTTACTGATCTTGGGATATGATTTTAATATATATATATATATGTCTGTCACATGTTGTTGATATGTATGTTATAGAACAATTTTGTACTTTCTGACATAATGGGCAGTCAAATTTAGATTCTAAGCCAAATAAACACTTCTTCCTTCCTCCTTCCAAGGGCCATCCTTTCTTTTTGACTTTATTTTGAGCTTGACAACTTGTAATGAGGACTAGAAAATACAGTGGCATTGGAGGTGGACATATGCAGATTTGATTCACATTGTGCATAAATGTAAATATATTTTGTGACAATATTAATACTATGAAAGCAACACACAGTAGTGTGCAAGTTTGGTTTCTGAAATCACACTGAACTTCGTGGATTTTTACTGCTTAAATCAGTGTGATCCTTTTTTTGCCTTTGAATCTGTATGTCCATGAACTTGCTCAGACAAACAAGATGCTTAATTTGGATTTTCAGAACTATCACGCATTTTAAAAGTGGCACTACTCTATCACAATTTAAGTATTTTTTAGGAGATCATTGAGAAAGTTCTTGTACGGGTACATTGCTTTAAGCACTGGGAAAGTCAGTGAATGAAACCTGGGGATATACCACATAGAATCTGAAGAATTCTGAAATTGTGACACATGCCTAAGCCATGCTTCTTATGTTGATCTTTGGATTACTCATTCAATTCCTGATCCTCTTTTCTTATTTTTTTGTTTGTTTTTTTTTTTGTTTTTGTTTTTGTTTTTGTTTTTGTTTTTGTTTTTGTTTTTGTTTTTTTTCTAAAAGCTGTAGAGTATCTGTTCAGTGACTTTATGGACTTATAGTTTGAGGCACGGAAGGTAGGCATGTTTTAACAGTGCTTATGTTGTACTAGGAGAACAAACTAGCAGGGGAAGTCGCAGCTTTTGCACTCTCTGATGCCTTTGAATGGATGCGTTCCTGAAACCTAAACATAAGCTACTGGTTTCACTTGGAGCAAATAGATAATACGAATGGTGCTTTAATACCCCGGTGAATACAAAATGTGCAAACTGTGAACCCTAAGGGACAATGAACATATCTAAGCAGTCTATGAAAAAATAACTAAGAAAAAGAATTTTATTGCCCAGCGGCTGAAATTTATTATGCAAAAAGTATCAAGAATCTGGAAACTGAAGCAGAAAGTTAAGGATACGTTTTATATGATAACAGCAAATCAAATGCAGATGTAGTCATACACTGGAAGTGGAAGGGAAACTGTGCTCTAAAGTCCATTCAAACCAACAGAAAGAATAACACCAACTTTAAACTTTAATGGGTTTTATGTTGGACGCATAATGACTAGGTACAATGAGGATAGAAAGAGATCAAAAAAGAGAAATTTTATGTTTGCCTTTGACTAGAATTATCTTTTCCAGAGGAAGTGACTGTACCCTATGTAGTTTATAAAAGACTTTTTCAGTCCCATAGGCCATGATTTCTTTGTTTAATTCTACTTTACTTAGTTATTAATTTTATAATTTTTCATAATATATCCAAAACTGATCTGATGTGGTTTGAAGTAATACCTTGGAAAGTGCTACTCTTTGACTTATTGCCAATTTTCAACACCTATAAAAATGGAATTGCTTGAAAGAGTTGTAAATTAAACCATTGCATATATCATAAATTGTATCAGTGCTGAGTTTGTAAGTGAATACTTTCTGGGTATTACAGTTCATCATAATTTTAAAACACTGAAATCCTTGAACCAGGTCACAGTGTGTCTGATACTATGACCTTCTTCTAAATATACTTTGTCGACAATTTTTATATTCTTTTACCTCCACTTGGCTAGGGAAAAAAAAAGAGCTGGAAATCTTGTTTGTCAACCCTTGAAAATGCTCAACTATATTTGATAACTAAAATACTAGCTATTAAACTGTAATGAACTGGCAGTCAGGAAGGATAAAATTTGGGATAAATCAATGTCTGGACTTTTTGTCTTCTAAATGTCTCTAGGATATATTTTTTTTAAATTCTCTTGACTTAGGTTGTAAATATTTAAATGATTCCAACATCCAAACTGAGAGGGACATATCCAGAACATACTTCATTTTTGTTGTTCTTCAGAGTGAGATAGTTCTGTCACTATCAGTTGCTAGCTTTTCAAGCTCTCCAAGGAAGTTAGAGGATTTGTGCAAAGCATCTAAAAGCAGAGCTCTGTGTGTTTCAGTTATCTTGTTACTCTGAAACCTATAGGACAATCTCTACCCTTAGGCAGAAGGTAGGAACTCAAAATGTTTTGGTCTTGGCACAAGTGATTCACGATTTGTTTTCTTCATTCCCATATTCTTAACACTTTGCACACAAAAACTTATTACTGATTTCACCAAGGGTTTAATTATAAACGTATCTTTGCCATCTTCTGTCTTCAAGCTCTTCAGTTTTCTTTCAGATTTAACGCACTTGTGCACATAAAAACACATAAATACTCCCACAGGTTAGTTTGTTCCTAACAACTGCACATTTATACTGGCCTCCCAAGAAATTCAAATTAATAAAATATCCTAGCAGCTATCTAAACTTGTAGTCCCTATTCATTATTTAAGCTATCAATAAAAGAAAAGGCATGTATTTTTTCCCTACCAAGCCTGAATGGAAAGCAGCCAGTTTATTCTTTATTTTCAGACACTCACACTGAAAGCTATTAGAACAACACAAGAAGTTACAGTTTTAGGCCTAATTTACTTAAACATATGCCTAAATTTAAATATTTTTTTCAAGATGTAAGATTACATTTAGTTGTCATCTTTTTTATTTAAAAAAAAATAATATTATTAGTGATAACGCTTGGGCACAGAAACGAGAGCATTACTTATGTTCTGATCAGATCAAATTCTACCTCCACTTTGACCAGAAGTATCAAATCTATTTGTTAGAGAGCAACTATTTAAATATTTCATTGCAAATTGACTTTACTGTGATTGTGCCTACTGAAGCTCCCCCTTCTGGAGTCAAGTATCCATGCGGGAATTTCAGCTTCGGATAAAAACCACTCAGGTCCTCATGGCTGCAGAGCGCAGCCTGAGAAGACGACCCAGGCTGACCCGAAAAGCTCTAAAAGCAGCAAGTAAGGAGGATAGCCTTTTTTTTTTTTTTTCAAACGTCTTAACTTAAAAGTCAATTTTACTTTTTCTGGTACCTAACTGGCTCACAGGTTTCACATGCTTATTAGATTTGCCAATATGAAAATATGATTATTTGTAGCAGGAAGTATAAATTCGGGACTATATACTGTTTGCAGTGCAGAGGCCACAACAGCCACTGACGTCAGTAGAAAGTTGGCATAGCACTCCCAGACAGGCTTTTATTTAATTGTCCAAATGTTTTCTTGTCACATTTGTTACTCTCTGAAAAAACCTGCCCCTCGTCTGCCCACTTCTGTTTCTATTCTTTGCTTCTTTTTTTCTTTACCTTCTTCTTATAATTTCCTGCACTCTTTTCCACGCTTTGAATCCTTAGTTTGCAAGCGAGTGTGTTTTAAATCCCCTCTTTTGCCCTAATTCCATGAACAGTGACTAACTAGTAGATGTCAAGAGCAACATGCCGTCACTAGGCCTCAAAGTTGATATTTCAGTCAGCTAAACAGAAACAAGGGAGTTCACTTTTCTGATTAACTGTTTCAGGATGCATGCACACTCAGGCAAATATTAGTGTTTCCATAACTGTTTAAAAATGCTTTCTAAATGGATCGTCATATTCTTGAGAATTTGCTTACACCATTCAGGACACACGAACATGTTATCTAGTCTGTGAAAAGCATATTTTTAACTTCTTTCAGTCTTTTCCTAAAGAGGAGAATGAGGAATTAAACATTTTCATCCTTGCCACATAAAATTCGTTACTGTTCCATGACCTTTGGGAGATTCCTGCCCCCAACCCCTCCATATCCTGGCAGCGGTCAAGTCATGACTCTCAATAGTCTAAGGTGCTTAAAGAGAAAGATCAACAATGAGCTGGCAGCTCTAGGACAGTTAATTTGAGTAGCTGGGCGGTAGGATCACATCTTAAAAGGGAGGAAGGATTGATTAGAGACCGCTAAGACAAGTGAGACATCTGCAAGTGTGTGGGACCACTGGCAGAGGGCACTGGAAGAAATTGAAGAGCTGCCAGGAGTTCCTCCATAGCAAGAAAGAAGCAGTAGACATTTTGATTTTACACTCTCCATGTTCTATTCTCACTAGCAAACTAGGGGCACATTCAGTGTGTGGAATCAAACTAAAATGTGTACCAAAATTTCTAGGCTACCAGGCTCAAAAAGCAGCTATGAATTCACTTTAAACCAGAAGAGTCTATTGAGTGAGGTTGTGCAGGTTTTGCCCTCAACCTAATACTGATTGATGATTTCCTTAATATTTCATTATATTTTCAGGTGACACAAACACAAGAGTGCTTTGGAGGCCAAGATTAGAATTCAAAATGTTCATGATAAATAGAGGAAAAAATAAGGAGCAATTAGTGAGGAAGTGTATGGACAGGTGCAATAGACAGCAAATAGTGCAACGGTCATCAGCTGCACAAATACAGAATAAAACTAACATGAGGAGATAACAGTTAATCAGAAAAAAAAAAAAAGGAGGCTATAGGGGATCCTAGTCTGAAAACGTGCCAAAACTATCAGTCTGTTGCAAAAAATGCAGACATTGTATGTGAACACGATGAGCAAGTAAAAGTACAAAACAGTCCTTCCTCCCTGTTTGGAGTTGGCAAGACTCCAGCTGGAATACTGAACACAGTATTGGGCATTCATTTGAAGCAAAATGTTGGCCAGAGGAGACAAGCAAAAGCAGCAATAAATCTAAAAATCACGACTACTTTGAAAGGAAATATTGAATGACCTGGCTTACCTTAAGCCAAGAATAAGGCTTAGGAAGTGAAGGAAGAAAGGAGGAGGGAAGCATATATGTGTATTTATATACAGTTGTACGTATTTATATATGAGCATACCTGTGTGTGTGAACACAGATAGAGGCTACTGCAAAGAGAGAAAAAATCAGTTTTCTGCCTTCACAGTCAAAAGTACCAAAAGTCATGCAGCAGAAAAAAAAATCAAGTGATATACTACTAAAAATATTCTCATGTCATTAATAACAAAACAGTCTGTCTGGTGATATTACAAAGTCTCTGTTATTGGCCATCTTTAAAAACAAGTAGGGCAAGCATATGCCAGAATTGACATAGGTTTAATCATTTAAGTCTTGGGGAGGAAATGGAATGGAGATACTTGAGGCCCCCACTTCCATTGAGTATAAAAATCTCCTTAAAACTGGAGTTAGATGTACCCTCTGTTTTTCTATTGCTTCCAGATGTATGGTTATTCCTAGGGAAGTTTTTTTTGCAGCAATATTAATCACTTATTAGGATTAAACATTGTCAGGTATGAAGAATGAATGGTTTGGGGTTTTCTGAGAATTAACAAAGCAAAACCAACAAAATACTTGTTGTTAGTGTCCTGTATGTCTTTCCATTAAAAATGTTACAAAATTTACTTGTAATAGAAAAACTAATAAAGTTCAGAAATAACAGAACATCTCTGTAAAAAATAGAAGTAAATTTATAGAATCTAAAGCTAAGGTTTGACCCTTAAAATATGCCTTGATACAAATTATAAAGTTAAAGTACGTTAACCATTTATTAATAGACGATGTGCACTACAGAAGAGGCAGTGAAAACAAGGTACAAGGATGTTACATTTCTACAAGTATGATTATGTAGGTTTAAAGCTCAGATACTACAAGTTGCAAAGTTGCAGAATTCTGGTTGTCATCTGCTGCTCCAGAAGTCCAAATAAAATCAGACAAAGTTTTTTTCTCTTTCCTCAAAACCTGAATTCTTCCCCCTTTTGCTCCATCCCCAACATAGTTTTTCTCCTTCTGCTTCTTACTTTTGACTGTAAATTTAATGTTTCTAAGATCCTCTGCTAAATCCAGTTGGCATTGCAATTTCATATCACAATTGTCAACTGACAGCTAGAATTTTCAGTAAAAAGTTGCTGGAAAGAGACACAAATGTATACACAATGGAGCGTGTTCCTGAAGCTTCCTTCCATTGGAAAAGACAGTTAAAAATATAGCTGGGCTCTCCAGTTTTCAGTTTAAAAAACTCTTATGTCCCATCCACATTCTTCTTGTGGCATAAATAGTTAATAGCGTGAAATTCAGACAGTCAGAAAACTAAATTGCAATTACTTATATTTATTTAAAGGATGAGTATAGAATACATCAGCTTTTGTGTATATCAAGTTTAATGAACCTTTTCAGTGAAGGCTATTTGTACATACCACATTGTTTTTCATCCAATTCTTTGCACTGATTAATAAGATATTAGTCTTCCCTCTGTAGTCTGGTATCTCAGTCATCCGATGAGGCTTAGCATGGGTTTGCATTTTTTCCATGGACTGGTTCACATGAGTTAGTAGAGATTAGGCATTTTCTTTTTTATGTCTTCTCCAGAAGAGAGCAAAGGGAAGGCTGTTGTGTACATGCATCTAACTTTTGTTTCTCTAATTAGGGAACTTTTACGTCACCTGAATACTACATCTGTGACTCCTTTGAATTCCCAGTGGCTGTGTAGATCTTAAGGAGATGATGTCACTCCAGAGGCAAAGTGTTTTGCCATTTATTTGGGAGAAAGGTTCTTCTCAGAAATACCACCAGCAGATGAAGCTGTAAAACTTTTAACATGTAAATCACAGTGGAAGCATTTTCACAATTTTTTTTTCACTATTATGAAATGGTTTTCTTTAGTCATGGAAATATTGACAACAAAGACTTCAAAAATGCAAAAATGAATAATGGAAAGTAGAAGCTGATTTCCCACCTTCACTGTTATTTATCAGATACGCCTCTTCCCCATTTCAAAGCAAACCCCACAGCTGTCATCTCTTGCCCATTAAAATAAACAGAACAATAATTAGAGAGGATGCAATTTTAAATAGAACTTTGAAATACAATTTTAAATACAATTTTAAAGTGAAAGTAAATAGAGAAGACAAATTTTCCTTTGGTGCTATGAAGTAGAAATTTTCCTGGTATCATAAGGTATGAGTTAAAATAAAATAAACCCCTACTTATTTCCTCTGTGATTAAAATCAGTGCCAGCCTTAGGGAACAAAAAGAGGGTTAAACAAGTGAACTGTTCCATGCAAAGTCACCGAAGAGGCCAAACTAGAATATCAAAGTCAGAAATCTAGTTGCAACTATATTAGTTAATAAAATGTCCAAGGTCCATTACCAGTCCCTAAATGAGAGTGGCATGGAACAGGACACATCTTCACAGCTAAGCTGTCTTATCAGCCAGCCTATATGACCTCTTGGGAAAGATCCATGGACCATGCTATTTCCTGGACTGTGCTCAAGCATTACCAGTGCTTCTTGGCGTGTAGCAGAAACTGAGCCAAGGAGCATGGCATGCTTTTAAGCAGAACTGATGATCACAAGGATAGAGCTGAAGTGCCTGAGTCCTTTCATTTATTGGTATAGCCACAGTCCTTGCATCCCAGTGCAAAGCATTAGGTATTAGGTTACCTCACCTCAAAAATGATCCTATAAAGTAAAGTAAATACCTAGTTTGTAGATCAGACTTCCAGTTCGTAGGTAGAATTTGCAGACATAGAAGCATTACCTGAATTTTGATGTTTCTCCAGCTGGAGAAAGCTTCTCTCAACCTGGCTTTTATGTTGGACTTAATGTAGTAGATGGAAAATTTATTTTCACTGGAATCCTTTCACTGGAAGTTTCTTATGTGATACATGTATTCTGTTCTCAAAAAACAAAAGAAGTAACAAGAGTTTTCTTTTGGGTTTTTTTTGTGTTTTGTTTGGTTTTGTGTTTTTTTTTCTGTGGTGGAGGGAATGCTTTGTATTACTCCTGACAAAAGAAACTAAGAAATAAAAACACAACACCATGCAGCTTTATGTCAGCTTTTGTTTTGAATATGTAGTAAATCTGGTACACAATAATTACTATCAAGCTTGATTTTTATTTCAGTTTAGTGTTAGTTCAAATGTAGAAGAAATTCTAAAAAAAAAAACAAAGATAAGATTATGAAGCACATCTAGCATCTTTTAACACAACTTAACTTTTTAAGTAAATTTCTCTTTGAAAGAACATGCCACTTACTTACTGAACAGACTGACTTTTCATCTTCACATTGCCCACTGATATTTACACTAAGGTGATCGTACTATAGAACAATACCCTTGTGATGATGGTCACAGAAGCAGTGACCGTTGAGCTTGACTTTGGCTGATGAACCTGTAAAGCCAGCTTGACCTCCTCTACAGTGTTTGCCCCATTAATCTTTTGTTTGTGATTCTTCTGCGTTGGCATGTGCTTTCACTTTGTCTTGGTGTGATGTTGAGTTTGTGCTTTATCTCAGACTAATTTTATACATTGTAGTTGACAAGGAAAACGAGTCTTGAGAGAAACAGAGATCACACAAAGCATGGGGAGATGAATGAGCAGGAATGCTGCATCAGGCTGCCAGTTTGGGTTGAACTGACTATGTTATCAATCACAGCTTTCAGTGACACTGGTCCACTAAGTAAATATTTTCTGTGACATTACTGAATTTGGTTCAACAGGAGCAAAATTTAACTGACAAACAAAATTGAAAAAAGAACCACCAAGAAAAATTACAATTTTGCAGGGACTATATAGGAGGGGTCTATATGGAAGATGATAGCCTGAAGAAGAATTTTTGGACAGAGTTAACATAAAGCAAAATGTCAGGTTTAGAGAATTAACACAAAATGCTTGACAGTACTAAATTTGCTAGTAAACATATAACACTAGAACTATTCTGGCAAGCACTCCCAGCCAACACACAAC
This sequence comes from Chroicocephalus ridibundus, assembly GCF_963924245.1. Lineage (NCBI taxonomy): Eukaryota > Metazoa > Chordata > Aves > Charadriiformes > Laridae > Chroicocephalus > Chroicocephalus ridibundus. The sequence goes on from NC_086286.1 coordinate 86,561,724, forward strand.
AGAACTTTTCTTCCAAACAAGTCATAGTCATTTCCTGAATAAAATGCATTACTTGGGCAAAATGACTTTTGGTTATTATATTTGCTTTATTTTATGAAGGTCTAGACTGTGTAGTTTTGTGAGGTGTGCAATTTTTTCCACATTTTTTAATTAAGATAGTTCAGCTTGCAAAACTTACGAGCATGGATCATGGTTAACAGAGAGATGGGAGACCAAATGGTCCTTCTGTTGTAGGTACCAGCTGCAGAGTGATAGTGTTGACGTCAATAAGAACAGGAAACTGCTAAAGCAGAAGAGCACAGATTTGGAAATTAAATCCATATGATTAAATCCATGCAGTCTTGAATAGAATCATAGAACAACAGATGAGACACAAGAAGTCTAAAATATGAACTGCATATCGTTGGGATGAAAATGGGGGATCTTTTCTTAACTTTATAATTACCTGAGAACACCCTGTCCCTTACCCCTCCCAAAAAAAGAGGTAAAGAAACAAGCTGGCGATGTGTAGGATGCTTGGAGAACGTAATGCATAACAAAGAAAGTAGTCCACAGAAATTAATAATAAAGAAATGCTTAGAGACAGTCAGCCAAAAGACAAATGAGTTAAAAATATCAAAAGGACATCCAGTTTAAGGAAAGATTGAGCAAGAATGTTGAAAACCAGCAGGGAGGGCAAGGAGAAAGGAGTATGTATTGCAAGATGCTGTTAGAGGCATTTCAGACAGCAGCTTCAGCACATGAAAATGACAGAAACTGATTTGGAAATAGTCCAGATCAACTTGGCAAAAAGAAATTTGAGACAACAGCTATAATCAGCATGTTAAGTGAGCTTACAACTGAAAGGCAGGGCATTCCTAAGGTGCAGGGATAAATCTAAAAGGCAAAAGCTTAGGGGAAAACTATTTGAATGTTAAAGGCCAGGAAACAGCAAGAAGGTCCAAATGAGCAGGAAGTGCTGTAAGACTGAACTCTGCAAGCGCAGAACTGAAGAGGTCTTAGGAAAAATTAAATATACCTTTCTGAATTAGTGTAAGCACAGAAGATTATGGACCGACTTACATGAATTATTACTCTGTAATGTGAATCATTCATGAAGTAAAAAAGTCCCTTTTTAGCATACATGGAGAAAAGAGGAGCTGTTTAGCATACAGGGAGAAAAGCAGAGCTGGCATAATGAAGCAACATGAGGGGTACTAAGCTGTTTTCAGGACAAAGCAGAGAGTAACAAAGCTGTCGAGTGACCGTAAGAGTACCTCCTCTGAGACTGGACTAACTGCTAATTTAAAGCACCTGACACGTGGTTGCTTATTAATAAATGCTTGTTCTTTACTGTGCATCTAGGTAAAACTATTATTTTTCTAATTGAATATAATATTTTTTTCTAGAAACAGTATGGTAAATCTACTAATAAAAATAGCATGCTCCATTTAAGTGAAAGAAAATCACTTTTACTGTGATTCACCTACATTTATTTGCATTTCTGTACGTTATTTCAATAGCTTTAATGGAATTACTCAAAAGCTCTTTCTGCTGCACCGCTTGGAGGGAAATGTAGGAACAGAGAGGGAAGCACTGAGGCCTTGAGAACAGCAGGAACAGGAACAGAGCTTACATAGCAGGTTACAGGGCCTCAGGAGTGTCTCCTCATGAGCGCAGCATGGCTGGTATTAAGCAGGTTGAGAGGCTGTCAGCTTGAAGAAGGAGTGAGCCTAGGGACAGTCACTTAAGTTAAATGCTGGAGAAGCCATTAGCAGCAACGCTCTTGAGTTTGTGCTGCCAGGAGTGAAGGAAGGATGGGAGCTACTACTTGCACAGATACCCTACAATTAGAACTTGATTGCCCATAGATCTTTTATGTTTAGCAGGCACTGCTCCCTTGGCTTATCCATAAATATCTTTTCCCTCTTTATTTCCTCCTGCTCAGTTGCATTGTTCTTTTGACTTTCACCCCATTGTAAAACGTATCTTTCAGATCCACGTAAGCTCACACTGAATGAGAAGTATTTAGAGGGGAAAAGACACATCTGTTACAATAGGCTGTATTTTCCCCCAGAAAGCTAAAATATGTGTGCCACTTCATGTTCCGCAGATATCCTTGTGAATGGCGTTAGGAGAGTATCTAAAGGAAGAAGGGGTTAACAGATATCTGGCTGATACTGTTCTGAAATGCATTTTGTAATCAGTTAACCAGTGCAAAAGGATAAAAGTGTTCATCTGTATGCACCATTACAGAAAAAAAAAGGAACTCTCTTACAGTGCTACACAGTGTAATGGGTCAGCTTCCAACTTCAAACACACACCTCCATGTTTCTTGAAAATTTCCAACACAATCACAAAGCCATATGTTTAGAGATTCACAGAAATACTCTGCTGGAATTAGAATGTGATCCTTAATACCTCAAGTACATCAAACAAACTACGTTCATTGTGGCTAAATGCCATATGAAAATAAATCTGAGCTGAGGTAAGATTGTATGAGTAGAGTATTTCCATATATTGCCATATGACAAATCTCACACTAAGGGTATGCTTATAGCATAAATTTACCCTGTGTCCCTGTCTTCTGATTACAAAATAATGAGTTTTCACAAGCAATTCTCTGATGCAGTGAGAGTGAAAACTCAGTGATCATTCATGCGAGTAATGGCTCGCTGCATGAGGGTGAGGTTGACAAACTGACTTCTCTCTGTCCGCTAATTTCTGATCTGTTAGCAAGAGCTGTATTTGCAAAATATCACCAGCTTAAAATACTTTTATCATGCACTTAAATACATTTGCAAGAAGTATAATTTCCTTTAACAAATAGTCTGAAGGCTGTATTGCATTGTAGGTATGTGCAAAATGTCATATTCTTAGGAGAAAATAAATAGGAATGCAAGAATTGCTAAGCTGGTCAGAGGAAAATGGCATATAACTCAAAAAGCTGTCTCAAGTAATGTCCAGTAATCAGTGTTCTGGGAAAGAGTATGAGAATTAGCCAGCCTGAGAGTGGCCATTTCCTGGTACAGCATTTTAACTTCCATCTAGACACAATTATAGTCTCTTTTGTTTGTTCAATTACAAAACTAGAAGTCTTAATTAAAAACAATAAGAAGAAAAGATTTCCCTTGATTATTTTTTTTAATGGAGCATGTTTTCAGAACATAGAATTAACTAATTAGAGAAGTTTTACACTTGCTGTCCCCCAATAACGGTGGAAAATTTCATCTTTTGAAATTATGTTTCATTTTCAAATCATTCTGACACAAACAGACATATTGACAATGAAGTGGAAGAGTGTTATTCACTTTGCTCTGCTTCCTGTCATTCAACTGGGAAAATGTATGCAGCCCAGCTAGGGCCTTCAACTTGGAGAAAATCTCAAGTTGGGATAGAGCAGGGAGATAGGGAGAAGTGATATTTCTAACATAAATATGAAGTCTTACCGAGCAGATGAAAACATGAGAAGATTGCCAATAATATTTTAATTTAAAAAAGTTTCTTTTAATTTAAATATTTGAACTACTGTAAATTTTATCATGTGTCAGCGCAAAAAAAAGGAGCGTATGTCTTAAGTGTTCTGGTTGTATTTCCAGTATATTATACAAAAGATGTCAATCACTCCTATAATAACAAATATTGTTCCAAAAGGCCTGGTCTTGTCAAATATGCTCTAATAGCACATCAGTGCTACTCATTTTAATCTCTGGATCCCAGTGAGGCATAGGCAATGATAAGTATGCGTCTACAAGAATGAAGCATTCAGTATGTTAAAAAAAATATCACAGAAATTACAGATCAAATGGGGAAGTACCATGTGTTTAGGCAGCAAACTGAATGGGTTAGAAAAAGATTCCTTGGCCCTGTGTCCTGTTTTCAGCTGGGAAAGAGTTAATTGTTGTGAGAAGCATGTCAATAATGCATATTGTTTTAGTTGATGCTAAGCAATGTTTATATTTTTCATGGACTCTTTTCAGTTTCCCACAGAAGCTGAGAAGAAGCACAGACAGAACAATGGAACGGCCAATGGAATATTCCGTACCATAGTCATCATGCTCAGTATATAAATGAGGGTTGTCCGGGGTTGGGGGGGAATCTCACAGTCGCTGCTTGGGAAGGTATCAATGCACAGAGTAGTGAGAGTGACTTGTGTCGTTATTGTTATTCTTATTGTCCTTTTCTGTTATTGTTCTATTAAACATTCTTTATCTCAACCCACAAGGTTTTTTTCCTTTCCCTTTCCCCTCCTTTTGTCCCTCTTCTTCTCTGCCCTTCTGGGGGAAGGGGGAGAACCACATGACCGGCTGTGTGGTCCTAGCTGACAGCTGGGGTTAAACCACAACTCCCAGGAAAGGAGAGGACCTCCAGGAACCTCCAGATATGCCTTCCAACCTCAACCATTCTGTGTTTTTGTGGGTAACAATTATGGACTTTGGAATTCTTTAGAAGTTTAAGTTGGTTTCAATCTATCAAATAACTTGTAGCATCAAATTCTAGTTCAGACATCTGTCTACATATCCTTTGCTTTCCTAGTTTGGAGATCTTCTTTTCCATGTTCTGACATACTCTTGAACATGCCATGATGCTACAAAAAGAGAAATAGACTTACCAACCAGCGCAGAAGTTCTAAAGATGAATGTGGAAGCACCAGAGTCTTTAGGTAGTGACGGTGCTTTAAGTGAACTCCAGCACTGAAATGTCAAATCAGAAGATAAGAAAAGGCAGACAAAGATCAGAAAAAAGGTCATGCAGTCCAGTAACTGAAAAAGCTCATGCTTAAACCCCCTTCTGCTGGCTTTAATCTGCCATATTCCCACATAGTGTATTGAAGGTGCACTGATTCTTACAAGTAAGAAGCATACTCCATTGTGTAAAGGCAACTGAAAGACAACCACAATGCTCAGAAACTGTTCTTAAATGTGGCAAGTGCAGTCTTACGCAGATTTCATAATTTTCAGATATGAGGGAAAGAAATGACAAGTTTAAATGTAAAGCTATATCAATATTTTCAGCATCTACTGATCTTTATTCAATTATAGTTCATCTTTTAGTGAAGGTACTAAATTTCTATTTAATGATTTCAGGTTCTGGCAGACTTACAAGCAGAGGATTCTTGTTCCAAGAAAACTATACCAGCTCTTTCAGCAGACAGTATTTTCAGAGGCTCAGATTTTACACGAAATTTTAGTCAACTGTTAATTATCAAAATACAGTAAAGGACACCAAGTGCTACTTAAGTGTAATAATTTTCATTTTAAAAAGGTCACCCAAACAAAACAGTCTTGATTTCCTATGATGTAGACTTCACCTTTGTATCCCATTACATTTGAGATTGAAGAATGATTGAGCAGAAATTACATATTTTGAATAAAAACCTAATTTACTAAAAGCAAAAAGACATGATATTCACATTGTCGTAAACGTAGAAATATCATTCACAAGGAATATTGATAACATATTTTGTTTAAGAAACAGTTAAATACTAAGTACAGAGAATTACCTTTTATTTAACTTCAGACTGACATTTTAGAAGTGGATACAAAATTACTAATTAAATAACAGGTTATATTTGGAAGGTGAGAAATATAATTTGCAAAGTAAGGTCATAAGCATATAAGTACGATACTATGGAGAAATCCCAGCTAATTTAAAGAAACAGTTCTGGCTACATAATGAAGACTACCGAGCTGAGGTAAATCTGCCTTAAACCAAGAAACTTCATTTCCAGTCCAAGGGAATTTAATCCTGAGGCAAGGTAATCTCTTCACAGAATAGTCCTTCATTTTCACTTTGTTGCCCTGAGGCATTTATTTCCAGTCTTTTGTCTTGAGATTCCCTATTTTGGGTTACTTCACTGGTGTATTCCTACCCTCAGTCTCAATTGACGGAAATAACAATATGAGAAATGCTACTTAAAGTAAGAGATTCAATAGTGGTTCATAGAGTGTAAAATCAGATGCCAACAAGCTGCAAAGTGTAATTTTAATTATCCCACAGATCTGACATTACGTAAATGTTATGAGAAGTCCAGTACTTCAAATTTCACTTCTGAGATGGTGCTAATGCCTCACAAAATTCCATGAAGAATAACTGGGGTGTTTGGTAGTAAGTGACTGTCAGACATCTGATTTCCTTACATTGTTACACTGAATTTTAGTTAAACATTACTTTTACAATCATTCCAAAGGTTTAAAGGGAAGGACAGAAAACATACCAAACTCCTCATGATTTTTCCTTTTGAAGTACCCTATTTTCATATTTTTTTGCAGTGTACCAAAGAGATAGAAGATTGACTGAACCCCAGATTTATGCTGCTTTACACACAGCTGAAAGCCATTTTTGACTTGTGAGATGGAGTTATGAAGGACAATTAAATAATTATGGGTTTTATGATACCACACTGATCACCTCACAACATGACAGTTGGCTGTAGAAATCGACATTGTGTCTTCTGTCATGACAAAAACCATACTGGTTTCAGGTCACTAGCTCTCTATGAGAAGGACACTATTTTTCAGTGACAGTGAATGATGTGCAAATGTCTAAAATTATGAAGCAATTTTTTACATTTTCAATTACATATAGCATTTGACAATTAACATTTTGTTAATCATCAAGTTTGCAGTTTGATTTGACCTCTAAAGCATATAGGTTACTCACTACCTAAGTAAAATGATTTATTATCAGCTGAATCCCTAGTCATTCTCCAGTTTTTATATCTGGCTTACTAGAGTTGACTCCTGGCAGTTAATTTGTTCACCTCAGCCAAATTAAATGACTTTTTCCTACATTGCTTGGCTTATTTGCAGACAAGGCCCCCAAGTGGTTCTGATTTCAAACATCCTTCTAATACATTTCATTTTCTTGAGTTTTTTTTTCTTTTTTATTTCCAAGCTCATTTTTTTTTTTCAAATCTATTTTACTTAATTTGGACGGTTACATTGACACAGTTTTCTTTGAATTACTTTTTTCCACTGTTGCCTGTCCGTGTCCATTAGAAAGCATTATATTCCAGTGTATCAAAGCATTGAAAACCAGGAGTTGAGTCAGCTCCCGAAACAGCAGACATCAGGAGCAGAATTTTATAAACAAATTCCCATATCTCATTTGACATTCTCAGATTTTGGCGGAATGTTTATGCAGTTAAAGCCAGATGTAGGCATCATGTTTCCCAGCCATGTAGTCCACTGTGATACAAAGTCTACAGTCTGTTCCCTACCCAACATCTCTTGCTTCTGGAAAAGCCTAGAAATTACGTTAACTGTAGCACAATCAGAAGCCCTCAGTGTTGGTAATATCCAAAAAAGCACCTTCTGGACAGTCTCCATCTTCCAGCGCACCAGACCATCTCACTCTTCTGTTCTTTAGAGTTATCAGCGTTATCCACCCACTTCTCCACCAGCTATCTACTCTAGCCACAGGTAATTGACTGTCTTGTACTTAGCCCCAGTCTAGAACAGAATGAATGTGTGTGTAGGTGAGGAAACTGGTGACTTTTACCTGTTAGAATGATTCATCCAGGAGCTAGTTTTGTAGCTCAGATCTCATGGTTTCGTATTACAACCAGAAGACTAATCTGCCAATTTTCACCTTCACAAAAAATGTTTATGCATTTCATAGCTGTCTAAGTGACAGATGCTGTGATTTCCCTGACTCCATCTGTTTCTGCTGCTGAGTTAGACGCCCACTAGTGATAAAAGGTGTCAGGTTTCTCATCAGAGGAGTTGTCCTTACCACAGTAGTATGCAGGAGTCAAATTAGATGAAATCATCTGAAAACTTTTTTACTCTGATGCACAGAGCAATAGTTCCGGACTTGTAACCATCTTTTCTGAAGGCAAACTTCAAAATTCATTCCTTTCCTGCAGAACTGGCAGGTGGGTATTTACACATTTTTTCTTTCTGTAGCCTTACTATAGCAACTGGAACCACATGTAATACTATGTCATGTCAAGGTAATTGAGTTATTCATTGCATATCAGATTATCCGATGAATTCCACCATTTTTTGCAAAATAAATTATTCAAGGATGCATTAGATGAGCAGATCTAATTTCAGGTACAAGAGTTCTATAAATTTTATTCTTTTCCCCCTTTTCAGAAGCACATAGTTTAACAACTCCATACTCGAAAGATAAGAGTAAATCTATGACTCACACCTTAAACATCATAATTTAAAGTACATGGGTATATATCCAGGTGAAGCAAAAGACTCCTATATAAAAAAAAGCAGTAGATAAAACACTTAAACTTGTCTAAATCTTTGACTGCTTAAGCATTCTGCAGACCTTCTGTGTGCAAGACAGTGTATTTTTTATTAATCATTAGCATTAATATGGGATTAGATCCAGAAAAGGACTGAGGCACCAAATGTTGCCTAATTGCCCCCTCTTCATCAGATGAAGTAAATTGAGTTCAAATAGGCAAGGAGTTACAACTAGTTGTGACCAGGACAGAGACCATCATTCAGCCTAATAATAGTGAAAAGACAAACATACAGAAAGCAATGATTGGAAGTTTTTTATGAAGGAGGTAGAAGTATGAGGCAAAGACAATGACTGTGGAAATGGTTTGCATTCTGAATTAACAGCACACATTAAGAGCATGCTTGCAGTTTGTTCAAGGAAATTTAATCAGAAAAGAAACTGTAAGCAACCTAACAAGGAATTTATTGCCATGTTCCCTCTAAGAATCAAACACTTGTTTATGAAACAGTTTTTTAAAAAGAAAAAGGGGAAAATCTAGATTTTAATGAAAAAAGGGACATCTGAAGTGTTGCATGTTGAGGAACAACTAGTAAAAGAGATGTGAAAAGGACCTCTGAATTGTTATCAATTTACAAGGAAGATAACACAGCCAAGTGGTCTTGGCCTAACATTTCAGTTACATTAATTTGTCTCTTAGCTTGGGAACATTTTATGAAATAAAACATTTAATATTTCAGTTTCAGATTGATTCAAATCAGATACTCTTTGGCAATAAAAATACATAAGTTGAATATTTTTTTTATTCTACTACTGTCATAGAAAAACTACATCACAAACATTTCAGTATTTAAAAAATTAAGGCAATCAATGTATTCAAAAATTTATAAATTTTAAAGACCATAATTCATTACAAACAAGTTTGAATATTTATGTGATTTTAATCAGATAAAAATTATTGTACTTTTTAAGTTTTACACTTTTTAAGTTTTGCCTCATTTTTAAGAGACAATGTACACAGGAGTGAGCATTTGTGCATATGCTCTCCTTTTACTTCAGTCTAAATAGCAGCTTTTCTTGTTGGACTTTTTGGTTGAACATTGCTTAAGAAGGAGAAAATACAATCTTTACTATCAAGGGGAAAACTGCACATTTCAAGAGTCTTTATAACTTAATATCTTATTTGACAATAAGATGAAGGTTACTTCATCATGTACAAAATAATACCCTCCTTTATTATACCTTAAATTTGGGGTATTATAAAGTTTTCATACACACAAATCAAAGGAAATCAAAGGAATATTAAAGTATAAATTTGCTATCCAGTGAAAACTGTATTAAGTATTGGGCTCTCAATGACTTTAAATGGAAAGATGGGACTAAAATATCACATAATATTTTTCAATTTACCTTGTGGAATAGGATTTTTGATAGATATTTTATTATGAATTCATAAAGTTCTGTCTATCTTCTGTCCTTAGTTGCTTTCCTGCTATATGCCCGAAGCTAGAGATTTTGTATTTCCTACAAACAAGTTATAATTTATGGAGCAGAATATATAGCAAAAATACCCAGTGAAAGGACTTAAACATACAGGGGACTGTCAAAGTGCATAAACTGAAATACAGGAAATTCCACTCAAAAATAAAATTAAAAAAAACACCAGACATTTTTATTGTGACTTTTGCCAAACACTGGAACAGGCCGCCCAGAGATGAGGTTGTGGACTCTCCATCCTTGGAGACATATAAACTATTTCCCTTGCCACTCAAATCAATTCTTCACCTTTTAATCCCTGTGCACATAGACAACAGGATATTTCCCTAAGCAATTTTATTACACGTATGTCTGTTGTCATTCCTCCTCTTATGTCAAGACTTAATGATTCACTCCTTTCAGATTTTTTTCCTGTATGTTGTCTTTTTTAAACTTCTGATCATTCCCACAATCCTCTGGATTGTGTCTAATTAAGACCATTTCTGGGCAGGAGAAAGATTATTTTATTTCTCACATATAACTTTCCTATTTATGTATCACAGGAAAAATGTTGGTTTTCACAACTGTGCAACATTGTTGACTGATGATCAGTTTAAGAATTAAAGTATCTCCCGGGTAACATTCTGTAGAACTATCTAGACAATCATTCCACATGTTGTGGGTGGAGATTATTCTTACTAAATGTAGTATCTTGCTCTCTTTCTTACTATTTTTTTTTCCTATTTTTCAAGCATTCTATGCAGCTTGTCATAGTCATTTGGAATTGTATTCCTGCCCTCCAATGTACTTGTAACATTTCCAGCTTGTTATCAATAAATAAATGTACATCCAATTATTGTTAAAAAAAGAAATAGTATCAGACCCAGAGCAGACTTCTGCACAACCCAGCTTCATAACATCTTTGATAGCACACAGCACACAGCTGTACTTTCTTTTCTGGTCGACTGTCCACCCACTTTACAATAGTTTCATCTGTGCCATATTTAACCTACTCTGATTATGATGTCAACTAAAACTGTATTAGAAACCTTAGAGCAACCAAAAAAACTACATATTTCACTTTTCTCTCTTTGACAAGGAGCAGTTGGAAGTTGTGTTGATTTAACATGATTGTTCTTAACAAATCTATGTTGGCTGTTACTTACTGCCTTATTATCTTCTAAATGTTTACAAATAGATTGTTTGATTTTTATTCCAAAGCCTGAAATTCAGTATACACATTTCGTCTTATTACCTGAGGTTAGGCACCACAATCTTTTTCCAGTTCTTTGGTGATTCAGTTGTCCTTCTTCATTTCCCAAAGATGAATATTAACCAATCTGAATTATTTCAGTCAATTCCCTAAAGGCAAAGTCTATTCAAAAGAAGATTTTAACATATTTTTTTTCCTATTATAACTTAAATTTTCACCGTTATATGATTGGTACCAATTGTTAGTCACAGGCCACAGTTAAATTTTTTAAGAGAGAAAAAGTACAAAAGACAATGACACTTCTGGTGTTCTCAGTGTTTTTGTTGTTGGGTTTCCAACCAGCTGACTAATTGGCCAATTCCTCCTACTGCTAATGTACTGACTCAAAGCATTTTTATCTTCCTTTAAAATTCTGGTAAGCTGTAACTTGCAACTTTCGTGTGCATTTCCATTTTTTATTTGAGATTTTTCTCGTCCTGGATAAAAACTTCGGAATCCGCATTTCTGTGTTGCTCCATTAAAATCAGTGAAAAGATGCATATTTAGTCCATAACATCAAATTGATGTCACCTAACATTAGCTATTGAGAAAGCCAGGCTACTCTAGGATAGTTCCATATGTTCTTCCTACAACAAATGATGAGGAGTAGATTGAGATGAGGAGATAATCTTATGACACATCCTGTCCTAAATTTGGTCTCCCACATGGGGAGGATAAATTGTCCTTTGGAAACGCTCATCACTGTTGCTAGTCACAAACTGTGCTCATCACACCCACGACACGGTTCTGAACTTCAGCGAATGTGAGGGATCCAGAACCACTGTTTTATTTCTAGCTGTGTACTCTCATGAAATTTTCTTAAACTGCTTTACAAATATTAGTTAACTTAGGTCACAACAGCTCTGTGGAAGAAGGAAATAAAGACTGAAGAACCCATCTGTTCTCCATCATAAAACAATGCTACTCAGCGCTTTAGGACAAGAAATATTGTGCATCGAACTCAATATGTAAACAGAGCACAGAAGTAGGAGAGATGGTCAGAAAATGACCTCAAATAAAATGAGAAAGGCCTGAAATAAAACATAATTATGATTTGAACCTTAACTACTTTATTCTGAAGAATGTATCTGTGATTTCTAATGCAAAGCTACTTTTGGGAGTTTGTTTTTCTGCTGATTCTTCATCTAAGCATTTCTAGCACTGTACAAGCACTTGGTATCATTTTTTTAAAGCATGTTTTAATGCCTGTATTTTCATAGTTACTCACTCCATGTCACTAATAAAGTAGTTAGGAATTAACTGCTGTGGTGAACCTGTCTCCTTGGTTCATGCAGATATGGGAAGATGTGTTTACTATACCACCAGTATAACTTTTTGCCATGCCTGGATGATCTTTACAGAACCTTCATGCTTCAGACGTCACGTTTTTCTTTTCAGAAAAAAAGAAACAGAAAAACAAAAGACTATATGTCTGTTCCCACCATTTCTGAACGCTGACTAGTAAAACGTTATACATAATTCCCTAAAAATGTGAATTACAAAGTGTGTCAGAGTACAAAATCAATGTTTCCCAAGTGCAGGACATTTTAGTTGCTGCTGAGAGTTATGGTGAAACTCCTAATATGAGAGTTGTTGACATCGCTTTCTTGTCTGAGCTGAGTTTATTAAAATACGCTACTTTTGTCTGTTCTGCTGATTAATAATGTTTTTGAAGGGTTCATGCTTAGGAACTGTCTATTTACAATAGAAAGACAGATATTCAACCTATACAGCATTCTATAACTTATTTAAAATATTTCCCAGAGGAGACCTCCAGCTATGTGCTTAAGACACGTTCAAATCCCTCTTCTTCTCCAGCTACCTGAGTCCAAGGACTGCTGGTGGCAAGGTAGGGTAAGAATCTGATATTGTTGAGAGTACAACTCTGGCTGTAGGATGTCTTTGAAAAAGAGATGCTTGAGGCATTATGAAAGGTGACTCAGCAGAGTCCAAATCCAGATCAAATCCAGTGAAATTTGTATTGTCTTCAGGAAGACGGTGAGATTAAGGAAGAGGAAAATGGTGATATAATCTCCTGAATTTCATCCTCAGTTAGGAGAAAGGGATAGAATTCTTCACATTGTCAGCCTGGGGCACAATTTGGTGGGGTGGGTATCTTTGGAACCAGTGCTGTTTAACATCTTTGTCAGCAACATGGACAGCAGGATCGAGTGCACCCTCAGCAAGTTTGCTGACACCAAGCTGTGTGGCACAGTCGACATGTTGGAGGAAAGGGATGCCATCCAGAGGGACATGGGCAGGCTTGAGAGGTGGGCCTGTGCAAACCTCATGAAGTTAAACCAGGCCAAGTGCAAGGTCCTACACCTAGGTCACAGCAATCCCAAGCCCCCCAGGGCAGGGAGGTTGGAACAAGATGATCTTTAAGGTCCCTTCTAACTCAAACCATTCTATGATGTTTCACAGTGTACAGAACAGTCCTAGTCTTTCAATTATCTATAGAAGGGGACCTTTTGCTGTTTACTCTTACTTATCCTACTCCTTGCCCATGTACCGTGGTTTTGTTGCTGCCATTTCACCCAGGTATCAGGCACAAGCGGATGCGTCCAATGGCCACTGGCATTCACTGCGTGTATTCACTTGTGTATTAGCACAAATCACTGGTGAATATTCTGAACCGCTGCAGTTAAATGCACTAGAACTCATGAGTCAAAAAATTCCCATTTCCACCTGTGTAAAATGAGATGATAGAACTTTTAAGTTTCTGATATCTTCGACAAGGCTCGATCAGTGTTTGCAAAGTGCTTTGAGATACTACGATTTAAACAAAGATTCATATGCATTTCACCACATGTTATTATCTCAGTGAATTTTCTTGAATTTTATGTATGGGAATATTTTTTTACAGTCCTGACACAAAATGTATAGAAAAACACAGATCAAATATAATAAAATTTTAAAAATATAAACTATTGTGGGCGTTCAGAACATCAAATGATGGCGGAATTAAGACTCTTGAGCTTGAAGCTGATAAACATATGTACAGATTTTTAGAAGAAGGCTTCATATTTCAGGAAGAAATGCTTACTAAACAAACAGAAAACACAGTTAACTGATTCGCATGCTGCAATGGTGGATCTGAAATGGTATGTGTCTGTCCACCCACTATTGTACAGGCACTCAAGATACTAGTCATTAAACTATTTTTACCATCATGGGTCTTTTAACCACCCACATTTGTCTTTTAGGTTCTCACCTGTCAACAATGTAATTCACACCTTCACTTATAGCCCTGACCTAAAGCTAAGAATAATATCAAAGTAACATTTTTTTTTTTTATTTCATTTCATTATTTCTCCCTAGGATTTATTTGCCTCTGTATTTTTTCGAGAATGTTCCCATGAAATTATTCCTGCAGCATTCTTAAGAAAACCAAGATTTATGAGAAAATGTAATTATGTTTAAAATATTCCTTAGGAAGTAAACTGAGTAAACTTTTTTTTGAGTTCCAGACTGAAAGAAAGCAGATAATTTTTATTCCTGTCTACAGCACGGTTCCTACTTTGCACCAATTCTGTATGGGGACTCTTCAAGAATGAAAGTAGCCGCTTCATCCTGAAGAGTGTCCATCTACTTTTCAGTATGTGGTAACTACCAGGATCTTTTGTTCACTCGTCCAAATTAATTTGCTTTCCAACTGATCCATTTTCCAAGTCTCTAGAGAACCTTTTATATTCTGTATGTTCAGACATCCTTTTCATAGCTGTTCATCTGTCTTTCAACTGGATCAAATCCATTAGCTTGGGGGTAGGAAATTTTGTTAACATTTACACAAAGGGATCATTAATTAGGGCAGAGTTTTCTTGGAAAGAAGACTACTTGACAACTGCCCCCTAATTATGCTCTTGAACTCTATCCTAGCCTTTCTGTCCTCAACACTGATATTCACAGATTATGATATCATAAAGAACCATGGAGATTATCCAGTCTGGCCTTAAGGTAGGAGTCTTCCATGAATTAGTTTTTGAACTAGGACAGCAGGTAGTAAATATAGTTTGAAAAGTGCTAGTTGTCAACAAGGTTATATCAGGCCATTTAAATATAATTCTCAGGCCATATATATTATTTATAGAAAAATAAATTTATATATAATAGCATACTGCAATAGACAAGAAATCTATTACTTGGCTATAAAAGCCCAGTAACTTCTGAACTGCAGTTTAAAAAAAGCCCTGCTTTGAAAATTCAGAGTCATGCAGCATCTACCATAAAATTGAGAAAGTTAGCACACTAGTCAATTACTACATTGATTATTCTGCTGCTGTCACTGTTAAAAACTTTGTCTCATTTCGAGTATAAATGCATGCGGTTTAAACTTTCAACCATAGCCAAAAAGCCCCAGTGATTTCTAATTATGTTAAATGTAGCAATCAACTATGAGCATGTTCTTATATCTCAAAGGAGTTAATTCAGGTGTTCCAACTGAGTATGTGCCATCTTAATTTTTGCTGAGTACATGGGTAGCTTGTGTAGAACTCTTACATTTATCTATCTCATTAATTTCTTTTACTATAAAACATTTTTAAGAGACTCCAGATTTTTTCCGGCTCCTATGAAGATACAGAATTGTGACTGCTACAAACTGCTTCAGAAAAGCACATTACAGAAGTTGCCATCGGGATTAATAGTGTGCACTGTGGGTTCACAGCCTTCACAGTAGGTTGGAAGGCTCCACTGCTCGGTTAAATACATGCATAGTAAGCATTGCATATCTTTGCCCTCCTACGCAATGTGTGCTAGTTCTAAAGTGAATCCAAGCCATTATGGCCACGTTCCACATTGTACAAGATGTCCTGTTACCACCCCTAGCCTGGGGTTGAGTGGCATCTGTGAGAAACAATTCATAACTATATTACTTAGGGAGGAAATAACTCGGTTGCTATCCCGCAACTGCCAGACACATCATAGTTTTAAGAATGGACAGCAATATGTCATAATATTAATGTATTTCTGATAACACCTGTGCAGCCATTGAGCAGCTACATTTACTAATAGCAGCCCAAGCACTTTGTCAATCACTGCACACAGAGTCATCCACAAATCTTGATGGTTCCATGTCAACAATGCTCCTTCAGAAAGGACACGTAAAGATTTGCTGTCACCATAAAAACACTTTTGCATGAATTACAAGCAATATGCTTACTTACCATTCATTCACTGTTGTCAGGTGATTTGAGAAGTCTGTCCTTTAAGTCTGACATGTGAAATATGAATATAGAAGGGAATAGCCCTAGAGAGAGTGTACAAACAACATGAATCTCACATGCTGTGAGTCCTCTGCATGAGGGCTCGTGGTGTGGATCCATGCGTGCTTATGTTAGCGATAATGTAGAGGAGGTGAAATGCGATGTGTTGCATTCAGTGCCTCAGTAGCATGATATTTTGGGCTTTCAAAAGTAAGAAGCAAGTTCAATATCCCATTGGAAAACGTTTCCACCTTTGACAACCATACCACAAACCACTTATAACACTGCAAAATGACAACAGACTGAAATGACATGTTACATTTTACATTTTCAAAAGCTATACCTCACCTAGCACATAATCTTATTCATGTCTAAGGACAGCGCAAGAGAGTTGCAGTTAAAACCTCATGAAAATATGTCCAAATAGTATTTTAAATACACCCACTTGCTGTATAAATGGGAGCCCTAATAATATACAATTATCTAGACGTATATAGTTACCTATTTTTATTTCCTCCAAGCATATTAATTACCTTTCAAATTTCAAATGCCTCACAGCTTCCCACGAAACCTTGCAGTCTCTCTATAGCACATTGCAGCATGAGTACATCCTTTGGCACTTTCTTCAACTTTATTCTGCAGCTCCTAGACTGCTGCTACTGAGATTTCAGCTGGAAAACACTCTTCCTTCATGGTCTGCCTCCACGAGGGACTCAACCTAAGATTTAGTTCACCGAACTTTGACTAAAGTAACATCTACTCTAACTTAGTCAATAACGATCCTTCTAAAGTTAATGGGTCTGGTAATCTTTCTAAGTAAGACAATGATATTAAGTCAGCTTGAACCACCTACTAATAATGCCTATCTCTCTCTATTGAGATGAGAGAGAGACTGGATGAGGAGGCTAAGATTACATGTAGATCAGTTTTAAAAAAAGGCAACAGACCGTTTTCTGGCCTGATCCCAACCAGTATGGCACAGTTTTGAGTCCTCCATTCAATTACACACAACCGCTTGCCTGCCAAAACAATAGGGCTGCACCCAAACTGCTACTGGAATGGTACCTTGCCTAGACTGTCCCCCAGCAGCTCCTGGATATTGTCTGGGAAAGCAACAAATGGCATGGGAAAAAGCGGCCAGGATCTGTGCTTACGGCTGGATGCTATGGACGATTGCGTGCCAGAGGTAAGGCCCACATCCTGGTCTTCTGTGGTTTACCAGTATAGGTGTAACCTAAGTACATGTAAGTATCTAACTTCTACACGGCTAAAAATGAATTAAATGAATATACATTTTGGTCTTGAATATATTCTGTATTAAAGGAGTGAATTATGGTAAAGGAAACAATTTTTTTGGCATGTAAGTAAAAGACTTATTGAAACCTCACTAACCAATTCATGCACTGTGCTAAAGACATCACTTAGCATTTATCCAAAAGCTACATATCTAAGTACTGTCTACACCAGAAGAGCCTGTGCCCTGTAATCATGCCAGTTACCAAGACTGGCACCATAATCATGCCAGCTACCAAGATTGGCACTGGTGCCACAGTAACTCTTTAATGTAGACCTGGCTTTACTGACAGGCAAGCACTAAAAATTAAGTTCTATATCCCAGACAAAGTTAAGAAAGTTCCTCTTACAGAGGATTAAACAGAAGTAGGCTGTTTGGAGCTGCATAGGGATTCTCACTTGAAAAATGGAAATAAATTTTAAGACAGATTTGCATGCAAAAGGCAATTGAGATACATCAAAGTTTATTTATATGTTGTAACAAAATAAGTGTTTTTATTATATGATTTTCATTTTTCTCACACACCTACTGTTTGAATCTTTTTTTCTTTCCCTCTTGACACAGTTATAGATCCTTTCTTCTGAATAACTGTTATGAAAATTATATTGTCTGATTAACAGCTGTGTAGCTTCCCAATAACCTAAGAGCTCATTCTGTAATCACAGAAACAGTCTTTCTGAGTGCAATGGGGCTATTTGCATGAATAAAGACTTGCAGCCTCAGTCCTAAATTTGTATTTATAGTATCTTTAAGTATAATAAAATTAAATTACAAATGAGTCACTGATTAAGTGTCCTTTCAAGTGCTA
Organism: Chroicocephalus ridibundus; assembly: GCF_963924245.1. Classification (NCBI taxonomy): domain Eukaryota; kingdom Metazoa; phylum Chordata; class Aves; order Charadriiformes; family Laridae; genus Chroicocephalus; species Chroicocephalus ridibundus. The sequence continues at coordinate 86,579,942 of NC_086286.1, forward strand.
TAAAATCTTGCATTGAGCTAGAGCTCCCTACTGTTTCTGTGATAAATAAGTGTTCAGAAAGATAACACTGGAGGGTTTGGTAGGCATGCAGATTGTGGGATCTGCTTTATTCCAGTTTTTGATGGAAAATGGCTTTTCAGGTTTACATATCACCTGAAAAGGTATCCAGGGGTACCAGACCTCATTCCAGTTCTCCTTCAGACACTGCAACTACAGCATCGGAAATGGAGGCTTTAAGAATTTGAGAAGATGAATTCTCCTCTGGCACAAAATAGGTGACAGCTGGCCAAGCCAAAAGCCCCACGGAAACAACAGGCTCTTGTCAAGACACTTCAGTTACAATTAGCTACAAAGAAATGTGGTAAGAAAAGAAAACTCCAAGGAGATTTGGATGCTGTTGTGAAAACATTCCAACAGAAAAACATGAGGTAGGCAGCAAGTACCATGATGCTGTGCTGGAAGAGCTGCTGTCAGTAGTGGATTTGGTTAAAGCACAGGTGCTGTTTAGTTTCCTCTTTCTATCCTATCCACTTTCTCCCTTCTAATATTTCTGTATTTCCTGCTCTGAAAATAGTCCTCCACCTATCCCATGTCTGAGGCACTGCGTGTCTCTCATTTCTTTTGTCCCACTCCAAAATGTCTCTGTTTTCCCTCTCACCTAGTGGAAGGTATGGAGAGACGGTTTTCTCAGCTGCAGCCCCCCCATTACCACCCAGCTTTTTTCCCTGGCCCCCAGCCGAAGCAGGCGTTGGGGAGGAAGCATGCCTGAAGAGAAGGAGGAATGAAGTGTGTTTCAATCTTCTTACCCCCTGCTTTCTCCTGCTGGCTGAATGTCTGTCCCTCACCTCCTAGACAGTTCCCAGCTGAGAAAACAATGGTCAGTTGTTTAAGTGGTGCTTTTTTTATATATTTAACCAAAACCTGTAGAGTAACCTTAAACTGTGGATCTGATTGGATCCTGTGTTCCAAATGTATCATGTCCTATATGAGCAAACAGAAATATGCCAGTTGTTCAAGATCCCAGTTTGTCCATAATAAGACCCCCCCCAAAATTACTTTTTTTTAGTGAACTATGAAAAAAAAATCAATCAGAAAAGTGGTCCTATACTAACGTTTCTCATATTAATTAAAAAAAAAAAAAAAAACAAAAAACCCCAACCTGTTTCAAAGGCTGAATGTTGAAAAAAACATCTGCACAATATCGAAAGTGTACTCAATGCAGGCATAGGATGCATGCATAAATCAAGCTAGAATCTTCTTCCCCTTCTCTTTGGAATCTTACAGCTTTGAAAACATAATACTAGCCTGAAATCTATAACTGGGATTTCTCGTTGGAGAGGGGGGCACTAGGCACATAAAAACTTACGAAGCTCTTTAGTAAGAATCTGATTTAAGGCCTGTCATTATCATTTCAGAACGTGTCAGCAATGTTAGTGGTATTTAGATCATGCTACAAGAGCAGAAAGACTACATTTCCTTAGTTCGCTTCAGGATGTTGTAGAAGATCACTCTTTGTATTGTACTAATGCTGCTAGACAAATATATATCTATAGAAAGTCTTATTTCAGAAAAGATTGTGCAAGTAAATAGTCCCACCGCCTCAAAAATTACTTCTGTAATAGCAGAGCCCTGAGATGTGAAGGGGCTACTCCCTAAGGCTAGCAAGACTCTGCACTTTGCCATTTTTTAACTGGAAAAGGTAAGCAGGGAAGATTCAAAAATTACTTTCTTGTGACCGATAAGTCACTTCCAAAATTCAACTAAGGTAAAAGCTCGAGTGAAGACTGCTCAACACCTCACCTTAAATTTTACCTTGAATCTCACCTCACTCCATCTTGGGGTTGACCTATTAGCACGAGTAGGTTAAACTTGTCTGGCTGAAGCAGCTAATTCCTGTTGTCATTCACCTTGTCTCTTGCAGAGGTGTCCACCCGCAGCCTGTCCGATGCTAAAGTTATTTCTCAAACAGCTTACCACTAGCACAGCAAGGCAAAAGGCCAGCTGTAAAATGACGCCATTCAGGAGCAGCCTCCCATGGAGCCAGCTGTCCTGGCCATGGGGACAGCACCCGCAGGAAAAAAGAGTAAGGCAGAGAGCTCCAAGACGCTTCAGCCACCTGAGTTTATTCGTCCTGGGAGACAACACCCTGGATCACCCTGAATATCCTTTGGATTTGTTGCTTTTATTACTTTGTTTACACACTAAGCCGTTTTCTGTGTCCTGCTCTGAAACCCCTGGCACATGCAATTTTTCTGGTCTTTCCACTTTCAGGCTTAGAAGAAACCACAAAATTTACTCTCTGTTATTTAGCACCTCAAGCTAGACAGCAACTTGGCTGTAGAAAGGAACAGTCAGTGTTTTATTCACCATTAAATACAGACACCTCTTAAACTATTCACAGTGCATTTTTATTAAACAAAAGGCATATTATTGGCTTAGAGCCATTTCACATAAATATTTCTTGGTCAAGATCTAATAATATAAAACATCCTGAAAAACATTAAAAGAATTGTATAACAAGATTTGTATGTCAGATCACATAAAACTGAGAAATTTAAGGTTGATTAGTTGGAAATTATTGTACTGTATGAACTGAATGTTGCTGAAATCTATTAAAAAAATATAACACGAATATATAAGCAGAAGTTCTGATATCTATTCCAGATGTATAATTTTAGTCTGGTTTCTTGGTGTAGTAAGGCTTATGCTACTATGCTGTCTGTCCCACAAATAACTTCTGAAGTCACTCATCAATCTCAACCAATTTAATAAAGAATTTAACTTTTCAAAGTTCATATGATAACTGGAATCTAGATAGAGGAAAGAGTCCCAGATTATTGTCTCCCATGGGGGAAAAGCAAATACAGCTTATCCCATTACTCCTTTGAGAGGAATCAGACATCTGGAAATTCAACATCTGTATATTGGCAAGCAGTTACCACAAACATAACATCAAACCACCTATAGCAAGTAATAAAAAAACACCAAAATGAAGCTGAGGAGGAGGGAAATACTGTCTATGGCAAGAATAAAGGATAAAATTCACAGGACAAAATTCAAAGGAAAGTAAGTTCTGCTGCTTCCACTATCTCTTGAATAACCTTTTCCTTCAAAACTTTTTTTTCCTTTTGTTAAACCCCATCAGCATCTCTCACATTTTTTGTAAGGAAAAGGAGTTTGCATTTACAAGCTAGCAATCGTCAAATAAGATGTACAAGATTCAGGGCTTTGTGTGTGTGTGTGTGAATATCTTGCTGTGAGTTATGGGAAGATCTTAACACATTGAATTACACAGTATTAGAGAAGCAAAGTAGAATGAGGCTCAGGATGTCATTCGTGGATATACTCAAACAGGATTTTAACGTGGTTGAATCTGTCATGTTTTTTTGGATCAAAATTTGGTGTATTTGGGATACACAGATACCTAATTGCTTTCCAGATTCACCAGAAAATATTGCATACGTACTGGGTTTCTTATGCTTCTAGCAACAGCTGCTCTCCATCTCCAGTCCTAGTAAAAAACCACAACAGAAAAAGCAAGAAAATGGGCTGATAAGCAGGAGGTGAGTCATTGACCACCAATTGACCTGATTTTCCTCAAGGACTATGCTCCAAGGTAAAACTAATGCTGGAAGCTGTGCTGGAGAACAGAGCCAAGTAGGTACTACACGTACCTACTTATATACAATTAGGGAAGTTAAGAGAAATAATTAACAGCGTAGTAGGACGTGAATTTAAAACGCATCAGCACACCACAAAAACATTCAGTGTAGACCTTTAAACTACTTCTATCATATTAAATTCAGTTATGTCTGAGAGTGTTTCCAGATGCTGGAACACAGTTGTCTATACGAGTAAATGCTTAAATGTTCCTTGGCACCAATTTGGCTCATGCCAACTATCCCGGTCCAGACCTTGCCCAGAGACAGTTCATGAGCTTCTACAGGCTAGCTCATTTGCAATAAACAGTTTACATGTAACACCCTATTCTGAGAGTTTGCTACCAGAGATGTATGCAGCATCGTGCCAGTTGGCCTCAGCACTCAAAAGACTTCTCATGTGCAGATAATTCTCTAGTATAGGCACAGTATTAGTGAGAACTGTCGATAATGTTGTGTGTAGTAGCTACACCATCTTGAATGGGGAGTGAGTAGCTGGTCCCAGGCAGAGAAATCATTGTGTACATCCATAGTAGGAAATAATGAAGAGCAGATATTATTCCCATGCTTGATTCTTGCTCTGTGACACTTCTGTGTATACAGGGCCTAAATAGTGACGTCAGTGTACACAGTTTATGGTATACGTTGCCATGCAATTTCTCGTATTTCAAGAGAAAAGTGGTAATCAAGGACTTCCACAGTAGCTTTTTAATGAAAAGTGGAATATTCATTTTAAAATGATCTTCTTACTAGCAATCAGTAAACATGAAAAAATAAGGCTCATCCAGTAAATTAGTCAGTACAAATTATTCTTCCACTCTGGTATTAATGACTCAACATCAGCTTGGCAGAAGAAATTAAGCTGGGTCTCTCAGGGATCTATTCTGGCTTCAGTATCATTCAATATTTTCATTAATGACTTGGAGGCTAAAGTTGGGAATATGTTAATTGCATTTGTAGATAAATACAGTGCTGGAAGTAATCAAAATATCGTGGTGGTACAAGACAGATGTAAATGTCAGAGCTTGAGCCTACCTCATCGGTGTAGGGTATGGCAGAAGCCTGATAACCATGACCAGAGATTCTGGATATGACTGTCCTACCAATAATAAAAAACAGCTATAATGATGATAAAAAACATATAATTCCTGAAAAAGAATACTGAATCCAATGATATTACGTGAAGTACTCCTGAAAAGAAGAAGCAACCAGATGCACACACATAAAATATGAGAATCAGTAATCTCTAACTTTGCAGTTACAGAAAAGGATCTAGGTACTTTAGCAGATGATGAATTAAATGAGTCAACAACATGACATATTTCAAATACCGTAAATGCTATCTGGGTTGTATTATTAGGAGTGTCATGTTAAACAAGCTAGGCAATTATGCTGCATTGCTTAGCAGTACATCAGTGCACTTTAGAGTACTATTTTCAGTTCCTGTTACTCCACAAAAAAGTGCAGAAAAAAAAAGGAGCAAAATTGGAGCAGTTTTCCTTAGCAACAGTTTAATCAAATTTGGAAGAAAGTCTCAAGTGGAGGAGTTTGAAAAAAACAGTAAAATATGCAGATTTAATAAATGTTAAGTTAAATAAATTGATACTGTAAATATTACATGGCTCGACTATCTTTGCATATTAACCAGAGCTAAATATAATGCCATAGGATTATATTTAAGGTAGAAATCCAAGCATAAATATTTTGTAAAGCTTTGACTTCAAGTTGGCAATGAAAACAACTGCCAGTTAAGTCAATGAAAACACCAATAAGTGTGACAAAATAGGCACATTATGTGATGTTAATGGGAAAATCATTCCTTTGCTGCAGAGCTTGGGAATCCTGGGACCATAAGCCAGATATCTGTCTTTTGTGAAGAAGCCACAGCCATTCCTGGCATGGGGGCTAGAAACAGTATTACCCATGAATCTCATTGCTACTGGAAATGTCCCTAGAGGAAGTGCATTAACTGGTACAGTGAAAGAGATTTCCAGCCAAAAAGCATAGAGAAAAGCTTTACATCACCAGCAAAGAAGGTGGAAGAGAGGCAGAGCAGTCCAGAGGATTGCAAACAAGAAAAAAAAATAGTTTCTGGAAATTTAATCCACAGTACAGAAGCAGATTAGTGCTTCTTCAGGTAGGATCAGAAGAAAGGGTGGATGATAAACAGGGATAAGAGACAATCTGAGAGAGGTAGCTGAGTACACCAAGTCCTATAAGAAGTCCCACAGAGTTAAGTTTTGGGAATGGGGGCTATTGGGAAGGGAAGAGGCAGCATAACAGTGCAAGAGTGGAGATGACTCCTAGTACAGGAAAAAGAGATTTTTGCATAAGGAAGCTGAGTGTAATGTCGTCATTTGACAAAGATACTTCAAGTCAGGATGCAGGGAAGGATTCAAATAGTGTGGCTGTGTATTATCTTTCTACAGGGCCATTTTACCTTGCTGTATAGAACAAGGAGCTCCAGAACAAATGATCATGTGGTCTATTGCAATGCAAAATAATGGATGTAAGGTGACTTCTTTTATCTTGCATCTGTTTTGAACACTATTCCACAAAGACTGAAATTTATCTCACATTTTTTTATCTGTCTACCAATTAGTTATCTATTGTTAGTCAATTGTTTGGATCCCTCTGCAGTCAGCAAAGGAAAATATAGTCTCAGGGGACCTTCCACTTCTTGCTGTCTTTCTGTATTTCTCTCTTTCCCTCCTCCCGTCTTTACTAGTTTTCTCTCTATCTTTTCTTTCTTCTTTTCTGTGATCGGCAGAAGCAGGGAGGTGATTGTCCCCCCGTACTCAGCACTGGTGAGGCCACACCTTGAGTACTGTGTCCAGTTCTGGGCACCTCAATACGTCAGAGATATTGAGGTGTTGGAGCGAGTGCAGAGGAGGGCAATGAAGCTGGTGAAGGGCCTGGAGAATAAATCTTATGAGGAGCGATTGAAGGAGCTGGGCCTGTTTAGTTTGAGGAAGAGGAGGCTGAGGGGAGACCTCATCACTCTCTACAGCTACTTGAAAGGACACTGTAGAGAGGTTGGTGTTGGTCTCTTCTCACAGGTAATTAGTGATAGAACAAGAGGAAATGGCTTCAAGCTGCAGCAGGGTAGGTTTAGGCTGGACATTAGGAAAAAATTCTTCACAGAAAGAGTGGTCAGACACTGGAATAGGCTGCGCAGGGAGGTGGTGGAGTCACCATCCCTGAATGTGTTTAAGACTCGTTTAGATGTGGTGTTAAGGGATATGGTGTAAGGGAGAACTTTGTAGAGTGGGATTGGTGGTTGGACTCGATGATCCCAAGGGTCTTTTCCAACCTAAATGATTCTATGATTCTGCCTTTCTGTCTTTCTTATCTGGGATAGTTTTCTGTAAACTTTGTGTATTGAACTAGCACCAGAGGGATCTGATGAACACCATAGCTGGGTGCGGTTGCTGAGCGAGAAGTGAAGAAAAATGGATATGTATCTGTCAGTGGCGTGGGGCTGTCAGGAGTCCACTGATAGCTACCCAACAGAAACTAATGATACCACTGTCTAAGTAAAAGCTACTAGTTTTTTTCTTTAAATACTTACTGAATACTTTCCAAAACCACAACATACCCCACCATGCTCTCTCCTCATTAACCAGAAAAGCCCATTCATTGTTTTTTCTAATAGCTTCATTATGTTTTCTCTATTTTTTTTCCCGTGCTGTCCTCTGCATATAACAGTCTCCCTAGACTGGAAACTTGCTATCATAGACAGTTCACTAGGTGGCACATGGGAAAGTCTTGTACACGTAATTATATGTCTTAATTAGTACTAAAGGGAATTACATGTATAAATACCGCATACTCTTAGAACTCTGTTTAAGGCAAAACTGCAAAGTTACTGAACTTCTCCTCTATTTAAACAAATGAACTATTTCAAGAAAAAAAGGAAGAGATGCTTTCCTTTAATGTTAACAATATTAACCTCTTGGTTATAGTCCCTAATCCAATAATCTGTACGAAAATAATGATTCTATGAAGAAGAAAGGGACTCAGCTTCTCTCAAGAACAGTTTATATTTTTGCATTTCTTATCAAATGATGAGTGATGTCTTTATACCCATTTTAAAAAGCCATGGAAAAGTCTGATTTACTAAGTGGATAAACATGTACTTGAAAAATCCTTCCGCTCCCTTAGAATTTTTATGATTCTTATTTATTGCAATCAGAAACATAATTTATTGCTTATAGTATTTAGAAGTCGGAGAAGGGGACAAAAGCAAGTTGACAGAAACATCAATGTATTCTGAATACAATGGCAGTCTTGTGTACTGTAGACTAACAGAAAGGATTCATTAGTTATCCCATACCATTTGAAATCTTGTTTGTTTACACAGAAAAGCAAAATAATAATATAAAGAAAAATATAAATGTAAGCAACATATGTGATGAATGATAGGGAGCAATTTAGTTCTTCAGTGATATGTGATCACTCATTTGGAGGGAAATGTTAAAAATCCCAAAGGAAAAAGAATTCTCCCATCTTCTATGTTGCTGGGGTTTTTTTAAGTTAGAAACTGAATATTAATCAGACACATAAGTATATTTAATAACTGGTAAATTCAGATGCTTAACAGAACTTTCATGAACAATCTGAATAGAGGAAAATACTTATATGATTTAGGAATAAAAATTAAAAACCTCTTACAAGTTTCTGAAAGAAAACAAGTCCTTTCATGACTGATTATACCTTGAGATCTCTTAACGAGCAGCTACTGAAAGTAATTGATTTTACAAACTAACCTTTTTGCATGTATTCCATAATCTACAAAAGGAAATGCTTGGATGTATCACAAAAAGATCCAATCTACCAAGCTGTAGATGCATTGTTAACTTTAATCACAGTACTCACATACACAAATGTTTGCAAGATCAACACTCAATTAAATCTTTTAAACTACAAGGACTGAAACCATATGATTTTCAAACACTAATTACTTTTCCATTTATAACTGTGGAATCCACATGCAATATTTTCTCAATTAATGTGGATAGCCCATTACACTGGGGGGAAAAAAAAAAAGAAACTTATTTGAAATATCTTTCTCTTGTTAAAAGAAATACGAAGGAATTCAGCCCTGGAATTTCACTGAGCTTAATAGATAAGTGACATGGTTAAATCACACCTGTCATTTTATAGATGAAAGGATTTGCCAGGATGTGAATTGCAACTATAAATCTTCTATATATGAATAGGATAGCAGAAAGGCTCAGGTTCAGTTTTTTATGCCATGATTTGTTGACAGTAATGACCCCGATAATTAGCAGCAAGTTTTTATAATATTTAAGCAGCAAACTTCGAGGGTCACTGCTTTTAAATCAAACCTTGGGGTTATTTGAGTTACCTTGTGTCACAGAATCAGGAGGCCGGCACCTCATAAATCCCCTTGTATTTTTAACTGGTATTGACAGGACTCTGTTGCAGCATTACATGACTTCTGATTTATTTTGTACGGGAAATGCAGTACTTGCTGTGGAAGTATTGCAATACTGGAAATTCTTAGAGGGTGGCTTTATTGTATTAATAGAGCAATACAAAGAGAGTTTAAATTGTCTATTGTTCCATAACCTGCAAAAGAGGAGGCTGAAAGGGTACTAAATGTTTCTTTGTACCAAACGTGGAAGAAAGCTTATTTTTATGACTACAGCCTGACAACTAGATCCTGCATTATGAAAGATACCCTTATAGCAGATCAGCTCCAAGCCAGGCAATAAGAACTTTTTTCTTTCAATGTTCCATATGCCAGGAACTGCTTCTTCCTACACAGCCTTCTCATAGGGGCCTAGGTTCTTCCAGCTTAGCCTCAGAGAGAAAGCAGCCATTTCCAGAATGAAATAAATCAGTCTTTGAAGGTGCCTTTCCCTACACTGGCTATAAAGGGAGCCTGGGCTTATTTTATAAAAGGGTAACATGGGGTGAGAGGATTTCAAGCAAAAATATAAGGACTGCCAGGCTTAGACTGAATCTTTGTATAACTGACATTGTGGTTCTCAGCAGTATACGTCAATAAGACCTATAAAATCTTTGGATTAGCTATGTTCCCAATTACCACCAAAGAAAGGAATATTTGGTGGTAGGAATCTACTAAACTTCTGCTGCACTACCCTTACCTACATGTGTAGGTGGCAGAGATCCTCTTGGCATATGGAAGAATGGTGTTGGCAAGACTGGAGACCTCCTGGACTACAGTCAGAGGTATGTGTGAGCCCATACTGCCTGATGTCAACACACAGCATTCCTCATCCTCTGCTCCAGGAAATGAGGGATACCTTCAATCCTTTGATCCCTTCCTCCCTCAGGCAAACCTTGCAGGAGGGTGACCTCCAAGAACACATGACTCTTGGCTATAAAGGTCTCCTTATTGGCTTTCTGCCCTCGTACACCTTTCCAGACAGCGTGAGCACACCATAACCCCACATGAGCAGGTCTCGTGATGTGTAGCTGCTCTGTCACTCTGTGCTGTGAAAACACTTCCTCACATACATAATCCTTTCACCCTTTTTCCTTGCTTTTGTGCAAGAAACACTAATTGATAGGCTCTTTAACTATCAAGAAGGCAAGATATGCCTGTGGGGCAGCATGCTCCACATTTCACTGTGAATGAATGGAAAATTGTCCACGTGTGGACATATTCATGGACATGGAGCAGTTCTTGGTGTCTCTTGTGTTTCCTCCAGCAGGATGAAACCCTAGTGCAGATGAACACCACATACACCAGCTGCAGTCCCTCTTCCACCTCCTCAAGAACCCCTTATTGATGTTACCTTTTTCTCCTTTCCCTTTGATTTCCTGTGAGGCTTGAGGCCCCGACACACCCCAGCACCTCCTCATCACCTTCCTGCTGGAGGAACATCTCCACACATCACATCAGCAGGCAGTGCCCATCTGCTCCTTGGATGATACTTTCAAGGAGCAATGAACGTTTTTTGTGTACTCTGTTTGGTGTCTCCTGCTGTTTCCCTGCCCTTATGTTTGTGACCATTTAATTGTTACCCTCTTCCCTTTTCTAGTTATTATTCCCCCCACACCCATTTTACTCACTCCAGGGTTTTCTCTGTTTTTCCTTTGGGAAAGAATGGGGGTTTCGGGTGAACACCTTTTGGCCAGGCATGAACCTGTCCATAGGAAAAAGAACAAATAGGAGCACCAGCTGCTAATTTATATTAAGGTATACATACCCTTTCTTATGGTGCTAATTTCCTCTTTTCTCCCTAAGATGCCTCTTGTACCTGCTACCTGATGACTAATGACTGATGATGGCAGTCATCAAAGTTAGGGATTTTCAGACTTAACATCTAGGTGAACAGGTTTAAAACTGTCAATTGACCTCTTCTTCGCTAATTTATCTTAACCCCAATTTGACCTACCCTACACTTCAGCCCTACAACTGTATGTAACAAAAAGTAATGCAGTGTAACAATACTTTGTGTGGAAAGCAATCAATTTTACTTTTCTTTGCTTTATACTTGTTATTTGATAATTTCATTGGATTGTACCTAACTGCTGCATTGTGAGACTTGGTGAATAGTAGTTCCTGATTTACTTCTGCTATACCGTGTATGATTTTATAGGCCTCCTTTACATATCTTTATACACCATCCTCAGTTCCCGTAATTGGTCTTCCAAATTAGTAATTTGAAAGTATTTAGTTTATTGTGTGTGGTACTGATAGCTCAGATGGAACTTTTTCTTTTTCCTTTTCTTTTTCTCTTTTTTCTTTTTCTTTTTCTTTTTCTAGAAATGAATGTGGTATTCATTTTGTAGTCTTGTTATTCATTTTTTGCAATACATGATGTTTCCTGTTTATTTTCTTCCCTTGTCTGAATAATTACCCCCTTTTCATTCTAGTCTTTTCTCGAATCATCTCAATCACTGTTAACTCCTTAATTAATGTGAAGAGGGATGACCTTTGCATATAATTGCTGTCCTATTGGTAGTGGTGGGCTAACTCTCCTATGTAATTATGGTAAAATTATAAACAAAATAATTTTGTGCCAGTGATATATATTTATTTGCCTTTCAAGGCATTACCAGAAATCTTTTTTACCTTCTTGTTGGTATTTTCTCTTCTTCTGTTCACTCTTTTATGTTCTTGTTTTATATATTATCTTATTTGCCTCTATTTACTTATGGTCAGATTTTGCACATTTGCTCCTAGTGAGTAATTGTACTGAGTAAAATGTTACTTCTCGATCCTAGTAATTTAGTTCATTGGAGTATACATGTCAGTGTTCAAATAATTATATGATTTGGTCCCTACATTGTAAGTTCATGGACTCAAAGAAAATACCTTGCTCTATTTTTGTTAAGTATTATATCAGTTTTCAGAACTGTAAGAAATAATAAACAGTACATTAAAAAAAAAAATGCTTCATTTTACAAATAGAAATGAAGGTCAATTGAATCATTAGTCCTTATCCTGGTGGTCTAAAGGAAACAGCTTAAAACGAAACCATGATTTCTTTCTCTCACAAGTCAAAAATTCATGAAGCAGTATGCTGCATCTCCTGAAAGAGTTTAGGAACAGTTGCTTTCCTCTGGGGCATTGGAACTTCATACCACTTTCTTCCTCTGAGCTGTGCCTAAGTGGAATAATTGAACCCATAATTTGCAGTTACACTAGCGGGAATGCAATTATAAAGATTCTCACTCCTAAAACACGTCTTTTTTTCATTTGATTTAGGCACTTAGAATCCTAATTCCTATTGACTTTCAAATGTGATTTAGCCTCTTGTGCCAGATTTGTAAAGGTATTTAGGTTCCTAATTCCTGTAATCAATGGAAGATAGTAGCCTTTAAAAATCTGGCCCTGAGGTGCATAATTTCTATTGACTTTCCTAAGTGTCTAAGCCACTTTCAAACTTCTGAGTCACGCAGGTGTTTTTGAAAAGTCACTAAATAGTGTATACCAGAACACCCTCTCCAGTCACTGGGTGAGTAGTAACTGCAGTTACAGTGTGAATACTCTTAGCCTTTTATGGAGGGAGCTGACACTGCCTGCAGTTGGAGGGATGGCACAGAAATAAGTGATTCATTGATTGGATGCAATTACTATATAAGGCACGACTCCCAGAGTTATCTCGCTCACATACCATGATCACCATTATTGCTATTGCAGCTAATGGCATTCATGTAAGTAGCAACTTTTACCCTTGTCTGTACAGGAAACAGAACTGGACTTTTAAGGCATCAATCATATTTTGCTCTGGTAAATTTAATTCTTTGCCAGCAGTTTATTCTATGCAAAATGTTAGTTATTATTCTCTCTGAATGCTCAGTTAAAACACAACTAAATCTTGATGAGCTGAGATCTAGATTAAAATAAAGAATATTAAAAAAAAATTGCTGATTAAATTTATTACATGTTGCTGCTGGTAGAAGTACAAAACACAGGCCCTGTGTGTGTGTATCTCTTAGGAAAAGTGTGAGCAGAACACTTGTTTTCCACAAACTATGGACCATATGCTAGTTTCAGTGCATTTACTTCCACTGATGTCAAATGGATTTTCTGATTCATATCTGAAGATGTCTGTAGCTCTTTATATGCAAATAAGAATAGGCATTGTCCATTTTTTATACAAATTATGCCCAGATTGAGTCAGTGTGCTTTGAAGCCATATGTGTCTTCAGGCATTGATGTACAAGCACATATTCCATAGCAATATGTTGGTAAGGGTCTATACAGAGAGGCGGTTTGGACGGAAGGTTAGGCTATAGGGCTTAATAGGCTTAAACTGCTTCTGTGTTAAACATTTTGTAATAAATGTGGTTCTGAAAACAACAAAAAATTTGTGTTTTGGACATATTTCTCTTTTCTCAAATGAATAAAACCCAACCAAACAAACAAAATCCATGCACACAGGCACCAGAAAACAGCTGCGATTTTTATAATGAAATTTTGCAGGCAATTAGCCTGGAATGTAGAATAATCAATTTAAGTAATTTAAAATGAGCAAGACGCTGTGGTTTTAAAGCAACTACTGCGCATTCTCAGAAGCTACTTGCCATTGGGATGTTTATTTTGCATTGAGTACTGCAGGTTCATAATATGCAATCTGTACTATTATTACAACACAGTGTGTCCGTGTTCAAAGGAGCCATTACCTTAATGCTGCGAAGTAACAGAAGTAGAGATTGCTTTTCATATATATGAAACAAAAGATACAGATGCTGGAAAAGCGTTCAGTGAGCTTGCTTTGTAACTGCCGTAGAAGCTGCAAATCCCCTATGGCATTTTAAATTACTGTGCGTACACATTCATAGTACATGTGATAATGACCCTTGGGAAGACCATGAAAAATACAACTCCATGTTATAGAAAATATCGATGTTGAAGAAGCCTGCAAATCCAACGCATTATAACAGAACATCCCTACGTCTATTTTTAATTTCCATGATAAAAGTGATAAAATAAACAATAAATAATTACCCTAAAATCACATTGACAGGTATGTTACGTTTCCAACATAAGACAGAGAATTCAAAATACACTATTTATTTTAATGGGCTGCTTTCATAGTTAACTATTCTGATTGTACTAGGGCTGCCATATGTCCAGGTTTTTCCTGACATGTCCTCTTTTTCCTCCCGGAAATGGTGTCCAGGTGGAATTGGAGTATTTTGGACATTTTTTTTGAGAATTCCAGATGTCTGGCAGCTCAGTTGGAGGAGCAGCACAGACATATCGGCTACATATGGGCAGGTCAATGCATCTGATTTTATGCGCACATGCAGGCCATCTGTATAGCTCAGGTGCAGCAAGCTCAGTGTTTTATGGATGTACTTCTTCTGGGAAATCCCGCAGAGAAAGAAGGTAAACCTATAAATTACTCAGGCTGAAAGCATACCTCCATTTATGCTAAGTTAGAGAACTTCAGAATGAAGAACTCGGTCCCAAGCAATGTCCTGGACTATTGCCATGCTATGGAGCTCTTCACCAAATAAAGTTGAAATTGTCATCTCCTGCAATGTTGTCTCTGTAGCCCTGTTGAGGTGCTTACAAAAAGATGAAGAGTGTAGTGTAGGGCCAAAAAAGTCGACCTTTTTAAAGCGACGGATAGCCTTTTAAAGCCATCACATCACAAAGGCACAGTTCGGATCGCACCGTATATCAGACACAGCTGAGGGCGTACCCTTAACCGGTAATTCATTGTTTAGCTGCTTCACTGTACGAAGGTATTACGGCAAAGACTGAATACAATATACTGCAATTCAAGACCGCTTCAGTACTCATTCACAACAGTGTAAGACAATTCTTTATAAAATATAGCATCTTCTGCCCCAAAGAAATCTAAGTCACGTTATATATAAAGCTAAGGAATGTCTTTATTCACCACTGACACCCTGACCCAAATCTAGTCTGAACTCTAACATTCCTGACTCTAGTGGGTTAAGTTAACACCAGCTTAACACAACTTTTTTAACTTAGTGATTTAATAATGCATGGGGTCTTCAGCTCCAAAATTAGTAACAGATGGTGAGGTGGGATTCATTCCCAGTCCTGAGGAGCACTTTGCTATACTTTCTTTGCTCCAAAAGTGATTGAGAATGCAGCCCAGAAATATAGGTGTGCAGATTGCTTCTCATGGGGAAAGCCTGGTTTGTGCAGAATCCCCTTAACCATTGCTGTGCTGTACTCTTTTCTAATACCTAAATCTAAGCTCAATAAAGTTATGGATGAAAATTAAGGACATGATTTCAAGGAATAGTATATACTCTAACATTTCTAGCTACTTCTGTGTTACTAACACACTTTTGCAGTGAAGCCACAGCACTCTGAGAAATGTTTTTGCTATGAAGAAATCTTTTTTTAAGAATCATCTGGCTGTGTGTTATATATAAATGAGTGGGAAGTAAAAGTCAGTATCTATACCTTTTTTTTTTCTCTTTTTGTAAAATTTCTCCAAAATACTTCATTGTACCATACAAGAAAATTTTTACATCCCAAGAGATTATCTTAAGGTAATCTATGTTTGAAGAAAAATTAAACATATATACATAATTTTGAACCAATATCCATACAGAATGTCGTCTGATAAAATACAACATGGCTTCCTGCCTACCTACCTTTCCACTACCTTGTTTCAGAAGAAGCTCCTTTCTTCTGTGCACCTTTTGAATCATAGGTACCCTCCAATCCCATAAGCCTATCGTTCATTTTTATTCCTTCCTGTTGTCCACAAGCTCTCAATTCCATTTTGTTTTTCTCCTAATGACACAAACATTAATGTTTCCTCTAAAAAAAAAAATCAATCTCACTTTCTTGTGCTTTTGAGTTAATTGATCACTGTTTATAAAATCTTTCTGTCTAAATGCTCTATTTTCCAGCTTTTCCTCTTATGTACAGTGAAATAATTGTCACTATAGTTTCTAATTATTCTTTTTTGCCAGACCCTCTTCTATCTTAATCTGTCAGCTGTATTTGATATTACTGACCTTTCCTTAAATCTTGTCTCACTTAACTTCTGTGATGTTTTTCCTGGATCCTCTTCTAATTCTTTTCAGTACATTTGACAAAGGAGAAACCTCAGTGTGGTGAATGTTTATAAATATGCAAAGGGTGGGTGTCAGGAGGATGGGGCCAGGCTCTTTTCAGTGGTGCTCAGTGAGTGACAGGAGAAGAGGTAACAGGCACAAACCTGAAGATAGGAAGTTCCACCTAATCACAAGGAGGAACTTCTTTCCTTTGAGGGTGGCAGAGCACTGGAACAGGCTGCCCATAGAGGTGGTGGAGTCTCTGGAGACATTCAAAACCCGCCTGGACGCGTTCCTGTGCAACCCGCTCTAGGTGACCCTGCTCTGGCAGGGGGGTTGGACTAGATGATCTCCAGAGGTCCCTTCCAACCCCTATCATTCTGTGATTCTGTGATTCTATGAATATACATATTGTGAATTACCTTCTTTTTCTCTTTCATTCTTTCTCAGGTAATTTTATTTTCAAATGCAAACTGATTTTATTCTTTCTCTGCTATAACAACTCACAGTTCTACCTTGGTCAAACCTGCCTTCTCCTGTACAAATCAAGATACTCTTTCATCTCTCATACATTCTTGAAGATATCTGGTCATCAGCTCAGGCTCCATATGGCTAAAATGGGGTCTTGTTCTTCCTCTTAAAGACTTCCTCCCTTATTTCCTTTCTGTTGACAAAAGCAACCAAAGACCTACCTGTCAATCAGATCTATCACCTAGCTGTCACAGACACTGGTATGGACAATTAAAGCTGAGCAGTCATTTAGGCTTCCTAAATAGTCAATGAAGATTAATAGACACTTCTAGGCCAATTTAGACTTTTCTCTAGATCTCTGTTTCCAGACTGTGTCTAAATCTTTTGAAATATTTCTTGGTTACAGCCTTTTCTATCCTTTCTATCTATTTCAGCTGGTTCTTGTCATCTAGCATTTCAGTTAGCACAGCATCCTTCTCCCAGACCCTAAGGCAGTTAATCTTTCTCTTTCAATACATTCAAAACGGTTCCGTAAAGATCTTTTCAATAGTTCAGCACTTTGACCGCCTCAAACCATCCCTTTGTATCTTTCTCTTGGTTTCCCTTCTCTCTTGCACTGAACTCTTGCGTATCTGCTTTCACATTCAAGTAAGGGCCCTTCATGGCTTTTCTTAGCCATTTTCATTCTGCTAAATGTGTTTGTTTAATTTTTCTGTCAGGTCCTTTTTTTTTTTTCTTTTTTTTCTTAGTCATATTTGGAAAGGTAACCTTGTGAACATCTGCAATCCTAATTCACTATCTTCCCTTAAAACTTAAAACTCTCCTTTTCCCTGATGCCTTCAAAACACCTCCCAACTGTCTGTCTGCTAGCTCTGAGCCAACTGCTTGCATGCTGACCAATATGTCTTATTGTTTCCTTATTTTCCTATTGTAAAAATCCGAGCTTGAATATTTTCCCTAATGGTGAGTTCAGTTGTTCAAAGTGATCAAAAATTAATAAAACAATAGAGGGAAGTGGTATGAAAGTGGGAAAAAAATAATGTATTCAAATGCAAGGAACTATAATAAAGCTCAACACCTTTGTGAAGATTGGGCTTATTAAATGCAAAAATTATAACACTGAAAAATCAATGAACCAAAACTAATATTACAAAGAAAGGACTAAATATTGAATGAAATAGTCTGAAATGGTAGATTCCATCTGTAACCTCACTTCTCAGAGCTTTGAAAAGAAGATCTTTTCCTGTTGAATGGACTAAGTGGTGAGTCTGGGGAAAAAAAAAAAAAAAGATGCTATTATTGTTGTTATTATTGTTATCATCATTGTCATGAAGACTCTTCCATTAAGCACTCGTGATCAGCAGGATGTACATGCTAAGGACACCTGACCAGTTGTTCATGCAGTTGGAAACAAAGAAAAAAAGAGATATTCATCCTCTTTCATTCCTTCAGCACATTTCTGTGTTTTCCTTACGTTTGTATTACTGTCCTTCCTTTTCTTACTCACTTCCTTTATGCCTTTTAATCCTGAGAGCAATCACAATGTTAGCAGAAGTGGAATGGCCCAGATGTTTCAGCCTAGCCTCAGCAAGAGCGGTGAAGGACATGGACATGTCCAGGTCAGTCACACACCATCCGGGATTAAATGAGGAGAGTCTGGAGCAGAAATTCTGATATTAGAACTGACTGATCCTCTTGAAAACATCTTGCGAAGGCAGATGTCTAAAAGATTTATTATACCCACCTTTTACTGTCCCATCTCTATTTTCATTTGTGTGTTTGTGAAACATGAAAATGCGAATTATCACACCATTAATTAAAAATTCACCAGCAGAGGCAATACTATGTTTTCCACCATGAGAACGTGAGGCTATATCTAACTTGCCCAAGAGAGCAATTCGTGGCCTGCAAGCCAAGTTGTGCTGAGTGACTCACATCCACCCAGCTCAAAGCTAGCTTCCTCTAGAGTAGACTAGACTTGTTCACATAGCATAAAACTTAGCCTGAATTTCCTGTGGGTCCTATTTGGTCTACCTCAGAATGAACGGTGAAAAAAGCCATTATTTTCTTGTTTTTTTGGTGTGGGGATTGGGTTATTTTTTGTTGTTTGGGATTTGGGATTTTGGTTTGGGGTTGTTTTGTTTTGTTTTGTTTTTCTGGCTCAAAGAGCTTTAAATAATATAAAGGCCTTATTGCCTTGGTGATTTTTATAATATAAATCAAGACTGTGATAGGTCTTTCCTAAACATTGTTAGTGACTGGATTATGTTAACATACTTGATTTTCCGAGACCATTCATTCCTTTAAAATGAAACCAATTACTCCAGTGGGCATTATTTGATGTTCCTTGGTTCTAGACTATAGACTACAGGACTTTGAGGCACAGACTTTCATTTATGATCATGCAGTGCCTAACCATGGAGGTCCTGCTCCACAATAATAATAGTAACAAATAGCGGTTAATGCTAGTATCTGTGCTTGTTTATTCTGCTACAGGATTAATGTTATTGGCATTGTGGGAACAACTTTCAATTACAAGCAGAGCCTGTGTGTTTTGTTCTTTACAAACAGCCCCAAATCCCACCACAGACAGCCAATGCCTTCTTCCCTGATGGAAAGGTCCCTCCATCTCTCCCCAACAGGCAGAGACATATATACAAAGCCAAGGCTACAAAAGAATGAGCTGAAATAACTCTCTCGAGCTAAGCAGCCCCAGGTTAAGGAACAGGTGTTTCCAGGCATTAGGAATTTGGAAATGGAGGAAGAGGTGAGCTCATTTCCATGAAGAGAGCTTGCCCCAGGCAGTCCTGTAACTCACTGTTGAAGGCTTTCTCAGGGACTAGCCATCTGTCTAAGATTGACCTATACACTGAATAAGTCAGTCTGCCACAGAGCCATGTTTGTAACTGTTGAGGGCTTGCTTGTACAACCCGAAATATACTGCTACATCTGACTCATCTGACTTCTTTTCCATAGGAAAAGTGAAACTTTAGTTTCCAGATCACTTTGAGGCCCAGTAATAGAAAAGACCATCGTTATTTTATATATTGCCAAAGGCAGATAAATCTATTAAGCAACTCTTGAACACATGTTTATATTGCTATGTTTATTATATAACCTTATTTTCAGCATTGGGGTGTTAGATAGTTTGTATAGTTAATTCAATGATAATACAATCAAATTTCAGAGACAAATTAACAGTTTGTTCTAGAAGGACAAGTATTTCTTCTAGGGCATTCAGTAACATTTTCCTCTTACTGTCTTCATCGTCCTAGAAGAATGTAAGTTCCCCAGTCACTTAGAGTTGTGTTTTTCTATAGCTCTTTAGAATTGTTGCCCATTGTATAAATAATTAGCTATCCATTGGGCCACAGAGAAAAAAATGAGAGTAAGTCTAGGACCTGCTAGAAGAGGAGGCACCCCAGCAGGGATTCATCTCACCCAACCTTGGCCTACTTACATAAAGACTAGGTTTAGGTGATAATCTAAACTTCCTTCACCACATCAGAGGCAAACTGATCCTTTGATAAGTCTTAAGCCTGCTTTTCTGACCAGCCATTGACTACACAAGGATCCTAGAACATGGTTTAAACAAAATGCCTACAGCTTAGCAGTCTAAAACTATGCCACATAAAACTTGCTTTTAAATTGTAGTTTGTGCCTTGATGATAATTTCAGTGCTATATACAAAAGAGAAAAGCTGTAACAACTGGAAGAGCAATGGATTGCCAATATCCAGAGAGTTTATGTTTCTGTTTCAATTCAAAGAGAGAATACATCAAAACCTTGGCCTCCCAGGTCCCAGAGAAGACTTCAGCAGTATGGTTACCAGAAGCAAGTATCACCACTGCTGCCATAAAAGGAATTTCTTGATTTTCTGAATGGTGCTCACACCAAAAAATATTTGTGTCAGGAATGCTGAACTGTATTATTTCAGTGTCTCTTTTTCTCCTTTCTTTTTTTTCTTTTTTTCTTCAGCAAAAACCATTTTTTAAACTTAATCCAAGTTTGAATGTTTTTCAATGCCCTAAGGTTTTACTTTTTGGTTAGAAAAATGATTGATTAAAATACTTTCACCTAGCTCTGAAAATAAGTGTGCCAAATATAGCTGAAAGAGGACCAAAAATGTGTTCTCTCTTGGAGACTTTCCACTAATCAAGTGAAAATGTGGAGATAACATCTAAGATTGTATCTCTCTTCTCGACCCCTTAGCAAAAACTATTTCCCCTTAGTTTGATGCCAACTAGTAGCATTTTGGTGGTTTGTATTCTTTCATACCTTTTGAACCATAAGAGCTTTTAAAAACCTTCGATTCCTTTGTCTCTTGTCCGTGAAAGCGGTTGAATTATTCCCTATGACTTCTTCCTTGGGCAAAAGACTTACTGCTGGCGTATCTGATAGGTGGACTAAAATGCTGGACAGTGCTAGTAGAAAGCGCAATCTGAACACAAGTCAGTTTAATCACCCTCGGGAGAAGCAGACCATGCTCTGAGCCCTGCTCATTGACCATTAGCTCAGCCATCCCAAATTTGGAATACCTTCTAAACTGTAGGCCTGTCCTAATGTTCTCATGATCCTGCCATAATCCATCACAGCTAATTATATTAACTTTCTCATTTTCATGTCATGTGCTTTATTATTTCTGTAAGAGAAGCCAAGATTTCCAAAAGACAGTCACTTAAGGTTGAACGTACTCATTTATTTATTTTTTTCATTTTATCAACCCCTCTTTTCTGAGTGGGGTGCGACAGTATCCCACTTAGCTTATCCATTTAATGATATAGTCACATTGCCATCAGCAGACAACAAGAACACTATTTTTTCTCTGGCTTTTTTCTTTGTCCTTCTCTTGTAAAACTCAGTTAAACAGTGTTTTCCCTTTCATAGTGGAGAACCCTGCCCAATGACACGGCTGAAGTTAAAACTAGTTGAAAGGGAGCAAAAGCTTTTGTTGGGATCTGGCTGGATATCGTTGCTTAGTGGAAGGCAAAAGTGCTCCTACTTTTTCCACAAACACTTTACAAGGCAAGGAACTTTAAAGAGGAATGACAGCAAAAACTATTGGAAGATTAATGAGGATCCCTGCAGCCTGGTCTTTTATGGATCACCAGCTTTTCTTTCATCAGCTATATTTACTCAGCAAGTAAATCTACTGCTAAAAAATATGAAAAGCTCTTCCACAAGTCTGCTTAAAGGTAAGAGACCCTAAACAAAAGAGCTAACAGCGTTCTACCAACAAAGAAAACCCTGATGGCGGGGAGGAGGGGGGGAACCCTTAGGGAAACCTTCATTTTGCCTGTCAATTGATCATTTTGCTATTCACCACGCAGCTCCTGATCTACTTTTTCTCACAAACGGAAAGAAAGCAACACAGGGTGGTTAATCATATTATTGCATTGATCTTTTATTAAGCAATATGCTGAATTTCTTGGACTGTTATTAAAACTAAAATGCATTTATGACATACAGCATGTATATCTAGCCTTTTGGATCAAAGTGTCTCCTGGCACTGTCACATACTAATGAGGGGAGCTGAGCCTAGCAAACTTTACATTTATCAGGGGAAACAAAATTGTGTGTATTATACATTTTTAATGACTTGTCTCAGTCCTGATGTTAACTCATAATAAATTACATTTGTAACTTATTACAGCAAATGCAATTTGTAATGACACAAAATAGTCCACGGAAATAGCATTCTATTGACAGAATTTTCTCATGCGTTTTTGCTATATTCTTGATGACATGGTGGTGATTCACACTCTATTAAAAATGATCATTCAAAACAGACCACTCCTATTTCAGGCCAAAAGCTCTTTCCTGTGCTGCGCTCTGCAGCAGTGAGGCTCCCCAACATGAGTAAAGCTCTCTAATCACCGAAGATCAAGACCAGCAGGTAAATTAAGCTCATACCAAAATTTTAGCAAAAAGCTGGTCCCCTTGCTACGTCTGTACGAAGAAAGAAAGCAAGGCCAGGGCATGGATTTAAGCAGGGGGCTGTGATCATCTATATTCTATTCCATCCACACTCATAATTGCCAGCAAGGACTCTGAGATGGGGCTGCCCGGGGCCGGCCAGCAGTAGCTCACGGCCTACTCTGGGCACAGTCTGGGTGACAAGGTGGCCGGGACTGTTGGCAGGAGTCAGTAAGTTCACTCTCTTTCAGGAGAGAGGAGATACAAACCACATTGTGCCACTTGATTTCAGAGTAAAGAATAGGCCATGGCCTCTTGTATTTATTAGCGTGGATGTGGCTTTTTTTTTGTTGTTTTCCGCCATGCCTAGAAGCTACATACATATTTGGTGATGTCGCATCATTTTTTAAATCACCTTTATAACAATTTAGCCATTCTTTTTGCAACATTTCCCCCATTATAATGCTCAATATATAATTAGAGTAGGTTAGGGGTTTTTTTTTGAAACAGAGTTTCTTTATGAAAATTAATAAATAAGCAGATAAACAGTTTCTACCTAAGGACTTTCTCTGGGGAAAAAAAAAAAATCTGATTTTATTTTTCTTGTTTCTCTTTGAAAGAAAATGAAGTCCCACCACCACCAAAACACGTCAAATATAAAAATTTTTTCATTTTTTCTTTTGAGTTTTCCTACAGAAAGTATGAGAAAACTAAAAATGTGAAATTTTCACCACAAACTAAAGCTTCCTTTTCCTTCACAACCATCAGCTAGGTGCAGAAAATCCTGCAGAGTACCAGGTTCCCTACAAATATGCCACCATAAGATAGAACAGTTATTTTTGTGTTTAGGTCCCATGGTCTGTTACAGAGGACAGGCTATGATACTAGCAGAAAATCAGACAATGTGAGATAACCAAACCAGCAGAGTTTGTACCATAACATGTTCAGTTATACCACGTCCTTGTGAGGCTCATGTAAAAGCTGTGGTGATCTAAACATCTTTTATTGTTCAAAACATGCAACAGAAGGCACAATCAGAGAATCTTCTGTATTTTCTTCAAAGGCACATCGAAGCTTCTGTCTTCTGTAAACTGCCTTCAGCCTGCACCACACAGCACTGTATCCGTAGATATGCGCAAGTGTGCATGCGGGAGAAGAGACGCAAATCCAGCCCAGCCTGCTGGTTATGCACCAAAATCAGCTGAAACCAGACATTCTCACAAGCTGATATCATGCTTTCCTGTCATTCCAAGCTACCCTATAGGGATGGTTTCATTCCAGTTCTGCTCCCAACTTTAGTCCTATTCATAGGCAAGAAATCCTTTAACACATGCTCATTGAGGCTTTCAAGCTGAGAAATAATACAGGCAAAGATTCAAACAAACACAACTCGGCAGCTACTCACACAACCAGGCTGGGGACAACACAGTCGAATGTGGTCAAGTCTGCTAAATCTCCAGTGTCTTGTAATTTTCTCTGTACATCTATAAGAAAGAAGCAATTTCTCCTTCAGTCTTTTGGGTGCACTTACGTTTCCATCCCCAAAGAATTACTATCACAGACACCAAGTACGGGGCCAGCCCTGACATGCTGCTACTATGTAATATACAGCTTCACTCAAGCAGCCTAATCAAAAAAAAAGTAATTCAAATGCAGCATATTCAAATGAACTCTGCAGTGAAAGAATGAGCCAAATGACCTTTTTGATAACATTTGCTGGAGAGTCATTAAGCAGCTGCGATGCTTAGGAGGAACATTGCTCAGAAACTCCTCTTCATTTCTGCTGATTAGGCTATTGGTTAACAATAGTCTGCAAACATTTAGGTATGTTTTGACTTCTTAATCACTGACTGCTTTTGTTAAAGTTTGGATGAATCAATAATTTTTAGGACAGAAGCGATGTGTGTGAACCTCACCCATGTTACAAAGTTACTTCTATGAGTCAATATTGTCAGTAAGTGGCTGATCACCCCAGTCCTGCAGTATTGATTCTGCTCCATGACAGACACAGTTGAAATAACAGAATAAAGGGAAATAATCCTTTTTTTAAATACTTACATGTGCTAAAATATAGTTAATTTTTGAAATCAGTAAGGATCTGCACAGATAACCTTTACATTTTTCACACATCACATCTTCCAGTCTCAGAAATCATCAGAGATCACAAGTTAGCATACATTCACCTGTGAATGTTTATGAAAATTAGTTTGACCACTCTGCTTCTGGTTACCCCTCAAAGCACAGAAGAGACCCACTGCATAATAAAGACAGGCCTGTAGTCCAATTTTACCTTCTACAGATGTTCAGTAATTTATTTTCTTAACAAAATACCACTGTTTAAATTACTGGAAAAGAAGAGGATACTTGCTAAAGAAAATTCTATTAAATACTTATTTGTGTGTTCCCATGACCCACTTGCCCTTATTACCGTTTTATTCACTTTCACCTTTTTGATTTAGTTTTTATATTCTCAGATGATAACATCATATTTTAGACAGTCTATCATCCTCAGCATGGCCAATGTTATATAAAGACAATCAAACAGCATATAAGAAAAAAATAACACAATATAATTACTCTCCACCTGCAGAGAAACTCAAATATTAACTAACTTACTCCTGACCAAAACAGAAAGTTTTATTTTCTATTTCTCCACAATACCTTAAGCCTCAACTGCTGAAATGAGCAAGTTATCAAACTAGACTTTAGTTCTCAAAATATCATTTCCTAAATAAGGTAAAAAACAAGATCGTGCATTTTGTTCTTCACATCTTCTGTCTTCTACAAAAACAATGGGTTTGTAATTTTCAGCACAACAATAATAATGCCATCAATAATAATGACATTGTATTTTTAATATCTTCCTTCTGTGAGCATTCTTTTTTTTTTTTTTTTACTACCTATTCAAATCCAGTTTCTTGGTAATTCAGCTTGAATTTTGGCTCTAGGGTTCCTATTTCTCATCAGCCAGCCAAGCTTGCCATACAAGAGGGAGTGAGGGGTGTGTTTAGTGGAAGCACGTGCCATATTGTCATACAAATAAATCACTCGGGCCAGCCTCTTATTCAGCCACTGAAAAGACTGTCTGGTTCACTTGCAGTAGTCAGTAGGTTAATTTGCTAGGTAGCAGGCAGTGATCTTTAGCCTATTCCAAGGCTACTACTACGAAAAGAAAACAATTTTTCAGCAATAGCGGATGAAAGAGTATGATATTCTTCTCTTATGAAAGCACACTCAGGACAGCCGGATGAATACTGTAGCTCTCCTGAAATGGTGCCTTTGCCTGCTAATATAGCAAGAATTTGTTAGATATATGATGTGCAGATATCAGCGTACATCTATGCACCAGTCACTCAAGGCTACCAGCTCCACAGGTAACATGACCTTCTTCAACTGAAAGGTCTGGCCCTCGAAAGCTGGATTCCCCTGTTTACTACTGACAAACTTCACCTTGATTTCAGATTTCAGTTCAGTCCAAACCAAACTCTACCTATCTTGTCAGTTTGAATGGCCTCAAAGTCAATGTCTGTATTAGTAAATAAAACAGCATGGGAAAATGTCATCAGGCACTGCTTATTTGCACTATTAGAGCAGAATCTGGCCAGGCCACAGAGTACTTTCCTAAATGATTCCTGGGCATGGGCAGGTGCAATTCCCCATGGCCAGCCTGGATGTGGCTGCCTCATCTGGTGCTTCAGCCAGCTGAGGAGTGGGATACAGAATCTCCTCTATCAAAAGACCAGTGCCAGAAAACAGCCACAGATGTGACTCACCAAGACAGACTTGGTCGAAGTGGCTAAAAAACACTGACAGATCCCAGAAAACTGGGATCTCACAGAATCACAGAATCGCAGAATGGTTGGGTTTGGAAGGGACCTTCAGAGACCATCTAGTCCAACCCCCCTGCCAAAGCAGGTTCACCTAAAGCAGGCTGAACAGGAAAGCATCCAGGCAGGTTTTAGATATCTCCAGAGAAGGAGACTCCACAGCCTCTCTGGTTGACTCTTCCAGTGCTCTGGCACCCTCAAAGTAAAGAAGTTCCTCCTCATGTTGAGATGGAATTTCCCATGTTCTAACTTGTGCCCTTTGCCCCTTGTCCTGTCACTCAGCACCACTGAAAAGAGTCTGACCCCATCTTCTTGACACCCACCCTTTAGATATTTATAAGCATTGATAAGATCCCCTCTCAGTCTTCTTTCCTCCGGGCTAAACACACCCAGGTCTCTCAACCTTTCCTCATAAGAGAGGTGCTCCAGTCCCTTGATCACCTTTGTAGCCCTCCGCTGGACTCTCTCCAGCAGTTCTCTGTCCTGCTTGAACTGGGGAGACCAGATCTGGACACAATACTCCAGATTTGGACTCACCAGAGCAGAGTAAAGGGGGAGGATGACTTCCCTCGACCTGCTGGCCATGCTTTTTTAAATGCACCCCAGGAGACCATTGACCTTCTTGGCCACAAGGACACATTGGTGTCTCATGGTCAACTTGTTGTCCACCAGGACTCCCAGATCTCTCTCTACAGAGCTGCTCTCCAGCAAGTCAGCCTCTAACCTGTCCTGGTGCATTGGGTTATTCCTCCCTAGGTGCAGGACCCTACGCTTGCCCTTGTTGAATTTCATTTGGTTCCTCTTTGCCCAACTCTCAAGCCTGTCCAGGTCTCGCTGAATAGTGGCACAGCCTTCTGGTGTGTCAGACACTCCTCCCAGTTTTTTATCATTAGCAAACTTGCTGAGGGTGCACTGTATCCCTTCATTCAGTTCATTGATTAATATGTTGAACAAGACCAGATTCAGTATTGACCCCTGGGGAGCACCGCTAGTTACAGGCCTCCAACTGGGCTCTGCACCACTGATCACAACCCTCTGAGCTTTGCCATTCAGCCAGTTCTCAGACCAGCTCATACTCATCTAACTCATCTAACTCATTTCCAAAGCTTACGTATGAGGATGTTATGGGAGACAGTGTCAAAAGCCTTGCTAAAGTCAAGGTAGACAACATCCACCGACCTCCCCTCATCCACCCAGTCATTCCATCACAGAAGGTTATGAGATTGGTCAAGCATGATTTCTCCTTGGTGAATCCATCTTTTCTTCTATATGCTTAGAGATGAAATCCAGAATGAACTGCTCCATCACCTTACAGGGATTGAGGTGAGGCTGACCAGCTTGTAGTTTCCCAGGTCCTCTTTCTTGCCCTTTTTGAAGACTGGCATGACATTAGCCTTCCTCCAGTCCTCAGGCACCTCTCCTGCTCCCCACGACCTTTCAAAGATGATGGACAGTGGCTTCACAATAACATCTGCCAGCTCCCTCAGCACTTGCAGGTGCATCCCATCAGGGCCCGTAAATCTGGGTTTGTCAAGTTTGCTTAAATGATCTCTAACCCAATTTTCCTCAATTAAGGAAGAGTCTTCCTTAGTCCAGGCACTCTCTTCTACCTCCAGGGTCTGGGGTTCCTGAGGGCCAGCTTTATCAGTAAAGACTGAAATAAAGGTGGCAGTCAGTATCTCTGCCTTCTCTGCATCCTCCGTCACCAGGGCACCTACCTCATTCAGCAGCGGGCCAACATTTTCCCTAGTCTTCCTTTTTCTGCTGATGTACTTGAAGAAGCCCTTCTTGTTGTCTTTATTGTGTTCTCCATATGCTGTGGATAGTCCTGTCTCACAGATATGGAACAGTAGCAAAAGACTATTGCATCACCTCTAACATCCTTGGGTAGTGGGTGTGTACTCATGGGTCTTACAACACGGTTCTGATCCTCCTCAAAATGCCCTTAAGAAATCCTCACCATATCTGTCAGAGACTTCAAAAGCCTAACAGGA
Organism: Chroicocephalus ridibundus; assembly: GCF_963924245.1. NCBI lineage: Eukaryota > Metazoa > Chordata > Aves > Charadriiformes > Laridae > Chroicocephalus > Chroicocephalus ridibundus. The sequence continues at coordinate 86,608,310 of NC_086286.1, forward strand.
CTTCTACCTTCCTGAGCCCTAATACTGAAGAACTACAGCACTTCTGAGCCTTATGCTTGTTGGACTAGAAAGTTATTTTGCACCCTATAGAATAGCTTCAACTTTCAAAAGGAACACAGATGAAAAAATGTAATTTAATCAAACCATCAAAAACTGCTAACTTTAATTTGTATCATCAGTTCTGCAGAAATAGTACAGACTTTGCTTCAAAGACCTTTGCGATCCCAGTGGCAGAACCTCTAGCATAAATTTGGGTGAGCTGGAAAACAGGTGTCAAATCCCTAGTTAGTAATAAAATTGGAAGAAGTAAGCCAAAGGAGTTACAAGGCTGAGGGGAGAATCTCAGCAACCTTATTACAAGCTGCTCCATTTTTCAGGGATAATTTAAAAAAAAAAAGCAAGTTAGACCCTTTATGCCATTGAATCATAGTTCTGATCTATTAAAATGTGTCCTTTTTTAAAGTTATGCAAACAAACATGTCATCCCAAACTTCTCACTTCCAGTCCCTTTGCAGCCTTCCAACTCAAAAAGGTAAAACAGATTTTCTTAAAGTTATTTGAGGAAAACGTGATCCCATAGTGAACGGTGTGAACTCCAAATTTTGTCCCAGACTTAATTTTTATAGCCCATTTATAAATCTTTGAAATATAGGTTTGCAATGGAAATACTGACAGGCCCGTAGCAATAATGCTATACTGTAATAAGATTTGTCATTTATGATTAATTGAAGACAGTCTTAAAACATCTTTTCTAAAAGCATCTTCTTTCCATCTGCTTTATTTCCCATAGAGCTATATCATAAAATTAAGTTCCTCAATTTTGTCAAGTGCTAGAGACATTCTGCTTATTTACCCTTAACGATAATCCAAGCTTCTGACATGTAATAATTTCCTGTGTGTCACTTCAATCAAACTGATTCTATTGAAAAACCCACAAAAGCAGGGTTGTGTCAGGAAAGTGCACTAGTTTTAATAATGAATTTCAAATTGCTATATTATTTTTAAATCTGTAAAATACAAATGGTTCTAAAATAGACGTGTGCCTAATTACATGATTGAACGAAGAATGCAAAACAAGAAAAGACTGGTTAGCTGAAAACTATTTAAAAAAAATGTTTCATTCTGAATGTTTCACTTAGTGCATTAATACCACTTTGTGAATGCAGTTCGTTTACTCTAGTGTAATTGAATTTGCTTGTTAATCTGTTTCCAAAAGGTGTTTAGAGATACAGCTGTACAAGCAAATGGAATCTTACAAAAATGAATATTGATGATGATCCAGATTTCCTTATTCCCAAAGGAATGTTAAAATTTCACTCTAAATCTTTAAAAAGACTTTTTATCTCGCTTCTTGCGTATATTAGTGATGTGGGCTGCTTATTAATCAATGTTTAACAATGTAATTACAGCTGGTTTTAGTCTTACCAGATAACACAGATTAATAAATGACCTGCAACTAGTGAAGTGTGTAGAAAGGGTAATGAATTCCTTCCATCAGCACATTAATTTATTAGTAATAAACAAAGAGTATGATGAATTAGAAAAATTTGTAGAGTTTCTGAATATTGCAATGAAATTTCCAGATGAAAGCATTTAATCATGCAGTTTTCATTCATTTATTTCACTTTGCGTGCTATACTGTGCAGTGATTTGCTTTTCTGAGCTGCGTTAAGGAGTCCGTTGAAAACTCGGTTTCCAGAGTTTTATATCAGTTCACATTGATTCAGCTCATATTGCTACACACCAATTTTACCTGTCACCGAAGGTGGTGTAGCTTTGATGTGAACTAATTAAATTCTTTCCATATAGCAAAACAACTTAATGTAGCTGAGCGAAGCACTGCCGAATTAGCCCTGTCCCTACACCAGCCATAACTGTGTGGAATTCCTTTGGAGAACCATCTGCAGTTGCAGGTAGGAAGAAGCAGTTATAGAAGTAGCCTGATAAATGTGACCTAACTGTCAGTTAAGTGGAGTTATCACACATATCTTCATGATAGAGAGACATAACAGTTAAAATCATAAGCAAACGTCATTTTAAAATAATGTTGTTGTTGTAGCCTCCTTATGAACTCTTCTGGCTTGCCATTATTTGCATACGGACAGACACCTTTTGAAATCAAAGTTGCACCTTTCTGAGAATTCGATAATTCCCTAAAAATAGCAAAACTGAAGGTGAGAAAAGAAGGTAAGGCATGGGTAATACACCACACCTGATGGCAACATCAGAAACCCAATGACATCATCAGAAATTACATCAAACAGTAACAAAACCTGTTTAGGTGACTATCAGAGTATCCACAGTGATATCCTGATACACCTCCCTGCACAGAACAGCAGCCTCCCCTTTTTGTGGCTTTGCTTCTGTTAGTCTCCTTCCTTGAGCTGTCTCTCTCCTCAGCTCAGCAGAGAGAAGGTGGAGGTGAAGGCAAGCTGTCCTCTTCATCTTCTCTCACGCCTCTCATTTCTCCAGCACAGCCTTGAAACAGAGCCAGAACAGTGAGCAAGCGGAGTCACGTAGATCTGCCATGCCCTTAGGTGAGAGAGGGTGCTTCCTGGGGACAGGCAGTACTATATCTCGAGGAGGAAAGCAGTTCTAACATCTCCAATCCCACTGCACATTACTGTCTCAACTGCACGGCAGATTTCTTCAGGAACAATTCCCAGCCTCCTAGCAAAATCAGACTGGTGGGAAGCTAATGGGAGAAGAGGTGGAGAGAGAGATCTCCATTCCCACAAAAACCTGCAGAATTCTTGTTCCCAAAAAAAAAAAAAAAAAAAATCGAGTATCATCCAGATACTTTATACTATAGGGCTTTTTTTTTTTATATCTATATTAACACCATTTGAAAGATTTAAGTAGTATAACACCATCAGGTAGAAATTTAACAGGTGCATAAAGGCATTAACTCCAGTGGCTCACATCAGATAAGATGGAGAGAAGCATGTGCAGAGGACTATTAGAAGAGCTCAGAATCTACCGTGCTTTGACCAACACCCAGCCCTATTACCTATGTGCATCTAAATCCTGCGCTGACTTCTATGAGAACTGCAGAGATGGAAGACTTGCAGCAGTGACTTTCAAAGTGACACAGTGACAGAAGCACTTTCAGGGGGAACCTGAGGGCATGTCCAAAGGGAATTCACAAGCAGAAATCGCTGGGACTGTACAAGATATGCCTAAAAATATGCATAGATTTTAGTAGGTTAGAATATGCTGTAATGAATTATGTAACTGGTATGAATTCTTGCCAAAAAGCCCCAACTAGCATAATGTTGTTGCAATTATGTCAATTCACAGGAGATGAGGGACTGGCCCTCTGTACACAGTATTGCATACACGGAACTATATTGTCTCTACATTCCATTTATCTCCCACTATTGAATTTATGAGGAAATTATGTATGTAGACACATACATATGCATATTTTACAAATAAATGTACTGAAAAGTCTCAGTCTGAAGAGATACAGTACAGCACTTGTTTTGAAAGAAAAGTATCTTAAATTAATCTCTGAATTCAGATGAAGCTTTTGCCAGCTGACAGCAGTTACTCACAGGTACAGCAGAGGCAGTGCAGACTTAAAGCGATGTACTGACTTCAGCTGGAAGGAATGTGACAAACTATGTTATTTTGCTGAGCCTGATTAAGCACCTAAAATCTAGCTTGATTATGCTACAGCTGGTTATACGCAAGGCACATTATAAGGCAGGACAAAGAGGCTGGAATAACATTAAAGCCCTACAATCACTGTTTCTGTCTGAGAGAGGAAAGCCTTTGCATAGGTATGCTAGAAGACAGCCTTCAAAGCATCCTCTTGCAAATCATGGCAAGGGGCAAAGCCAGGGGCAAGCTGGGGGAAGGAAGAGTGGGTTGGGGCAGGGCTGCAGAAGGCAGAGACTAAAACTGGTCCCGCAGTGCACCAGGCAGCCTGAGTTCGGCGCGTGCCATAATGTTACACACACACACACCAAGCACTTTTGGATACACTGAGGACATTTTCATCTTATCAAATCAGAAAGACAGGAAGGTGACTTCATGCTCTCTCAGCCTGCCATGCCCCTTGATTGTAAATTGTAAGAGGCGCGCTATGGTTTTGTTGGGTTTTTTTTTGTGCAGCAATATTCATTGAGAACTCTGTGCCCATTTTGGGGGAAAAACAAACTCCCACTACCCATATGGGATGATTAGGAAGATAAATCTTAACACTGAAGAAGGAAAAAGTAGCGTTGAGTTTTTCTCCTAGAATTCAGGAAACTGATTTCTTCTGAAATGTCCTTGGCAGATGTTCTGGTCTGGAAGACTACCTTTTTTTTTTTTTTCTTCCTTCTTAACACTGGAAGTTCAATTAGGTAAGTGGATTTCTTACTGCGGGGCTTACTACTGTCATACAGCAGTTATAGAAATTTGTGTGGTAGTTTGTAAACTAATAAAATATGTGAAAAAACCCCACAAAATTATATTACCTTACAGACAGCATAATTCTAAATTCTTTGTTTTTAAGGTTCAGTCTTCCAGCTATACCAATTCATTTCCTTTCATGTAATGTTATTTGAATATTTGGTTATATTTGAAAAAGGGATAAAGAACAAAATTAAAAAGCAAAGGGAAACAGAAGATGCTGTTAATTCATATAGTAGAGTTGCCTTTTGTTTTAATGTTTTGGATCATAATATTAAAAAGGGAAAAAATAAAATTTCAAACAAAATGATACGAGATAGTCTGCTGAGCCTCCCCAAAGATGACTGTTAAGACCTAAATAATTACAGAGTGTGAGGTAGACATCTGTCAAGAATTACAGTCTGGCTATGAGATGGAAAACAAAGTGCATTGACAAATAAATGTTTGATTTCCTCATAAAACCAAGCAAATTACAGGGCGCTCCAAGATATGTGTTATGAATAGCACAGTTTAATGTATTTATTACCTATTGTAGGTGTCTTAGATGGTGATGTGGCAAAAGATTATTCAGGTTAGCGACGATTAAGAAAGGTTATGTAGTGGATTAGAAACTCTACCTCTAAGCAACTGGACAACACAATGACACATGAATTACTATAGACTGCTGCCATGTTATTCACTACAAAGAAGAAGAGAAGAAAAAAGAAAAAGAACTATTCAATCACATTGATGGGTTTAAATTTATTGCAACCACTTAAGAGAAAGTCACTGGCAACGCTACAGCTCAGTGACAGCTGCTTATTGTGCCATCATTGGGAAAAAAACAAAACAAAACAAAACAACCACAAACAGAAAAAAAAATAAAAAACCAACCCCCAAAAAACAAAGAAACGACCCCCCCTCAAAAACCTACACCAACAAAAAATTTGAAAAAAATAAAGTTATGGTCCTGAAAAAAATTAATGTACAAACAAGCACCCCAACCACATCAGTTTACTCTGCTTACTGCTTACAGTTCAAATCACCTACTCAAGAAAAACATGTACAATAGGACAAATAAAGGATTTCTTGAAATGAAGTGTTTTCCATCTGAAGGAGCTTTAAAGATACTTAGTGTTTACCTAAGAGTGTCACTCTCATTCAGCTTGAGTAGCACCTAACTCTCACCTAGATCAATGGAACCGCTTATGAGAGGGAAACATTATCTGAACAGAGGCTTTAGACAGGAGACAACACAGAAATTACTTGGTAAGTGTATACAAAATAACAATAATTAAAAGAAAAGAACCTACTCAGTGGTGGCTGGGGTGAAATTATCCATTTTGTGATGCACATTATCATGGATACAGAGATAGATAATCTGGTTGCATGAGGCCAGGAGGGGTCCAGAGGCAGTGTTGCAATACTGTGATTTATTTCTCTCTGCATTTACTGGTCCAGGCAGGTGTTAGCTTGCCCTTTAGGGTCGAATATAGCAAAACCTTTTTTCTTCATTATACAGTCATGTAGCTTAATTTTACAGGGGATTTGCATCACCCCTGCATTTGTATTTCAAGATTATTACTCTAGATAAACCAGAGTCGACTGTAAAAAGACAGTTTGTTAGGTACTTCTATTAACCTTTGTCACACTACAGTAAATACTAAAGAAATCACATCCTGAAACTACAGTTGGTAAATTCAAGTCAGAAGTAAATGTGTTCTGAATAAAGCCTTGCTTACCTGTGAAACTCACCATCACGTGAACTTCCCCATTTAAGGAGATAAAATAAATTATGTAAGGTCTTCTGACTTAGCATATCTGCTAAGCATCAACTATCTTAGGACAAAGCAAACTTCCACAAATTAGTATGTGTTTTACTTGTCAGAAAACTGTTTTACTTGCAGTGGATAATGAGAGATCAGTTTTTTTGGGGAGTAAATCTACAGACCAGGATAGAAGTGGCAGTATATGTGTATGGAAACTTGACAGAGTATGAGAATATGTGAAAGATGGCAAAGAGGGTTGTACTCCCGAGGAATCCAATTCTTAAATTATTCTACTTCATGGAACACCTTCTCCCATACACTTTGGCACCTTTCCTGTCAGTAGTGATGCTCCACATCACTACACTTCCTGGATCTAGAGGTGAAAGCACTGGAACTCCTGCCATTGCAATCTGTGGTTTATCTTTCAGAACTAAATAAGGGTTATTGCATCTGTTCTTTTATCCTTCCCCCTCCTACCTCCTAACACAGAAGGGAGATTGAGAAGAGAGATTTTTTAAATTATTTTTTTTTCCCTTCCATGCTCTTTCACAGCACCATCAGGAAACTGAAAGATTGAGACTGACTGTAAGAGGAGGTAATATATGGAAACAGGAAATCTACTGGGTCTGATTTTTCACCTCAGCTGGGCTGAAAGAAGAATCTAAGACTGTCGCAGATGGAAGTGATCAGATGTCACTTATACTGAGGAAGAACAGGAAGATACTAACCTCACTGGAGCATATTGCTAGAGTTTATCTACTACTTACAACTAATTAACTAAAATAAGAATTAGCTACCCTTATGATCTGGCTCTTTGGTGTGCAATTTTTGGTATGACTAATATCCTAGGAAAATTAAAACTTTGAATCTTACAGACTATTGAAGTCAATGATGTGCTTGTGTGTGCAGTTATTTCTTGTTGCACCTGAGCACAAAGGCATTCCTTGAATTCATAGGTGAGTGATGGAAATTATCTCCTTTCAGAGTATCTCCAGATGTTATTGCAGGGTGATGGCAGTGGCTTGTCCTGCTCAGGCTCCCCAGGGGAAGGTCCACAGCACAGTGAGATATACTAACAGACTCTGAAGAGTGATCAACACAGAGACAGTCTATTCTCCAAAAGCTCTTGTTCCTCCATAAAACAGTTTTCAAATTCAGATTTATCATGGGAAGCAGTCTTACTGGACCCAGATGTAGCATAATTTTGGACCCCATACAACTCTTTGCTACTGTTCCTCAGGAATGGCAGAGGTATTTCTTGTTCATATATGTATTTAATGTGCATTTAATTTGTATCGTTGTCTAGAACGCATTTCATTCCCATTAAATGGCAAGATGGTACGCTATTTTATCTCTATTTCTGTATGGTGTTTTTCAAGTTTATTGAAAATTCATAGGTTTGAAAAACAGATTCTAAGTATCTATTTAACAGTGTATAACTTTAAATCCCCTGAGAGGAAATTTGACAGTGAATTACTATTGCCACTCTGATGTATGTGAAGACTTGAAAGTGTGAAGCTTTATAGCACTATTTCTGATTCCTGCTAACTAAAATATTTTAAAAAAAGCCAACAAAACAAAACTGAAATTTCAACTATACGATGGACTTTTTCTATGAGCATGCTTTTCAAACAAGCCAGTGCCATTTCTCTACAATTTCTTTATGAAAAGGTAATATTTATTTAATGCATTGCCTTCTTTACTATGGTAGAGCTAGTCTTAGATTTATAAATCCATCAGAAGATCTGAAATTAACACCAGACAGAAAATTTATCTCTGGTCCAGATTTGGAATGTAAGTGCCATTACATCTGGAAGACTAAATGCAGTCACATATAATGATTTGCGATACACATATTACTTAAAAGTCAAATGTCATGATCCCATGGCATTTTTATATTAAAAATTCATCAAAAATTCAACAAAAATTGTTACATAAATGTGTACTGCATAGTTCACAGAAAATATTGTGCACAGGTAAAGGATTTTTTTGTGGGTTACTTAGATTATGATCACAAATTTACCAAATTTGGGCTTTAAAAAATCTTCTTCTATTACTTAAGCCAAATTTCTTCTTTTAGTATTGTAATGTTTTTGGTCAAAACCAGTTTGAAGGCTCATTCTTGTGTGGACAGAACCAAAACTCAGTATCATTTTCATGAGCTGTGTCTGAGGCTAACCTTCAACACCTTTGTGAAGCTGTTTGGATTTTGCTTCAGCCCTGCACAGAGTAGCCAAGAAAGAATGCTTAAATCCCGCAAAAAGGGAATTTGTGAAGACAGGATTTTATAACTACTTTCAAACCATGCTCATTTCCTTATGTATGCTTGTATAGCCTTAGAATTCATCCCATATTTCTTGTATGACAATTTCAGACGGAGTTACATGGTGGAGACAGAGTTAGGCAATTTTAAGGAGAAAATTATTTAAATATTTCCTCAAAGCCTGTTTAGACCATTGTAATTCTTTATAGGGAAGCTCGGCTAGTGTCAAGCTAGTTTCAGTACAGGAAAGCTAGGTAGTATCGAGAAAGCCATTCTAACTACATACAAGTTTAAATAAAAGGCAGAATCTGGCCCACAGATTTTGAGTAAGACAAAAAAGACAGAACAGAACAAAACAAAGCAAAAAAGTAACATTGGTATCTTTGATTACATGTTCCAGTTAACCATTTACTTCATTTACTTTGATGGTGTCTATGTAACAATTGAGTTGAATGAAGTTCCCAGTTGACTATTTTTTTTTCTTCTCTCAGAGATTTTGATACCAAATCTGAGAGTTATGGTCCATTTAGCTTGAGTATTTTGGTTCAGTTGTAATATTTCTCTTTTCTGGTTTTGTTCACAAAAGATCCAACACTCAGCTAGATGAGATGCAATACAGGGCTGTGCACCTACAGATTACAATGAAGTATCAGAAAATGCTAAAAAGAAGCAGAGGAAAAGGACAAAATCAAATTCACTAAAAAGGATTTCAAATTCTGAGTCAATTTCACAAAGATTTATTGTGTAAGCAGCACAATTAAAAAAACCCACACTGTAATATACCCTCTCAATGTAGATGGGTTGTTTTGATGTACCTGTGAACATATCCACAACTGTTTTAAGGAAGCAGTACATATAATGTCATCTTTAGCTCAATTAACAATTATCAGGAAGACAGGGTATTTAAAATGCCCTGATCAGGAAGAGAAATACACACCTTTCTTATTTTTGAAATCCCTTATTTAATTTCTTTACACACTCAGTCATGCACACATACATTCCTTGTGTGGTTAATATATTTACATAATTTTAAGTATTCTTATCTGTGTACAGACCCTATACACATATTATACACTTACAATATCAGATTGTACAATATAGCATGATATAGCCTGTATAAATGCAGGTGATGATGAAAATAAGCGTCTGGCCTAATACTGTATGCAGGACACAGATATACCGCATTACCACTTGAGCGTTTCTCCTGTCAATTTGTTCATTTAGTAAGTTCCTGTGTTTTTATGAGCATAGTCATTCAGTGTCTCAATACAAATAAGTTTTGGGTTTTTTTTAATATATTCTGTAGGTTAAAAATTGTCTTTTGGGATTATTGATGTTGTAGTGAAACGCCTGCACTTTATGCTAGGAAATTGTAGAGAACTAACTAGGTTAAGGACTTCCTACATCTGCTTTAATCACTGTTACAACATATGCCACATGAAAACTAACTTTACCTATGAAAACTTGCAAGGAAGTTACAAAATACCTGCATGTAAGTATTTTAAAAAAATAGTCTTTTTAAAGAAGATAAGTAAACTCACTGTTCGATACAGCTCCCCTTTCTGAGTACGCACGCATGAGGATGGGAATGACAGATGAGAGAGAGAGGACGAGAGAATCAAGAGCACGTACCGTGCCTACACTCATCATGGTATCTGGAATATCGAAAGAGCATTCTCAATGAAACACAAAAAGTGTCATATTCTAAGCCGTTGAGTATTAATTATTTGGCTTGTGAAAGGAATACAGTGCATTTTTGAGGCTACCTCCACACCATTCTCAAAAGTAATGAGGAGACCACAGGGAAAGTGCTCAAAGCCCGGAGTATGGGGGCGGTTTATCCGACAACGCTGAGCGTATTATTAATTATTATTATTATTATTATTATTATTATTATTATTATTATTATTATTATTATTATTATTATTATTATTATTTCTAAATTTGTTTTATCTATCTAAAGGTCCCATAAACAAATCCCCCCACAATTTAAATCTCCATTTATGGCATAACATTTTCTGTATCACCGTCCCCCGTTTGCGCAAGGATCGCTTCAGATTCTCGCATAATCTTGCCACCGAATTGGCAATTACACCCCCTGCGCTTCGCTGTCTTCGCCTGCTTACGAGACAATAATCACTTTATTCCGTTTACATCGCGGTTCTCTCCTCCGGAAGGGACGCGGCGACGCACTTTTAAACAGAGCTGGACAAAACCCGCGCCGCGCCGCCGCGGCATCAGCCGCGGGAAGGTGCGCAGGGCAGAGTTAGAGGCAGGGGCCGGGCAGGAGCTGCGCAGGGGGACGCGGAGCGGGATGCGCGGAGCCGGGGTCGGGGAGCGGGGCCGCCGCCTGCCGCCGCGGGGGCTGCGCCGTCCCGGCCCCGCCGCGGCCGGGGAGAGGAGCGCTGCCACCGAGGCCGGCGGGGACACCGTGCCGGTCGCGCCGCCCTCGCTCGAGGAAGGGTAAGTTTTTGTGCCGCTCTGCCGTTTCCCTCGCTGAAGGGGCTGGCGGGGGGGGGGGGGCGGGGAGGTTCAAGGAAGGGAAAGCGGCGGGGTGGGGGCATAACTGGATCTCCGGGAAAAGCACTCCCGGGCTCCTAGCGACAAAAGAGATTTGGCAAGTTCCTCTCTTCCTCGTTGTTTTTTGGGTTTGTTTTTGTTTTTTTTTTTTCTTCCCTTTTTTTTTTTTTTTCCTTCTCTTTTTCCTCCTATTTAAGTTGTCTCATTGTTAGCAGATTACCCTCGCTTCAGGTTACACCCGGCAGAGAGGGGGGATGAAGCAACGGCCCCTTCCCCCTCAAAATAAGTTCTAAATTGTCATTAACCCGTCCTTCCTATTTGGGGGAAATGGGAGACGGAAAACCCGAATAAGACAAAGGGAAGGGAGCCCAGGCAATGCCAGCCCCGCGGAACTTGACTTTTGGCAGAGGGCTGTCCCGGGGCACCGTCCCGCAGCTCCTGCCAAAGTTTCCCTTTCGGTGGCAGCAGCCCAGGTACGCGCTCGGCCCGGCACCGCCGGGCACCGCGCCGGGAGCAGCGCCGGGACCCGTCGGCGGTGACTCCGACGGGTTGGGGCCGGGCCCCGACCGGGGACCCCCTCTGGCTCCCTGCCCCGGCAGAACGGATGGAGCACTGGGGACCGTCCGACCGCTCCGCTCTCTCAGAAGGCGAGCCAACCGGCCGCCTCAAGGCGGGCGGGCGGGCAGCCCCCGGGTGCCGGCCGGTCCCGGTCCCGGCTCAGCCCCTCCGTCCCGCTGCCGTCGCCCCGCTCGCAGCCCACGGCTCCCCAGCACCGGCGGCAACCCGACACCGCCGCACGCCGATTGGGCGGCACCGCCGACCCCGCCCCCCAGGCCGCGACGAATCAGACGCGGGGCTCCGCCCGCCGGCCGCCGAGAGTGGCTGCTGTTTGGCCGGCTAGCGCCGTCAATCAGGTTGAAGGACGGGCCGGCCCGCTGCTGCGGTCCCGCCCCCTCGCCCTAATTGATATTATCGGAGCGCGGCGCGGGCGGCCGGGCTGCAGTCGGGGCTGGCGGGCGGCCGGCCCGGTGCGGGAGCCGGGAAGCGGCGCGGAGGAGGAGGCGGAGGAGAAAGAAGAAGAAGAAGGAGGAGGAGGAGAAAAAAAAGGCAGCCGGGAGGGAGCGAGCGAGCGCCGAGCCAGAGACTAGCAGAGCAAAATTCTCCACCGTCCTCTAGCACCCACCAAGCGGCGGCAGCGGCAGTGTCTAGAAATATATAGCTAGAAAATATAAAATCACCCCGCTCCTGCACCATGGTTTTCCAAAGTAGGCTCCCTTCTTGGATTATTTTGTGCTCCGTCTGGCTGTTTCGCTTTGCACGCACGGGGGAGGCACAGGCTGCGAAAGAAGGTAAGGTGATGCGGAAAGCAAAAGTTTGGGCTTATTTATTGCTTTTGCACACGAAGTCTTGTGTGGTAGCTTAGCGGAGGACCTGCCAGCCACTGCGAGCTGCTTGCCAGCCCCCCCCTTAAAAAAAAAAAAAAAAAAAAAAGACACGTTTTTGAGTTGAGGTGGGAGGGAGGCAAGAGCAAGGCGTTCACTGGGGGGGGAGGGAAGGGTGTGTGCATGTGTGAGAGACTGGGACAACTGCCTCTGCTCTCAGGAATGAGGTTTGCGAGGCATTTACACGTGATGAAAAAGGCATGGGGCTGGGGAGACAGCCCCCGGCCCGGGGATGCTTGCGGGGGAGCCTCACTCTCCGGTAGCAGCCTTGATCCTCCCGACGAGGTGCGGGGGAGGGCGGGTTACCTCGCTGCTCCCGGGGCGGGGGTTGCCGGGGCTGGGGGGGAGAGTTTCAGGGCTCGGGACGTTTCGGGGGAAGCACGGCACGGCGCGGGGCTGAGGCTGCGGGGCAGCTCCGCGCCCCTGCTTGCCCACCGGGGGCCTGCAGCGCTCCGGCCCCGCGGGGCCGTGCACAGACCGTGGGAAGGAGCATCGGGGTGCAGTTTTACACCTCCCGGCCATGCAGGCTGGGCATGCATTTAGAAGGTCCATGCATTCTGGCGTCGTGTCTCTGCAACGCGTGTGCTCTCCCCCGGCATCGCCGGCGAGAGGGAGAGGTTTAGGGATGGATGTTTTACACGAGCTGCGTATCACAGCGGGGCTTCCCGATTCCCATCAATCCAACACTGGTATCTATGTAGGGCGAACCCCGGACATTTGTTTCCCCGGCGCACTGAGAGAAAACAGGCAGTTTTCTATGAGAGACTGATGGAGGAGTATAAAATCAATTCACAAAGTCCATCTGGAAATCTCTTTTCTGAGGTCCAGAAAATCTGAAATGCTTTAAAGGAGCGCCCTGCTCGCGTTTGACAGCCAAAGGCGAAGGTCCGTCTCCATCTTCGCGGGGTGGGGGGGAGACACACGACAGGGAAGGGGGGGTCAGGGGCTTTTTCGGTGTCTCCGCATATGTATGCGTTTGGGGGTTTCCCTCCCCCCCTCAGCTGGATATGTCAATATTTTTTCATCAAACCGTTGGCATGCAGCAATATACCATTTCGAGCTTGTAACTGGAGCTTAAAAAAAAAAATCCCTCAATTAAAATGTCCTCTGCCCTTAAGAGAAGGCGGTGATGGCGAGGTTAGAGAGGGAAAGAGGAGAATAGCTTTTCCTTAGCAGCATTTCGAAAGTTTATTTGGAAGGGCTGTAAAGCACAGAGACCCCCAGACAGGGCCACTAACGCGTGGCCGTGGGGTGCGGAGCGGAGCGGAGAAGAGGGAGGCAGGCAGGGAGGCAGGCAGGGTGCGGGCTGGCTGCCCCGCTCTGCCCTGCAGATTGCGCGGCGATTGGAGCTACGCCGGGTGCCTCCCGGCGGTAGTCTGCCTCGTGTTTGTGTGCGTAATACTTGTATAGATGTGTGTGTATATATATATGCATCTATACATGTAAGTGTGTGCGTATAATGCGTGTATATTTTGGGGAAAATCAAACTAGCCAAAGGAGGGTCAGGAGGGGGCGAGCGGCAGACGGGGATTGATAGCGGCTACCTGCTGCAAGCGCAGAAAACTCCCGCGGAAGAAAGACTGAGGGAGGAAAAAGAAAACAACCCAAAAGTAACTTTGCAGCTTCCCCCCCAGCCCCCGGCCTCGCCGAAGGGCCGGTGGCGGCAGCAGCCCCGCGTGGTTTCCCACCGCTCCCCGCTGGGTACGGAAGAGGGTTGGGGGGCGGCTGAAAAGTTTTCCGAGTTTCCTTTCTGTAGCTTAATAAAAGCCGCGGTGAGATGCTGGAGCGGAGCGGGGCAGGGTCCGCCTGGCTCCCCAAGCGAGGGGGTGACCGCCTTACCTGCGGAGCGCTCTGCCAGCGCCGCGCCCGGGACCCTCCGGACGAGCGCAGAGGCGGGGGACGCCGCGGACCGCTCCCCCGGGCGGGGGGATGTCCCATCCCTCCGCCCCGTGGCTGCGAGCCCTCGGGGAGACTTCCCGGGGCGGCCGTCCCGGGCGCTGCCCCCCGCAAACCGGCGCCTCGGGGTGGGGTGAGAGGGGTGTGTGTGGAGGGGGCGACCGCTAGGCCGCCAAATCCGCTCCTCAGCGCGGAGGCGCAGCGCCCGGTGGGGGGGCGCTGCCCGGCTGCGGCTCCCCGCGGAGGCGAGAGGCCGCTGCTCTCCGCCTGCGCGGTGCCCCGCGGAGCCCCTTCCCCGCCCCCGCGCTTCGCCCCGCCGGTTTTACGCCTCCTTTCTCTCTCTTGTCCCGCCGCGCTGCCGAGGGGGGCCCCCGAGCCGCGTCTCCCCGTAGCGCGGAGCGCTGCGCCCCCGCGGAGCCACGGCACCATCCCCGCCCCGTATCGTATCCCGGCGCTGAACAACCTGGGCTGGGAGCAGCGCACCAGCCGCCGGAATAGCTGCTCCCCGGTAACTTTCGGTGCCCCAGGGAAACGCCACGTTTCCTTCTCGAGGGGTGTTTGCAGAGCCAGGGGTTTGTTTATGTTTATGTTTACTTGTTTGCTTGTTGTCTTTTCTTTCTGGGATGAGCCCGCCGGTTACTATGTGATGGCGAATTGATGCCAAACAAAACGTATCATGAATTGCAGTCATGGGACATCGTGCTGGTGCCGAAAAGGTTAAATTTTTTGTGGTACCTTTTTTTTTTTTCCAGGGCCACTATAAATGTTCTTGTTTGACAAACCACCACATACACCACCTGGTTTTCTATAGAAAGTGTTACAAAGTAAAGCCCCTTGAATCCAAGCGTAATGAAATACGCAGGTAATCTTTCTAGAGAGAGACTATCAAACTTCTTTAATGAAGAAGTATCAAAACTCTTTAATAAGTAGTAGCTTTATTACTGAAATACAGGCCTGGAAGCCACCGTTTTGTATTCAGATATTACTGTATGAACCTTTAAATAACTTTTTTCAGTCATCTCATCTTTCTAGCAATTCACTGAAATTTTGTTTAAAATTCTACTAGGAGAAAGGGCCAAAGCCAGAATTATAACTTTTCCAAAAGACCCGTCAAAAGTTGCTTCAGGTTACAGCCTTAAATCATACAATGAAATATCAGTACTTAAATGCTGTGTAGAAATTTATAAATAGCTTCATAGCTAAAAATATACTGAATAGTTTTAAATTAGAAATGTTATTTTTTATTTAATCAAATAGACGTATGAAGTTAAATGTGCAGCTCTGAAGAAGGAATCTTCAAAGTGTACCAAACCTAGATATATGGTTGATCACTCTACAGCTTTGACTGTTGCAACGAAGGTATTACAGCAAATTGTTTAACTTTTTTTTTTTTTTTTTTTTTTGGGCATCACAGATTAGCACATGTACCATTTGAAAGTCTTAGAGAAACTTACACTAATATGTTAAGAAAGAAGCTTATAGCTATAATGGAAATATAAGACATATATAGAAATATATGTTTGGAAGTAACAGCACATCAGTAATATAAACTTCAATATGTACTGTGAAATATGTAAGAGTTGGTTTATTAGGCTGTGATTAACCAGTTTTAGAGACGGGTTTATATTTAGCTGAAAATAATTGCAGTGCTACGAGAACCGATGTCTTTTTGTTTAGAAGTGTCACTGGGGTATAATGACATGAAGATTTCAGTAAGCCATTACCATAAAGTGAATTAGTCTGATTTTGTGTATGTAGTATTTTGTGTATGCAAAGTGTGAAGTAATTGCAGAGTCTTATTTTCTGTATGCCTGGGTGTCATTTATTTATAGAATTACTGCTTTATCACCTGAGGGATGTATTTTTTTCTTTTAAACTGAAAAAGACCATTGGCTTTGCAGTGCAACTCCCAGTAAGGTATAGAATGGTCCTGTGTAAATTGGTTTGGAAAAGTGTTGAAATGTTGTGTTATTTGTTTGTTTTAGGCTCATTGTAATAACCAGCATATGGGAAACGTCCGTCTTATGACAAAGGAGATGAAGGGAGCATGTATCTTAATGACTGATTAGTAACACTTTAGAGCACAAAGAAAAACAATACATTTTGATTTAAGCAATGAAATTGTTAAGATGAATGTCTTATCTCCTTATATGTGTATGGTACATAATCATTTAATGATCTATTTACAAGTAAATGCAGATAATTGTGGTTGCAGATTTTTTTTTTTTAATAACGTGAAGAAAAAAATATTAATTTGTACAAAAAATGCATTCTTTTTACAACTTTTTTTTTTTTCCAGACTTTGTGCTTTGGTTTTATATTCCCACTTACTATATTTAACAAACAGTGGAAATTCTCTTTTTTTTTCTTTTTTAGTAATATTGCTGGACTCTAAAGCACAACAGACAGAGTTGGAATGGATTTCCTCTCCTCCCAATGGGGTAAGTACTCCAGGCAAAAATTAAGTTCCTGAAGATGAGCAGTTATTTTACCAAAGGAATTGAAAGACTTGCTTTAAACTCGCTCCCCCTCATATTTCTCTCAGTAATAGTACCAAGTGTTTATGGCTTTTTCAGTTTTAGAATGGAAAGAAGCGTACTTCAGGTTACAGTGTACAAATGCACAAGCTAATTAAAAGGAAGAGTGTCTTCAGAAACTCACCTAAATGTTTTCAGTAGCTTTATGTTTTGTAGCGTAATCTTTTGTGCTGTGCCAGAAAGGTCTGTATATTTATAACACGGTATTTTAAATCACTTTTTCCTTCTTCCTTTAGAAACAGCAGATTTACTTCTGTGTGGAAACTTTCTAAAAATATGTTTTTCATTTTCTGTATAATGGGTGATCATAAATTTGTTTACGATGTTTTCTTTGTAATTGAATAGCACAGATTGAAGTGCTCTAAAATAAAAACATTTATACTGCAGATGTGTTTGAAATGACATTCCAAACTTGAAACATCCCCAAGTCTCGAGGAGCTTGATATCTGGAACTAGGCACCAATTATGTGGTTATGGCCACCTCCAGCTTGCTTACAAATTAATCTCATGGTACTCCATGAAATGTACCATTGTAAAGTACATCATTATAAAAAATGAGAAGTTTAGAAACATTGTTGTTATTGTCTTATTTATTATATACGTAAAGTTGAGAAATGCTGCTTTCAGTCTGAATTAAAAGAAGTGATATAAAAACCCTTGTTGCTCAAGACTTGAGGGAGAACATTTTCAGAAAGATATAATGGGTATGTTGTCCTACCTTGTCTCAGTCCTACCTTAACTCAGTTGGACGAATCATAAATTATATGGACAGTTCTTACTCATGGAAGCAGTCTTGCTGAATCTACTGCGGCTCCTTGCATGAACAAGGACTTCGGGGATCAGGCCCTTAATCTTCAGCACATTAAGAAATCTGGAGCCAGAAGAGCGTGAAGTGTGAGTGGGGATATAAAAGTGTAACAAATCCTTTAAATAAGAAGAATGAAAATCTGAAAGTGTCTTTCTTTAAAAGCCAGATCGTAAAATCAATACAAGCATAAACTGGAAATGAATCTGAGGCCTTCAGAAAGAATGTAATGCGAGCTCAGTGCGCATGGTGGCTAATAACCTCGGCATTAGCGTTTTGCACTGATTGAAGCCTTTACCAGAGGTGTTTGAAAGATTAGCTTGGTGGCAATTATATTAGGCTAACCTGTAGATAATGAAAGACATGTCAACACACGTTACACATGTCAGCATACCGAAAGATGAAAGTAGAGTCAAATTCAACAAATAGTAAAAAGCGACTTTCAGAGGTAGAAGCCAATTTCAATCAGGAGTTTGAAGTGAATCAAAACTAATGACTGGATTTGTGTGCATAATAATGTTCAGAAATAGTTGCCTGTATATTAGCATAAAAGTACCATTTAAATAATGTAATTTTGAAAATAAGTGTTTTTCTAGTTTTAATCACTGAATTTTCTACTATGCAATAAAGACTTCATGGGAATAAACACAGAAAATCTTCTTCTTGAGAGAAACTACTGCATCATCACAGTATGGAATATATCAGCCAGACACTTGTTAAATGCCTCATTCAACTGCAAATGTTACATCTAACAATGATCTCAAACGTTGTTAAGATAACTAAGAAGTTAAAATACCATATATTGAAACCAATAGAACAGGACACATTCAAATAGAATTGCATGTATATCACCATATGCTGCAGCAGGACAAAGAAAAGTTGAATTTTCTTGCTGTAAAAGCTATCATGGAATTGATCGCTTTAAAAAGAGTTTAAAGGGGTGTGACCTCAAAAGGCACAGGTGAAAACATATCCTGAAGTACTGATGTATTTTTTTTCCCCACAGAGAAGCAGGTACACCTCCAATGGACTACTTGAAATAATAGCTCTGTGATTACAGAATTGAATCATAAATCATATTTCCTTTATTTTTTAAGAAAGTCTTATTCCATGGCTTCGGAAAAATATGGAAAGACAGACTTCAGTGTTTAAAGCTAGGGATAACATAAAGTAGGACTTCTTACCTGAATTTATTGTTTTGTATTGTTTTCCTTGACTGTAGCCTCATATACTGGGCTTCTGACTCCAAGAAGGCTCATTTGTGTTGTATTACAAAAAGTTGTTTGATTTTGTTAAATGTATTTTGTTTGTTTGGTTGGTTGGTTGGTTTTCTGATTTGCTTTCTGGGTTGTTGTGGGTTTTTTTTTTGAGGTGGGTGTTTGTTTTGGTGGAGCAGTCCACATCAAAACCCGAGGAGTCAGATTGTTTTGTGTGGTGCATTAGAGTTACTTTCACTTCAAAGATATGATATATTGTCTAACTGGAATATCTCCTTGCAGAGTCTGGCTTGGTGTTTTGAGGGAGGATTGTTTTCACAAGATAAAAAAGAAAATGAACAAAAAAACCCAAGCCATCCCAAAAAAACCAAAACCAAACATCACTACCTGATGTGAAACAGAGAATGTAAAAATCAGTAAAATTTTAGGTTTCCTGCCTTTTTTGTCATCTTTGTGTTTGGGGGTGTGTGTGTGTGTGGTTGTGTTTTCTTTTCTTTTTTTTTTTTTTTTTTTTTTTGTTTGTTATGTGGGGTTTGGTTTTGGTGTTTTTTTTCAATGTGTCAGAGCCAAAAGTCTCAGTCCAGGGTCCCTGTTTTTTCTTTTCCTTTTTTTTGGTAGTAGTTCTTATAGAGGGGAAAAAAAATCTTATTCATTCAGATCTAATAAACCTATTATGAAGATAGACTTTCTTCTGTTCTGGGATTAATACATTTCCATGTGCAATCAGTTCAGTTAACTCCATGAGCATTTAATAACATATTTCAATATTTTAATACCATAGGCATATATAATACCATACACACCATGTCTATATTAACTGTAGGTCTTTGAAGTGTACTTTGATATTTACAACTTCTGTGCATTTCAGCATCTGCAGCCGTGATATATTTTGTGGTGATAACTTCCAGCATCAGTTCAGCCACATCTGCTTTTTCTTGGAGCAGTAGACCAACATTAAAATGATCTCATTTGCTGTCAAATAGGCTTGCAAAGGACTGTATACTGCACGGCTCCTGCTCCGGGAAACCAATGCCTTCCACGCTTGGTTACGGGTGTAAGGAATGTCAGTGGGTGCTCCATCCTGCAGAGGTGCCGAGTACCCTAGTCCCACAAAGCACTTAAGCACATGCTTACCATTAAGCTCATAAGTACTGTCATTGATCTTAAGCGTGAGCTTAAGTGCATTATTGACACAGGGCCAGAGGGCTAAGTGCCATACGGGGAAGTCATGGTTGCCTATATCATCAGATGAGGATAGCTCAAAAAAACCCAACCCTAATTTATTACAGCTGCGGTTTCTGCAGTGAATTAAACGTTACAAGAGATGTGAAAAAAGGTGGGAGACAGATATTGTTTTGGTTACACCTGGGGAGATCCGCCTGGCTGATTTCAGTGGAAGGTTTGCCATTGCCCGGGAGGTGCAAATTCCCACGCCACCTGGGGCTGTTAAAAGGCTGCGGGGCTGTTACAGGCTTACCAGTTTGTTACATAGTTGGTACCCTAAAGAGGTAACAACAACAAAAATCAGGCTTTGAACCAGTGAACTTTCAGTCATGTGGGTTGTTCTTAATTATGTATGTAATCTCACGGTTCATTTGAACTCCCAGCTAAATGAAGTTTGCTCCCTTTGGCATGGATGCAGCCACTGAACAAAATGTGAGGTGAGGAGCTCCTGCTTACCTTCTTTTGGTTTGTAAGTAGAACAGGAGCTGGACTGAACAAAAAGAGGACAATCAAAATGTTTCCTTGCTTTCAAATTTTTATTTCTGTCTGTTTTCTCTCGCCCTCTCTCTCTCTATGCCACTTTCATCATATAGGAGTGAAAATTATCCTGAAAATCTTTTCAGGACCTGGTCCCATACCTTCTGTACAACTGCAAGTTCCGCTGGAAGTGTTATGTACACAAGTTTTATGTACTGTAACACTAGGCAATTCCAGTTTCTAAGACTTCACTGATTTTAGGTTTCTCTGGAAGTGAAACTGCCTCCCTCCTTTTGGTGCTTGCTTACCCAAAACTGTCATGACCTTAATGAAATGCAGGAGAAGCCAGTGTGTGATCAGAACTTGGTACGTCGAACAGCCTTCTCTGAAGCTTCCACTTTACAACTGTGCTCGTGATATAACAATGATTTTTATAAGTTATTTATGTGTCGGAAAGACACGGAAGGAGAGAGACCCTACAGCTGTGTTAATGTGTATTTTCCTCGTTTGGGTGCTTAAGAGTATTTTAACAATAATCTACTTTTTATGTAGCCATACTGTTAAAAAGGAGGGAGACTTGAGTTGTGTGAAGCCTTTTAAAATACACAGTAGTTACATTTGGTGGTATAGCTTTGTATTACTAACTGTTTGTTATTGTTTTAGTGGGAAGAAATTAGTGGACTGGATGAAAACTACACTCCTATACGAACATACCAGGTATGCCAGGTGATGGAATCAAACCAAAACAACTGGCTTCGGACTAACTGGATTGCAAAAAGCAATGCACAAAGGATTTTTGTAGAACTGAAATTCACTCTGAGGGATTGTAACAGTCTTCCTGGAGTTCTGGGGACTTGTAAAGAAACTTTTAACTTGTATTATTATGAAACAGACTACGACACTGGCAGGAATATCCGAGAAAATCAATATGTAAAAATAGACACTATTGCAGCAGATGAAAGTTTTACCCAGGGTGATCTTGGGGAGAGAAAAATGAAACTTAACACAGAGGTGAGAGAAATTGGACCTTTGTCCAAAAAAGGATTCTATCTTGCGTTTCAGGATGTAGGGGCCTGCATTGCTTTGGTCTCTGTCAAAGTCTACTACAAGAAGTGCTGGTCCATCATTGAGAACTTAGCTATTTTTCCTGACACAGTGACTGGCTCAGAGTTTTCCTCTTTAGTTGAAGTACGAGGAACTTGTGTCAGCAGTGCAGAGGAGGAGGCAGAGAACTCGCCGAAGATGCACTGCAGCGCGGAGGGAGAATGGTTAGTGCCTATTGGAAAATGTATCTGCAAAGCAGGATACCAGCAAAAAGGAGACACGTGTGAACGTAAGTAAACATACAACTTGCTATGATATGTATGTTATAGTAATGTTCTACCAGCTTATTTTTATTATTTTTTTTTTTGCAAGAGAAATATGTCATCAGTCTGCTTTTAAAGTTTTTGGATCCTCAATCTGTAAACTTCGCACCGGCTAATCCAAAGCAGTCAGCTCTTCTGGATATGGAAATCAGCCATTGCGTACTGCATTTTAAAAGTTAATCAATCAATTTTAAAGTTGTATGAAGTAAAACTATAGATTCAGGGTTAGCATCTTAGACCGCTTAAGGTTATGTTCCTTGTACCTCTTGCTGAGCAAGTCATACCTATCACAGAACATTGTATTAATAGTATCAGATATGAGTAGTTAAATAACTTGTTTTTTCACATTGTCTGTGATAGAATTATAAGGAAACTAAAACTGAGGAAGAATGAGGTGTGGCTAGTAATGGTAAGAATACACACACAATGAAAACTGAGTTAGAGTTTTGTGTCTGAAGTGTGTACAAATTCAGACACAAGAGTATCATTTTAGATCTTTCAAACAGAATATCAGCTTTCCGGAGTAAAGTATGTTTTCCTTTCTACAATATCTTTTTTGCATAAAACTAACTCTGAACTTTTGTCTTGCTGTGGGATCATAGTGATTAGTTTAAAATACGAGCAAGTCAGAGACTACTGAGGTGTACTTTCTAATTCAGACTGATTCAGTTACCCATATTCTTGGAGTAATACTTAGCATTGCCGTCACTGGGGCTACTTGCTCAAGACATTTCTGCTTAGCGTGAGAAAGGATGTTTCATTGCCTTTGCTTACAGTAAAATCAAAAGAATAGGCAGTTTGTTTGAAGACAGGTATTTTCATGCACACTTAGCACAAAATCTATCATTTCCATCATAACGCAAGGAGTTATATATCATCACATTTTTATTGTAAGATAGGCAGACATTTGTGGATGAGAAATGCTGTAAGTCAAAAACTGGGAAAAACCCCCACAAATCTGTGAAGAGGAGAAACCTACGGAATCTCAAAACCAAAGCGAGCAGCAGTCAGTGAGTCTGAGACGTCTGTGTGAGGACTTCAAAGTCCCCTATAAAGGATTACAAGCACCCTAAAAAAAAAAGTCTATCTCATTATTAATAATTTGTCCTCGGAAAAAAAACACGATTGCGTTCTTGATGAGGTTTTATGAGGAAATTTGGTACAAGGTGAAGTGCGGGGAGTTGATCTGAGGCCTTTGTAGCCTTGCACAAATCTTTCATTGTTCTGTTGGGAAGGGATGGGGGCTTATACGCTACGGAGGGTGATCTCATTAGAAGTAATCATAATGTGAAAACCTGCCCCCACGAAACCACTCAGTAGACTGTATTAAAGCTCTGTTAAAAATATTAAGTGCTGTGTCCCATAGCAGCCTGCAACTGACATTTTTTGGAGCAACTGACTTTTTTCCTCTTCTTAGTTAACTTGCTCTCAATTACAGACCTAGTCATGGTTGATGTAATTAATATACTAATTTTATTTGACTTTCAATAAAGGAGAGAAAGTATCCAAAAAAAGAAAGCAGTGTATGTTGGGAAGTGGGCGGGGGACAGGAGTAGAGTGAGCGGGGAGGGGAGGTGAATAGAGAAGAAACTGGTGTTTGGTAACTGGAATTCAAGTAACCTGTTTATTAAACAGGCTTCTTAATTTCTAACCGCGCTGATGTTGACAAAAGAATTAAATGATAACTTGTACTTGAGTATAGTAGCGTGCTCATTTGCAAGAACACTTCCCATTTTTGGCTTGCTTCCAAAGCAATCGCTAAGAGAATACGCCGCTCTGGAAACAGTCCAGAGGATCATTTATGGTATTTTTCCTCTTTTCTTTCAGTGATCCTGTTAAGAGTTTCAAAACAAACTCTGGCTCCATATTGAGGCAAGTTAATGTATTTGAGAGGGAAAAGGTGGGAGGCAGGCGCTCGCCGAACGTGGAGTTGGCAGCTCCGAGTCAGAACAATCTGGGTGACTGTGGTGCGCAATAGTAATTGCTGTCTGTGATACTTGTTAGCTGTGTCTGTGCTCGAGGATGTTATTAGGTATGATCAACTATGTAGTGACCGATAATACAGCTGGCACACTGATACCGCGTCTGTTTTTTGTGACAGATATTGAGAGAAACTTATCTGAACATTGACACTAATGCAACTGGCTATCTGTTACTGTCAAGCTGTGTAACAGATCAAGCAGAAGCAAGTTGGCGTGTGCTTCCTTAACCCAGAGCTTTTATAGCCCTGTCTGAGGGCTCACTTCTGCAACTACTTTGTACCTGGCATGCTGCGTGACTTCTTTGGGACTACTCATGGCAGAAAGCATTGTGCTCTGTCAGGATGGGCAGAAGTCTGTGATTCCTCTCTCACACTCGCTATAGCTCAGCTGAATTAACTTAACACAATAGGAAGGGCTTTTAAAGATACAGAATAATACCTTATCTGGCTGCGTTGTAGCAAAGGTAGGAGTAGATGGCCACATTGTAGTTCCAAATAGCTCTTCAGCCTGTAGCTCAGTGGGGATTTTCATTTGTGTTACGCTAGCTTGATTGGCTGGCTGTGATTGAAGAATGTGTTCCTTTTGCATACAGCTTCTCTCCTGTGTGTGAAATTTATTGAGTTCAGATACTAAAACAATTGAATTTTGATTTATATACAACTCTGCCCTGGATGTGTTGCCAGAAGATTTTTTTTTTTATTTTATTTTTTTTTGTTGCATGAGTATAAGTAACTGGTAATGCTGGGGAGGATAAGGAAGAAAACAATCATGAGCGGTGAAACACATAACCTGGAAAATGAGCTCCCATGTGTTCCTTCTTCAGTGCTCTCGATCTTTTGAGCTGAATTAATCTTTTTTTTTTGGATGTACACTGATTACTTCTCACTTATAGATGTGCCAAGGAGTCTGTGCCACCTCAGTGATCTATCCTGATAACACACATATGTAAGAAAGCCAAATTCCAGAGAGCTCACAGTCGTCATTTAAAGCAAAATCTTAAAGCTGGGTGAAACAACCATGAGAAAACTAGATGAGCCTCTGAACTTTGAATTGCAGATTCTTTTGCTTATGTGCAAGGACGCTATCTCCTTGGTCTTATGTCATCTGGTGTGTGGCACTAGGAAGGATTGTCTTGAAAGGTACCAAGCAAGGTACCAGAAAGGTACTTTGAAATATTAATTTCTTCCAACATCATGTATTTCATCTGTTCTGGCAACAGAAAAACCCAACCAGAAAAAAACAATACAATTCTCACTAACTGTAGTGGACTCCCGATAGGTCTAACTTCGATTTTTTTCTCACAGTGGAGTCCACTTGATGTGTCATGCATGTAAGGATCACACTGCGATCAGTGATTGGTATTTGAAGGAGAAAATAATTATTTGAGAACTTCTAGTGTAATGTATTTTCCATCTGTTTCATGTTAGTTGGGGGTGGGGTGTGAGAGAAATAAATTTATTCAATTGGAGCAGCAGAGTGATATTTCAGAAGGTAGGAAGCATCTCTTAATATGACTGAACTGAGAAATTACATAGACGATTTGGCACCAAGTCCAAAAATTCAGAATTCTAGGGAAAGCCAAATGGGTGCATTTTACTGTTAAACATTTTATAATACCATATGCATTAACAGTTGTTTTATTGGCCCCAAAATGGGGAGGGGATTATAGCTATTTGTACATTTTGTCTTGGTGAAGTAAAAAGGGAGATACAGGCTTTTCTTTCCAAACTTTGTCATGTGCTTTACCCTGTGCCAGACTGCAAGCTGCATCTGTTCCTTCTTTTTTTCATCTTGGGACAAACTTTTATCTCTTGACTTTGAGAAATATTACTTGATAACAGGTCCAGAAACCAAATTTGCCTTATGCTTGGCATGTTTGCAGTAAAGTATGTGTGGTTTTGCTTTTTCCTTCGTTTTGTTTTTTGTTTTTGGGTTGTTTTTGTTTTGTTTTTTTAAATATTACTCCACCTAGGAGCTGATGTGCTACAAGTTTACTAGGAAAGGGCAATGGATAAGGGGGGAATGTAAATAAGCTGTCATTAAAAAAAATATTACCGTGCTTCTAAAAAGTCCAAGTTGCGCATATTGTGAATTGTGTGTAGAGTTTAGCCCAGGTAGTGTGTCCCAGAAGCTGTGGGTGACCTGCAGCTTGAGTGACCTATGTTGACATTCTTGCGTTTTCAACTTGAAAATGTTTTGCTTTGTGGAGAAGGGGCAAAATGGTAGAAAACTTTCTCAACGGCATTTGTATCATCAAGATTCTAAATGTTTTGGTTTTTGAAGAAGAGTTACCTTTCTTTTATTTGCCTCCAAAATTACTCTAGGGAAGAGAATGTAATTATTCTCAGCAAATTGAACAAGAACAGAGAATGGCAGTCTTGCCATTTTCTCTGAAGCCACTTTCTCTGAAGTTCAACAGGAGAGTGTCTGCCTCCTTCGCTTTTTATCACCTAACATATTAAATAATTTTTCTTTCCCTTTTTAAAGAAATGTCAGTGTGATCTGGTATCAGGTCCCAGATACAGCTGCACAGGAGCTATTTGATTAAAATGAAAATCATGTAAGTGCCTTTCCAATGGATCCTAGCAAGGTTCAGAAAAATATACTAGTTACTTTTAAGGAGAAAGTAAGACCTTCTAGCTAGATGGTCAAGAATACTGAAGGTGTTTCTACTATGAAATGCAGAGCTGTGATTTCTGTTTCCAGCCCCCTTTGGAATTTCTAGAAAGTTAAGTGTCTTAGATTTCTCTCGCCCTGGAGTCTTCTGACTGCCCTTTTTGTCAGGGAGATGTGGTGGCAAGATACATTTTCTTGCTATATCTTTCTTTCAGAACAGTCTAAAGAGGATGATTTTCACAAATTTGTCAGTCTCCCTAAGTCATTCTCGTTTCTTTGATCTACTTTGTTCATGTCTTTCAGCCTTTTGGATGTGTCAACACAGAGAAAAGAAGGGGAGAGGAGCTCTATCTACTGTTAAACGTATCTCTTTGAGGAGTTATTTCCAAGTTAAATTATACAAAATGGCTTGTGATCTCAGTGGTTGGGGCTAGCCATCACCTGAAGAAACTAGTGCCTTCATGCTTCGTAACGTTTGTTCCAAATCTCCTCTGGGTTGCCTTCTGGCCCTAAGATACAATTATTTTTTGTAGCATCCCTTTGCCTGAAGTGTCTGAATTAGTTTGATTAGTATGATTCTAGACCATCATAGTTTTGGTGATACAACAGCCTCTCTCAAGTGTGGCATGAAGATATAAAGTGATGCTAAGTTGAAATGATCGAGAACCACATGGTGGAGACAGTCAAAACTGGCTAGTTCTCATTCACGATGCCCTCAGAGTGGTTCCTAAATTAATTAACTGCAGAGCTACTCACTGGTTTAGTTTCCAAGGTTTTCTCCAGAAGAGCCGTGAGGAGTGAATTAGCACATGCAGGTGGGCAATCAGAAGCCCAGATGCTAGAACTGAAATTGTTGGATAAAGTAACTGAATGTAGAGCTCTTTCTCTTCTCCAACCTCTCTTCTTTCCCCTGCACTGCTCCTCTTCCCAGATTCTGTTGTCTCCAGGAATTAATTTTATTTTTGTGTTTTGCTAGGCTTTTGCTGAATACCAGGTTTTTTAAAGTAAATTCACTGTACTTTTTTTTTTGTTGTTGTTGTCAGATTCACTGCTGTGCACAGATTTTGAAAACAAAACAAAGCCAGTAATGAAATCTAACAGAATCTTAGTAATTTCTCCTTTAGTTACAGAGGAAGCACTAAAGCTGTCTTTTTACGGATCTGGGATGCCACTGCTGAATTAGCTACAGTTGCTCAACAGCTGGGCTGTTAACTCCTTAGCCATAAAGTCTATCTTCTTTTTGTTCTAAATGAAACTTTAGTTGGTATTTGGAAATGGAATCTCGTGGTGTCAAGTCTGTTGCCCAAAACCATACATCTTGCTTCTGAAACAAACTTTTCTGCCGAGAAATCTTTAGTGAAAGGTGCAATAGACATGCAACAATTCTGTTGTCATTTTCTAAGTATAAAAGATTTTTGTAGACAAAAAGCAACTGGCTTGCTTGGAAATTCTTTCCCCCCCGCCCCCCCCCCCCCAGGGTTTCTGTTAACTTCTGAGAATTAAGCCACTAAAAATTAATTTAAATATTTTTATTCTGAGTACAAATGGGAGAAGTGACACACATAATTCTTGTTAGGGGAATCTCAAGTGCACATGCATTCCATTAAATATGACTGTTAGCTTTTTAAGAACAAAACAAAACAAAAACCCAAATATCCAACCAGAAAACAAGGTTCTGGGAACTGAAAAAAGGAGAGGTAGGTTACAGAAAACTGAAAGCAGAGACCATTTAGTGGTCTGATCACAGAAAAGAGAGAAACATGTAAATAATTGTTTAATTAGTCTACTTTATGTATCTGTAAGACATCTATTCTATGGATGGTGAAATGCTGGTCAAAGTTGTTCAAACAAACTGTGCGGTTCAAAGTAGAAATTGTTCTCTGAAAACAGAGCCTTAGGCAAAGGAGTGGAGTGGAGCTTCTTATTCGAGAAACGGGACAAACATACAGAGAGATCCATGTTTGGTACTGAAGTTGAAAGAAGATAAAAATTATGTGAACAAAATGCTTGCTTAACTAGATTAGCTTTTGACATTTGCTGCATCCCAAACTTCCTCTGTTATGAAAATATTTGCCCTTTCTCGCCCCAACAGTTTGTATATATTAAGCGGTATTAGATCTTTAAGAATATCTGTCTGATTTCACTTGGGAAACTTAGGTTTTCAGTTAGTATCATGCTTATTACCACTTGAACTACAGTGTGAAAATTAATTGTTCCTTCTTGACTTCTCACCGTTAAATCTCGGTGTTTTCCCTGTACTGTGCAAGCTCGGTCTGCAATACTAATTTAGTTATTAAAAACAATAAGCTGTACACAGCTTGTGGATTAACACTTTTTAAATTGAAAACAAGTAAAACATTTTCAAATTAATATCTGCAAAGACAAAATCGATCCTTCAAAGTGTACTTGATGCATACACTTTGTTTATGTTATGATTGTGTTGTTTGTCCCTCCCTTCCCCTGCAAAATATTATAAATACCAAGTTAAGAATAAACTGATTTGTATGGGGTCTCCTTAAAAGAATTAGAAAAGTATGTTCAGGGAGTTTATTAAAAGCCAAACATTGTTCACATGACAGGAAAAATATGTAGATGTTTTCTACTGTAAGCCTTTATAGAATGTTGTGGCATCAAGCAGAAAAAAAAACAAACCAAACCAAAACAGTTTCACAGTTTCCCCATTTAATTCAGCATTACCCATCTTTACTTTCATAAAAAGCAACCTCTCTTTACAGGATGGTGTATCTAATTTCTTCTATAGCCTTACGTTATTGAGATAACAATATATTTAAGCAAATATATTTAAGACATTTTTTTGAACAGCATTCACCTTACTTAGAGAAGCTTCTATCCCTGTGCACTTCCTATTCTTTCTGTTGCCTGTATCTGTCACAGTGAGTTCTCTTGTCCCTAATATTAATGAAAAATATGTTTTATATGTGAAAGTGAAGAGTATCCTAGCTAACAGTTCACAGCAGAAACCTTTTCTGTGGGAATCTAACATTTAATTTCTTGTTCTCAGACATACCAGCAGTATGTCCAGTGCCTCTGGTGAAGCAGCATTCTTGTGTGCTTTTCCATTTGTGACTGTTTCTGACTTCATCAAGTCTCCCTATTAAAAACAACATGCCAACGCACTGGAGAGTGACTGTTTAGTATTTAATTTAACACTTTTTTCCTTACTTCTATTTTTCTCCATTAAGAAGAGATTTTTCCTTTTAGGAAAAATTGTCTTTTAGAAGCTATCTGCATTTTAGGCAATTTGGCTTAATATTAAGCTAAGTTATAATTCAAAGTAGCAAAGGCAACCAAGTATAAAACTTGCGTGAGATAAGAACTGGGCTCAATTATTGTGCTGCTGGAGTCCTGATCCTGTCAATGCACGTACCTGTATAGCTTTATTCAGCTGGGTGGCCCCGCTGCCTGTCCTAAGGAGGATAAAGTTGCTCACATCTGTAAGAAACATTAGGGGTTTTTACCCAAGGTAAATTGATACTTTTTAACTTCTTAATTTTTATGGTTTGGATTAGTTACATGTGACTCTTGGCAAGACATGGCTCTCCTGCAATAATAATATCAATCTTTTTTCTAATAAAAGTCTAATTAACTGTAATTATTAGTATTTTCTGACACCTGATATACCTCAAATGTGGGTGATTGATGGATAAAAAGGAAGTACATGATTAAGAAATATAATTACTGTTATTATTTTGTGATGTATTTAATACACATAAATGTGAAGATATTATTTCTTGCTGTAATTCTGAAGTAAGTTAAGGGTTCAATTTTGAGAAGCTGGTGCAAGTCTAGAGCCTTGGCTTGCTATCTGGCTGCTGGTTTTTTTTTTGTTTTGTTTTGAACAAAAAAAATTCTGATAGTATGTATTACCATAAATAAACATGCTGTAGGAAGCATAAAAAAGGGGCTCATACTTTTCAGTACACAGGTTATGACTGTTTTAAGGAAGTAATGCCTAACACAGAAAACTGTCTGTAGGACTGCAGGCAGAGGCATCATCCCTAGGACTTAATGGCAAGAATTTTGTTAACTCAGTGAGGGTAACATCATGTGTTAATATTTTCCTGCTGAGGAAAGTGCTAAAGTTTTAAGTAACTGTTGGCGTATACGTAAACCTAAAACTCTTAAGTTGATGAAATGTATTTAAATGCATGCTTGATTAGATGTGTTTTTCTGAATTGTAGGCATTGTGCTGGTATAAACGTGTACAGAGAAGTGATATAAATGGAACTCAAAAACTCTACTGATGGTACATGAGATGTATAATCTCTAGCATAATTAGTGGCTATAACTTGTTATTGTTCTTCACTTGCATTTAGTGAATGTGAAATATCACCCAGCCTGGATGACTGGTGTTCATTTTTCCAGTAGATTGAACACAGAGGATTGAACTAGGGTGGCCCTTGAAAGCAATACTTGGAGATCTTCTTGCAGGTGACTGATACAGTGGCCTTATGTAGCCATATGCATATGACCTGCTGTACATTCCCTTCACCTTACTGGATATGTCCTCATGGTGTAATTAAATTGCAATTGTCCCCTGATGCTTGATAGAGCTTATTTTCCTCAATTGACCATGTATATGCTTTTGTTCTACTCATAGGTGTGCGTATTTCTCTGTAGAAGTTTAACCCCCTCTGTAGGAGAGGGACAGGATGCCAGAGTTCTCCATCCATTTCTGATGGACTATCGAGGAAAAACTCAGTTGTCCGGAGCTTGGATTAATGACCTGATCCACTCCACCTGAAAAGTTAGTACTGCCTGTGGCCTCCAACCATCCAAATCCCTCAGTTTGTCAGCTTCCTAGCTAGTCTTCATTTATAAGTAGTAAACATAGTATTCTTTGAACTTCCTGAATGTACCATTTTTTCTTTACATAAGACTATTATATGCGTAGATTTTGAGAACAAATGATACATTTCATGAATGTCTATGTGGTTTCTAGTTGAATCAATCCATTTGTGTCTACAGAGGGACATAGTTGGTGTTGAGAAACTCATTAAATCTCTAATTCAAAATCTTGGACCCATTGCTTAGCTACCATGAAAATGCTTGAAGAATGTTGGCAATTGAGATTCTGTAAGTAAAGTTTATTGTATTCCTAAAAGTTTGGCAGTTTATGTGCCAAACAGCTCAGCTCTGTTGGTGCTGGAACAATTTACGTGTTCAAAAAGTTGTCTGTGGAACATGGTCTGAGTGGGCAACATGTGGCTGTGATCATGGATCATATCTACATGATGTCATTCAACTCAAGTTTTCCAGACTTAGGTCAATTATTTTTCTTGCTGAGGAGAATTTGAACTCGGATCTCTTGCTTCAAATAGGGCATGCCTATTAACCAACATTCAGTCACTGTTAGAAGATTTTATTCGCCCCTGCTGAAACTTGCTCTTCCCATAGTCTAGCAGTTAGAACCATTTATATGGAGCAATGAGTTCCAGTTTTTTAGGTTCTGAACTCTGTTTTATATATATATATATATATATATATATATGTAAACACACACACATATATACACACACACACATATATAAAAATATAAAAAAGACACACATATACAAAATATAGAACATTTAATCTTAGATGTTTAAGCTCTCATATTTCAAAATGTTAGCATATTTTTGCCTTGATTGATTTATTTGCACAATATATATGTATGCATATATTTCTGAAGTGAATGATGGAACTGGGGAAAATGCTCTACTGATTTTTCTTTTGTTTATAAAGGTGATTTGTTTGTATGTCAAAGCAAATGGAGACATATTGATCTTTTTTCTTGTTTCTGTTAGACCGTATAGTTTTGTTTGGAGTCTTAAAATACCAAATAAGAAAATGTAATTAGAAAGAAAAAGATTGCATGAGACAGATTATTTTTTTTAAGATCATCTTCGGTATTTCTATTTTAATTGTTGCAGAGAGTTAATTTTGGAATGTGATTGGAATCCTATTGAAGAGAAGGTATTCTTACTTGATTTCGTTGTGTTGGATCAGGCCCATGATATGGTCTCTTAGCTGAAATCAAACATTGATCTCATGTTTCAAAATGTCAATATATTTTTTCTTGGTCAATTTATTTGCACAGTAAATAAATTAGATAACTCTCCATTTCATTTTTGTCCAATTTATTGAGAAGTTTTTTTCTATACCAGTAGCTCTTCACTAAAAATTAACATTTGTTATTTTCGTTCTTGAGTATACTATAATTATGACCTTGTTTTTTGCTGATTATGTAAGGACAATATGTTTATACAGATAAGTGGAAAACTTTCAAAATGTGGTCAGCTTTATTGACACTAACTAGGAAAAAAAGTATTGATAAAGTCCCCTCAAATGATACCTAAAGGAAACAGACACTGTTTTAACTGTTAGCAAATCCCAAGGCTCCACGTTGTTACCTAATTATCTCACCTATGGAAGTCTCAGCCAGATTTAATCTGCAGCATGCTGCTGGGAAGTGTGAAAGTATCAAATGCTTAAAATCATAAGCAGGACTGAAAATCATGTCCCCCAGTGCAGATTGAATAGGATATTCAATCTGTGATCTGTGACTGTCTCTGCTGTTCACCTTCACTTATCATTAGTTGCATATCACTTAATTTTCTGATTAAAAGGGGCGATTCTTTGGCTTTGCAATGTGTATGCTTGTCTGTCTGCTTTAGTTTGTCAGTTGAAATAAGTCTCTATTTGGCCTATTATTAAAAAAGTCTTCTCCGTGGAACTGCTAGTGAATAATTCCAGTAAACAAGGGAGAGAAATAACATCATCTTAAAACACACTTTTTCTTTTTCCTGGGTGAGTGCGACAGGGGAGGAGACAATGACATGCCTACTTTCATCTTTTATCTTAAAGATTTTCTGTCATATGTAGAGCTACACAGTCACTGTATTGTGTATTACCGTTGTAAAAATCATTTTTCCAGGAACATAAGATTCAAAATTGCATGACAGAAGTAGAGGTGAGTGGTTTTTAGAAAATAAAGCAAATGTTGATGGTATAAACAATGTGCAATCTTTAAATGAGGAATTTTATTTCTCCCTTTAATATAAGGGCTAAATAAAAATACAATCCCTGTTCTCACAGAACAAACCCCATTTTTTAAATTCCACCATTAAAAGACATTTTGTGTATTTAAGCAGTGACAAGGGTATTCATTATTAATTAACATTCAGGAGATAACTGACTGTCAGTTGCCAGTCAAAGTGGAGCTTGGAAGAATGTTGACATTGATTGACGGATGCGTTCTGGGACTATGCACAAACAGGCTGCTCAGGTCATCTGAACACAGATCAGCTCCACGTACACAAAAAGATCTTTTGCTTGGGCTGTCCTTCTTTCTAAAGGGATGATGTCCTTCCGTGTATCCTAGATTCACTTGATTTGTAAGTTTAAACCTTAGCTTTCTAGCATCATGGTCGTCAGTGAAGAAGAGTCTAGTTTGGTCTGGTAAATATGGGTAACCTCGTCACGCTGTTTCTAGCTGTGGGTGTCTGAGGTGCTTACGCACTCGGGTTGAAACAGCATTTTTTGGATGCTGCTTTATAAAGTGCTATATGTACTTACATAATGGATATATACTAATGTAATTTCTTCTTTAGGAGGAAGAAAATCCCCCAACTCTAATTTATATTACATTGAAATGTAGAGATGGAAGAGGGTTTTCAATTGTGCGATCCCTACAATCTCTTCAGAAGTGGGTTTTAAATCTCTGCAGTTACACCAGTTGTCCCCAGTTCCCTGAGTCAGTAAGACCCAACTTGTGGCACCCTCAAACCTCCTTTTCAAGGAGGATATAAAAAGCCCTTTGTTTGTTGCATACAAATTGCACTTGCGCTAGGCTGTGTTGCCCCATGAGGACAGTGGCTCTGCTCCTCCTGCTTCTTGTGGTGGACACCTGGTTGTACAACCATGGCTGTAGTTGGCTAAAGAAACACAGTGTGGTAGTTTATGAACAGTATAGCCCATATGGAGAGATGGTACTTCCCTGTATAGATGAACAGCCTGGTCACCTTCAGCAGATGATAAGCACCTGCTTCACAGGTACTTATTTGTCATAATTTTTATTCATTTTAATTTTCTGAGTGTGCTTACAACTGTATCATGGTTGACTTGGATTTGTTAACTAAAAGAGATGGAGGGCTGTTTGTTAAGGTGGTGGAAAACAATATCTTCTGACTGGAGCCTTTTTCCTGTGATTATCCATGGGGGAAAAACTCCTGTGCTATATTACACATCTCTGTAGGTTAACAAATGGATCTGTCTTGTCCTCTTTAAAATCCCCATAGCTATCTGCTTTGGGAGACACTACAGTTCCACCCAGTCCAGATGGAATTAGCGTGCTGCTGGGGATCCTTTGCCAATCTCTATCTCTGATAGCAGTTTCTGAAGCATATTGGGGAAATCTGTTGAGAGCTGTCATCATTTCATACTTACGTGCCAGTTCTCCCTCTCCTTGTTCCTTCCAAGTACCTGCAACTGGGGGTCCTTAACGCTTCCTTTGGGGCTGCCAGGACGTGCGGAAGAGGCAGAGCTTCCTACTTTTACCCAGTGGAAAAGGGGACCACAAACTTTTTTGTTGCATAACTGCTTATTTTCCCTTGGGTAAAATCTTGCTTGCTTTATCCATAAAAAATAAAATAAAAAAAAAAAAAAATTAGTCCCTTGGGACTACTTGTGAGAGTAAGAAAAACAGGAATTGGCCCCATGTCGTAACCATCTGTTATTAACACAAAGAGCAAGGGCCCAGTCTTGCAGCGCTTGCTAAAAGCAGTTTGTTTAATAGGAGTTACTACAAATACGAAAAATGTGTGTTTTCCTCATTACTGTGGCAATATTCCCTACCAATAGTGTAAAAAAAGAAAAAAAAAAAGGCATCATGAGTCTTGGTGTACAATCGCACAATTGCGTTATTTTATATTGTGGTAGGCTGTATGCAATAAACATCTCATTCCAAGAAATACATGTATTGCTGTATTTTCAAAAATCACTTCAGCTACTTTCACGCATATGTTTTCATCGTTCATCTTTTCGTTTTATGGCTGAATTATGGCTGGGCTTTCTTTTCTACTGTTTTTATGACTGGAGGTAAACTTCCTTTTTGATCATGGCTAGTTTGAAAATGGTGCCATTTTTCCCTCTCCCCCAGCAGAAAATGTTTGCCTTTTTACTTGATGACCACCCCCACTCCCTCCAACCCCCTCGCTCAGTTATAACTACAAGCATTATTGGAAAACTGAAATAATTTGATCCATCCTGCCACACTATTTTGTGACAGAGAGGTAGTTTTCGTGGCTGATACTTCTATTCACCTTTATAGGCTGGAATGACAGGTTGGATTGCATTTTTTTTCCCCACCTTTGTGACCTCCCTTGTGTTTGGCATTTCTACCTTAATGTTTCAGAGAATAACTCCATAATATTTACTACAAAACCCATAGGCCTGTAAAAAAATCAGTTTTGGTGCCCCCCTCCCCGCCTATTTTATTTTATTTTTTTCCGTCAGTTTTCGTATGTGTGGTTTTTAGATCATCCTTAGTTCTGAGAGTTGTGCCAGTCCCTGCTAGATATAACTTGAGCCATGGGTTTTAGTAGGGGCGTTTAATCCACACTCCTTTGCTTCTGGCTATAAACCTATGTTAGGCAGAGCAAGGGTTGTTAAAATCCTGTTGATTGTGCCTCAGTGGGAGACCAGTCCTCTGGCTAGCTATAATGCCTTTAAGGGTGGCTCTGCACAATCAGTCTGGCACAAAGCACACGCAGCGCTGCCCAGAATCTGGGAAAATATATAAATTATGATAGGAGGCTGGGTGTTTCCATGGTGTATGCAGAAAGACAGGAATTGCTGTATTGGATCAAACAAGTGGCTTGTCAAATCCATTACTCTCTTGCTAGCAATGTCCAGTAGCAGATGTTAAAAAAAAAAAAAAAAGAAAGAAAGATAAGATAAAAGAACATCAGTTTTGTTTTTCTTCAACCCCAAAGCATTCTATACAGCTCCGTTACATTTCCTTTATATCCTTTCTCCAGTCATTCTGTCATTCAAATGTTAAAAGGTGTCTGATTGTTTTCATTCCATATAATAGATCTGTTCTAATCCATTTAAGCTCCTAATGAATTTTTGTGATTTTTATTAAGTTTGTGGCCTCAGATTTAAATAGACTGGAAATTCTACAGATGTTTACATTATTAACTATTCAAGCCTTATTATTTATGAAATGCATGCTTTGAACTTGACTGAAAAGCCCCTTGAGGATCTGACGTAGAAGCGTACTGAGTAACAACACTAAACTGATTTCTGTGCGTTTAGAGATGTGTATTTCAAATATTTTGATTGGAAAAACTAATTCATCATTTGTGAACTATGCATAGGACAAATGCACTAGAATTTTATTACAGCAATGTTACAGCATCTTATGCATTTATAGACACTTTGAGCCACTGAAGGGTTAACCCCCCCCCAGGCAAACAGCGTATCACTTTCCTTAAAATGCCATTGGGAAACTGAGATAAATGGTGAAGCATTTTCTGTGTTGACATGATGTTCGCCTGTCCGATTGCATCCTTCCCAACAGACAGCAGAGAAGCAATTACAAAAAAAGACATCTGTGCCAAGGTTTGGCTAGCCAGGGAGGGCAAGCTCTTGTGTTTAAGAGGTAGAGAATCCAATCGATGAAAATGTCTGGGCCTGTTAGCGCCAATAAAGCTGAAGGCCACTGGGAAGCTCAGAGAGGGTCTTTTGTTGCGGAGATAGAAAAGAGGCCGAAGCTGTGACACTTGGGGAGGAATAGGGTCAGCTAGTACGATCATCCATCTTCCTCAATGGCAGCTTTCTGTCAGTTTTTAACCCTGCTCAGCAGAGGATCTAAACCTCTATTGTTGGCACCAGCCAATTCTCAGCCAAGTGTAAATGAAGTTAATATTCACTGACCTTATGCATAGCCAATGAAGGCCCTTGATGTCATCCTGGAAATAATGTTATCTGACACTTCAAAAAGCAGATGTTGGCAGGTTGTTTGTGTTTTTTTTGCTGAGCCAGTACGCAAAGACGCATTGTTTAGCCACCTCGCATTTAAACTGATTTCCATAATAACCACAAATAGGCCTTTTTGACCTTAAATTGACATAGTTATGGTTTTAGTTTGCATATCATTATATGCTGCTCACAAAGCCTGGCTAACCTGCACTAAATGATCTGGGAGAAGTAGCTCGGTTCACTTAGATCAGAAATATATGTGTCAGTGAGCAAATTTTATTTATGCTGATAAAACAGTGAGTAATTAAAATAGCTTAAATAGTTCAAAGCAGACACTTTTAGAACACAATGAAGAATAGCGTTTATTTTGCAACATACCGTCATGAAAGGAAATATATCATAGAAGTAAAAAAAAAATAATACTGCTTTCATGGGTATGGTTTTTATTTTGAAATGCCTATTAAAAGCAATGGTTAGGGTCTTCCTTTGTCTCCAGTAATATTTTGTCATGGTAAAACGTGATTATTCTAATATTGTTTTAATTACAGAAAGTTAAACAATTTTGATAGGTTCCATTTAGCCAGAAGTTTATCCAAGACAGAAGCGTACTGATGATAACTGCATATTTATACAGTGCATTGCATCCAGGTAGATCCCCGAACCTTCCACAGACTTCTATGAACTGAACGCATCCACACTCCTCTTGTGCAAAAGCCAATGCCAAACATCTGTTGTAACTCTGGGGTGACACATTATGGCTTTTTTTAAGGCTCAGTGGTGCTTCTCAGCAGCCAGTGGTTCTGATTCAAGGAAGCACATAAGCATGGGAAGTGAAAAGTAGTTTGATTTGGATTTATTTTTTTGTAAATTAGCTATAATTCTGGCTCACATGTGCTTACCTTATGAGAGATGAGCATAATGGCTTATGATAATAAAGTGCAGATGCAGGATGAGTAGTCCTTGTTAATCAAACTTTTTTTCAGCTGTATCCAGCAATGAACTTTGCACAACCTTGTTTTTCCCCACTGTGTACAAAACATAGCAGCAGGTAACAGAAAACTAGAAAACTCTCTATTATGCCACAGTATTAGTTTTAAAAATACATTGGAATGATGACTGCAGTATAGTTAGCACCTGTCAGGCTGCAATCCATACCTGTCCTTTTGAAAAAGAACTCAAAGTGCCATGGCTTTTTTTGTGTGTCAAGGAATGAGTTAATGGTTGAACTGAGAAAGCCTGATCACCGGGGTTGCTTGGGAGGCAATTATCTGACAAGCTGGCAAAGATGAGAAATACCAGAACAGATCTGCATCTAATTGAAATCACTCAGATCTGATCTTAAGATAAACAGTCCTAGGATTTTTGGAAACTATTTTATTGATTGTGTTCTTCCCATCAGTTGTGTTTGTTTGTACCTGTTAAAGATGTGAACATGTTTCCTGTAGTAACAGATTTACTTAGCGACTCATCAGCTAGGGATTTCTCTGTATGCCTTTGCTTGATATTAACTCACATCAGATGGGAATTAAAAAAAAAAAAAACAGAAATGGAGAGAGAGAAATAAATTCAATAGGTTTCTGGATGTTTTAAAGAAATCAGTGATTGGTTTTGTTTGAAG
Organism: Chroicocephalus ridibundus; assembly: GCF_963924245.1. Taxonomy (NCBI): domain Eukaryota; kingdom Metazoa; phylum Chordata; class Aves; order Charadriiformes; family Laridae; genus Chroicocephalus; species Chroicocephalus ridibundus. The sequence continues at coordinate 86,647,409 of NC_086286.1, forward strand.
TACAGAACCATATTTCATTACGTTCTGGTTGTTTGTGTGCTGGCTGTGACATATGATGGCTCGGTCATGTAGCTCAGATGATTAAAAGGCTACTTTTAGTTTGGACCTATTTTAATGGGGTATCTGATAGGACTATTTTGTCGAGATGATAGATTAATTCAGATTTTTCTCCCCCACACAAATCCTATGTTCAGTCTGTTCTACAGTCATTCTGAAATTACCTAAAGTTAGAAGAAAATTTCTGGAGTACAGAATCACAGCCAGCTACTGAACAGTGTGGAAAGAGCAATGAGGCAGAGAGCACTGAAAGCAATGGGGCACCTTAGTGAGCCTTTAACAAGCCCTAAGTCTGCTAAGCAAGCAAATTAATTTGTTTAAGACTACAAAGACCCATTTATTCTGTAAGTTATACTGAATAATAACCAGATTGAGTCACATTTTGATTTTACTACACTGTTGTAATCGATTCATTTCTGGCTCAGTTTTGATAGTTTCTACTTTTGTCAGGCTTCATCCTATGAAAAGTCTAGAATGCCAAAAAAAACCCATCAAACTGACCCAATTCTGCCCTCTCTTCCAGCAGAAACGGATACTGAGGTACAGAAGTTTATTTTTCATTTCTGGGACAAGACTGTGAAAGAGAAATTTGCCTTTGTGAATTAAGCCATGGGCAGATTGATTCATTTCATCCTGTCAGTATTGAATATTGTTGCTGTTTTAGTTGAAAGTTTGCAAAATGCTAGCTTTGCATGGGCAGGTGGCTAGGGAAGTGATCCAAAAATAATGTAAATTGAAAGTGTTTGGTTTAATGTATTTTCCTGTTTGTTTGTGGGTTGTTTTTTTGTTGTTGTTTTTTTTTTTCCCCTTTAAACAAAGCAGAACAAAACAAAAGAAGCTTTGGACTAAATGTCAGCAGAAGATTCATTAGGGGGTAGCGACACAGCTAGCTGTGAGCTGCGGGGGTGCAGGGAGGTGGCTGGTGGCGTCTCTCTCGCTGTCTGAAGGCAGGACTAAAATCCCGGCAGTACCAGCAGCTGGTTTGCTGGTGACATTGTCGCCATGTCTGGCTGCTTTCATGGAGGAAGCCTAGCAGGTACTGGGAATCTGGTGTTCTTGCTTGGAGCTAGTTGATGTTGTTCCTGATTAACCTCATCTGTAAAGGGTGAGGTCTTCAAGAGCAGATATTTGGTTTTTTTTGGCCCATTCTGTTGTTTAGAATAATAGATAATTTTCACCTCTGGACTCTGGGCCTCTGTAGAAATAGTCTGTATGGATCCGAGTTCATTCTGTATTGCGTTGTCAGCATAGCTGTGATTTTCTTTGACAGTTACATCAGTGGGGAAGAGAAGAACAGAATTAGGTATGAAAAATTGCTTTGTTCTCTGTAGTTTCTAGAAGAAGTCTTTGAAGCTGTAGTGTGAAATCTCTAGCACATCTGTAGATGATTTATACTAATAAGGACTAACCAGCAAATCTGTGTTGGAGAAAATAATATTGAAAGAAAAAAGCACAAAAAATCAATTGTATGAGGAGACAGAATATTTAGTTCTGAGTCATCTTCCCTAATCAGTAGAAAAATGGATTATATGACTAATAAAGAATAACCTGAAAGAGAACAGTTAAACCATGTACCATTTTGTTGGACAGATCGGAAATACTGTAAATAATCCACCAGTAATGAAATATGTGATTTTACAACAAAAGAAAAAAAAATTGCCATATGGGGAAAAAGAATCTCAATAAAACATATCACTTTATTCTTTTGTATACTAACAAGGCTATCCGTTTGGCTTTTTGTTTTAAAGTCAGTAACATAATTTATTCCACCCACACAAAGCACTGAACTGCTTAAAGCACCTGCTGTCAAACTGAAGCCTGGGGATATGTCCTAGAAGAGAGGGAAGGGGAAGGTGTGTTGACGAGGAGGGACTGTGGACAGGTGAGGAGATGCAATCTGAGGGCACGATTGCGGGCAGGGGCTGAGCTTGAGGATGGAGATGTTTCTCAGCTTCTACCCTGTACTTCGGAGTGCCAGGCAGTGGATGTCTCAACAGGTGGATACAAGTGTAAAGCAGGAGTTTTCATCACTGTGGTAGGCATATCATTTAATGGTTTGCATACCACAGCAAAGTGGTATCTGAGTGCTGTGCAAATAGTGGGTGTCTCGGCCAGCGTGTGGTGGGTGGCTGGGAGCTGCCATCGCTAATAACACAGGATCACACGGGCATCCTTGGTTTGCACAACAAATTCTTTACTTAGGGCTTTGCCTTTGTTTCATAAAGTCAATAATGCAAATGCATGAGAATGAAGGTGAGGCCCGACCTTGTCCCCTTGAAGCGACTGGGGGATTGTCTTTGTCTTTCATAAGAGCTAAGGCCTACTTCCTGCTCCTGTTTTGTCTTTCTCATAACAGTTTTCAAAGCGCCTTTCACACACAAAAATGTAAGCCGTTTGAATAGATTAAATATCAATGGTAAATGTTGTGGAAACACCTTTCATAAATAACAAAAAAAGAAGGGCTCGTTTGTAAGCACGGCCATATTGTTATTTAGTGAAGGAGAATAAGGTGCGTTCTCTTCCCTGCTGCTGCTCCTCTTTCTCCTCGAATGGCAGAGGGTGTGACAAAGGTTAGGTTTTTGTACTGCCCATACAAAAGGCTTTACTGTGTTTCATACACACGGCAAGAGGCAGGAACTGGGTAATGTAATTTTAGGGAAAAAAAAAATACAATTTAAATTTACGATCTGGACCTAAGGCGATTGAGCTCTGTGCTTCTCATTAAGCAAGTTGGAATGTCTCTTTTCTCTCCCCACCATCCCTAAGCGCCTGCAAAACTGGAAATTAAAAGATGAGTTCACTAGAAGAAGAACGGTTCCAAATCTGAGAATTTACTTTTTTTTTTTTCTTTTAACTTCTTAACCTTTAGACAGGCTTGCATAGTTCATGTAGATGAAATTAATCGGATCCCCACAAAATCAAGAATGTCTAAAATCATCATTATTCTTTAATGTCTGTGTTTGCATCTGTTCAGTCTCTGAAATGTAGTTGTGTCATCTTTTCAAACTATTTTCCACAACTGCAAGAACTAGAAGCCATTTTTTTTTCTCAAGATAGAGTTTAGATGGCTGTTCAGAAACAACAATAGCAACAAATCCATGTGATTCTTACAACTGGAATTTAAAATAGATTATCAATTAATTGCCTTAGGATTAAGAATAAAAAATAAATAAATAAAAAAATTGGCAACTTCATATACTCAAGCATATTTGATTCTGAAGTCCACATGTTAAAGCCCATAGTTAAAACAACTGCAAAGTTCTTTTTTCATATCCGGTCAGATCAGTTTGGGATTCTTTTGCTGGTTTTGTAAAACATGCTTTTAGTCTTGATGAATCAATGTATCTCAAAAGCGTAAGCCAAGGGTCCTAGTTCATCTCATACACCAGCAACAGGACTGCTTTGGAAGCTGTGATAGCATAATCATAATGACTTCAAGTAGCTTTTACCCGTATAAAACCATTGTAGGCAAAGTGTCTCAAAGTGTGGGAGAATGTGTACTTGTTGCATAGGTGTAATCAAGGACATTATTTAACTTGTGGAAACACTGTTTCCACTGATGAGGAATGCCCAGAAGAGAAGTCCCTTGGGGCTTTGAAAGTCGGTAAGTAACGACTTAGTTTGTATTTCTGGTGAATAGCAAAAACATCCTTTTTCTTGCAAACTAAGTTTATTTGCTGCAGAATTCACCAAGCAGACCGTTAAGCATGGACTGTTCTCTTTCTCCCGTATGACTTCTTGCTACAGCCTGCCTGTATAAAATACCCTCAATGGCCAGACTGCAGAGGACATTGAGCACACGAGGTCTGGCTCTTTCACAGCTCCTTGCGTGCAGCACATCAGGGAGCACAGGACTTGCATTCCAATGTCTTCGTAATTGGAGTCTCCCTATGGGCAAAATTTAGGTTAAGAGCAAGGAAATATCCTTCTACACTGAGCAGCAGAAGGTTTCTGGTCAGGGCACACCTGTTCCTCCATGCTGAAGAGGGCGGGATAAAACAGGAATTGTTGGTGAAGAACAAGCATGTCAAGGGGAATCTAGGTTTAAAAGTGATTTAAACTAAACAGGAACAAGTCTTATTCTGTTTGCATGGATTTAATCAGGAACAACTGCATGTGAAGACCGCAGTGATCCTCAGCTTGCAAATCAGATGTTTAGCTATGAGTTGCAATGTCTGGCCTCTTTACCACTGACTGCTAAATGGGAATAAATTGTTGGATAAGCAATACCGACCTCATTATTTCAGAACTGTTTTTCATTGCGTTTTCTACTTTGCGTGTAATTTTTTACTTCCACTTAAGTAATGCACAGTGCTCGCGGTATACAGCCCTAGAAGTTTACAGCCTTGCTGCTGCTGCTCATTTATGTTATGACATCTAACCTTCCTGGAACGATCAGCTCCTGCTCTGCCATATTAACTAAAATGTTCTGTCCTGGTGATACTCCATCATTCACTGAATTTCTTTTTGCCACTGGGGAGAAATAGAGAGGGTAACTTTTAACTCTGTGCTAAAACTAAAGTGCAGGAATTCAGTAAAGTTATGCTGGACTATAAAATAAGTCTGAATTTGCCTCATTGTGTGAAGTGTCTCTTGCCAGCTCTTGCAGTGTTATCATGAGCTTTATGCCTACTTGCTGCTGTACAGTATCAGCTCTTGCAGAACTATATTTCAGTTTTCTTTTCTTGAATTTGTTAGAGGGTAAGCTGTCAAATACTTCTGATGTTTGACAAGTGCTGCATAGTTAAGGATACTAAAAGAAGATAATAAGTGATAAGGCGCAATCAAAAAAGGGAAATGGAAATGGTCATTTTAAAGACCCCAGAGCAAATAAGTAGATATTGACCTCCTGTTGTTAACCTTTCTGTATGCCCATCGTTCATTAGGCAGGGAGTTTAAATTTTTTTGTTGAGATGTGATTTTCATATGCGGGCTATTTGTTTGGGGCTATGTGAAAGTCTAAAGTAATCTGCTTACTCCAGAGGAAGAAAGTAATGCCTTCTAGGGAGTATTCTTTTAGGACTAAGAGAATGTCTTTCTATTTTTGTCACAAAGCTATCACCTACAGTGCACTTCAAGCCTGAAGGGGATCATCTCGATGGAGGGAAAAATGGTTGTTCTTTTATTACTAAAACACAGAGTATTATGATTGTGCCCGTCCTTGCTGCTGCACAGAGGCATCCCATTTAAAGTCATTAAAAACTCATTGATACATTTATTCTCACCACAATGCACTAATAGCATTCAAAGCCATTAGCAGCTGGCTATTGTGCATTTGCAAAAAGTTGCAGTGCTAGGTCAGCACGCATGCTACTTTTCTGTGACAAATGAACAATATTAACATATCAGGCCAGAAACAGATTAAACATATTTATAACATCAGCTTTCTGTCTTACATTTTACTTTTTTTTTTTTCCTCTTGCTACAATTCTGAGAAAGGTGCTAATTAGTGTATCATATGGGTATAATCATTTTACATTATTATTTTCAATTAGAAATAATGATTAAACGTAGTTTGACAAACTTACATAATGAAGCAATGTAGTAAAAGATAACCCCTCTAACACGATCAGGAGTCTCATACTCTTTGCTGCCTCAGTAAGCACAAAGAGTTAATATAATCTCACAGCACATTGCTAGAAATTCAGAACAAACCAAAATGATATGTAATTCAGGGACAAACAAAATAATTTTCTGCCTATTTGTAGAATGACCCCTTTTAATTTGGCCACTGGGACAACTAATAAGTTCCTAAAATCATAAGCTTTGCATGAAAAACATCACTTCCTACAAAATATTCCAATGTATGCGAGTTTTTCTGCCCCCACGGCTGATTTGCATGAGATAGGTTCATCCATGTTTCCATGAAAATGAATGCCAAACCTCCTGCTGAATTTATTTATCAAATGTTGCATAAAAACTGAATGCCGTGTTCTGTTCAGCTATTCCCACTGGGTTTTCATTGGCGGAAGTTAAAAGGTGAATTTTGGCCTTGCTGAAGTGAATGACATGAATCTTAGTTTAATTCGACCAGGAGTTGACCCAAAGTATTCTGCTTATTACTTCATATTCATTTCCATGACAGCTAATTGTGAAGTCACAAAGCAGAAGCATTGTAGGTGAGACAGACATCAAGAGGAGGTACATTTCTAAGCAACATAGATAATGATTTATTTTAAACAGGTCCTGTAATAAAAGAAAATAAATGGTGGAAAATCAGTGATGTTTAAAAGTATTTCACAACTTGCTGTTAGAAAGAGTTGGTATTTTTATGAGGTAGTGGGGAAAATGAACAGGAAGATTGTCAATTTCTTCACTATTTTTAGCATAATTACAGTGAATATCTACACGTGCCACTTTGCTATACTAAATTTTGAGCTGAATGCGCAGGGCACTGACCGATGCAGGATCAAGATTTCTCTTTCCATTTTGATTCCAAAAGTGTTGTCCACTGTCACAGGAGAAGTGAACTTAATCAGACGTGACTTGACTTTACATCTGCGCAGGAGGTTATCTCTTGTAAAAGGGTAGACTTGTGAATGAAACCTTTGTCTTCAGCTTCCTTGTAATCCTGCGGTACAGTTGAGCATGTTAGCTCAGTTGGAATAATGTGCTGATTTTCTAAAGATGAAAAAGAATTTTAACCCCTTTCCTCTTTTTAAGTTTTCAATTCTATACTTCCTTAGATTTCACACTACCTGCCTTGGTTTTAGCAACTCTGATTTCAGTCTGTCACCTTCCCTGGCTAAATATAAAAAATTATACGCTCCTCTCCTTGAAGGAGAATATTCAAGAAATGCTATCCCGGTGAGAGTGCTGTTTTGTACCAGCAGGGATTCTTTTTTCCTGTCATTTTCTTAATTCAGTCTCTGTTTCAAATCTTTATCAGCACCTGTCCTTTTAAGGAAACAGATTAAAATGTTTCAGGGTAAATGGAGGATTGATCTGGTGTGAACGTACATCTTCTGTGCTTTTACGATGCATGCAGCTATGAACAGGGATACCACGTGCTTTAACATTTTCACTGAGTCTAACTGCTTTGCTTCCTTGCCTTTGTGCCTGCTGATGTTAGTTCTCCTTGCATCCTATTAGGCATAGATTAAATGTATATTTGAAAAGAAATTATTTATTTTGTTGTTTGGTTGTTGTCTTTGTTTTTCCTTTTTTTTTTTTTTTTTTTTTTTTTTTTTTTTTTTCAGAAAAGTGAGCACGTGAGTCTGTTGTATGAAATGTTGGATCATCCAGTCAGTGCTGGAGAGGGTTTATCTGTTAGGAGACTATGGAGGTATACAAGGAACAAATACTAAAGATATTTGGTTTAATAAAATGATAACAACATTCTGAAATATTGCGAAATGTATTGCTGTAGCTCAAATATATTGATGACTGTCTGAGTAGGTTAGAGATAAAAGCAGTAGACATGCATTTGCTCTGTTTGCTCTCATTTAATTTCATCATAGTGAGTCACATAGGCATCAAGATTTATATGCGTCTGATAAGTAGTCGGGATAGAGAGTGCTAATGATGGTTGTAATGCTTTCTAGAATTCTATTTCTTCTGACTTTGGTTGACATTGTGACTCTAAATACTGCAGGCTCTGTAAATTAGAAAGTGGAAGACAGAGGAGGGGAGAACCTGCCTCAGAATTCACACCATATTCATCAATATTTAGTCATCCATAGGTTGATTTTTTTAAATTTATTTATTTTTTTTCCCCTGTGTGTCTGAGCAGTCAGAATGCATGGTGCTCCTCAGGGAATATTTATCAGATTAGAGTGTGCATTTATCAGGAGAAATTCAGGGAAAGTAAGGCATAAAACATGCTGAGGTTTTGTTTTTTTTTTCTACATACAAGGAACTTATAACATTTATCCTTCAAAGAAAACCCTTTTCATCAGTGATCAGTGCGGAATGGAGAGAATTGGCTGAGTCTTACTGATTCACATGGGACAACTGTCTCTAGCCCAATCTGTTTATGCTGATGGCCCTAGCACTGACACGACAGATGCTTGGAAAGCTGCTGTCTCTACTGCCACTGTTGTTGACACCATTGCAAATTCTTAAAGGAAAGTTGCAATGAGTCTTAATCTGGTTGAAAAAAAGGACCCGCAGTAAAAACAAGGCAGTCTTTTACAGCCTGATCCTATGGGATCTCTCTTGCCATCATGTGCTTTTAGACGGTCTTAACTATAGGTATTGTAGGTTGAAGGGCTCTTTAAGTGGCTGTGGTGTTGATTAATAGAATTCAGAATATTGCAAAGTGTTTACACATCTCTTACCATCTTCATTGATATGACTTGGGTGTCTGCTCCTGTTGTAGCAGTGGTCCTTAGAGGAACTGCTTTTCCAGGACATGAACAAAGACAGGAGTGACAGTATTGCAGCCAGAAAAAACATGGAAAAAGATAGCTATGGGCAATTTCCACAGCTCTTAATAAGTAGCAAGAGCAAGTATAGCACACAAAATCAATAAAAGCCCCTTGTCTATCTACCCCCTTACCTCCACAACCCTCTCCTGAAATCCACAAGAAAAAAGATTCAGGAATAAAGCATTTATCTTCAGTGTGCCTGTCTGTTAGGTATATCCTGTGGCTGATAGTCTCTTTTCCACTTTATCGTTTTATGCTTGCTTTGGTGGAGCTGTAGAGAACAGAGTCAGTTCTTCCATTTAATTCTATCAGCTGTTAGAAAGTATTCTCTATCCTATTGATATTTTCCTTTGAGCAGTTTAAATTCTTGTGAAATTGCACAGATTTTACTGAAGGCTGTTGTTGATGTTTAGTGTGTTAATGCCTAGATGTTTCAACCAGACTCAAGAAATCAGTTGATTCCGAGGTGCTACTGTCTACACACTGAGTGGGAATGTATTCCCCTTTGCTCCTATTGTTCATTATTTACCCAGAGAAGACAGAGAAAACAAAAGAAATTAAATGAGTTGGCTGCAGTCACAAAGCTGTTAAGTGCCACTGTGGGGAATGGATACAAATTTCAACTTGGTACCCTTGTAGCAATGCTACTTCTAAATAATTTTCTTCTATGAAGAAGACTGCTTAGCCTGCAAAACTGGCCAAATACCTGTTGCAGTTAATAGAGTAGTAGAATAAAATCTCAAAATGAAATAAAATTGGGTGTGGATTTGGTCCACTTCTACTTTTACCTCTGCTTAAAACAGAACAGAGGCCATAAAACCTAAATTTTCAGGCTTTACCGTACCTCATCATGATTAATGAAAGTTGAAACTGAGTAGAGTCTTCACCTTTCTGCAGCTTTTCCTATGAAATCTACTTCTAATTTGATGGTTATCATAGGAAAGAGAAAGATACAAAAATAAGCATTAGGCTTATAGACATTTGAATAAATTAATTTTGAAGAAAAGCCAGTATTTTGAGTTTTGCTCACGTCTAAACATATGCAACCAGCTGGAACAATGTATGAAAAGAACAACTAAGCTTCTCTTTTTAAACACTTTTCATGATGCGACGTAAGGACATTGTACATATATTGTTGTCGACTCAGTCACTTCAGAGTAAGGGCCTATGAAGACAGACCCAGTGAAAAAGTATGTTATGTTCCCTAGTTAAAATTGGCAGACAGGTTCGGTACTCAGTGCCAGGAAGTCAGGCTGAAGAAGACAAGGTAGTAAGATGCTGGAAAGCCCGTAAGAATACAGATTCTCTGATATGAAAATGAGAAGATAGATGAGATAGATAGTCATCATGACAATGAGTTATAATGGTCATCTTCTTTCAAGGAATAGGTACTTCAATGAAAATTTACCTGAGTTCATTGAAAATGTAAAATAATTTTATTTAAAGAAAATGACTGCAGTTTTAATCTGATTTTTACACTAGGAGAAAATTAAGGAGATAATGCAGATGCATGGGTTGTCAAATGTTATGTTATTCTTTTATGCAGAAAAATTGCCTTTTCCCATCCCACTGAAGTATTTAAGCATGGCTACAGCCTTAATAAAGTAAACCTAAAACCCACAGAATTAAGACAACTCTCCAGAAATTTAGGAACTAAAAGCAGCAGAAGTTTGCATTACTTGTTTGACCTTCAAGAGAACATCAGTGCAATCAGTCTTCTAAGTTTAACAGAACTGGTATAAAACTTAAACAGGAGACATAAATTTTGCTGCATATGCAAAGAGCTGCATGTAAATGGACTATATACCTGTCAAATCTTTAGCTGAACAATATAGACTGAGATAATACCAAAAGTCAATCCCTTCCTGAAGTTTTGTGTTATTGGATTTGATTTATGGGTAAAACCACATAAACCCTACCTAATCTTCTTGCATTCTGAGTCTGTCTGAGGTTTGTCTTTGTCCCCTGTTCTCTTCTGATTTTCTCATCTGAAAGAGGTGTTTCACTTTTTTATATAGGTGGGAGCTCCTCATCTAGCAGCATGACTTGGCATTTGTTGCCTTCGTTCTTAAGGTTCTGAGATTTTGGTTTTTTTGGGGGGATTGTTTAGATTAGTTATGGTTTTTTTTAAGCAGAACAGATCGTAAGTCTGCCAATCTGTTACAGAGTGTCACAAAGAGAAAAGGAGTATTTTATTTTCATATGTCAGTGGACGTAAATAAAAATGCTATGTGCTTAAGCACTGTCAGGAACAATTTATATTAAGTTTTAGGACAATTACTATACGATCGATTAGACTACGGGCTTTGCTGCCAAAGGATGTTGTAGAAACATCATCATGGAAAAGGTCAAGAATCTGTATTTCTAAATTGTACAGCAGTAGCCCTTAATTCTGCAAATCAGCTACGGCTGACGGAAAATTTTATAGCAGCTTCACTACAAATAAAAAGCAGAGGCTGTAAGTGCAAATAAAAAGCAGAAGCTGTAAGTGAATTCAGTATTAAAAAAAAAAAAGAAAAGAAAAAAGAAAAGAAAAAAAAAGAAAAAAGCAATCAGTACAGCAACCCTAGCATTACCTATTTTCACATTAAATTCCATTTCTTTTTCCACTAGCTCCCATTTTCAGACTTTGATGAAACAGGTTTTTTTTGATTGCTAATCCACAAGACGTGCTACCTTCAGGACTGAAGGAGGATGAATGAAAATACAGCACAACGTATGGGCTGTTTGAAACCTCTGGTACTACTGGAAAAGCATAAGTGCAGAGGACAGATGGGAGGATATATTGGTTTAAGTCTATCCAGAGATACTTGTTGAGAACCTTACTGGTTTAAAACCAGTATGCCTGCAGTGCTGATATACATTTGGGCTCATTCTTGCAAAAATGTACTATAAAGTCACCCTGTGTGACACCAATGTCAAATGTGCTGTGGATACACATAGTCAAAACCTGTCCCTGCATTTGAGAAAGATTCCAGTGAGCTTTGTGTTCCTTTTACATCTTAGAGCTCCTTGCTTTGAATAGAATTTTGTTTTATTTTGACAAAGTTATCAGTAATTATCGAACATCTTAAAAGCTGAAGATTAAATGCAGAATAGAGTTTTGGCCACTTGTAGACCTTATAGCACAAGGAAACCAGAAGGACACAAAAACGCACAGAAGTGCCTATGTAATTCAACATGAGAATTAGCGGCTGGGCAAAGGAATTGTCACCTTTTGTAGTGCGGGAAGTAGAATGTTAATTAGAAATTCTCAGATCCCCCAGAAGTGTCCATAACTAATGCTTTTTGCAGCTTCATGCATATAGTGGCAAAACCCCCAATATATGGCTTTTACATCTGCTGTTTCAGTGATGTCATATGTTAGTTTGTTCCAAAGTTTGAAGAAAGATGAGAATAGAAAGGCAAATAGAGGATTTTTTTTTCTTTTAAGAATCAATGTGTACTTGATAAAGTCTTCAGTAACTCAGCTTTCTGCAGTCACTAATAACTGAGAATGTTTACTTGTTCTTGGCTTCACCCAAACCATTTGCTACTCCTACCATTGGTTTTTGGATGCATAATAGGCCAGTAGAGAGGGTTATGTCATTGAAATATGAATGCTGGTCAAGCATGCACATGTGTACATTCATGCCCACAAACATAGATGTGCTCACGTTGTTCGTGTAGAACTAAGGTTCTTCAAATCTGTGTTCTATCTATACTGCTGCTGTAATGCAGCAAATTTCCAGCTAACATTTGCATTCATATCAAATTAATTTTCATCATCTTCCACATAAATGTCATCATAGCCTAATACAGTCATAAACAACTTAACTTCACCAGTCTCTTATTTTGAATTTAGATAACTAGTTACAGTACACTAGTTCTCTACTCAATGGCTCAGATATGCCAACCTCAGCTTGATATCTCCTTCCCTGTAGGCATACATTACTCATTTCAGTTCAGTCACTGAGACTTTGTGTGGCAAGCTATAAAAAGCTCTACAACGCTATGTATATGGATCTATTTGGTACTTGATAGAGGCAGGTCCGATAGAGAACTATGAATAATCTACTCTTCTCATTTCTCATCGCTACCCACCTATCAAAGGATGCTAGATAAACTGCTTGCATATGAAAACAGGAGATATTTTATGAGGCTATGCAGTTGGGTGCCATTTGAGGATTACTGGTAATTTTTATGACTGAATGCTTTATATGTTGGCATGTCAGGATAAGTAACTGAGAGCAGGATTTATTTTGAAGCTGTCGCCTGGAGAGCCATTCCATTGGCCATTTGCAAGAGCCTGGGATTGGGTTCATAAACATTGTTTGTCTGGTCTTGTTTGAGGTGGTGTGTATATAGTATGCAAGACATCTGTGTGGGCTGGCAGACGTGATACAGGAGTCACAGAAGACCTGTACCCCTTTGGACCATTAGGTGGGGACCTGACAGGATAGCCTTTCTCAGGCTGGACTAGGCAATTGCATTTAGGCAGCTCAGAACTGAGTCCTGAGTCTCCATAGACTCCAATGAGAGCTTAGCTACTCATTACACATGCAAGAACTTCAGTGACACTGAAATTTAGGTGTTGTAATCTTGGGAGAAATCACATCCTGAATATTAAATCTGTGGCCCATTGTCAGCTAGGCAGCGGAGATCAGGGGATTAATTTGGACGACTTCTCTAATAATATTCCTGCTCTGTATCACATTGCTGCAGTTTCTGTAGATGTTTCCCTCCCTATAGCCCCTTTTTCCTGCTGAAGTCCTCATGGCAGACTCAGGATGCCCAGATCCCAATCTGACTTTGTATTTGAATCCAGTGTCAGAGTTGGCCAACCTTTTTCTTTTGTGTAGCTTTCCTGTCACTGTCTCAGAGGGGACCCATTTGAGATCAGTAGGTCTGTTGGACTAGTGTGCTTGCTGGTGATAAGGAGCTGGGTTGTGTAATGGAAATTCGTCTGGCTGAGCAATTAGAAAACTTGGGAAGAGAAGGGGGGGAACTGACCCTGACTAAGGACTGCATGCCTGTTTTGTTTTCCATTGCTCAGCCCCATTCCTTGACTCCTAGTGGACTTCCACAGCCACTCTACTCTGAATTTGTTCCATCTTTGTTTTTCTTATAAAATTAACTTTAGTTAAAGTTTAAATATATTTGTGTTTTTATCATTCAGAAAAAACATTAATATTTAATGCAGAAAATTGCAAGAATGGGGAAAAAAGGACAGTGGTACTAGGAGACCAGTATTCTTTTGGGTAGTGTAGCAGAACTGAAGAGGGAAATGTATTAGAGCCCAGGGAGATATTAGGGAATGCTTTCTATCAGTGACAATACCTGCTGTCCCCTGGGCTATTGCCATGACTTTCACGCCTTCTTGAGATATGTTTTATTTCTTCCTTGGCAGTCCATCCTTTTGAGAATGAATGAATGATTTTTGAATAGACCTGCCTAATTGAAAGCTTTAAATTCCACCCTAAGTGGAAAACTGAATTCTGCCATGGGCTGTGAGGGCAATTCCCTAACATGGAGAGAGTATTTCTTCTGGGAACTGCCTAATTGAAAGCCTTAAATTCCACCCTAAGTGGAAAACTGAATTGTACCATGGGCTGTGAGGGCACTTCCCTAACATGAAGAGAATTTCTTCTGGGAGCTGCATACATGTTATGTAAGGACAAACTGGTTCCCATTGCCTGTTACTGAACTTTATATAAATCTGCTTTTTCTCCCCCTGCTTCTGTAAACCAGCTTTTATTATCTTTGTTTTTCTTTTTTTTTCCTGTTTTCTTTTTTTTTTTTTGTTTGTGACTATAACAACTTGCTGCCTTCATTATTTCTGTTTCAGAGTCTTGCTCTTTTTCAAAGAATTGTGTAGTTTCTTGAGCACTGAGGAACCAGCATCTATAAATTTGTCTTTCTAACAAGCTACACAGAGCCTCTTTGAAGAATTACTTGCACAGAAAAAAAATCATTTGAGTTGCAAATTGTTCAAAATTAGGACGCTGAGTCAGTTCTACGTGTGTTAGATAATTTATGTACTGATTTGTCAATCAAAGCCAACAATTAAAGCTTCTCCAAATGAAGAATTCATGTTTTCCCCTTGTGATAGTGTCACTAGCAAGGAGCATGGAACAATAGGAGTGAATCTGCAAAGCAAAATAGTTAGTCCTGAGGGCTTGATGTCCATACTAAATACATTTTTGGGGGGTTTATTTGGAGTAGGCCTAATCTGATCCAATTGTGGTTGGAGTGTGTTAGTTTCACTCTTCAAGCACATCTTATGGTTATTTTCCTCTGAAAGCAAACCAGTTCACGTGCTCTGAGATGACTCTGATGTGAAGCAAAACATGGTAAGCAGGGATGACTGGGAAATCACTTAAAAAGTGCACTCTGGATCCAAACAAAGTGCTAATGGGGATGCATTCATGTTATATTAGCATTCTTTCTATTCCCTCTCAGTTTTTAAAAGTTGAAACACAAGACACAAATACATAACAATAATGAAAAACACAAATAGGAATTCTAGGTTTGAAAATCCTTACAAGTTTTGTGAATGCCTTGGAGTATCGTTATTCTTGGAATAACCTGACAGCCAGCCAGATACAATGGGGATTGTTCACGTGTCTATGCTGTAGTCTCTGCTGTGACATACCCAAGCTGCTATGAAGTCAGTGACACCTGCACATAGCCCCTGCAATGGTTGGTGTTTGGAATGTGCTATTTACTCAGCTTCTTGGGCTTTTCAAAGCCACACAAGAGTAGTTTTCTGCTGTTTCTGCTGTGGCATTACTGTCAGCATTACACAGGTTCAGTGTTGGTGTGGCTGTACGTGTGCAAGCTACGGCTATGTAAGGAATTGTGTGGAAACAGGCACTATATATACTTTCTCAAAAGAAATAAAACTTGCTTTAACATTCAGGTGAATAGTCACTTGGATGAACTCTGGTAGTTTATGAAAATAATTTGATAGATTCATGAAAGAAAAGTCTGTCAGGGGATATTAAGCAAAGAGATGGAGATGGTTGATAGTTCACGATTGCTAGTGCCTGGTTGTTGGATGCAGGTCCCCTCTGCCTCTGCCCCGCTCTTTCTTTCCTTCTGTAAGCACCTGGCACAGGTCATGGCCAGAAACAAGCCAGTGGTCTAGGTGGACCTTTGATCATCCTCATTTGCCTTGTCTTTATTGCATGATTCAGGTCATCCATAGTCCAAGACACCCGTTACTTTGGTGGGTTTGGATCAAGCCCTCAGGGCTGTAATTGCTCAGATGAGTAATGGCACTGAGTTTTTGGAAATTTGCAGAGAACTATGATTGCACACAGTTCCAGTGAACCTGGGCATTGTACGTGCACAGAGCTATTCACTTAGGAAGTTTAAAGGATTAAATGTAATAGTAGTGTACACTGAAACAGAAAGTGTGATAATCTTAGCTAAAGAGCTTGATTAGATGGCAGAAGCAGCACAGAAGTTCACAGCACTTTCAGTGAAAAAATCTTTTGTATGGTTAGTTGAATATCCTTTTGTATTTTCCAGCAAAAAGGAAGTTCAACATTTTAAGATTACTCCATGCTGGCTCCATAAAGCTTCCTTGGGTATCTAGCTCCTTTGTTTTGCAGTGGGGTTTAATCATTTGCAGAAAATGCTTGTTATATCATACGCTCTTCAACCATGCACGTTATCCCTTAATTATATACGACTAAGCCCCTCTTGACTATAAGACATGTTGTTTGTTCAAACGCACTTACAAATCCATTTTCTTATCAGTTCTTTGCTGAACATTTACACAACGGGGTACTGTTTAAATATGAAAATAAACCTTTTTTAAAAAAATTGTTTGACCCACCCACCTGGCCTCCATCTGTGATTGTTCTGTCTCTGCAATCTGTTGTCTGCTTTTCCTCAGCGTGTCCTTTATCTTTTTGGATGGCTGCTATCTTTGAGCGGCTTTATTGCCCCTCCCTATTTTCTCTGTGCTTAGTAGAAAGTGACATTTCCAAATCATAAGGATCAGCCAGGCAGATTTGATACGCTCACTGTTATAAGACACACTTCTGCTCAGAGTATGCAATTAGTAAAGACAACTTCATTTCACAGTATCACAACTCATGCTGTACTATTTGGAATTAAAGCATTGTGTGAATCTGGGAAGTTTTCTCATAAAAACTTGTAGCAGATAAATCTGTCAGAGTTAGCATGTTTTTTCTTACCACAGACATACTGAAGCAAACCCAGAAAAAAGTTTCTTCATGTTTTATTCCAGTTCAGTTTCGTATCAGTGAATTACTACGGTAATGCTTTTCCTTTATATATATTTTTTTTTTTCGTTAAAGGGGAGCTGTGTGTTTGTAATCTCTTAATAAATAGATACTCTAATCTTTAGATAAAGAGGTTAAATCCATTTTTATTTTGAAAGATTATAGCTAAATACTTACACAGACAGTTTAATTTTCCAGTCTACGCACTGATAAAAATTTTGTAGGCTTTAGTGAACCTGGAAGGGAATCCCTTCTTAAAGAAATCAGAGTGTATTCTTTTTTTTTTTGTTTTCCGGAAGTACTTATATTTCTTCCCATTCTAAGCCAAATGTAACTATGGAGAACAGTTGCTTTTTTGCATTAAAGTTCATCCAAAAGCACTGCAATGGATTGATAGGCATGAGCATATTTTTCTAAGTAGGACAACCAACATTAAATGTAGGAATATCTGAGACTAATAACTATAGTTATTTTTAAGTTCTGTAGCAATGTTGTGTAGAAGTGGAGTAATTTCTCTCTTGTGGGATTTTAGAAGCCAGTCTTTTGTTTGGGTGTATTTGCCTGCTGTATAATGATGGCCTTGAGGAATGTGTTACAGAAACCCGTGAAAAATTTCTTCTGGATTAAGGCCTGGAATGGTAATGGTAGGTCATTGTCCAAAGGAAACAAAATGTGTTATTAAGTTATTTTAATTTCATTTCAATTGGAAAGCTTATAGAGATGCCTGCTTCTGTTCTATTTTATGAGTAAGCCCTCCAGATTTATTTCTTGCCAGCCAATTATTAAGCACCATTGCAGTTAAATTAAATTAAATATCCACATCAAGTTGATTGCCTCAAAGCTTCAGGAAGCCTACAGCAACAGATCCATTTGCACCACTTTACAGAGAACTTTGTCCTTGAACCATATGACACCCATCCACAAGAAGGGCCGGAAGGAGGATCCGGGGAACTACAGGCCAGTCAGTCTGACCTCGGTGCCTGGGAAGGTCATGGAACAGATCCTCCTCGGTGCCATTACACGGCACATGCAGGAGAACAGGGTGATCAGGCCCAGTCAGCATGGGTTTGTGAAGGGCAGGTCATGCCTATCAAACCTAATATCCTTCTATGATAAGGTGACCCACTTAGTGGATGAGGGAAAAGCTGTGGATGTTATCTACTTGGATTTTTGCAAAGCTTTTGACACTGTTTCCCACAGCATTCTCCTGGAGAAACTGGCTGCTCATGGCCTGGACAGGTGTACCCTCCGCTGGGTAAAAAACTGGCTGGATGGCCGTGCCCAGAGAGTGGTGGTAAATGGAGTTAAATCCAGTTGGTGTCCAGTCACAAGTGGTGTCCCCCAGGGTTCGGTGCTGGGGCCGGTTCTCTTTAATATCTTTATCAATGATCTGGATGAAGGGATTGAATGCACCCTCAGTAAGTTCGCAGATGACACTAAACTGGGCGGGCGTGTTGATCTGCTTGAGGGGAGGTTGGCTCTGCAGAGGGATCTGGACAGGCTGGACCGATGGGCTGAGACCAATGGTATGAGGTTCAACAAGGCCAAGTGCCGGGTCCTGCACTTGGGTCACAATAACCCCATGCAGCGCTACAGGATTGGGGCAGAATGGCTTGAAAGCAGCTCGACAGAAAAGGACTTGGGAGTGTTGGTTGACAGCCGGCTGAATATGAGCCAGCAGTGTGCCCAGGTGGCCAAGAAGGCCAACAGCATCCTAGCCTGTATCAGGAATAGTGTGGTGAGCCGGACTAGGGAAGTGATCATCCCCCTGTACTCGGCACTGGTGAGGCCCCACCTCGAGTACTGCCTTCAGTTTTGGGCCCCTCGCTACAAGAGGGACATTGAGGTGTTGGAGCGTGTCCAGAGAAGGGCTACAAAGCTGGTGAGGGGTCTGGAGGACAAACCTTATGAAGAACGACTGAGGGAGCTGGGGTTGTTCAGCCTGGAAAAGAGGAGGCTGAGGGGAGACCTTATCACCCTCTACAACTACCTGAAAGGAGGTTGTAGAGAGATGGGGGCTGACCTCTTGTCCCTGGTGACAAGTGATAGGACGAGGGGAAACGGGTTCAAGTTATGTCAGGGGAGGTTTAGATTAGATATTAGGAGACATTTTTTCACTGAAAGGGTTATTAAACATTGGAATAGGCTGCCCAGGGAGGTGGTGGATTCACCATCTCTGGAGGTGTTTAAAAAAAGGGTAGATGGGGCACTGAGGGACATGGTTTAGAAGTGGCTCTTGTCAGGGTAGGCTAAAGGTTGGACTCGATGATCTTAAAGGTCCCTTCCAACCTCAACAATTCCATGATTCTATGATTCTATTTAAGACTCCCCCAAAAGATCTCCCTTATTTCACAGGGGACAAAACGATTTCATGAAAGGACTTCAGATTATCTGAGTCCTTAATAGGAAACTCTCCCATTATATTTGTACCTGGACAGTTGCTGTAAGGCAGGATTTTGGGGCATCAGAAGGGAGTAATCTGTGTGAAGAGGGAATCTAAGGCATAAAGATAGACAGAACGAGTAAACCTAGTACTGTTCTCTCCACAGAAGTAAAAGAAGCTACTCAAGTTATATTTTTACTAACTTTACATTTTATTAATGCATTGATTAAGCATTGCTGATGAAAGAAGTGGTTCCACTGTTTCTCAGCCCCCTGCTCCTGTACTGTATCTTGGCAGACATTTAGTGGCTGTAGATTGAACCGGATTGAGGAACCAAGAAAACTAACAGCACAAAGTTAGTTTTACAGTAGTATGTCAGAAGGTTTTGTAAATAAGGCTTTAATAACATGTGAATGATGGTGCCTGTATAGTGAAGTATTTTTTATGTCTTGCAGAAGTAAATTGCTGTTGGGGAACTCCTTTGTCAGTGTAGGTGCATCTACATTGTGTTTTGGACATCAGTGTTGAGCCTTTGAGCCAAACCAAACTGGCTGAGTGTCCAGGCTTTTAGAGACAAGTGTTAGGTGAACTTCATGGCATCTTGGGAAGGAAAACTTGACCTGGCGTCCTCCAGCTGGCCTGAGCCAACACTGTCCCACCCATGCCTGCTCATGGTTGGGGTCAGGCGGGTAGGTCAACACATGGAGTCTCCTGGAAAGTCTCAGAGGGGCAGATCTCAGGCTGTAGGCAGCCTGAGAAGTGCCTGGCTGAATGCATTTGCTCTTCCTGTGGTAGCATAACCCGTCTGTCCCCCACAGCCATGGGACTTGTCCGTTGAGGAGCTGCTCTGAAGGATGAGGGGGAAGTTGGAAACTTCAATCTCTGCATACCTAGATCTCTTTGTCTGGCAGATATGGCTGACATGTCTATGATAGACTGAAACTTACTCGTATTTCCACTCTCTCTCTGATGATAATTTAGAAGTAACTCCATCAGAAAAGCTATCACTTGTCTTCCCTTCACCAGTTCATGTTCTTTTCCTGAAATTTTATTGGTGTTGCCCCCAGGAAGGGAAAAAAGGGGCAGCCAGGGAGTGAGAGGGTTTTTTTCAGATATTTGGAAGCTGCTTTTATGGGGTTTGGTGAAAACTACAGTGATTTCATGATCAGAGGACTCTGACAGCCAAACTGGCAAGATTACGACTGTTCATTTGGCAAGGGAGACTAAAGCCTTTGGGGGACTTAATAGCCATTAGAGATGCTCATGTCAGGGGACATGTCCACTGCTCCGTGTAAAAGGTCATCGTCTCATAGTTGTGTTGTAGCGGTGCTGTGTAGTGAGGTTGCTATTTAGAGTGAGATGGTCTTTTTTTAGTTTGTTTGCTTTGAGGTAATGAGGCTAAAAGATTCTAAAATAATGGAGTTGCTTAAAAAAATCAGTAAAAGATAACAGGTCCTACCTAGTAGCCAGTACTTCCAGGTTCCACTGTACATTTCTACCTTTAATATCCTAGTATCATTTAGGTTGGAAAAGACCTTTAAAATCATACAGTCAAAGCGTACACCTAACACTACCAAGTCCACCACTAAACCATGTCCCTGAACACCGCGTCTTTTAAATACCTCCAGGGATGGTGACTCAACCACTTCACTGGGCAGTCTGTTCCAATGCTTGACAACCCTATTGGTGAAGAAATTTTTCCTAATATCCAATCTAAACCTCCCCCAGTGCAACTTGAGGCCATTTCCTCTTGTCCTACTTCTTGTTACTTGGGAGAAGAGACTGACACCCACCTCGCTACAGCCTCCTTTCAGGCAAGAGTGATACTACCTTCAGGTAGAGGGTGATAAGGTCTCCCCTCAGCCTCCTTTTCTTCAGACGGAACAACTCCAGTTCCCTCAGCCGCTCCTCATAAGGCTTGTGCTCTAGACCCTTCACTAGCTTCATTGCTTTGCTTCATATGCATCAACAGCGCCGTTTTTCCTTTGGACACACTCCAGCACCTCAATGTCTTATAGCGAGGGGCCCAAAATTGAATACAGTATTGGCAGTGAAAGATTTTGTTCATTAAACCCAAAGGCCTTTGCTACATTGGAAGGTCAGGTAGGCAGACCATGGGAATCTCATTGGCTTTAAATTCAAAGATATTTGTTCAAATTATTTTTATATTTTCCAAATGATTTATCAGTGATTGGATTTTACAGTATTTTTATTTAGAAAACAAGTACACCCACAATACATCACACCCACACCCACCCTCCCCCACGAATTAAGTTATTTTCATTACTGCTTGAAGCCTTTTTTTAAGTATTCTGCTCTTTGTAGAAAATAAAAGGAAACCTTCCGTAAGACATGTTGGCAATCACAAAGCCCGAATACGCATTAAACACCGCAAAGGGTTCATTTGTGTATGGACAGACAAGGTAAGGCTGTACAGAACCCGTATGAGGTCACAGGAGTTGAGTCTCAGCATTGCCACTGTCCACGTCCCGACTGAACTCGGCAAGCTCTGTTGACTATTTAAGTGGCAACACTGTAGAAAGTAAGCTAACTACATTGTAGACTATACAGAATTTTTTGGTGCTTCATTGAGCTACGCCCCAAGAATAGGGAAGCAAAGAAGTTAAAGAAAAAGCTCATGGAAACAATCTATTGTATTAATTTCATTACCAGTATTTATTTCTTTTCTTGTGGCTGTTAGAGTTGAATTTTGTACAAGTTAAAAAAAGAAAATGACAAAACAAAACCAAACCAAAAAAATCCTCAAAGACATTAATACAGGAATGAGACAAATTTAGCATAAATTTTTCATACATCTGTTTAGAAAAAATAGCACCACTTACACTGTAGTTTGCATAGGCAATTTCTTTTCATTGCAGTAATGTCTGTTGTCTGCTGATGCATCTAAGGGGTGTGTTATTCCGCTTAATTAAAGTCATACAACTTTCCTATAAGAACATTACAACTTCCGTAACATAAATGAGTTGGTGGTCTCAGATTTGCTGAATTCTTAGTCACTGTAGTTTTAACAGATTTTTTAGTAAAAATTAAAAGTTCATAATTAAGTATTATCAAGTCAATAAAAGAGGAAAAAAAAACCAAACCAAACCAAAACAAAAACCAAACCCCAAAGATGCAGAAGCTATGAGCAAATCAAATGCATTTTTCCATTAATTCTCTGACTGGTTGAGAACCTTCTGAAGAAGACAGATAAAATTCCTACTGCTGACAAAACTGCAGGCATGGATTCATTTTTATTTTTTTTTGTCATGAGCCTACACCATGTCCTGCAAAGTGTGGAGCGCTTGCTCCCAATCTGGCTAATCAGTGAAGCTGTCATTCAACTCTGCACAGAAGGTACTCGAGCACCTTGCAAACCTAATCTTGAGGGAAGGGCATGGTGAAAGGAAAAAGAAAAGAAGAAAAAAAGGCAAAGAATGAACAGGAAAGCCAGAAAGCCGGAATATCTTTTCTCCTTTCATTTCTCTAACTGATCTTTCACTTTTGAACTCTGTTCAGTAACGGAGTTGCATCTGTCTGCATTTTTATGTCTTTGTATCTCTCACATGTTAATTTCTCCCAAATTTTCATGATGGCTTTATATTTGTGGTTCCCAAGAAGGTTAATGAGAGGCACGTGCCCGAGTTCTCGCAGATTCTGAAAATGTAGAGAAACATTATGTCATAGCCTCAATGCACAACTTTTAACTCACACAGTTAATTAATTCTGCTCAGACTATGCTAGAGTTTCTTTAATTGCCATTTAAATGAAGTCTTTTATGTACTTATTGAGAATCACTAGATTCAAAGTAATTTTGCGGTTATGGTATAGTGACATTGGGTATTCTTTGATTTGTGGGATGTGTTCTTCAACCTGATTACCTTGTCCTTGTGTATAAATTAGCCAGGAAAACACTAAAATATTTCTTTGTGCCTATGTGCCTATGTTTCTTTGCAACTAGATAAGTTAAAAGGGCACATGTGATTACATACTTAGGTTGGTTTCTTGTTTTTGTTTTTTTTTTTTTTTGGAGGGGAGCAGTTTAAGCAGATTTGTAGAGAGGTAAAAGTTTCACTTCATGCAGTGGAAAAATCAGAATAAGTTACTATTACTTAGCAAGCAGTCTATTTCTGGATCTCTATTTGTGTGAACAGCAGTATGTGAACAACTCTCCAAAGACATTAGCAGGACTTTGGACAACAAGGGCATATTAGGCTTAGGAAATGAATACGAGGTCTGAGAGATTCCTGACAGGCAACAGCAAACATTGGGTGGATGATGTTATGCAGCCACGGGACAGCCCTATTTAGATATGTCATTCACACTATAGTTGAGGCACCATTAAGAGTCATGAGTTTACTCTGGCTAAACCATACAACATAATTCCTTGGTTGAAACATGAATAATCTTTAGATGCTATTGCAGTTTAAAAATCAAGCTAAAATAAACATCTTTTTCAGCTAGACATTTATCATTGCAAAGTAGTTAGACAAATAAAATACTTCAGTCTAAGCCCCTTATAAAACAATATATATTAGGTGCCAGAGAAGGCATAACAGATGCCATCTCTCACTATAAAAGTAATTTACAGTTTCAAACATAGTCATGACTTGAACATACACAAATTATTGGAAAAGGGGATCAGAGGTTATAAAGTCTCCTTTTGTTACTGGATTTCTTATGTCTAATATTTCACATTGAAATCTACATTTGGGAATTATTTTATAATGGTCTGCTTTCAGTTTATCTAAACTTCAGATACGTTGGCTAAAAAGTGGCTATGGATGACGTGATCTACCAGCCAAGTATCTTGTAAGAGAAAAATGCCCCCCAAATTATTTTCAAAATTTTACTTTGGATACTGTGGAGGATTAAACATTTTGTATTTCTGGTGTCTCCCATGCCAAATTGTCATATGTTTGTAGCAGGTTAATACAGAAGGGGGTTGACAAATCTTGCTATAATCACTACCCCATGTTGTTTTCATCCTCCTTGTGTGCTGCTCATTTTCATTGTGAAAAACCCTAATGTATCAGTGACAGGAGGTCTGGATTTGTGGCCGACTGTTATAATTACTCCCACTGAGGCATTGTCAATGGGATTAAAATAAAGATTCTGGACCTGTCCATCGTAGATGAGGTCAGCAACACTAGCAGTGGGAGTACTGTTTCTGCAAGCTGTGCTTTCAGTCCTGACTTATGGAACCGTAGACATTAATATGAAGAAAGTATTTGAAAGCTCCAGTAGAGAAAGACCAGCCTTTTTTCTGTATTAGCTAAAATATCCATCTGTAATAAATAATCTAACAGCATCCATCTATGTCCTGACCATACATATATGTATGTTAATTTTCAAATGTATCAGAGCCCCAGAGAGTTTCAATTACAGAACAATCCATTTTGCATCTTATAATTAATAAAGTCTTTGCAGCTGCATAACTTCATCCAGGAAACATCTGCACAAACTCCTTGTGTGCACATAATTTCTGTGAAAAGCAGGTTAGCTGAATTGTCTTTAATGGTTACAGGCTTGGGGAGGGTAGAAAGGTAGGGAGTTGATTAAGATAACACAAAACAAGTCACAAGAATGGAGGCTTATTTCCACAAAGATACACAACAAATTCTAGCCACTGCCTGTATGAAAAAATACAATGTATAGGATCACTTTAACATATAGTCAACTTACTTTATTCATGTGAAGAGGAGGGAGGAACCCGGGGAAAACCTGAGCTCTCCCGAGGTGGGCAGTCATTTTGCTGTGGCTCTCAGTGGGTCCAGGCTGTTACCCCAGGTTGGTAAGTAATATGCTGTTGTTGAAACTCTGTGTTTATTCCTTTGCCATCCTTTGACACCGACTTTGAAAAAGTATCAGTTTTTAAACATTAATTTCATCTTCTTCAGCGTGCACGAAACTATGGCATGAACACCACTAAAACTTACTCATGGCGATAAACTCAGGGAAAGGGGAGCAAACCAGAATAAACAGACAAGCTCTCTTTCCCTGCTGGCACAGTATGTCATCTTTATTTTTCTCCCCTCACACCAGTCTACTTCTTATAATGGGATCAAACAGTAATTAGTGCAGTCACCTCCTTGCAACTCATTATGTTTCGTTATTTTCATATAAACTGAAAAATTATTATCAAAAGCCATGTTCAATCAAGTGTCTAACATGCTGAAACAATTGCGTGCCCTTTCAGATTTAAGCTGATATGCCACCTAGAAGCCTTGCGCTTCTACAAATGGAGATTTCTTTCTTAAATTTGTTTGTATTATTGTAGTAGCAAATAATTTTCTTGATTAATGTGTCACTGCCCTACGACTGTTTACTCTTTCTCCTTTGGTTATATAAACATCGGTTGTTACACATGTCACTCATAGCCCTTACCGTATTTCCATCATCCCTCCCAGCTTAAGTTCCCTAGCTCTCCTAGAAGCAAAATGAATCTCCATAGTGTTTATAGTGAAAAGGTTACATAAAATTGAACAATACTTAACACGTCCCTTTTTTCCTTTTTCCTGTCCCACAAGTGGGACTCCAGGCTGCTGTTTGCTGCTCTCTACATCTGCCTCCGTTCCCCCTTCCAGAGTTTCTTGGATTTTTTTTTTGTTATAAATATGAAAAGAAAAATATACATTATTTGATCTCTACCAGGCCACTAAGGCACGTGATGAGCTCACAGCAGAGAAGCTGCTATTTTTCTATATAAGCTGCAGTCAGCATCTCTAGTTACAACAGCTAATGCCTTGTTGTGCCACAGATGTGGCATCATAGTTCTTAGTAGTGTGTGTTAATTCCTCAGTATTTACTTGTGGCTTTGCAATATTCCATTATTTGCAGTATTTCTGTAGGCCCTTAAGTGATACCAAACACACTGGCTCAAAATGTTTGCGATTGCACTGACTGCAGTGGCATGTGCTGAACGTGTATTCAAGCGAGTACCACGCACTGACGCCACAACCTTGCCCAGTCGTGTACCAGACCCTACTGTCACGATACGTCCTTGTCACGGCTGAGTGCTGCTGGAGGTACAAGAAGGAAGCAACGTTGTCCAAGCCAAGAAAGACTTCTAGTGTCGTCTTCAGCGGGGTCTTTCATCGTATACAGACAGAATAGTGTAGGTCTTTATCTAGGCCTTGCAGGCAAGGAAGTTCAAAAATGAAACGACAATGCCTTGCTCAGTTTCAAGCCGCAGCTCCACGGTGTAAGAAGGCTCTCTCATCCAAGGGCCGTTCACATCATCTTTATATTTCACGGTGGAACTCTGCCAGCTTCCCAACAAGAGAAACCTCTTTGCTTCACAGAGGAGGTGGGAAGATTTTCTGTGAGGAGCAGCCGTGGCTGTCGCAGACAAGTAAACAAACCCAAGGCGCTGGGTGGCCCTGGGGGAGTCACTGGTGGTCAGTCCCTGACAGAGGCTAAGATATTAAGCAAAGAATTGCGCCTTGGTTGAAGCAGAGCTTTCTTCTGTATTTATTGTTGATTTTGTAATATGTGGGGGAAAAATTAGTAACTAATTTTTGCATTATTTCAAGACTCGTTTAGGTTAGGCTGGTTGCTGTTTTTCTGTGTCTTTGTGCTGTCAGTAAAGTTGACTGTTCTTGGTTTGAAACCTTTTTCTGGAACGCATAAGACTGTGGAGCAGCTGTTTGAACAAAAATGGGAGCTTCATCTGGGTAGAGCTGTTCTATTAAATTAGCAGCTGTAAATGACACACCACAGTGAATGGAAGTAAATTTATTTTGTGCTGGCTTTCTTCCCTTTCCCTCCCACTCCCCGTCTTTTCCAGTACCCCAGAAGCCCTTCAGAAGCAAAAGTACTCCTGGGTTTTAACTTGCTTGAGGAAGATAAAATGAGTTCACATTTTACTCAGATGAACAATAATGAGGATTATGGCTACAACATCAGAATGCTGCCTCGCCAGTTATACCCTCCTGCATATCTATCATCATTGCTTGAGTCCTGTACCTTGATTTACAGTATAGGCTCCCTTTATAGGGAAGAAGTGCTGCTGATGAGTGCTCTCCTGCACTAATGAATTGAGATATTAAAATGGATGTGATCAACTCAACAATTTGAGTTGCCTCAAGCTTTGCCATTAAATACTTCCGTGGAACAGTACCTGTATTTATCACCTTTAGATTTGCATGTACAGAGCTCCAAGTAACGTTTGCCTAATGTGTGTTGTTTTGTTTTTTTTTTTACAATTAACATCTTTTTAATGTTGCTTATGGAGGCAGTGGGGATTTTATACCACCTGTCCTTATAATCTTAAAAATATTACATGAAGAACTAAATTGGATCAAAATAGCTTGATTTAAAACAGTGTAGAGCAAAACAATGTATTTAAATTACTCGTAATATTAAAAAAAAAAATCACCATGGCAATTTGGCAAGATAGGACAAAAGGGAGGAAAAAAAGGAGTAAAAAAAATATTTTTGAATGGTTCTTTCCCACCTGAGATCCGTAATAGCTCACTGGCAAGTTATCACACCTTCATAAGTGGTCCGTCCAACACCCTGTCTTGGTAGAGTTGTCAGTTGTAAGTTTTTTGGCAAGGACAGTGATATATATTAAAAACAGAAAAAGATTCATAACTCCACAATTTTTAAGCAACAGAAGTATTCCACTGCTAGGCTGAAAAAACAAATTTTTATGACAAATTTAAATGTATGAAGAAAAATGGGAAAATAATTTGATTCCTCCAATGAGTACTTTCAATTATGATGCGTACTTTTGCCTACCCTCCTTTCTAAAGAACTATAAAGTTTTTAAAAATCCTTTTTAAAAGCACTATTTCATACTGTTAAAAATTTCAATGCTGGAGTATTCTGCCCTTTATATTTATGGGGTGTATGAGTTGAAAGGATGGTTATCAGATGTCGTCACAAGCCTCTTATTGGAAAAAAGGCTAATGGAATTGTAGCACGGTACAAGTGCCTGAACCTGCCGCCTGTGGTATGCTGTGCAGGAGAATAAATGGCTTTCAGTCATGTAAACTAGTCACAGACATTCAGATCCTTTGAACTCTAATAAGAAATGCAGACTTACTTTAAATAGTAAGTGACTGAGCATATAAATGTCTTGATCAAGTAATCAGAAAAAAAATGAAAAGGGGTTTTCTGTTTACGTTTTGTTATTTCTGTCTGAAATCTCTATTTTACTCTCTGCATCTTTGCTTTGTAATGTTCCCTGCTGAGAAGGACAGACTGGAAACACAGTAGGGATCTTTGCCTTTTAAGCTGCTCTTTGCTTTGCAGAGGGCTGTGTGCTGGAAGACCCGGTGTATTTGTCCAGTGTTTTGCTCAGTATGAGAGGAACATGACTATTTAAGAAAGACAGGAAACTATTATTTGGTAATTTTAGCCACATTTCAATTGAAAGTACTGAAAAAGCAGACAGAAGTTTAAATATATGTCGTAAGGTACACGCATACAAATTAGTTCAGCTTTAGTGCTCTTTGTCTTTGGTCCTGGAATTCTGAAACAATCTTGAATGAAGGTATAAAAAGATATTTCTGAGTTAAATTTGCCACAACTATGAATTTACAGGTCATGTTTATCTGAAGTTTTTGTCCAAAATTCTTTCTGTCTTCTTTTCTAAATAGCATATATAACAGTGACTGTATATAGAAGAATCAAACTATAGAATCAATATAGTAGAATCAAACTATAGCATGTTTTACAAGCAGGGCTAGATTTTCTTCTAATGCAAATTTGTGCCCCTTTGTCAAAGTCAAAGGATACATGCTTTGCCTACTAATTTTCTCTGCCAGGTAATTTAGCTTCCATCTACTGTTTTTTTCAGCACGACAAACTCTAAATGTTATGGCGATTTCTGTCCTTTAGGCATATTTTTCTTTTGAAAGTTAGTATGTTGATGCACAGTAACAGAGGGCCAGAATTTCCGATCATTTTATACTGGTATGATCCACTGTTGGTTTACCTAATTCATCAGCTTTAATCTACTGTTATCTTAAGTATTACCACCATTTTATTCTCTAGTTGCAGAAAATTCATCAGATTAATAAGAGTCATGTCGCTGTAGCTACACTGTAGGTCCAGTCCAACAGCTACTAAAGTCAGATGCTCTTCATTGACTTCAGTGTGATTTGCATAAAGCTCATTGTTTTCATGCTCTTTCCATCACTGCGGTACCAGACAACTGAAATAACTGTTCCAAATATCAGTGTCTTTGGATACTTTGCATTTCTGTTCTGAGAAAATATCCAAGCAAATATGAATATAACCAAAGTAAATTCTCTCTCTCTGAATTCAGAATGACTATTTAACTAGCTTTAATATTTTGATACCCAATACTAAGTTTCACTCTCTGACCCCTTTTCTTTGCATACAGGTGACGGCTTAAGAAGGTTAGACTGTCTGTTAGGGTTGGAAAAAGAGAATAAAATAGTGTGGTTGGAAAAGCCTCTGCTATATTAGAAAGTTCTGGAGGACTTTTATGTTCTATTTTTCATGTTGACAGTGTTTGTAAGTTTGCCCATAACCTCAGTGCTGAAATGGAGTCTTAATCTGTTTCCAATTTTAGCATTGTCTGATCCCCACTTCACAGAATCACCGAATCACAGAATGGTTCGGGTTGGAAGGGACCTTAAAGATCACCTAGTTCCAACCCCCCTGCCATGGGCAGGGACACCTCCCACTAGACCAGGCTGCTCAAAGCCCCATCCAGCCTGGCCTTGAACACCTCCAGGGATGGGGCATCCACAGCTTCCCTGGGCAACGTGTTCCAGTGCCTCACCACCCTCACGGGAAAGAATTTCTTCCTGATATCCAATCTAAATCTACCTTCTTTCAGTTTGAGGCCGTTATCCTGTGTCCTATCATAGAATCATAGAATCATTTATGTTGGAAAAGACCCTTGGGATCATCGAGTCCAACCATCAACTCCACTCTACAAAGTTCTCCCCTACACCATATCCCTTAACACCACATCTAAACGAGTCTTAAACACATTCAGGGATGGTGACTCCACCACCTCCCTGGGCAGCTTATTCCAGTGTCTGACCACTCTTTCTGTGAAGAATTTTTTCCTAATGTCATTACACTCCCCGATAAAGAGCCCCTCCCCATCCTTCCTGTAGGCCCCCTTTAGGTACGGGAAGGCCACTTCCCTCTTCCTTGTCCCCTACAGCTCTCATAGTTTATCCATTCTCAAGCTAGCTGCCTAGGTTGCAGTTCTCTGCTTGTAGGAACCATTATAGGTGTGCTTTACGGGTGTTTCTGCTTTGGGAACTGCCAGTAGCCGAGGGAAGTATTTCTAAACATCAGTTGGGGAACGCAACACAACACATTTTTTACCTAAGTGTGTTCAAAGCAGGCAAACCAAAGTATGAAATGTTCTTATAGGCATATTTCCAACTATCTACCTTTTAAATTTCCCTTGAAAGTTTCAGTAAATTCATTTCAGCCTAGTTGTGAAACTGGAAAAACCAACTGTGCAGCTAATGCTGTCTCCCCTCCTCCTCTTTCTGCTTGCTCCTACCAGTGTCGTCTGTCCAACAAGTGTTCACGCCTCATTCTTTCCTCAGGATCAGAGTTCACTGATGGGTTACAATTTCTTTGGGTTTTTCAGATCAGGGGAGTGTAACTTTTACTCTATTAATTCCAAATCAGCTAGTTCAGATAGCAGAAACACTTCAGTGGCCTTAGAGCAGAACTTCTCCAGACTGTTTTTCCCTTGTTTAGGCCCATTGCAGGCATCCAGCTGTTTCTCACCATTATTGTACTCTTCTTTGGTGAGAAACAGATGCTTGTTATATTTCTGTGGCCCTGTGTGTTAAAATATTGTGCTGCCAACTGCTGAGGTATTTGTAGTGCATGCTTGAACTCATAAAAATGCCACAAAATCATTAACAACATCAACTGAAGAAAAAGAAATTGTGAGCATAGTATCTTGCTCCAGCATAACAGAATGGGTAGTTTAGATGTTTACAGGAATGTGTACCTCATGTGACAGAGACAAAAAAGATCAGAATAGCAGTCAATGCAAATCTAAACCTTAATTTGTTTTGTTCTGCCTTAGCTTGTGGCCGTGGGTTCTACAAATCCTCCTCACAAGATCTGCAGTGCTCCCGCTGCCCTACTCACAGCTTCTCTGACAAGGAAGGATCTTCAAGATGCGATTGTGAAGATAGCTATTATAGAGCACCTTCTGATCCACCATATGTCGCATGCACAAGTGAGTCAGTCATGAATTTAATCGTAAAGGACGTTGCTTAACCAACCAGGTGCAGCCACTTGTAGCTGGTAGTTTCGGTCGGCTTTTCCTATATTTGAAAAATACATTTACAACAGTAAATGAGATTGAAAGGCACAGGGGAAAAAAGTTGACAGTGAATATAGAATCAGCATAAATATAATTTTCGTATTTGCTTGATATAACATTGGAAAACATTGCGTGTTGGGTAAGTGTGTAATTCATCGTAATAGGTAGAATACAGGCATAGTCTTCCCATGGCTGTAAAATTGTTGTAGACAATGTGCTTTATGTGATAAAATACCAAAATGAGTAACATGAAAAATGAAAAGTAACCTGTGTGGATCTGAGCTTTGATTGAACTGTAATTGGATCTGGCTTAACCTTCTAGCTGCAAATAGACTAGCCTACACAGGTTGGTGGTTCAAATAGTGGAAGCCTCCTAAATCCAAAGCAGCACCAAATGTCTCTAAATCATATCAGAGCTGATAACAAAGGACCAGATGCAGTTGCTGCAGTACACGTAGAAGAGACAAACAAATCCCACAGTTGGGAAAACTATAAAAGGCAAACTTTAAGGTACATTAACCAATCCTTTTAATTGCACAGAAGAAAAATGGCTAAAGTCAGTTGCAGTAAATATACGGACAATTGTTATTCTGATGCCTTAATGGAAAATAAATAAATCCCTTGCCAAGTGAGTTCAAGGAAGCTTTTACGCAGCCTGTACTAAAAACAATGAAATGTTTATGCGAAGAAAAATGCTTCAACTATTTTCTGTCTCAGTAATTAAAAAACTACATGGCCCACTGTGGTTCTGTGCAATTACCCTGGGCTTTTTTGTGTGTTACATAGGACCTCCATCTGCACCACAGAACCTCATTTTCAATATCAACCAGACGACTGTAAGTTTGGAGTGGAGTCCTCCTGCTGACAACGGGGGAAGAAATGATGTGACCTACCGTGTTTTGTGCAAGAGGTGCAGCTGGGAGCAGGGCGAATGTGTTCCCTGTGGGAGTAACATTGGATATATGCCCCAGCAAACTGGATTAGTAGATAACTATGTCACTGTCATGGACCTGCTAGCTCATGCTAACTACACGTTTGAAGTTGAAGCTGTGAATGGGGTTTCTGACTTGAGTCGTTCCCAGAGGCTTTTTGCAGCTGTCAGTATTACCACCGGTCAAGCAGGTAAGTTTTCATCACTTATGAATCTCAACACTGTGAGACTGAGAGAAACTGGGAACATGCAAACTACAGATGCAGTAAATAAGGAGCATGTTTGGTGTGTTCTGGCTCATTAATCTTTTCACCTTGCCAACTACTTAATTTGAGTTTATACTATTTCATGATAACCTGTCCTGTTTCTTGGCCTCAGGATTACTTTCAGAATGCATTCACGAAAGACTTAAAGAAGACATACAGCTTTGTTACTAAATAGATTTTCTTAACTCTACAACTTTTTTTTTTTTCCTTACGTCATTTTAAGTCATTCCCTAGTATTTGAAGAAAAAAAAAGTACATGTGACAGTCCTGTGCAGGCTTCCATTCTGAATTTTTTAAACCTGTATGGGAGTCCTAGGTCACTGGAAGATGATTTGGATATCTGATGGTGTTTTCAGTGTTAATATTTTCCCTCAAGATAATGTTTCTAATTTATCTTATATTTCCAGATATTTGATTATGAGATTCAGTAAGAATGTGATGATTATTCTTTGTTTCTTCTACTTATCATAATCTGACAGGTGAAATGTCAGGGAAAATAAAATCAAACTAGCATATCACCCCAGGGGAAAAAAGGGCATTAGTTGTCTGCATGCTGAGTGAAAAAAAAAAGAATTCTCTCATTTAGGTTTCTGAAATGACGAGTTGCTTGCTGATAAAAATTACAGGCCTCTGAATCTACAACAGCGCGCTGTGGGCTTTAAGAGAGGATAGTAAAACTAACCTTTTATACATCGAACAAAAGATCTTAAACTGAACATTAATTGCAAGATCTGGCTTCTGAAGAAATACCTTAAAAGAAAATATGTGAATAACTGATTCTTGCTGTAAGAACAGCTAACCAACATTTTAAAGGATACTTCATACTTACATTTTGGAACAAATTTTACTTATTGTGATCAAGCTATTCTTTTTTTAGTGCAGTAGAAATGAACCCCTATTGTAATGCTTTGAACTGAGGACAAACTCACTGTACAAGGGCAATGAGTAGATAGGAAAAACTGTAGTTATTTTGCACTTTCAAGATGGTCATCTCAAAAAAAAAAAAAGAAAAAAAGAAAAAAAGCACAAGAAATTTACTTCAAACCCTTCCCTCCCCCCCTACAAACCTAGAACGGTTCATATAATTGTTAAAGTTAGGCTGGAATATTTATGGGATATTTAATTTCCCCATAGTGCTTTCCTGGATACCAAATGCACATTTTATATTATTTTGGAACCATCCCCGCGACTGAAAGGATTGGTCTCTGTGCTCATTCAGTTCTTGGAGTTTACGATGAGATTTTGCGCACAGAGAACTTACCCTGAAACTATTTTTGCACCACAGATTGTATTATTTTGGCACCTTGATTTTTCATCTTTAAAATAATTCTCCATAATTTTTCAGACATGCACAGTGGGACAGTGTTCTCCTCTCTGTGGATGTCTGTAGAAAACTACCACACAAAGAAGAGGATTTGGACTTTTTCGTATTTAGCTAAATCAAATTGACTTGACTTTATGTGCTTTGATTGTTCAATGACACACAGGGTAAAGGAAGAGGCTGTGCAATGTGGTGGCTAGTATCACATCTCAGGGAGATGAAAAAGCCTTAATCAGAAGTTTGTTGTGTTATCCCCAAGACAATTCATTATAGTTAATTCTCTCGTGTTCTCATAGTCATAGATTTATAGGGTTTTTCAGGCCGGAAGACATAATACCGTTGTCCTGTGTTATCCTATAAGTAACACAAGCTACATGATTTTGTGAAATGATCCTCACATCAAGGCCAAAGATGTTAGTGAAACTATAGCTAGCATGTATATTAGAGACAACAACTAGACTTTACCTAGTGATTTCAAGTAATGGAAAAACCTTCACCTACATGAGTATTGTAAGAGCGTGCAGCAGGAAGCAGGAGACTTGACTGTTCCTTCCCTGCTCTCCAGTTTGCTGGGGGATTATGCACAGGCGAGCGTTTCCCTGTGCTACAGAAGCTGACGCTATCACTGTTGAGAGAAAGGGTACTCGTACAACTGAATCTTTGTCTGTTTTGCACTTCTGAATATCAGGATTTAAAGGCTTCCAGTTGGGCATCTAAAAGGAATATACATAGGAAACAGATTTTATTTTTTTTCGGGGGGTGGGGGTAGGGGTGGTGGCAAATGGCTTTAAGCTCTCTCTGTTGCAGTTTTCTCTGTCTGTAAAATGAAGGTAACCCTTACCTTTCCTAACCAAGCTCTTCAAGACTTTCTGATTAAAAGTTACATATAAATGCAGCATTTTTTTCACCATGGGTTACAAAATTCATGTTAAAGAAAATACAGTCTTTCAGAAAAAAATGCATTCACCAAAAGGAAAGACCTCTTTTACATTATTTTTGCAACAGCATGTTTTGGATCGTAATGCTGATTTCTTTGGTTTCTCAAGGAGGAAAATATTTTAGGTGGAACAGATTGATGACTATAATTGAACAGAAAGAGACTGGTTGCTCAAAGGAGACTGTTATGCTTCTGTGCTCCTGTTTTATTTTACCATGGAGAGAAAGAAAATGTTGGATTTATTTATAGCCAAGTAAACTAGGATTCATGCAGCTCTCATTTGTTACTGTGTGACTGTTCTATACTTTTGGCAAAAATGACTTTTTCTATGCCCATATTGCTTTTTATGTGTGTAAATGTGTCTAACTAAACCTTCTTCACATGTTATTATGCTAGCACAATAGGTGGCTATATATAATTACTGGGTTCACCAGTTGCACAGAGGCTTGCAGTGAGATTTTCCCTTTGTAGTTTTGGTTTAATTGAATTGATCCTTTGTGGCTATATTCACAAAATTCAAATCATTGTGTAATGATAACAGGAAATTATTGATAAAAGAATGGCGTTATGGAATATATTCAGTGTTTCTTCACCCACATGTAACAAGCTTCTGATGAGACAAAGAGAGCATGTCACAGAAAAGAGCCAGGTGGTTGATAAAAAACTATTTATGTTTGTGGAAATAATACAATAAAATGACTGCAAGTGGGTAGGTAGCATTTCGCATTGCTCACATATATACATATGACACATCGCTATTCATTCCTTGTGTTAAAAAGACTTTGTGACTAGGCTATCAGTTGTCATATGGCATATTTTTTATGCTGCAGCCAAGAACTATGAGGCTTTTTGTTTTGCTTTGTTTTGTTTTTTGACAAAAGCATGAAAGAACTGAGCTGGAATCAGAGGTAAAAGATTAAGTGCGCTAAGTCCCCCAGGAGTAAACCATCTTGTTTCATATCTTGCCTATCCAACATCACATAAAGAATACAGGATGTCATGCCAGTATTGCAAGCTGATCTATGTGAACTCCTGCATCCTTGTAGAATTCAGATTTAAATGTGACTAAGCCCCAGTTATAACAGGTGAATGTACTGTAGAGCTGCACCTGGCAAACAGCTGACAAACACTACCTTTGCAAGCTTATTGAATGGTTGTTTACCAAAGATAAAATTTACCACTTCCGTAATAAGACACTCACCTTTCGGTGGTACTGGTAATTCCTTTTGATCCATCAAATTATTTTCCAAATTTTACATTTTTTCCATACAACACTCAAAAGGCTAATGGAATCAAGTGGGTTTCACAGCAGATGAATATTTGTGGATTTTGGCATTTATGCACTTTCAAACCTTTAAAAAAATATGTTCCAATAACAAATGTATATTTTTTCAGTTGACACTTTTGCAAAGATAGTGTGTTTTTAAAAATATTTTTCTACATCTTTTCCTCTGGAATTTATCTGAATGGACAGCGGCCTGGTCTGTGATAAAGGGTGATATTCACCCAACCTAGCCTGACTTTAAGAAAACTTAAGATAGGCTGGATGAATCCCAACGTTTATCAGGGTTTGAGAAAATTTAAGTGTCTATCCTGAGCCAGTTTGAGTTGCCTTTATAGTCAACGGAAAGAAAAAATCATATCCATGGGGACGCTCATCATGTCTTATTACCGTAACCAAACATGACAAACAAAAGTTAAAATGTAATGCCAATACCTGTTCCTAAATGCACTCTCTGTTGTTATGCAGGGAGCATTTGCTAATGCTCGCTGCTGCTTCACAGCAAGAGAAAGGTGCCCCACAGCACTCTTAGGTGATGGTGTGCCTTCAGATGCACTTAATGCTGACAAGTTGAAGTAGTTAAAAAACCCTGAATCAAGGCTTACTCTTGAAAAACGTTTTTTAGTAACAATTTATTTTGTATATGTTGATTTGCTTTTCCATTTTTTTTACATCTTAGAGTTCAATTTTCAGACCTTTTCCTACAAAAAAAAAGAAAAAAAACCCAAAAAACCAAAAAACCAGATCCCCATATTTACAGTTTAAAAAAAAAAAACAAAAACAAAAGGAACTGAGTTTTTCAAAGTTGTATTGTCACTGGAACTTGGACAAACAAACCTCACATTACATGCTATAAAATCATGATTGTTAGCACCAGTACTGTTGCTTTACACAGCAAGAAGAAATGTTTGAATGCATGAAGGAAACAAGCCATCCCTTATGTAAAGCTGTGTGATGGGTTCTGCCTTTCTTAGGTACTTCCGAAGTCTTTCTACACAGGCGAGACACTTCGCATTCTCCTCTGTTCTACATTCTCCTTCCGTTGTTGCTCCTCATCATTTTTTCTCTTCTTTGCTTCACTTTGCAGTTTCCCCAGCTCTCAATTATCTGTACTCATTTTTTAAAGTCTCCTCTTTCATAGTCTCTGCACTATTGACCACCTACTTGTTTCCTGTTCCCTGTCAGTCTCACTTAAGCCTGACTTTTCCTCAGCGATGAGCTGTCCCCCAGCAGAGGCAGCAATCAAGAAGATTTATGCCTGTGGCTTCCCCAGTCGCTTTGACCTTACCATTCTAGTTCTCTTCTCACTTCTCACCTTTCTCCAAACCATTTTGGTGTCTTCCCATTCTGTCGCCAAGTTGTTTTAATCTACCTTCATCTACGCCTTCCATCCAATGTTCACTGCTGGTGATACGTGACGGCTTATTACAAATAGCTTCAGCGTTCAACCGAACATTGCTTCTATGTTTTCCCATTTCAATGGACTTCCTTTAGCTTCAGGTTTCGTTTGATATTTCCTGCTAGTGACTTTACTTTTTGAGCTATACCTCATCTTCTAGCCTTCAACTGTAGATCAGCTTTCCCACATTGATATGGCTACATCATCTGTATATGTATTTAAAAACAATGTTTTATGTACAAAGAATTGCAATATAAAAATAATGTTTTTCTTTTCTTGTTTTACCAAATGTGTTCCACCTGTTGAGCTGGGAGAACTATTTTATATAAAAAGTCACTTTTCAAAACTAATATTCCCTAACTGCTTTCATGAAACCGTGGTTTTTAGAAACATATATGTTACAATGACTGTATTTTGGTTTACCATTTTGCTTGGTTTATTTAATGGGAGCTGCAAAGAAGTCAGTACTTGTTATTAATAATATTTAAGATACATTTTAATCTGTTTTAACTACTTTCTAGACCAGCAAGCAGGCAGCATAGTTCTGTAAGTGTTCTGTACTCCATGGCCACCAACTGAAAAGGGTAAAACTAGAATAGAAATTAATTACATGTGGTAGTTATTATTCTTCCAGTTTTTTACATGTCTTTTCAGTACATTTAAAAAATGGATTGGGTTATTTCTGTGGAGCTAAGACTGCCTATTGATCTGCAAACACATTACCCTGGGCTAATATAACAGATATTTTGATGGGAGGCAGTAACTGAATTTGTGCCTGAATTAAACTGATGGATAAAAACTTGATAAGAATTCCAGTCTCTGTACAGCAAATACCATCAGATCAGGGAAAGCAGTTTGTTCATCCATTGATCGTATCAGGTCATATTTAATGCAGTGAAATCCACAAGGTTATAGAGATACTGTAGAATTGCTAGGTTGGGGCATTATTGTAAGATTGCTAAATGTTAATTTTTTTTAAGATTTTCACAAAGAAGTAATCATCTGTATAGGATAAAATGTGGTATGGCATACATGATATTTGACAGCTTTGATAATATTTTATATGATACCTATACAGAATATATTATATATATATAAATTTATAATGGCAAGCAATGTGTTTTACCAGAAAACTTACTGCAGAAAAGCCAAGTGGTAGCAAGTAATTTTTTCTAATATCTAGGTCTATTTTTTTTTCTAATATTTTTCGTTGAAAGATAAGAGAAAGCAAGAAAGCAGATGTTAGCTGTGTTGCTTAGGGTCTGATCCTGCACCGCTGAAGTCAATGGAGGTTTTGTCATTGACTTCAATAGGAGCAGGATTTGAACCTTATGCTCTCTCAGAACACACAGGAACCAAAGCAATGGGCACTCTGTCATCCTGAAAAGAAACTT
Source organism: Chroicocephalus ridibundus (assembly GCF_963924245.1). Lineage (NCBI taxonomy): Eukaryota > Metazoa > Chordata > Aves > Charadriiformes > Laridae > Chroicocephalus > Chroicocephalus ridibundus. The sequence continues at coordinate 86,686,274 of NC_086286.1, forward strand.
TAATCTCATATCGCATTTTGATTCTGACTGTAGCAGGTTTTTGCACATCAGTTTGTGGCTGAATGCCATTCAAATTATTATTATTTTTTTAGTATACTAAGAATATGATTTTTTTTTCCAAATGGGTATCAGAACTCTTGCTTGTCCAGCTCTACCATAAAAGATTTTTAGAAACAGATGTAATCATTTTTACTAAGAAAATAAGGAAGTTTTTCTAGTAAAGACTATGTGATTTTTACAATATTTAGAAATAAAAATAGTGGGAGGCTACACTCTAGTGTACACTGTAATGTACAAAGACAAAATAAAGCTTCCCCTTCGCAGAACCAAAGCTCTGAATTAGAAGTGGTCAATTTAAGCTTCTAAGTATGTTAAATGTTTGGTAGCAACCTGCTAGGAGAAACATGACAGCACAGGGCTATTAACTTCCCTGTGCGCTAAGCTGTTGAAATAGCAGATTATGTCACTGCAGTCAAATGTACACTACTAAAGCATAATTTCACCAGCTACACAACTAATAACTATGTACTTGAAGAAGAAAATGAGTGATATAAAGTACAATTTAGGCAAAGGAAGGAGAGATTGGTTTGCTAATGTGACACAAAGGACTAGGAACCACTTTTTCTTCTAATGTTACAAATGCGGGCTGGACATCTCCTCAATGTTTATGAGTTACGCTAATTGTCTTCTTAAAAGTAGTGACGAAAAATTAATCCTGACCTTGAAAAGAAAATATGTGTGTTAACATCACATTTTCTGTGGCCAATCCCAGACAGGTTTGAAAAATAAAAAAGCTCTGCTTGTGACACCTGCTGTGTGGGTTTTTAACCCCTCATAAATATGCCTGGTTTCTTCTTTCACTTCATCTATAGTTAGATTATTTCTTGTGGCCATAAGTCCTTTTGAACAGAGTAGAAACTAAATAGTAGTCCTTGAGCTTTATAGCACTCTTTGGTGACTCTTACACATAGTTCTGCAAAGAGCTGGCTGACCCCAAAGACTTTTAAGATACGTGGAGTACAAAGGCGAGAAATCGCTTGATACTTTTATGCACGGTGATTCACAGTCTAGTGCTAATTAAGTCATGTGCAAAGAAAGAATAATTCCATAGACCTTTGGTTTTTTGATCTGAGATACAGCAGAACTGTGTCTCAGATCTTCCTTTTTCTGCTTCCTGTGAACTGTACTATGGTAACCGGATGTGGATTTAGATAAGTGCTGAACACCATCAGTAGGATCTCATGAACTCAGTGTTATTTGTTTGGTATATTGGCCACACGTATCATTCTCTTACCAAAATAATGTCATTATGAAGAGTATGAAATGTAGGCAATTATTTGTCTGGAAACTTTAGAATTTCTATAGGAAATTCGTGGTGAATTCCATAGGAATTTTTTGGTGAAACACTATCGGCATGATACTGAGACCTAAGAGTAAAAGACAAATACAGTGTGAAAGCTGGCCAAAAGAAAGGCCTGCTCTGATTCTGTCATATATTGCTCAATGATATCTTTTGTTTGGTTGGTTGAGCTTTCTGTTTCCTATTTGTAGATAATAACAACACATAGCTGGCCTCATAAAAGCAGAAGGAAGATTTGGTTTTCAGTATTTACAAAACAGATTTAAACTCCTTCAGTGAACAAAACTGTGATATATTGATATTGTTAGTACGGAATAATACATAGTTTTTTAATTAATCTAGCCAATACCCACTGTTCTCATGAGTTCTGAGATCTTACTTCAGTACAGTGTAATTTAGTATCAAGGTGTTTCATTTCTTTGTTATTTTGCCTAGAAAGAGAAAAAAAATCAAAGAAAGTAAGTGTGATCGTATTTGTGGCACAGACAGACATTAGAAGTTTTGTTCCTGAATTTCCCAATATTTCCTGGTTTGTTTCAGACCTTTTGAAGCATTCAAGTACCATTGTCATTACAACAAACAAAACCCTCTAAGCGCACAGATGCTTTTTCTATGAGAAAGGAGCATCACTACTGAAAGGCACTATTGCAAGTGCAGAAGTGCCACTAAATGTGAAATCCTAATTGAGGTTGTATGTAGTAAATTAAAAAAAAAATTCTTTAACACTAACATCTCTATAGAGTGAAGCATTTGATGACAGCATGGCATGGAGCCAGCCTGTTGTAATGACTCCTGTGGTAATCTTTAAAAGAGAAAAGATAGCTTGTACAAGGAGAGCTAAAGAAGTTTCTCCATTAAGCTTAAATGATGGAATAGCTAAACGTGCAACTTCTAGATGGGAGAGATTCCTCACACTAGTTCCTATTTAACAGCTGGAAGACCTTTGTGGTGAGTCTATCACAGCTAGTGTGGTTAGTATGCCAAAAATGCACTGCAGGAAGGGATGAAGAACATCTTGAATCAAGAGCTTCCTTAAAGCAAGTTTCAAGCCCACCGCTCTAGGGATGAGGTTCAGTCTCATAATTAACTGTCTAGAAAGAGATGCCATGTAGATTTGTCCAGCATTTTAAGACAGTGTATTTCCAGTTTGCTTTATATACGTATTCTCATTAGAAACAGAGTCAGAGATTCCGCTGCTGCTCTTTTAAAACAGATCGTATTTTATCCAGTTACTTATTTTTTCATTTATTGCATATGCCAGCAAGCCTGCTTTTTTTAGAAGGAAAAATGGAGTTTTGGCTAAACGGGCCCTCAGGTGAAAAATACAAATCTCCCCTTTCTGGCCTGTGGCCTTCTGGCAGTTTAGGGAGTATTAGTGGCCCAAGAATGAATGGTTCACTTCTGGCAGGTAAGGGTGAAGATAGCTGAGATGGTTTGGAAAGTCAGGGCAAAATAAAGGTCTGTGAAGAGCTAGGCTTGATCTTTCTAATGCTACTGGAGTAATGAGAAGAGGGGACATCTTCCCTAACAGAAGTAGCCATTTCTAACTTACACACTATGACAGCTCCATGGGTGGCAGCAGATTTTTCAGTGCTGGAATAGTCTGGGTAATTAATAAGTCTGGATAGTTTTTGCCATCTCTGACACGTTGCTGCCCTATGTAGTTTCTTCTGCTTTGCTTGTGACAGAACCAGCCCTGCCTCCATAGGGCATAGTCCTAATGGAACAGTTATATCTACTACTCTTCAGTGTATGAATTGTTTTTTTACAGTTTGGCATTTCTGTAGTCTTTCCCCATGATAGTCAAAATATATCATTGAATCTATTTCCAGAGGAAATTCTCAGGGCAATTTGCTGAGGAAGCCATGGTTGAAGGCTGCAAATTGACAACAATAAAAGTGTTATCCCGAGTTCAATAGTTAATGTTAAGATAGGAGATGCTGATTATCTTTTTCTTTGCTTCGTTAGTGATGAATGGAAGCAAATTTGATGCAGACAGCAATCTGGTGGAATGATGCAGAGCTATCTATGAAAACATCTGTACTAATCCACCAATGCAGTAAATTATAGCTACAAGCAAAAGACATTGATCCAAGAGGATCATTAACAGCTTTAACCAACTGATCCAAGTAATAGGGTAAATGAGAGAACATTATCAAGATCTGATTTTTACAGCTGTCAACTACAATTGCTAAAACATGGTTACCACTTTCTCTCAATTTCAACCATTTTATGACTTAAGTTTAGTATATTCTATTGTAGGCAGCCAACAAGGATCAATTATGTAGCAAAATACGCAGGAAAAAATTGCCCAGCTATCATGCACTCCATTTACCAGGAGGTCAGTCACAAAGGGAGAGATAATTGCTGCAAGCCAGCAAAATTAATCGGGGATGAGCCAGAAAGGATGATGTATGTTCTGTGACAAAGTACGTGACAGAGATGTACGCGTAAACCTGTAGCTGCTTGCCTTGTTGAGGACACAAGGACAAGAGAAGGAGACCTGTGAAAAACAATTAGCATGGCTTCAGAGTGAGCAATTCTTAATTATCCATAACATGTCGACATCAGATAATTACTGTCCCAATTTTTAACAATATTTGGTCATTAACTACAGTAGAATAGGGAAGATCAAGAACAGAGCCATTTGTCGTGAGCTACGTGTTACATAACGGTGTCTGCATGTGAACATAAGTCAACTAAATCACGCTCATGATAATGACCCAGAAATCTTCTTATTGTGGGACCAATACGAGTGTCCTAAATTCGAGCTTATAACAAGCTGCATTTTGTGTTTCCATAAGGTAGGTTGTTTGTGATAGCAACCCACAAAGTAAAGCAGGCTTTAATGACAGCTGTAGTTGAAACTTGCTGCTTTTTTCGTCTCTACATTTACATTTTCAGGATCCACATGTGCTGAAACACAGAAAACTGTCAGAAAAATTATTCACAGAGCTGCTGGTAGTTTTCTAATGTTAATGAAAGAAATCTTAGAAGTGCAGAATGGGATGTTTCGTATCTTCTGTCTGGTTTCTGCCATATACAGGGACACAGAAAGGAAAAGAGAGGGAGAGATGTGCACACACATGCACACATACACATGCACACATGTAGCTTAATCTCTTTTTAATCTTACTTTCTTCTAGCCTGTTAATGTATTTTTCAGAATTTTTAAGCCAGATCTCACTTCCTCTGAAGTGAGTTTAAGACTGTAAGGGACCAGGTCCTGTCACTGTGAGTTTTAGCTTTTCTTTTTAAAGATGAGCCTCCTAAACGTTTACCTACATTTCAACAACTTCTTGTACACAATTAGCCATTGAATCCATGGTTACCTCTCACAAGTATGCATTTGCAGCAGCAGACCCTTCAGTTCCTGTATCTCCCATCTCATACCTGCTGATGGATCTATTTACCATCTCTCCTTTCAACCTTTTCTGTCTGTTTGTCACCTAAGGATTCCTCTTTTTTGAGTACTTTATTTCCTAATGCATCACGGAGCACTTGTTTTTTTTTTCTGTAGTGCCCAAGCTCCTTTCAGGCAGTAGTGGCTGAGTCAGCAGGCCGGATTCAGAGCTAGTAAAGCTGGATGCTTATGTGGAGAAATGCCATTTACTTCACTAAAGAGTCTATTTAAGTTCATAGAGCCTCTAATCATGGCTGTGAAATGAGGAATTGGATGTTAATATTTCAGAGCCAATACTCTAATGATCTGTCTCTGTGGACCTCCTGTGGAATTATTCCAAATATTCCCTTGTGTAGCTGAGATCAAAATTTCACCCTTAGTTCTAATTTTTTGTGTTACAGCTTAACGGTAATGAAGAGGGAGAGGTGTCATTGCTCTGTTATGTAGAGTTAATCACATGAAGCATTTTAGGGCTAAACGTTCTGCTCTTTGATGTTGGCATTAAACATTAGCATTTAAATCTTTGGTGGATATTTACATTGTTGTAGTCAGTGGAGATTGATAGGTTTCTTTAGGGAGTGATTTGGAACAGGAGCCAAATTTAGGAATTGTGCATTGACTCGTCCTTAATTACAGAGGAAGCTTTAGATTACCTTCCCTATTTAGCCACCTAAATTAACTGCCAAAAGTTGATGACATGAATGCCCTCTTCCTCCCACCCCCGCATATGCAAATGTTATTTTCTGCCACAATGTTAACATTAAATATTTACATGCTTCTATTTATTTTCAAGAAAATACTAACCAAGGAAGCAAATTTAAAAATAATTTATTTTCTTCAGGGTTTTAAAACTCCTTAAAAATAACTTGCTTGTCCTATTAGTAGTTCATGTTATTAAGACTTGTCGAAGCTTTTTACCATTGACTGATTAACTAAGGTGCTTAGTGAGGATATACATATACAGGTGTGTCTTAAAAACAGGGATATTTCACTTGATTGCAGTTAATGTTAAATTGCATTAATGTTAAAAATGTATAATACTTGTTCTATGCTTTCTTTTTACTTTAATGCTAGTTAAGAGTCCCCATCAGGAGGGCTGCAGGTGCTTTGCAGTTTATCTTGCCTACAATAATGCACTGATCACCACTCATCAGTGTTATATACTTTTGTGTAAGCAATAAATTAACTCAGCCGTGCAGCGACACAGAACCATTACAAACAGATAACCTTCGATGAGCAATAAATAGAGCAAGTGAACTCCTTCACTGTCCTCCTGGGAGCCGTTTCTCAACCTTTGGCCTCACAGGTACCCCAGGTTCTCAGAATATTATCACATTCATGATGCTTTGGAGAGTAATTTCTAGATGGCAAAGAGGAAACTACCCTTAACACCTCTGCTGACTACAGCAGGGGTAAAGGATGGAAGTGATTTCTCAGACAGACAGGTCTCATCACATTTAGCAATCTATAGATCTAAATCAATAGCTCAAACTCCACTTGGATACTAGTAGGCAGGCAGTGAGACTCTAAAGAAGCTAATGTGTGTTCCCCGTTTACCAAAGCTGTGCCTACACAAAAGGGATCAGGGTCCATCCTTTGTTCTTGGCATGTCAGGGTTTGCGCTTGCAAAGTTAAACTTCTTTATCTCCCGGAACAGGGTGCCCACATTGAGATTGCCACAACTATGCCCAACTAGCTAACCATGCTAACAAATTAATAGTACGGACAAGCAGGTGTTCATACTCTATCCTCAACTCTATCACATTTTACTTTCCTAGATTAAGTTTATTAAGTTTATTGAGCTATATTCACAGTTTAGAAGGTCTACAAAATTTGATTTCTTATAAAATATTGTAATAGGCTAATCTCAATGTGATAAAACTATTCAGAAAGTTAGCACAGCTCCTTTTCTGGGTGAAGAGCCAAGCTGCCAACTGCGGTGAATTCGGTAAACTAGAACCATGCCTCTTTTTGTCACATGATCATATAAACTTCTGTGAATATAAAATACTCCCCCAGACGGGGAACAGTCATGGCTGGTATCATAAATTTTGTCTTTAAAAAAGGTTATGCTTTCCATTGGGCACACAGAAAGGGCTCCAGTTTGGAGTTCGCATTTTTGAAGTTTACATCCGTTTTCAGTACTCACTTAAATTTTCATTTCCAGTTCTCACCATGAAGCCTAGGGAAGGGAAAAACATTCAGAGGATGCAGAAAACAGTTTTGAATTTATTTATAAAACATGCGGAACTGTTGTTTCAAAATGTGGGAAAACACAAAGTATATTTTTTGGAGAAGAAATTCAGTAAAGGATTTTAAAAAAATTATCTTCTTGCCTATTTATGCTCTGATTCAAACTCAGTGGTAAGTTTTCTTTTAAACCTTGTCACTATCTAAGCCCTTGAAAATGGATATTTACTATTATTAAAGATAAAAATGGTGGCACAAAGTTGCTTTCCATTTAAATTCCACTGAACAGTCAGAATTATCCTAATATCACAACCTAGAGAGAGTTAGTACACATTAAAAAAAAAAAAAAATCAAAACCAAAAAAACAAACACTGAGAGAAGGTGGTAATTATTCAACTATCCATAATTATTCAACTATCCATTTTCATACATTTTAATAATCAGCTGTTACATCCAAAATAAGGTCATCTTGAAATTTTCTGTAAAAATATGGGATCTGGGAAATGCTTACCCATGTAAATAACTCTTATTTTTTTTTTTTTTTTTAGTAGGGAATAAATGCTTATGATTTTGCATAAACTAGCTGTAAAAAATGACTTGATCCTGGTTTGGGGTTTTGGTTGGGTTTGGGTTTTTTTTCTGCATTCAGAAATGCATTTAATGGTGTGTTTTGAACTTAATCAGTACATCTCAAGGGGAGCTTTGGTGTAAAAGGAGTGCAGTTTGACCCCTGTAGCTGTAGAAAGTAAGAGTCAGTGATTTCCATTAGACTGTATATCCCGCTGGGTAGTATCAGTTGCCCTTTTGTTATTGTAAGCTCTTTCTCTTACTTTCAGTGTTTAAATAAATATATTGAAGGTAAAGAGTTAATGACAAATTCAGGAAGTCTTGACTTAACGGTGATGAAGTGAGATGCATTTTGTGCCATTCAATGTACACAATTTATAACCCCGTTTGATTACCGCAGCATGTCCTCCGCCTGTAAGGATTGCACCCGGGGGACTAGTCAACTTATTAATTCATCACTTGCCGCCTTTTACGGTTGCAATACTCCTTTATGGCGTACAAGCAGAGAGATCTAGTAATCCGAAGGCTGCCAGCCGACTGGTTCCACTCTAGCTGACCCTTTGTCTGCAGGCACAATGCTGATAACTTTTCTCTGGGTTCCTCTTTCTCGGAGGCTGCGTTACCCTCCCGCCTTTTGTCTTATGATGGGAAAAAGCAGCCGGGGTTACTGCGACTTCCAGGGAGGAACGCCTTCCACAAGTTAACCTGTAGCTTTTTTAAGTGCCTTTTGATTTATCTGTCACCTGATCCATCACCAATGAATAATTTTCATGGAAGGTGCACTTTAATTACCTTCCCATTTGACTAGCATTATCATGCCCTATCTAGGTAATTAATCTCACGAAGTATCCAATTTCAGTCTTTATTGCTGGCAGGCAGGCCTTCTGAATTATATGTGCTTCAATGGGCATTGGGTCTGTTGTTAAACCAAATAGGCCATGAAACAAATTTTGGGTCCCTCTTTTTTCCTCTGGTTTTTTTTTTGGTGGTTGTGGTTTTTTTGGGTTTTTTTTGTTTGTTTTTTTTTTTTTTTTTAATGTGTCTGTAAGGATGTGATCTAGTTTCTTTGGGATTTGAACAATGTGTAGCAGGAAAGTGCACTGTTAGAAAATGGTGGCCAATACAAAAAGAATTAAAATAGTACAGATCATAAAAGTCGATCAGTCTCTGAAGAAATAGTTACCAGGTTGGGAAAATAGGTACTGAAAATAATAATTTTTTGCTCTTGAATAATGTATAGCTTTTACAGTAGGAACTCTGTATGCTGAAGAGTTACTTTGTAGAGCCGGTTTATCCAGAGGATAAATTTGTAGTCATCCTCCCAGTATCAGATTAGGGATTTGCAATTGTATTCAGTTTTCTGTTTCATTGCTCTGTGGGTGAAAGATAGACCTTTAAAAATGTACTGTTGAATGAGCAGATTAAATAACATGGTAATAAATTTGTACAAGAAATTATTCTTTTTTCTTATGCCCGTCATTAAAAATGGTGACGAGTTAAGCTATTTGGAAAGCTGAACAAAAATGCTGTCTCGGTGGGTTAAAAAAAAATAATAACATAGTGTGAATCTTTCATTCAGTTGCCTACACTTTAGACACTCTGTGTCTATTTTGGAAATTCCTTTGTAATTTTTCTGAAAGTGTTTCTTTCTTCTCTGTTTCCTCTCAATTCCCTTCCCATTCCCCGAAGAAAAATTCTAACAGGTTAAATTTTACAAGGGTTTGACAGAAACCTCTTACTCCAGATACAGCTGAGAATTCCTTGAGAATTTTCACAAGTCCAATTCCTGGAAATAAATTTACTCGCTTTATCACTGAAGCTGATAAGAATGTGTGTGTTAGTTAAGTTTCATGTTTTGAGTACAGAACAGAATTGCTGGATCGGAAAAACTTTTTTAAAGGAAGTATGAAGATTTGTGCAGGACATGATGAAGTCTTAAGATGGCGGGTTTTTTCTTTGTTGTCATAATTTTTAAGTTAGCTAAAGCAGGCTGTTTGATAGCCTTAGCTAAAATCCCTTGAAATATGCAGACAGTTTTACAAAGGCACAATTGAACTTTTAACGCTGTTTTTTCTTTACTGTTTGCAGGACTTCTTTAATATCAAAATTCGATTATCTGCCAGAAGAGTATTTTCTTATTTAATGGAGGTTGGGTTTTGTTTTGTTTTTTGTTTTTTGTTTGTTTTTTTTTAACAGATGTTCTCTATGCATGACAAAATTTTGTATAATTGTGGCTTATGCCTAGAATAATTTTAAGGGAAAAAATCTGAAAATATTTAACTGGATGAAAAGTGGAGGCAACTGTGTTTAACCATGTAACTCTCGCTTCTACCACTTTGAACTTCAGAAAATGGGAACAATGAACGGCATGGAGATTGATCCTGGAATGCAGAATCTTTCACCTTTAGGTCACCAATTCAAATTCAGTCAACCCAAGCAGTGACCAAAAATTGTTACCATATGAAAGTTGTTTGTGAACTGTGTGGAATTTAAATGATGATCTCAGTTCATTTTCTTTTTCATAAACATCATCATAAGCAGAGCTTTTGGCAGTCACCCAAAAAAGGTAAGATTAAAGGAGCGTGACCTACTAAACTTTTCACTCCTGGTCATGATCCCTTCAGGTGAACATACTGGCTGGAGAATTTTAGATTGCTGATATGAATTGTACTCATTCTCTGGATAAAGAGAGAACTTCAGTATTTTTTTCTTTAAATATCGTATTTTAATTAATTTGAATATTTAGAAGCAGATACTGACCCTATGCGCCAGAATGCCAGTCTCATGGATTCTCCTGCAGCTTGAATTACATTCAAACTAAAACCATTCATTGAATATAAAAAGAAAACAATTGGCTTCCTTTTGTTTTTAAGCAGCTTTACCAAATGATAAACTAATCTCTTCAGTTTCATTTGCAGTTTGCCAGGTCAGAACATATTTTGGTACTTACTGAATGGCTTCTGCCATATATTCAGTCTTACATATTGCTGGTAGAGTAGCTGTTTTCAGTCACAGGAATATAAAAAGCCTTGAACAACACCTGCAAAGGACTTTATTAAAGTATGGTCATTTGCAGAACATGAAGGATCTTTGCCAGCTGCCAAGCTGCTGAGCTTTAGCTTTGCTGCTGACTTTGAAGAGAAATGTAATATTTGGTCTGAAAAGTATTTGTGTTCCCAAGTTTCACAGCTGATGTTGAGACAAGATACAGGGTGCTTAATCAAGCTTTCTCAAACTCCCTTTCTTTAAAAACTTTCTTGAGAATGGTGAAAGAACAAAAAATATAAAAATTAGCCATTTTGAAAGGTCATTTAAGGTACTGTACAGCAGCTCTTGTCTGTTGAGAAGAGAATGGTCTACTGGTTCAGGCACTGAACTGGGGCTCTGGAGATCCATGATAAATTACATAGTCATTCCCATAGGCATCTTGTGTTACATTGGATAAATGACTTAATCTCTCCATGGCGCTGTTCTTCACGAGAAGAATGAGGATAATAGGACTTCCTTGCATCAAAGGAGCATTGTGAAGAAAAATCCATTAGTGACTGTGAGGCGTTTAGATACTATTTTGCTAGTGGCTATATAAGTACTAAGAGAGGTTAAAGTTATCTATCTTCCTGTGTTGTTCTTTTTTTCCTTTCTGGTTAAAATGTGTAATAGAATTAAGCCCTTGTTTTCATGTTAATCTAGAGCTGTTGGTCTTCTTTGTTCAGCAACTGGCGAAATTCTTCTTGACTGGAATTCCGTAAACCTCCCCTAACAGGCTTTTTTATTCCTCTATATTCTCCCTGAGAACTGTAATGCAAGAGAGATTGTAAACAGGACTAATCCAGTATATCACCAGCTTCTTAAAAAGGCTTGGGTCTCCTGCAGCTCTGCTGGATGCACTGGGTAACTGCCAGTATTGCATATGAAAGAGAAACAAATCTCACCAGGAATCTCCAAGTTCTCAGACAGTGAGCAGGTAGCGGGGTTAGCCCTTAAGGATGTTTTAATAATATATTTGCTTATTAAAAAAATCCGGAGATTGTGACCTTTCTGAAATAGTTTGCTCTTGCTGGAACTTTGCTTTTAATCACTAATCATTGTGACATTTTTTTGGCAACCTAACCCTTGTGAATCTTTCTGCAGTGTTCTAGGTAAGTCTCTCATGGGACAAAAGCAGGTCTTTAATATAGCAGTTTTTAGACTGTAACATTGATGCATTCCTCCATTCCCTAATTGCACCTGGGAAGATCTGGTTCTTGTTGCAGTTAATAAGCTGTTCACCCAGTACTCTAAAATAACAAGATTGGCCACATTAAAGTGCCTTTTCATGGCTCATGTTTTTTCTCACCCCACTACTCCAAATGAGAGGAATAATTTTATGGAGACCAGCACTATTACTCTTTATCTTCTGTGTGAAAAGATCTTAGGTTTGGTTTATATTAGAAGTGTTCTAAAACTTAGGTGTCACCTTTCTGCCACATTACAACATCATTAAAGCTCAAGAGGTTGTTCAGATGTATGGGCATAAGTTTTTTTAGCTTCTGTTCTAATAGCTCCAGGGCAGGCAATTTTAAATCTGATGGTCTTCAAAGATTACACAAAAGTAGTAGGAGTAAGGGACAACAGAGGATACTAAACTTTGGGAACCAATTTTGTCATTTTTATTTTGATTTGAAATATAATTACAATCACTCATTGTCCAGAAATAAAGCAACAGACCTTCAGCAAATTCAAACCATTAATAAGAAGGTAATCACAGAGTAAGTACAAACACTGAAGACAATTTCCCACAGCTCCAGATGATGGTGAGCAAAGGCAGAACCATCAAACCTTGGCCTCCTGGTTTCTCTTCCACGCTTTATCAAAGCCACCATCCTCCCTCACACATTTGAAGTGTGATTCTGAGATCACTTTGACACCTTTTTACTCCACATTACATTTTGTTGATCCAGCCATAAGGGAAGAGAGAAGCTCAAATGCTCAGCTGAAGCTTCGAGAGTGCAACCTTTCTGGGTCCTGTGATGAAAGGACTCCCACTCCTGGGTATATTCTGCTGTGCTGGCCGAGTACTACCATTTTGCTTTTCTTCACGATCAATTAACTTAAATGATTCTCACTATGGGAAACAGGGATCTTCAGGAAGCTGTTTTTTTCTTCACCTTGATTTTGAAAACTTTGGGTACAAGACTAGAGGGAAGGTAAAATGTGTACTGCTGAAGAAAAAAGTCAACTGATAAAGTGTTTTAAAAGCATCCTCTAGATTCTTGTTGCTGTGAAGGAAATTTCAGGCATTTGGACAATGGGCTAATAACACCTACAACCCCAAATGTGTATTAAGAATAGATAAAGGTCTTAAATGAATGTCTTGTATACATTCCAGGGATTTATAGACAACTTTGCACCGTCCTGGCACCGTGATAATAAAGAGTCCTTGCACGTGTATGTCCTAACCTGAAGTTTCACTGGTGTTTTTGTAGTCCTTTTTCCTTTCCCTTCTCAAGCCCCTCTTCTTGCCCCTTCTCTTTCCCTTCCTTCTTGTCTGGGTGACAGAGTTGTTCTGTGAAATAATAGTGCATCACCAATATTGCTGGCATTTTACAATTACTTAAGTCATTAATATCACTCAGAAGTTGAAACATCACAGTCCACTTACAGGTCAAATTCCCAAGGTTTTCAAAATTACTGTTATTGCGGTTGTAAATGATGGTTTTAGCTGACATCTCTATCAATTAATATAGTTCATGTTCTTGTAAAGCAGTTAGGATTTATATGAAATAAAGACTTTATATCTTCCTCATGGTTTTTGAAACACAGAGAATAGAACTTCCCAGTCCAGTAAATACCACATTTTCTAAAATTTTTGCTACTGTAGTGAGAAAAGCCATTATTTTTTAAAAAGAAGACAGGAATTGTGGCCTCTTTATCTTTTCCTGTGCAGCACAAAAATGTATTCAGTTTAATGGAATGCCATAATGCACTCCTAAACTGTCAGATTTCTAAATATGAGCCATACATCATGACAGTGCAGAACAATGTATTTTGTACCAAGGCAGTTCTATTAGAGAAGGTGAAAATATGTTAATCCTACCTGGATCATCAGGGACCCATATGAATTTGCATTACTCTTTTAACCTTGAAGTGAGTAGATGCTATCATTTCTTAATTTTTTAAGAAAAATCTGTTCAACTACAAACATTATTTTCTGTTTCACAATATTATTAATGATTTCATAGACATCAGTAATTATTATTTGCATACATGCAAAACATTAAAAATCTTAGAGAATCTTTTGTTACACCATTTTATTTTTTTTTTCCAGGGGAATTCTCTAAAGGGTTTTCATTTTTTTGCTTGTAGTTTGTATCCATTTTGACTTAGAATACTAATTGTTTTATTGTACTCTAGAAAGTCTGAACATAAAACTGCTCCCAATTTCTGTTGCCCACAGATTGCACTGTAATGCAGGCTAGTGTTGGAATATCTGGACACATATCTGCTATACAGATTTATAGATTATTGAACTGACTTGTCTCTAATGTAATTTCATAGTAGGAACACATGAAATTATGTGTTTTAACCTTTGAGGAAATGATCCTGTTAGGTCACCAGCGCTAATTGTTTTATTAATTCTGTTTTGGGGGAGGGGTGTGAAGGAAAAAAAGAAAAAGTAGTAAGGTAAGGTGATTACAAGTGTTACAGTAGATAAAATACTTAAATTTTTTGTTGGAGTTTATAAATTTGAAGTACTACCAGACAGATCATGTACTGCAAAATATGAAAGTAGTTAGATTTTTGTAACTGGTTGTGAATTAAACGAAATGCACGCTTATGTCCACATCACATGAAACATCTTGGAGAATTTTGATTTAGGGTTTTTTTGTTTGTTTTTGTCATGAACATACATATAACAGAAGAGCTCAAGATAAATATGGCTGTGGTACAGATTTAATATAGTGTAATATCTGCAGAGATTAACTGTGATAAAAAATGAAACAGAAAAGGCTCAGACTCCTATAAGAGTTGAAAGCAAATTCTTCACCTTTGTGGCATTAGGTGCTGTATTGTTGTTGCTGCTTTGTTGTCTTCAACTGATCTTAAAAAAAAAAAAGCTTTTTGAAATTAGAAGTTGGGTAATGGCTGTATGATTAATGAACTACAGATCATTTTTTAAAAACAGGCATGAAATCATCTATACTTTAGATTTAGTTTCAAAAAAATAGATTTGGTTTATTTTTAGTAAGTATGAAGTCATTTATATTTTAGGGTTTAACAAAAGAATTTGCTTCTGAAAAGTCCAAGAGTAGCCACTTGGAAAATAAGACTTAGTCTTCAGTATAAGTACAATAGTTTTCAGTATGAGTACAACCTAGACTCCATCAAAGATGACCCTCATTGTATTGCTTCAGCACCATGATCACATGTGAGCCTGGAGAAACCTCAAATAGGTAGTTTAATCTTACATTAAAAGGTGCTAATTATCTCCATTTTACAGGTGAAAAAGAAAAGATGCAAAGTACTTGAAAGGACCTGAGTGCTGAGGTCCTGCATTCGTAATCCAGACCCCGGTGTTAGGAAGGCAAGAGAGCAGTTTCCTCTTACTTTCAGCTGTGGTTCCACAGATGTCATGTAAAGGAAATGGTGGAATAGTGTGGTTTTGAGCACAGGAGAACAGGAATATTTTATCAGTAGCCCTTTATTAGGAGCAATCAAGAATAGCGTGAAATTTCACTCTCTGCTTGTAGAAAGTCAGGTGCCTCAGGAGAAGAGTTCAGGAGAAACATGCTGGAGGAAAAGCTGTTGGACCTGGTTAGCTGAAAATGTAGCTCCTTTCCTTCTGCCTTTAGTTTGGCACTGGAGTGTATGTGGGATTGAGAGCCAGAAAACCTGTCCAGAGGTGAGTGTGCCAGTATTCATGATTTTTTTTGAGAGAAGAACAGGTTCAGCCTTCTGTTGAAATGGAGTGCTATGGCTCAGAAATGCTGCTCCAGCATTATGCTGTAGCCTGTGAAATGGGAGAGTCAGGTTCAGTTCCCTTCTGTAACTGATGAGTTTAACTCCGCTTCTTCCATTTCTCTAGGAGTAACCCAATTTTTAGGCCACAGAGTCACGTTTATGTGTAGTGACTAATTTTCTTCCTCTCCTGTTGCCTTTCACGTGGTGGAGATTCAACAGGAAAAACAGAGAGAGGCTCCTTGCTGTCCTCAAATTTCACAAGTATTCAGAAATACATAGGGAGGAAATGTGGGGAAAAAATGGAATAGCTAGTACTGAAGCGAAAACAAATGGTTGATTTTGTAACATGAGATATTTAGGCTGAAAATTATAAGTTTTCTAGCCATCAGACCAGTGAGATTCTGGAGCAGCTTTTTGATGGGAGTAGTGGGAGACATAATCTGATTTTAAAATGGAGCTTGGCCATTCTTTTCGAAGGAACGGGATCACGTGGTTGCCTGAGAAGTTAGGTGACTGGACACAGTGATCCCAAAGTACCCTTCCACTCCTACCTTCTTAATTAGGAAAATACTTTATATTTTTTTATGTTCTCTGGTTTCTCAGAAGCGTTTCACCTGTAATTTGATGGTGGTATTTTTTTATTGCTTAAGAGAGGTTGGACATGGAAAAGAAAAATCTTTGTTGAGATTGCAGAAGTCTGGTAATTGATACGTGAACTAGAGATGATGAAATAGCTGCATGTAGGGTATGAAACAAGGAGGACACTGTTCACATTGAAACGGCTGGAAGGGATGTATAAACAATTATGGCAGTTTGTATAGCTGTTTTAATATTGATGTCAAGACTGATAAAGCATAGAGTAAGTGTTCCTTCATTGGATAGTGTAAATTTAGAAGGCAAGCAAAGACTTATCCCCAGTTTGTTTACTTTTAAAAGGCTGTTGCATTTGTTAACCTTTTAGGATCTGTAAATTCTGCATCATTGATACTAAAACCACATTTGACTGTATTCTGACTTCACCATTTCTTACTCAAAATGCTTTTTTTGTAATTTGTGGGAAAACAAATCATGTTGTTATCAGTAAAGGGGGTACTCTAAAATATTGCTTTACATTGGTGCTACAGTTAAATGAGTTAAAATTAGATATTTGTTTAAAATTTTTTTTTATTATGCCATCAACGGTTCAAAGGCAGAAGACAAATTTATGATCCTTAATAGTAACTGATTCTTATGATGCATTTTAAAGAAGTTTTGCCTTACTTTGTGTTGCACAAAACCGAGATGCTAAAAGGCTTTTCTGCTACAGATAATAATAGTGTAGTCTTATGTAGTGTCTAGGTTTAGGGGACTCTTTGGAAGATTGTGTTTATCCTAGCTTTGTTAATGTTACATATCTAACATCTGAAAAGCTTCTGCTTTCATATGTTGTGCTGCTAATGACTCAGCACCTCACTGGCAGTGAAACAAGAAGCACGTCATTCATAATCAAGGTGCTAAAATGAAGTTTTGAATTCCATTTTAAGGAGGTACTTTGCAATGGGTCATTAACTTGCTCCGTGGCATGAAACCCCTGGAGGAGGTTCTTTAAGGTTACAGATTATAAGTAACGACATAATTGCCTGATGGTGTAGAAATACGACCAAGGTTTTAAAATGTGGTTTCTCTGAATGCTTCAGGTGCTGGATGCCCACTGACTAATGCCCACGGCCTGATTTGCAGCAGTGATTACTGTGGGGAACTGTTCCTTTTAAAGGCTCAGGAAGGCAGAAGGGGATAGGACGCAAGTTCACCTTGCACCAAGATGCTCAGTCAGGCTTCAGGGACACAACAAAGCAGACACCTGCCAGACTCCTTGGCAGGAGTATTTACTGCATAGCTGAAGTGCCACTGGACTTGTGGGCAATTATTGTCTCTGGAAATCATGATTTGAGGTACAAAACCAAAGGAATTTAAAAGTGGGGGCTACTTCGGAAAAATTTGAGCATTGATATGAATTGCTTATGTACATCTTTTTTTGTTATATATCATTATTTGAAGCTTAGATAGAAAAGAAAATGGATTTCTCCATTGCTGATCATAGTTAATTTATCAAAAAAGTAGAGCTCTGAAAGGAATTGCTTTTTAAAACATTGTGGGTTTTCAATCCATTTTTCTTCCTTTAACAGATTGATCTGTCATTCTTGAAAGATCAGCAAAATCCCGCAAAGACATAGTAGTTTTTATACAGCTTTTGAACATCATAAAATTGATTCTTTTATATGTGTGAGAACGTGTACATTTATATGGGGTTTAATAACCTGCATTCCTCGACTTACCACTCTTGTTTGACCTTAAAGTAATAACCTAGAAGATTTCCAGTTATGTATTCTCCAGTGTTTAGTTCACTGTGTGTTGTTACTCAGTTTGTTAGTTAGTTGTCGAGGTTAAATTACATGAATATTTGACTTCTGGTCACTGTAGCTATACTTCTTTAACCTGTTTCTCTTCATCTATCAGGAGTTGGGTTATACTGAGGGTATCATTATGTGAACGGGATACCTGCAGTGAGAATTCAGATGTTGAAAGAAGTGCTAAGGATGATTCAGAAGACAGTTTTTTTTCTCACTGTTTTATGCCAAACCCATTGTCCCTTGTGGGAAAAAGAATTTTGCGATTGGATTCATTGCTTTTCAAATGAAATAAAAAAACCTGCAGCCCTGTCAGCTGTAGCCTTGGTACAATTTGCAAGAGGAGAGGTGCTAACCTCAGTGTTCTGAGCAAATTCCAGTTTGAGTAATTATGTCTCACATCCCTGTCATTCCCCCTGTAGCTTCAGTTGGATTAGCTATTCATTTCCTGTCCCAAACCTTTGTGTAGCATTTCCATGTGCTCTATAACAGTTTCCACATTTCACCCTAGAGCTAACTATAATCATCTTTCTTTGTCTGTCCCCACATACAGACACAGAATAATTGTGAAACTCTTTGCAGGCTCATAGAGAAGCTAGCCAAAGGCCAACTGCATTAACTAAATTAAGATAAAATTCTAGATCCAACACAACCTGAATTTAAACCAGGGCGTGGAATGGCGTTAGTGGCATGTGTAATAAGTAATCTGCTCCTGTCAATGGAGAGAGGACAGACATCTATTCTCATCACTTTAGACATATCTGAATCATTTAACACAGTTGATCATGAGATAGTACTTTCTTGCTTGAGAGAGGGGTAGCAGGATCCAAAGCAATACACTAAAATGGTTGGCATTCTTCCCAGGCAAACACAGGCAACAAGTAGTTGGGGCAGACAGGCTCTCTGTTCTTCATTCGATGTCCTTCAAGAATCAGTTTTATTGATAGCTCTCTTTAGCATCTGTACTCAGCTGCTGTGCGAGCAGGTTGGACGGTATGTTCAAGAAATATGCAGATCATATACATTTCCCTTTGTACTTTGAGACCTGTAATCATTCCGGATTCACTGTAGTGGCAACTGATTGCAAGAAAACAGCACAGAGATGAAGAACAGTCGGTTGAAACCGAACCCAAATGAGGCAGATGTGGTACTGGCAAGAAGAAAATGGCAAGTCAGTGAGTTTCCGAGACCAGGATAGTAGCTACTAGTGAAAGTTATACATTTTCTTTTGATTAATGCAGTCCATAATTTAGGAGTACTTCTGTATTCTCTGTTTGCACTAAGCTGCCACAGAGTTACATCTGGTAAATAAAACTGTCTGTCTTTCCTCTTTGGGTAAGATAGTTTGCCTCATCACGCTGGATGTTTTCATCCCTGGAAACATTCAAGGTCAGGTTGGAAGGGGCTCTGACCAACCTGATGTAATTGAAGGTGTCCCTGCTCATTGCAGGGAGGTTGGACTAGATGACCTTTAAAGGTCCCTTCCAACCCAAACTATTCTATGATTCTGTGATGTTGAACTGGCTGCAGTTATTTGTGCATTTACTGCTTCTCCCTTGGATGATAGCAGCAGAGTATACCTCAGCATAAAGGTCCTTCTGGGTAGGAAAACTTATCTAATATGAAAGGTTGCAGCAACTCAGACTACAATGAGCACATCAGACTGCCTTACATTGGCTTTTCAGAGAATTAAGCTTAACTTCAGTCTCCACTCTTATCTTCAAGACTCTCTGGCCTGGGCTCACATATCTAAAAGGCTATCTCAAGCCCCAGTACTTGATAGCTTCACTGCTGGAAGTTGTCCAGTAGATTTCTTCACAGTAAATATAAGGCTTATCTGTAGGAGAGAGCATACAGCAGTGCAGTTTGCATCAAAGTCTCCAAGTTAATTCCCAAGGAATCTGATGACTATCGAAATATTGCCTTATTTCTCTGTGTGATGCAAATTTCTTGGACTTGCCTCTATCTTGATACAGTTACACAGAAACAGCCGTAGTAGAACAAAAAGGCACTTTACAACTTAGATGTTCAGTTACTCTTTCCTCTAGTCCTTGAGAAAGGATGCAAAATATATATTATATTTATATGCTTCTGCATTTGTAAAAATCCCTAACTCGATAAACTATTACAGCTCAAAGGACTAGAGAGAAAATATGCCAAATTATAACAGATGAATATATAAATGGGAAATCATTATTAGAATTAAGATTATATGGCTCATAAACTTTTATTCTAAAGAAGTTGCTAGACTGCTTTTTGTTTTGTTGACATAGATAACAATGCAATATCTACACTGAAGTTAAATGATAAAATAATTAAATAAATGTTATAATATATGATTATTCTTTTAATATTATTCCTTCCTGTTAGCCAGTAGCCAGAGATACTGGATACTGAGCAATAGAAAACCCAATTTATTTGTGTACAATTCTGGATGTTGATCTTATTTTTTTTAAATTCTTCTCTGCTTCATTATTCTCCAACTGATGCTAATAGTACTTCTTTCAGAAAACCTCAATATACAGAAGATAGTAAAATGGATTACCTACATGTGGCTTTGCACGTAACTTCATAATATGTGCCTTATTTCTGGAACTCATGTCTTTCAACTTGGTTTATTACTGGGATTCTTTGTAATGTTACTTAAGTTAAAAACGAGAAGGGAAAGAAAGACAGGTATTTATTTTTCACAGTTTAATTGTATTAACTTGCTAGATACAACAGAACTAAGTATTAGATTGCAACATGTTCATTAGTAAGAACTGATAGGTGATACATTTATTCAACATAATATAGCACATTGTTCTAGCCCAAACTCCTTTTCTACTGGTACATTTCTATTCATGCAGATAGACAAGGCATTGCTGAGTGAACCAGAAAGGACAAAATGTATAAATCTAAATCTTTACGCAGAATTTAGATACCTTTCTCATGACTATTTTAGTTTGTGTTAATTAATTTCATCAGTTGGAAAAACTTTCTGGATTTCCTATCTACTAGACTTTAGTAGTAAGAATAAACTCAGAATGAAATCATTAGAAAGCTATATCAAAAAGGCTCAGAAGTCTCTGAAGTGGAATCTAAACTGTTAATTGCTTGCCACATCTATTTAAAGCACATTCCTGGGTGACATTTTTTTAATTAGAAGAAATTATTACACTTAGCAAGATTTTTTTTCTTTCATTTTTATGAGGAACATACATACCAGAATAGAATAAGGTGTAATATCCAAAATACAATTTAACTTTCTAAAGCGGAAATGTATTCAGTTGTCAAGGAGTACTTCGGAGCCAAATGGGTCTGATGTCTCATAGTATGAAAATTTTGACATTACTCCATTCAATTCAGTTAAATTACTCTTGACTTTCATGAACTTAAGTTACAGAAGCATCACACTTTTTCATCCTTCTTAAGTTTCCACTAGGATGTCTGAATTTTAAACCATGATATATAGTCTGTTCATCCATTATTTTGCTGTTTTCTCACTGCAACTGTTTAAAAGCCCTAAGTGGGGTGGGGAGGTGTTTTTGTTTTGCTTTTAAGATAATACTGTGCAAAACAAATGCCGGTCTGAATCAGATGGTCTTTCAAGTTAAATAGAAGTGTATCCATTATTTTCAAATTGTTGTTAAAAAAGGTATAAGATTATCTCAGGAGTGTGGCATACACAGTTGAGGACTCTCAGAAGGAGCAATTTACAGGTCCTAGCAGGTATAGCAGGAAAAATATTCTTGAGCTTCTTGTGGCTAGGATTAGTCTTTCCTTCTGCTCAGCTGTTGTGCTATTCCTGTTTCACAACAGCCACTCAGGCTTTCACAGCGACTGAACTGCAAGATCCTGCACTTGGGTCGTGGCAATCCCAAGCACAAATACAGGTTGGGCGGAGAATGGCTTGAAAGCAGCCCTGAGGAGAAGGACCTAGGGATGCTGGTAGACGAGAAGCTCAACATGAGCAGGCAGTGAGCACTTGCAGCCCAGAAAGCCAACTGCATCCTGGGCTCCATCAAAAGAAGCATGGCCAGCAGGTTGAGGGAGGTGATTCTGCCCCTCTACTCTGCTCTGGTGAGACCCCACCTGGAGTACTGAGTCCAGCTCTGGAGCCCTCAACACCAGAAGGACAGGGACCTGTTGGAATGGGTCCAGAGGAGGGCCATGAAGATGGTCAAAGGGCTGGAGCACCTACACTATGAGGACAGGCTGAGAGAGTTGGTGTTGTTCAGCCTGGAGAAGAGAAGGCTTTGGGGAGACCTTATAGCAGCCTTCCAGTACCTAAAGGGGGCCTACAGGAAGGATGGGGAGGGACTCTTTGTCAGGGAGTGTAATGATAGGACATGGGGTAACAGCTTCAAACTGAAAGAGGGTAGATTTAGATTGGATATCCAGGAAGAAATTCTTTCCTGTGAGGGTGCTGAGACACTGGTACAGGCTGCCCAGAGAAGCTGTGGATGCCCCATCCCTGGAAGTGTTCAAGGCCAGGCTGGATGGGGCTTTGAGCAGCCTGGTCTAGTGGGAGGTGTCCCTGCCCATGGCAGGGGGGTTGGAACTAGATGATCTTTAAGGTCCCTTCCAACCCGAACCATTCTGATATTCTGTGAACTGGGGCTGCCCCACACGGGGGAGGGGAAAGTGAAAAGCACTTGCTTAGTGCAATTTAAATGTTGATCCCTGTTCAGACTTAGTATATTATGATTATTGCCCTAGCACAGTGTCAGGTTTTGTTCCTAGTACCTGACCTTACCACACTGAACTTTCTAAAATGATTTTGACAGTTTAAGCAAGAACGATGTTCACAGTATTGCTTTGCCTTTTCTTAAGGACTTCTATTTCTTTGCTCAAGAATATCTGACTGTTTAAATGCAAAAAGAGAAGACCCACAGTAGTGAGGATAAATCTCTATCTGATATAAAGGCATGTACTTCAGAGCATGTTGCACTTGTGGAAGTCAATTCAGACTAGTAGTACATGGAGGACTTGGGTGGGATATTGGCTTCACTGCTCCTACAGGTATCTCTGCTCACAAAAAAAAAAGAGCATCTGTTGTTCTCGTAAAAGGCTCTGAAGCACTGCAGCTATCATACCCGTTTACAGAAGTACCAATTTCGACTCTGGGTTTGCAACTGCAGCGCTTTGGGAGCAGGCTGACAAACACACCAGCCTTGCCTGCCTCCGGGGTGGGACAGAGGGACCAGCAGCTATTTATAGCAGCATTTATAGCACATCCGCCAGGTCTCGCAGTCACGTAGGCATTTGCAGGGGCTCTGCAAGAGACAAAGTGGAGTTTTATCATCTCTGGATTTCTGTTTTATTTATCTGTTCTTTTTGCACCAAATTCCTTCCATTGGATTTCGTGGGTTGGAGGCAGACTATAAATAGATGGTTTTGTTTCTTCTAAATATATTCATCAGAGGAATAGAAAAGTGAAGGGCCACCTGGAGTTAAGATTTTAATATTTCAGTTGTTACAAACCAACTCCAAAAACAATATTTTTTTTTTTTCCCCGGCAGATTTGGTGTGAAAATGTTTAGTTGAGCAGATGGAGCCACAGCTGGTAGTGTACATGTTTATCGGGATAGTTGGCATTTAGCTGCATCCAAAACTGATGTCAGGCTCAAAGATGCTAAAAAGCAGGAATGACTGGAAGCTGAGATGGTACTTTATCAGCTCAGCTAGGAGCAAATTTCTTTAATTTTTAGTACTTTGGCCTCATAAGAATAATTTTAATCCAGCGGGAAGTTAAACATTTAAAACTAAAATTAAAAAATATGTCAAAATAGGTAAACATTTGCTATTACTGTGCTTTAATAAATAGCCTGAAGAGTGCAGAACATAACCCAGAACGTATTGATGTTTAAGACCTAGTTAGCAAATAACATGCATCTGCTGATGTTTAATTATCATGTATGCTTTGCTGGCAGATTTCAGAATCTGCATAGTTCATATTTACCAATGTAATCTCTTGTTTCACACATGAGAACATTCAGCTGGAAGTTTGGGAGAGGAGAGGGCACATGAATAACAGTGAGCAACCAAAGGAACAGAACAGATACGTGTAGAGGATAATGATTTTACAGTTGTGTCTAATTCACACAATGAGGTTCGATGTCCCATTGTGCTAGGCACTGTACAAACAGTGGGGGAGAGTCCCTCTGCCAGGGACTCTAAAGGAAGAGGACAGATTCAGACACTGAAAACTTCATTTCAAACAAGGATTTCAGCTTAATGCTCCTTAGGACAATCTTAATATGAGCAAGTGACAGAAGTAGACTCTGTTTAGGTTAATAATATTGCATACATTTATATCAGGGATGCATTTGGACCCCTGATTTCAGGCGTATTTAAAGTTTATTATTTTTTTTCGC
Organism: Chroicocephalus ridibundus; assembly: GCF_963924245.1. Taxonomy (NCBI): domain Eukaryota; kingdom Metazoa; phylum Chordata; class Aves; order Charadriiformes; family Laridae; genus Chroicocephalus; species Chroicocephalus ridibundus. The sequence continues at coordinate 86,710,481 of NC_086286.1, forward strand.
CCCTGTATGATTATTTTTCCCAGTACAATTGTTCCCCCTGTGCAACTCTTTTCCAAAATGTCATAGATGCATGTTGGATTCTGAAGAAGAACGGAGTGTGTTTCTCTCCATAATACACAGCATTTGATACCACTGGCACTGTAGAGATCTGTTCCAGTGGCATTCCCGTACATATGGGGTAACGTACAGAAAGTGAGATTTATTCACATATATTTCTATCCTGTAGGCGGCAAAGGATTTTTGCCTCATTTTTGGCATGTGATGTTCTGAAGCAGACTCCTTCGTTTGTTGTCATTGCACAGGTTGCAGAAAAAAAGTATCTCTCCGGGCACATAAAGTGGCTGCATTATGAATGACAATCTAAAGGGAACCAAACTGCTTTACTAGATGACCAGTGATGCCTGTCACCTCTTTGCCGGTGGGTTGTGAATGCACAGTGTACTAAAATGTAACGGTGCCTTCAACAGCAGAATAACAGCATGTGGCATTGTGCAAACTCTGAGCAATTCTGCTTACCTTAGGGCATCCTTGGAGTCTGCTATAATACAGAAAGCCCCCCTCAGCTGTCATCTCCTGGACCCCGTTCCAATTTCCATCATACTTCAGCCTGGGAAATATGAAAAAGTGTCAGAAAAGCATCCTAATCCTACATTTCACTGAACTGGGCTTCTTAAAAATGTACAGGGTTGTACAGAATTCAGGTGCCACGTTTCTTCCTTGTTGGAAAGTAGAGTAATAAAATAATTATGTAGCAACATTTAAAGATGTTTCAATCATCATAGTACCTGAAAAAAATTAGTTGAACATTCAAATTGGTGATGTCCCATTTTAAAGAGCAGTGATGTCCATTTTTAAAGCATATATGCACTCATGCACTCCAATGCACTCGCCCAACGGCAGGGCGATAGCATAAAATGAAGTTATAATTATGCAAACTTAAAGTAGTATTGTTTCATCATCATTGTGAGAGAAACAGCCATGGTGTTTTATAAGGCAATGGGTTTGTTACACATTAACTCTTGCTAATTTCACAGGATGGAAAATACAGTTTCTGTAGTACAGTGTTCAGAGACGTGTGGAACCCCTTACAAGCAGGAGTATCTCCTAGTTATGTCCAGATTCTTTTGGGGACATATAAGTCAGTAAGCTTATTCTTATCACAACTTTCAGCTTTTTAATGCTGTCTCAGGGCTTTACTAATTGTATTGGACCATAGTGGCTTCAGAGCACTAAGTGTTACCACTAGTATGCAAGCTTTGGTCAAAAAATACTTTTAGACTTGTATGTATGCATTTTAGTATATCATAGATAAATCTGAAAACTGGAAAGTATCTGACTTTATTTCTCAATTTGAGCTTTATGTTAATTTTTCAAGAGCATATAGCCATCATAGCACCTAATTACAAAAATTATATTATATGACATCTAATTATAATGAAAATTTAGGGGATGTGTTCTTACCTCGTATAATGAACTCGACAAAAATGCTTTATACACTAATGGCCTTCTTTTAAAAAAGCTAATATAACTGGTTTTAGTCCCCAGGGTACAGCATAGATACATAAAGCTCATCTTTTGGAACTCCTTTTTCAATGGAGAAAATGATTACATACACACATTTTCACTAAAATTAATATATACTCTTACTAAAATTTCACAATATTAAAAACTCACTTGCTCTTAATTTCTAGTGAAACGCAGCGTTTAATCAACCAGTATTTTTTAAAGGCAGATGTGGAAAAAAAGGAATTTTCTAGTCTCAGCTGCATCTCTCTACTTTATTTTCGTGGCAGATCATGGCATACATCAAACTGAAATTTAGCAGATGGACTTCATGCTAAATCCAGATGCAGTTTTCACTAACAACTGGTGGTGAATATTAAAGTATAAATAGATAAGAAAATATATATCTGAGATTTAGGACCATATCTTTCTTCACGCAAGCTTTTGTATACAGTATGCCAGCAGGATTTAGCCTCTTCAGTATGGTATCAAAATCAGAAGTGTATTCCAAAATAGTGGATAGCAGAGGCAATAAGAATTATCTAAATTAGGAAAATGGTTGTATTCCACTGGAGTTCTATAAATAGGTGGAAATATTGGACTGCAAGTGAGAAAAACAGGCTAGAGCAGTGGAAGGTGCAGCTGTTATAAACAGAGAAACAATAAAAGTCCTTGCATAATCTGTTTGTAATGATTAGGAGCTGAAAAGTAAAATTTAATTTAGCAATGCATAAAGAAATGAATATGAATGTGTTCTGAGGAAGAAAATGCTTTACATAAAAACATTATTGCAAGGGACGCTGTAGTCCTAGCAAAGACATAGCAATTTATTTTACTTCTACAAACGTACGCTGATACACTTGACTTACCATTGCTATGGGGACATTAATGATACAACAGTGGGGAAAAAACAATGAAAGTCAGTGGATAAAGGAAAACAGTCTGCTAATTAAAAGTCTTAATGTATATCTGAACTTGTAGCCAATAAAACAGAGACTGCACATTTTTCTCCTGTTGCTTGAACCTTGAGACACTGTTGTCTCCATATCCTCTGCTTTCTTCAAAGCAAACAGTTTGAGCGAACTTCTTTTGAATGCAAGAGATACAGGCAAGTGCAGATTTGAGTTACCAAGTACAGCTGCCTTCACATTTTCACTGGCTTGTAAGGGTAAGCCTGGGGCTGGTTTGCAGTGTGTTTACTTGTGTTTTGAGAAGCCAAGGTCATAGGTAGTTTCGGTAAATTTGATCTTTCATATTAACATTTTGTTTGTTTAGAATAGTTTTTTTCATTCTTCATCACTTCTCTCTGTTTGCCAAATCAAAACAACTTGTTTAACTCCTTTTATATATTGTGAAGAAGAAATAGGCATCAATAACATAAAACCAGAAAGTCTTTGATGTGTTTATTTTTGATGTACAAAAAGAAAAAGTTATTTTAAAGGTATTTTATACTGGTATTCCTGTATCTTCCTTCTTCTTTCCTGGTCCTGGTCATCCACTTTAGATTAATGAACGTTGATTTTTCTCGTAGTAGTTTTATTGGACTGGATTTCAACCACAGTATCTGTTGCTGTTGTTGTACGTGTCAGCACACTTAGTTGTGACATTAAATATATCCATCTACATAAAATGAAATGTTAATTTGGGACAAAATTGAAGGAAGCTTCTTCTGCACCTTGGTTAGTATAGTTTGCTTTTGTTTTGATAAACAAAGATTTTTATAATAGTAAACAGCCTTTTCACACCCTACCAATCGTGGCATGATGGATTCATTCATTTGCAGTTTCTGGAACCAGCTGCTCCTATCTACTACTGCTGCAATTAGAAAATCAGTCTGTTAAAATGTAATGAATTTAATAAATCTCATACTTTCAGATTTATGTATTTATTATCAGCTAGTCATGATAGAGCCTATAGCTAATACAGTTTTTTTCAAAAGCTAAATAATAATAAATAAATCAGAAGATTGTCTTGTATTACAAAGCAAGTCTTTTTCATGGTTGTCATCTCTGGGAGAAGAAAAATTGCTGGTGGGTGTAGAGAGGCAAGAATAATCTCACTGCCTCACACACTGTTGCTAAATACAAATAGCAGTAATAGTCTTATCTTTGCAGAAATGTTCTTATTAAATAGACAGAGTTGGGTCAGTGAATGACCTTTTGGTTTAATGCAATAATTACATTATGTTTTCACGGAGATATGCCTTGTAGGGTTCATGTCCTAAGTATAGGAAAATCCCTAGAAAAATATGACATACTGATTATTTTCTAATCTTCATATGCACCATAAATACGGGTAAGAATTATTATCCAATGTTGCAGTAGAAATGTCTGATGGAGAGATATCAAGTGTTACTGAAGATTTGAAAGGAAATCATTGGCAGAGTATAGAAAAGAATCCAAACACCTTAACTCCAAGTTTTGTTCCTTAATAATTTAATCATACTGATTACTTAATGCGAGCTTTGTGGCTAATTTATTATGTAATTACTTTTTTTCTTATGGCATTGTCTGGCTAAACTACACACACAGACTGCATTCACCTAAACTGTTAGAAATAGGAAGGCAATCTGGATGATACATGATTCATGTTTTGACACCTGGAAACGCTGTACACTTTCTTTCAGCAAAAATTCCTTCATCTCTATTCCGATTTTCTTTTCTTGATTTTATTCTCTATCTTTTTTCTCACCTGTTCTGAATAGTCTGTCTATTTTATCCTTCATACAGTGGATCAAGAGCCACCTGGCAGCCAAGACCAGGCCAAGATCAGGAAGGAGAGAGTTGTGTGCACAGCTAAAGCAGCATTATCCCCTCTATCACTGCATTGATGTTGGCAGATGTTTGTTCTACTCATAGGGCAGATTCTCCAAGGGAAACTCTCAGAGCTTGAACAGACTTCAGAAGCATCCTGGCCACTTCAGCTCTGCAGCTGGCATGCTGTGCAGAGAAAGGGAACTGTAATTTTCCTGGATATATTCCATTTCTCTTCACCATTGGAAAAGCCTGTGTTGCAATAACCCAAGGCAGTAAGAAGAGAAAAAGGAGTGAGTCTGCCTTCACTTCTTTGGGATGTGTTACTAAACTTGCCTTCAACAGAACTATGTTTGTCAGTGGATTGTCCAGAAAACAGCTTTGTAAAAGTACTTCTGTTTGGGCTATATCACATACCACAGGGGTTTGGGTCTCCTAAAGAAGGTAGAGTTCAGATTTTGCATTATACTGCTTCCTTCACTTCCTTTCCCTCCCATTGTCACTTCTACTTCCTACCCCTTCACCTCACCACTTTTAGCGTCAGGCTTCTTAGGCAACATTTCTCCCCAACTCAAATTTCTCTCCTACCTAAAAACTTGTTTAGTGGCTCCTCCCTAAATGTTTTAGGGATGTTACAAGTATGCATTTTGCCTCACCCAGGTGATGTGAAATGAAAATACCTAGCTTGTTTAGCAAGAGAAGGGCAGATAGGAAATGCTCATAAGTTAACGATGTGTGTATCTCATTCTGGAAACAATCTTCCAGTCAAAAAAGCAGCAAACACCCTGGTGTTTTGCATCTTGATATCCTGACCGCATAATGTTATCTGCAGTGTAGTTAACAGAGGATTAAGCTTTATGACCCAGACATCTCTTTCCAATCACCTAAGTCTGATGACTTGTCAGGTAAGATTTATTTACTGACTCCTAGAAATTCCAAAAATTGAATAACATATTACCAAATAGAGCAAGAACAGAAAGAACCTAGGAAGCGTGTCAGGCAAACAGACGTGTCTCCAGATTATCTTTGCCTGTTCCATTAGGGATAGAGAACTTCCCAAATCAGAATATGTAAATCAATCTGTGACTCTCAAGGGAAACGTCATTTCTTAAAATGTTCATCCATTGTGACCAGAAACACCGATATTGCCTGGATTTTAGAGGACATAAAAAAAAAAAAGTAGAGAAAAATAAAATATTTTTAATTCAGATGTTCAGCATTTCAAAGGAAATAGTTTATATTGAAGACCTAACCAAAGACTGATAAGAATGTTATTGGTCAGACTATGTGAACATGATAGCAAGAAAGGCAAATTCATGCCTTCTGTCAAAAAGAATATAAAATGCTCACTCCATAGAAACTATATGGTTGCAATAGCAGTGTCTGAGACTTCTTTTTGAACAACTCCTGATCTGAAGAAAGGTTTCTGAAGAAACGAAAGACACTCAGAGTCCTGGTGTGTCAGAGTCTTGTATCGACAGCAATCAGGAGACAATACAGTTTTGGTTGCTTTGAAGCAGTATTTGGTTCAACATCTTTTGAGCAGGCATTTTAACTTCTCAGGAGTTCCAGCCACTATAAGAAATTTAACTTGGATATCCAGTTTTTCATTTGGGTTTTTTTATGCACTTTTTCAGTCCTTGTACTTGAGCTTTGTCCCATCAGTAACCATAATTGCAGTTGTCTTCCTCTGTTCCTGTTAATTTTAGCTAAATCTACAAGTGTTGCCACTGTTTTGGGGGTCTGAGGTATAATCTCAGTTACTCCTTAGTCTAAGTTCTCCAGCTAAAATAATTGCTCCTTCCAAAGTTTCATCCAGGAGATGGAAAAATAGTATTTGCAATGAGCTTCCTCATTTTTTCTTCCTTTATTTAGTTTTAGGACAGAGAGAGAATCTCTGTCAGTTTAAGAGAGAAGAAAGGAGACCAGAGAAAGGCAAAACAAATTAGTAATAATAATGATAAATAAACAAAGCCCTGGAATAGTTGTCAAATAAGTTTACCAGATAGCTTGCAAGAGAATAAAGCAGGGAAGCTGAGAAACATGGAAGGACCTTAGCTGGCAGAGGAAACCAGGGCTTGCCGGAAGAAATAGATTCGCAGAGGGAAGATAGAACATATGCCTCAAGGGTCACTTTCACATAGATTTAAACTTCAGATAGTACCATCGATTTACATTTGGTATGACATACTAGAAAAGACAAGTTTAAGGAATACCTCTGTTAAAGAATTCTATTTCCTCTAAAGCCAAACTAAATTAAACTCAATATGACTATATGGGATCTTAAATATTCTTTTTGTTTTTTTCTGCTTCCCAACATCATAGTAGTATATTTAATAGTCTCTATTTTTCTGTGCTCTCTAATTCTTTTCTTCATTTAAAGTCTATTTACTCCATAGATAATTTTTATTGGCCATCACAGCAAAATAGTTTTATTCTCAACAATATCCTGAGAACATTATGCTCAAATATCAGAGGGCTGCAATTACAACAAGGAAGTTTTTTCTGATATGCAACCATCCATCCTTCCTATACAAATGCAGCAATTTAAGGGATGGAACAACATGGTTAAACTTCTTTAAGTTTTTGCATTATGTGCAGCTCTTTGAACTAACAGTGCAGACGTTTTTAACAATTTTGGTTTTGGTATAATATTTGAACCCGCATTATGAGAAGGGAGGCTCAGTGTTCTTTATTTGTAAAAGAGCTTTGTGGAGGAAGACAAGGAACATGCACTTTCTGCTCCAAAAGATTTGTGCATTTCATGGAGTGACACAGAGAGCTGACATATGGGTGTCACTTTCTCTGTTCAGTAATCTGAACTTTGTGTTTTTTAATTGTCTCTGTGTTTCTTCGTCCCATTCGCATTTCTTGTAATGCAGAAACTTTGTTTGGGACATTGCAGCTATGACCAATCCCTGTTTCCTGAGGCTTAAGAGGGAATGACAAGAGTCGAGAAATTTAGAAAATTTTTATTTCATTCCTCATAACATTCTGGGGACGCTGAGGAGGAGGGGTGAAGAACAGTTGATTAGAAGTGAATAACCAAATCTGTGTGTTTAGTTAGTTCAGCTTGTGACTCATGTCTGCTGTGTGCAAACAACTGGAGACTCATCTTGATAGAGGAGACCTGGTGTTTTAGTAGTTGAGCTTTTTCCTGTGAGAAGCACAGAACAAAGGATTCTGACAATTGAATTCCTTCTTGAATACCTTCTACTGCCCTCAAGAAGAAGGATGAAAGAGTTTAAAGATTGGTCTGAATCTTTAAATGAACTCAGTCAAGCAGTTCTCAGGGGTGGGAGCCCTGTTAACACTAGACAGGGTCTTCTTACAAGCCACGTAGGCTGAATTAATAAATCTATACCCTGCTGCTTCAAAAATGTTCTTCTGTCTGTACTTATTCCCCTCTGAACGTCAGTTATGACTTTTAGTTTCTTTAGGTTACTCAGAATAAAAACCTGTAAGATTACGACTGTGGAAGGGTAATTTCACACTATAAACGTTCGTAATGTTGATTTACTTAAAGCTAGTCGGGTACAACATTTTATGTATTGAGTTAAACTCAAAACATTACTGACAGTAAGAATCATGGGGCCTGATTATGATATCAGGATTTTGTTGCATATCTTGTTGGAGACAGAGCATGTCACGCTGCTGGAATTGATGCTACAGCACGGCACAGAGGTCAGCCCCTGTGGGTTTGATTAGAACTAAAAAAAACCTTAAACCCTCAAAATTACCAGTCATATCCTCTGGGAGTTTGTCATGGGAACTTAGGCAATGAATTCCACATTTTCTTACAGTATATTTTCAAACCATGTTTAAAGTATTGTGCTTGATGCCATTTCACATCTAAAAAAGTCAAGGAAAATGAAATGAAGAGAGAATTAATTTGATCTCACATTTGTGGAGTGTAAACCGAGGAAACCCAAAAGTATGCTCAAGACTAACCCATAAGAATTTCATGGCATGGATCTGTTCTTCTAAATTATAATTACGTAGGTGAGAATTTATGTATCTGCATACATCCCTTTGTGGCTATTGTAAAAGAAACTTTCTCAGTGTAACTTAAATTGAACTGAATCAAAATAGGTTTGATTTAAATTCTTTATAAACCTCAGTGGTTTAAGACCAGATTTGGGGTTTTGTTCTTGTTGTTTATTTTGTGTCTTTAAAAATATTGGGACAGCTTGAGAACATGTATAGATAAAGTTTTCTAAATAATTAAAAAGCTGATTGTGAGAGCAAGAACAGTCCACTAATCTACTTAATTTGAAGCATCTAGGACCACATACAGACAGATACTAAGACCTGAAATGGATAAATATATGTCGTATTGATAAATCCTTGCTATTGTATAGGATTCCTGAAGAATTGACTGCCTTTGCCTACAAAATAGATCTTCCCAAAATAAGAGTAGTATGCCCAGGTTATATAGGAAATTTCACAGATTGTCTTATTTCTTAGGTAAAATTTATAAATGTGAAACTATTTAATGAAAAATTGTCGTCTTTGTAGGATTCCTGGTTTGGCCTAAGTATTTATTCACAAGAATTTGTATGTAAAAATGCCTCCAAGACTCCACTGTTCTTCCTTCCAAGGCCTGAGGCTTGAAAGGGAGAGCTAAGGAAGGACAAACCACATGAAAATTCACCTTGAAGTTAATGTGGCAACAGGTGTCTTCATTTCTAGATGGATTACATCTGTACTGTTCCCCTCTGCAGCATGTATGAGACTCATGAAACATGAAGCAAACTGCAAGAACTGGACTCTTAACTGAGTAACTTAATTGAGAATTTGCCTGAGCACAGTTTGCCTAGTATTCATTACACATAGTTAAAATATAGTTTTTAATCCTTTGTCTGCAAAGGATCCAAATATAAATGACAAATATATCTGCTTTATGTTCATTCATCTTAAATGTAGTGAGAGTATGGGAATGTAGCGGAATAGATTTAAAGTAGGTAGTTGGCTATGGGTGGGTCATTTAGCTTGGACTCGATCCCACAAAATACCCCTTTTAACAAAATAGGTTAGCAAAAGTCAGCATATTCTTAAATCTCATTGACTTTAATTGTCTCAATGTCTAAAGTTAAGCACAGGCTTTCAGAATTTACAGAATTGAAGCCTGTCAAAGCATTCACTGACAGATGGGCTGGTTAAAAATATGTTTACCTCTCCTACCTATTTCTTGCATCAGATTAAACAATTTCAGAATGAGAAAATGAAAATATTTGTTTAGAATGGGATAACTGCTAAATATATGATTTATTTTCTATCTGCACTATCCTTCAGGAAGAAAATGGAAACAAAGAAAAAAAAGTCAAAAGCAGAAAACCCTTTCTCTGGCTTTGTGACTCATTTCAGGTAAATGATTGATTCGAAGCAGCTCAGAATCGAATCTAGTATAACCCAGAGCTGTATCAGGATGAATTTAGCTGTAAAGTATCGCTCATTCCTGGAAGAATGCGTAGCAAAGCATTGATTCAGCCAACATTCTCTGTGATAGTTTGTATTAGAATTAGCATTTCGGCAAAGTAACAAGGCTTATGTAGAAAAAAGGGTGATTTGGAGTTTATTTATTTATTTGTTCGTTTATTTTTTGCCCGCACTAATCTGGGAGAGATGGTGAGTGTAAATCATCTTTCTCTTTGTGTGTTCACTGTCAATTCGTTTGTTGAAATACAGAGCTAAAGCTGCTTTTTGGAGCAGCCCATACTTTAGCATATTGAAGACTTTCAGAAATTAAAGCTTTTCAAAATGTAATCTCTTCCAGGAGGCAGGGAGGGAAAGAATCTTGCCAGACGTTCATCTTGTTAAAGAATGACTGAATGATTTATAAAGTAACATTCAAACTGATTTCATTGTTGAGGCTGGAGCAGATCACATCCTGAATTTATTGCAGATTGGGCTAGATTAATCTGCAAGCTAGCATTTTCCAGCTACAAGCTTTGCTGATTCCACATCTCTCTTCTCTCTCCCCTCTCTTCCATTGCCCCTTTCTCCTTTCCCTTCCTCCTTCCCTTTCCCCCCATATTTTTTTTTTTCCTCTTCAGCTTCAAAACTAAGTGGATTAATTTTGATCCAGTTTGAAGGTGTAATGGAAGTCACATTATTTTTTCTAAAGCTTCCTGCTAATAAAAGAACTTGGTTAGTTCTTTCTTTGGGTTTATTCAAAGCTCTCGACACTTACCAGAGCAGGTGATGAAGAGTGCATGTGAGTTCAATTCAGTGAGTCATTGAGAAATAGGTTGTAGTTTTCAGGAGCAATAAAGGTTTGGTGTGGGTAGATCCTGAGATGGAGCTTTGAGTTATCATATGGCACATCACTCATTAGTGATTAAGCCTCAAAGGCTTCAAAACAGTGACCATTTCATGGAAGATAAAGAATATATTGTATACTTGCACCCCTTCAACTTTCTTTGTGCCTTCAATCCTGTTTTCTTGTCTCTCCTTTAAAACAATATCTTTAGAAAGCTTCTTCCTCACTTTGTCCATTTATGCTGTCTGAAATGAGATCTCACCCCCTAAAAAAAATCCTCTTCAACATTCATAAGGAAAAAATGCTGAAATTTTAGAGCTACTAAAAGGTTTTCAACATTCTCGTGTTGAAAAAAAAATAAATACAAAGAATCTTCATCCTCTTAAAAAAGTGTTCTCCTTCCCATCTGTCAAAGTGCATACACTTGCTTTCCAGAAAGCATATCCCTCACGGTAGACATCAGAAAACTAGTAAGAAACTATGTATATCTTTTTATAGCAGTAATTGTAGAGTGTTTGCTAGAGTTGACTAGCATGACTTTTCATTTGTACTAATAATCTGTGCATGCTATGCAAAACTTTATTAAGTTTTACACATTTAATGTTACTGCACATATTTTAATTTTAATACCTTGACACATTCAGATTTCCTTCTCTTAGACTCTGGCTTGTAATATTGGAATCTCAGAGAAATCCTGAAAACTTATATTTGAAGTGTCTAAATGAAGTGAGGACACGATAATGCATTTGTATTTGCACGTGTATTGCAAAGAACTTTTTTTCACAATGTTGCGTTGTGCCCTAGATGTCATCCTGAGGTAAGGAGTAGCAGGGATCGTTTAATCCTCTCTGGATTCCCATGCAAACAACTGTGTTTTGGTCCAGGAGCACACATACCTTCGATAAGCGTGTTAGCAGACAAAGGCAGGAAACAGGAGCGTGGCCCACTTGGCAGCCCACGTCCTGGGGGTCCTGTTCCTGCCCCTCTGTTTGCACATGGAGGCAGGCAGACCACTGAACTGCAGCATGCTCAAAAGGCTGGTTAAGCATTCCTCTTCTTCATTGTACTCCTCTTTTCCACCCGTCTACTCTACAGAGTCAAAAAAAAACATTTGCGCGGAAGTTTTGGCAGATGTAAAAATCCAAATCTTTCACCCCAGCCTCAAAGCCTGGAAGGAGAGAGGGAGACGTTGATCCACAGAGTGGTGTCAGAGCCACAGTGCTCCTTAGGAGGACTGACTGCTGGGACATTTCCAGATTTCTCTTTGTTTAAAACTATGCCGGCATTTGAAATCTAGCTAATGTGAAGAGAATTCATAAACCGATAGCGCGCTCCCTTGTTAAGGGTTAATTATTATGCATCTTTCCTTGCACCATATGGTGGACTTTTGTCTCCTCTAAAATACCTCTCCTTTCAGCAGCTCTTCAGAGTAGCAAGTAAAGCTTACTAGCTAACGAACACTATCATTTTTACTTGTGATTTACATGGTTTTATATAATTTCACATACACTTGACTTGTCAAGTAAAACTAGGTCCAGTTAATGAAAATTAACAGGTTTTTTAATATTTCTTTTTTTAAAAAAATCATTTTTTTCTTTTTCTGTACTCTGTGTAGTAAGAAGAAAGGTTTTCTTTCTGTACCTAATTGCTGTGTTTACGATTAAGTATGACCATAGATGTATATACTCCTTAAATGACAAAAGTTTAAATCACTTGTTGCTGCAGGATCAATGCCAAGCATCTCCAAGTAAGACTGGTTTTATGAAACCAAAGCTGCCTTAATCATATTTAGTTTCATGATAATCCTAGCCTAGATGTGGATACAGATAGAATTGAGATAGAGCAAAGTCAATTAGGCTTATAGTTCCTTAAGCATTTCCATTCCAGCTCTTAATATTTGTCTAAAATTTTTCAGACTGATGGGATTTCTGTTTTTTGGCCTAGTAGTTTGTGGAAGAAGAAAACTGGACTTTTGTATTAAGTGAAAACCAAAAGGGTGTGTGTGTTTTTTTTTTTTAATGACTAACTTATATATGCATATTTATTTGAACCACACTTGCAACAAAATAGCCAAGAATAGTGAGTTGGAGTTTTGGCAAGGAAATAGTGATTTCTTATTCTTTTGTTGTTTGTTTTTTCCTAATATTCTGTTGAAATTCAATTTTAATCTGGCATAATCATAAGCCTTTGGATGGTATACATTTTCCATGTACCATTTATGGAGGTATACCTTATTGAGTGTTATGTAGCTGTTCATTAACATTCATGTGGATGAATTCTGGCAAATGCAAGGATAATGGAAAATTTTAAATATTGCACATATGCTACCATGCCCTTATTGTTTATATAATATTAAACACACTTTAGGAGCTACTGGAAACAATCATTATTGTAATAGTAAAATATTTATTCCATTGCTATTGCATTACCATGCACTACTAGTAATATCACTGTCTGGATTATCACTGACATTATTGATTATTAATGGTAGAATAAGAAAGGCAATACTGCAAGTACATTATAAATATTCAGAGAAATGGAATATGAGTTCTCGTAGCATACTTGTGGTACGCAGTTTTGGAAAGCATGCCTTTATTGGAACTACCTTCAAATTATTGTTTATCCCATTTGCTGCTCCATTTTCATAATTTTTTTAGATATTTTTTATGCTTTTTCTGCTCGTGACCCATCTTTTCCTGGTTTATTGTTCAAAGAATCTTTACTCCAAAGTCCGTGATAAGGCCTGTTACACTGAACGTTTGTGATGTCACAGATCAACTTCATGATTTTTCTGCAGGACTGAGTCCTGCTAACCAGGATGAAAATAGAGGAAGCCTATCTTGTTTCATACAGCTATTTCTGATGAAGGAAGAGAATGGCAAGGAGTGATGTATAAAGCAAGGGAAAATAGATATAATTATGTTATTTTTCTGCTATGAATGTGCCTTATTAAATCCATGGAATCACTGGATTTTTCACCTTATTTTTGGAAGTATACTTAAAATTACCTCTCATCTGCAGGGCCATATAAAACTTTACTACTAAGCTAGCTGAAAGACAGTGTCATTATCAGCGTTTCTTTGCATACTGTTTTTTCTGTTCTTTTAGAATAGTGTTGAAAGGCTCCCATCAGACTTCAGACTGACTACATTAGTCACTGGATACACATATAAAAATGCGTTCTCTAACCCAAAAAGCTTTTACTCTAAGTAACAATGGCATGCTTTGCCATGGACAAGGTGAAATGCTAATGTCCTGTTTAGCACTCGTTCCAATGTTCTGTGTGGTGAAGTGGACAAATGTCCTTACTCTGAAGGACAGCTTTATGATTCTAATTTCTGAAACTTCCTGAGTAATTAGGACATGCTCATTTATTATGCCAATTTACAATGGTTCTGTCCGGGAAACAATGTGGATTCTTCAAATTTCTTTCCACCGTTTTAGATGAAAATCTTTATCTGCTGGTTCAACACACATTTCCCATGTCTTCTTTCCTAAATCTCTGCCATAGAATTTTTATTTTTTTTTATTAGGCATGACAGAGAAAATGTTACACAGCGTTTGAACTTTAGATTAGGAAAAGCAGTCAAAAGTTACTTGAGTGTGTGCAGGTTTATTTGAGGTGGAATTGATGTATGTGTTATGTGAAATTTCTGGGGCTTGGAAAAGTTTAATCCAGCACATTTTTGTGATCTAGAGTAGTTAAAATATCACTTCTCTAGAAGATTGATGAAGTACACATTTAACCAGACTTCAGGCTAAAAACCTTACAGTAAAACCCAGAAAAATATATTTGTGCTTTCCAAGCAAGTCATTATGTTAGTCATTTTTGATTGTTGTGTTTTTTAGAAGAAACAGTTCTAATATTAGAAACCGTTCTAATATTAAAATAGTCAAAATAATTGCCAGGAAAATATCATCATGACAATGAGAACTTGGCTGAAAACAGATATATTGCAAAGGATTAAGTGGTATTGCTTTTGGTGTTTGTTTGGTTTTTTTGCGGGGGGGCAGGGGATGGCTAAACCCAAATAAATAAATGATTAATAGATATTTTTGTCAATGCATTTATAACTCTGTTATTCATTCCTGTATTTTAAACAAATATTATTCATTACATATATTCTATATACATTATATATTCCAGGTTGTATTATATAGCGACAATAATATAATATATATTGGAATACATACTCATTGCTATATGATTATCTTCTATAGTGCTGATTTTTTAATCTTAGTATTAGGAATCATTTGACTTATATTAGTACAGAATTTTCTTTTCAAAGAGTACCCTAGTGTTTCAATGTATACGTGTGTAACAGATGTATGCCTTATTAACAAAACACACCAAATTACTTCTAAAGAGGTTTAAGTTATATTGCTGTATTATTTTTTTTTTTACATTTTAGTTGATATTGCAATGAAGAAAAAAAAAAATCTTATGTGTAACATCAAAATATGTGAACTTAAATTCTGGTGAATTAGTCAATCAAGGAAGATGTATAACAATGGGCTTAATTTTGTTTACTGTGCAGAAAACTGAAAATTTACAGATGTAATACATAAATAGAAATTAAGGTATAGTATTCCCTGCCACTCTACTGATTTGTGCCAGTTAAAAACCTAACCTTATATTCCCATGGCAAAGGTCTATACTAAAAAAAAAAAAAAAGATGAAAAAGTATCCCTGAAGTTGTCACTTTTAAAATTAAATGATAGCAGTCACTTTTTCTCCTGCCTTGGAAAGTCTCTTCTGTATCAGGTGGCCAAATCTCAAGAGCAAGATTCATTTTTGGTGAATAAAGGGAGTTGTAATGATAATAATTAAGGGAAGGTACTTCATACAGAGCTGTGATATGGAAGTGCATCTCACCCACCCACTCGCTGGTGCCTGAGATACTCCAGCTCCTCACGCTCGGTGTCAACTCGTCCTTTCTTTTACAGAATGATTCTCACAGGCAGTACCAGTAGTTGCTAAAACATGTCATAAGTTTTCTTGGCAATGAAGGACTTGTAGTGATTTTATTATCAATTGGCTTTAACCTGTAAAAGGAAATAGAAAGAATAAATGGGTGCAATTAATAAGTAACAACCGAGCGTTTAATATTCAGGATTGTGTAAGTTAAAATCATACAAGCAGTAAATGTTAGAATGACATTTCTGAGACAGGCTGCTTTGAATGACGGGAGCATTTTCTCCTTGAACTGTGGCCAAGCCCGAGATATACAGAGGAGAAATCTATTTGGAAGAGGTATACAGCCAGCTCATGATCTTGTTTTCCTGCATTTTGTTAGCATATATCACTAGATTGATGTTTACACTTGAACGGACCCAGCTTTTAGCAGGAACGTCACTGTGAATTGAGTGCCCTGAATTCTCCTCTCACCTTGTTTTAGAAAGGCATGTCACCATTTCCACAGTTAAGAATGAAGGAGTAAGGAAACAAAAAAATGAGCAAGTAAGCACTGTTAATTCCAGTCTGATGTATCTTTTTGTTAGGCTGTTATTCAATGTTTTGTTTTGCTTTGTTTTATCCCATATGGTAACTTTGCTGACCTTTGTGTCAAGCTTTGGAATTGCATAGTAGATCATATTTTGATCAAAAACCTGCTTTTCTGGACCTCCCTGGGACAATATATCTGTGTAAGTTCAGACACATATACTTTCTAGGTAAGGACTAAGGCCTAGTTTTAATCCTTTTCAGTTTAGCACCTAACCAGAAGTCTGTATGCTAGTGATAAAAGTTTTTGGTTTGTTTTTTTTTTTACATCTCCTAAATCCAACAGCAAGATGTAGGGATGCTAGATTGGAATGTGTCTTCGCTCTAAGGAATCTTGGAGACTTTGATATGCCACTTAGTGCCTAAAATCATGTGATGACGAACCTGGATTTTCTGGTCCAGAGCTAGTCACCATTAGAGAATGAGGCACCCAGACACCTTCCAGTCACTGGAGCAGATGCTGGTGCTTAAGGTTCTTCAGTTCCTCAGCTCCATTTTAGATGGCAATCTATGACATCTAAGAAGGCTGTATTTCTGTTAGTACTGAAGCTTCTTTTTTCCTGTACTTTTTTTAATCAACATGCTTCAAAAGTAATATTTCACAGAACATTTTAATAAATGTTAATAAACAATACATATTTTAAATGGAATTATGACTGAGAAAATTTAGATCATTAAATGAGATAGCAAGTATTAATATATTTTAAACTGGTTATGGTAGCGCTCGGTTGCTGTAAAACCTGCATTGCAAAACTCAGGCTTGCCTTCATACAGGCATATTTCCATTTTTTTTTTTTTTTTGTCAGGGAAACATAATGTAGTGATTTGTTTTATTATCAGCAGCATTTGGATGGATTTTGTTTGGCTGGTTGGTTGTTTTGTAATATTTATTTTTGTTATGTTTGGGGGTGATAATTATCCCAGAAAATTCAGTTCACTATTTCTCATGAATAAAAGAACATTAAAATGAAAAACTACAGTGTTTTCCCAAGAACATCTCTATGTGTAATCAGAGATCTGTATCTAGCCCAAGAAAGAATAGTATTCTCTCAGGATACAAAGATTCATTAATTGGCAAAAATCAATGTCCTGGCAATACAAAAATCCAACAGCACTTATAAATATGCTGCCATTGCCTCAATAAAGATGTGGTAATTAGAGGGTCAACAGTTTAACACTTTTTTGTTTCTTATATGCCATTAATGCACAAGTCATTTGTAGTATTGATTGTTTCTGGTGAGTAGAATTATTTAACTGGTGAGCAGTTAAAGCAAACCAGGTGTATTAGCTTCTATTCATGGTTGATCTTGCAATGAATCAGATAGATAGGCTAGAAAATAAATAAACCAACCAAACAAAAAAAGTGCCAGGTGATAGGTCTTGAATGAAAGCCCATAGCACAGCTTTCAATGTGAAGAAAGTTTGAGTTAAAAAGCTGTATCCTGATAGACACATAAGTGAGGTTGTTGCTTACCTCAGGGCTGTGAAAGAATGCAAGCAGTAAAATAAACTTAGAAAGTCAAAACGAGAGATGGAAACACCAAGTCAGTAAATAAAAGTATATGTCCAAGAGAGAAATAGTTTTACAGAGTACATTAAATAAACCATTGTTAAGGCTGGCAATTTCAAAATAACTAACTTGAAAAACAAAAACTGTGTTTGAATACTATAACAGTCAGGAAGAAAAAGGACAAAAATGAATTTCATTAAGATCTCTGTTTTATCCTGTGATTTAACACAAGACCAGATGATTCCAGTGATTAAAAGACAATTTGTGTTTCCAGCAGCATTCTGCTCTTGGGGACTCGCTCTCAAGAGGTACACACCACTTACCTTCGAGTCCCACAGGGGATACAGACTAGTAGTAGAGATCCTATCTACTGGCTAGATTTAGGTCATTGTGCCAAAACCGAGAGGGATGGAGAGTGGTACTGTGTCCTATTTATTATTTTAAAGTGAATTTAGCATTTACAATTCAAAGGATGAAAGATAATAATAAGATGTAAAAAAGAGCAATTTGGACAGTCTCCGTTCAAACTTAGTTGTCTCTTAAATGAACCACTCAACACCAGTACATCCCTGTTTTACTTACATAACTTTTCATCCTCTTCTTCAACTGCTGTGGGCAAAGATCACAGAAAAGTCTTTTGTAGTTAAGATTTTCTGTAGTAAGTAAAAGCTAGGTAAGTTTCAGTTAAGTTATAGTTAAGTAAAAGTTTTCTGTAGCAGTATTAGAGAACTAGAAGTATAATTTCCTAAGATTGCGCTAACCTATATGTAAATTTGAGTCACCTCTCATACCCATACTTCAAGTGGCTTGGTATAGCCTTCCTTAACAATGCTTCTATTTTGCTATATTTAAGACGTTTGCCTTTTCCATGATCTTTGGCTCATCTATCAGTACAGATATTTAAAGTCTTTGTCCCCATTTCATATTGCAAATTCTGTGGAATTTAGGTTTCATTAAGCTCTACCATTTTGTTATTCAAACTCCATACCTTTATGTTAAATCTTTGAATGCATTTAAAGTGCATGAAACATAACTACCATAAATGATAGTTGAGTCAATACTAGAAACACTTTGTCATTGTTTTCACTTTTCAATACAGACAAAACAAGAAAAGACGGAATGAAGACGGGAAGTCTATAGAGAAAAAAAAAATCAGATGAGTCTTATCAGGCATTCATAGCAAAGAGATAATAGGATAACAGATATACGGGCGGAAGGCTGTCCTTTCTTCTTCTCTTGTCTGCATTATTTTGGAAAGAAAAAGAGAGGCTTGCCCCTCTCAACTTTCATTCAGAAAAGACTGTGGCTCTATCCAGAAGTTGTTCATGCAGACTAGTGGACGTTTCTGAACTTTAAACTCGTAAATTTGGTTCTCAAATGAAATTATTCTCTTCCAAAATCCTGATTCCTGGCAAACGGACTTTGCTGTGGAGACAAATGAATTTTGTGGGACGGAGATTTACTCTCAGTCCCACAATGGCTGGGGCAAAGGGTGCTATTTAAGCAAAAATAGCATTCCTGCAAATCTACCACTATCACGATAACCACTGGCAGTCTAGAAATCTGTGTCTGGAGCAAATGGTAACACTGTTGGTCCACCTTTCACTCCGCTGATTAATAGCCTAATTAAGAGGGTAGTGTGTTCCATTTGTTACAACCTGAGTGTTGCAGTGCCATGTTATAAAGTGCCAGTGATTAGACTATTCTTCATTTCAGCTTAAAAATAATACCACTGTATTTTTAAAAAACATTAAGTGCTCCTGTCGCCATTTTATTTTTATTTGTATTTTCTGTCTTTGAGCTTTATTCTTTTAGGTGTACCATTAAAAATTAGTCACCTGTTAATATGCTGAAAGCTTTAGGTACTTAGATGATTCTTTGAAAAGAACTAAAGAACACCTGCAATGTCTTAAGGTAATAACCGTCAAACTGTCAGAGGTAAAAGTAAAAAGCAAAAATATTTGCCACAAAAGAAAGGAGAAGACAACCGTTGGAAGGGGAAGCAAAATATATTTATAAAGCAGGTTGTAAAAGCGGTTAATACTAAACATGTGATGTTTATGCCAATAGAATGAGTCAGATATGCTTCAAGTGAAATACTGTATTTTGAGCTGCCTAATGTCACCAGCGCCTGCAGGGACAGTTTGCTAACTCTCCATGAACACACAGGCAGCTCTTCAAAGTAATTTCCATTATGCAACAGTGGAGTTTTAAAGACATCCTCCCTTATTGATCTTGTTTTTGCATGATTCAACTTGTTCAGAACAAGATAAAGTTCCCCTGATAAACATTGATATTCTATAAGTAAGGAGAATTTCTTTAGTCTAACATTTTTATTGTCATTGTTTGTATCTATGCAGACAGCTTAACCTGCTCTGAGACTCTGATAAGTCATTAAAATGGCTTCCCCCCGCCCCCCAACAGTTAAGCCTCCTTTAAACTCTAGCCAACTGCTTGCATTCCTGACCTTCTGGAAGTACTGAGCCAGTACTCAAAACCAGTCATGGCACTTCACTTGCTGTTATACAGTCAGGGCTGGGCCGGAATTTTTCCCAGATTTTGCTTTCTTCATTTTAAAGTCAACAAGGCAGATGCAGGCATATGATTTCTCAGAAAGAAAGCACTGACTGAAAGAAAGCACTCCCTTTTCCCTTTTTTTCCCTTTTCCCTTTTCCCTTTTCCCTTTTCCCTTTTCCCTTTTCCCTTTTCCCTTTTCCCTTTTCCCTTTTCCCTTTTCCCTTTTCCCTTTTCCCTTCCTGCTCGTGCCATATTCCCTGAGCTGTGGACTAGTATGAAAACCGAAGGAAAGGAGCAAATAGGATAATTTCACACTAATCGAATCCATCTTGTGCAAAAATGCTGCAGATTTGGATTTTCTTTCCTGATTTGTTTTGGGTTTTTTTTGGGGGGGTGGAGGATGGTTGAGACCTACCTTGTTGTTAAATATATAGACATATAAAAATATATTCTAAGTATTTTAAGATACCGTATTGATGATGTCTTTTAGTTTTTAAATTCTTTTGCCAGCAGATTACCGCAGAGTTGAAAAGGGGAGGAGAAGTACATACTTAACATTAGAGTATGTCATCTGGATCGACTGGCTGTACAGTAAAATGTAGGGTTTAAGCACAGTTTTGAGTGATCCTGTATCTTCAGCCCAAGCTCAATCACTTAAGACACATATATATGGCTGTTGTGCTGTAGGTCAGCTGGATAGCTGTTTGCGTGTTACACATCACAAACCTGCATTAATCACAATCCTAATTTATCATGTATATCTACATACCTTTTACGTGTGTTTCATAGCATACAATCTTGTGGAAATTAATTGAAGAAACTCAAAGGTCTGTTTGTATCTATGGGCTGAGAGTGGTTTCTAGGGATCCTGGAGAAAAATTAATGATTGCAGCAGAAAGGTAGGTGGATGGTAGACTCCATCTGCCAAACTTTGCTAAATATTGCATATCAACACAAATTTTAAGCTCTGAGTAAACCAGATTCCTTAAAGGACATGCCTCGTTTACCTCTTGAAGAGTGGCAGATGCTTGCAAGGTTCCTCAGAGGGAAGTCCTGCCTCTCTTGCTGGGTGCCAGAGCTGTACCAGATAGGATGTCTCTCTGGAGGCCTTTTAGGGCAGCCCCTTTCCTTGATTAGGTTTCTTCTTGGGAGAGTTTTTCATTAAGCATCTACTGCATAGACTCAAGAGTTTAAATTAGGGAGTCTAGTTCCCAACTATGGGTAATAAATTGACACAAATACCATAAACTAGAATCTCCGTATTTCTATCCCAGAAAACAAATATTAGACTAACCATTTAAAACTGAATAGTGATAACACAATAATAAAAAAACCCAAACCCTATAAAAGATGTAGCGCGCAAAAATAGTGCCATCAGTCAAGTGATGTAGGTTCCCTCTCAGGACATATCTGGAGCAACAAAAATCTAACTTAAAGGCCCACCTAAGGCTTGCTTACCATAAGATCAAAATGACCGTCAGGGTCTCTTTCTCCACTAACTGAAAGGACCTTAAGGAGGCTACACTTGTATTTTAATATCTCAGATGCAAAATTAGATGGTATCAGTCCAGGCAGGTACTACACCCTTAGGGAAAGGGTGAAATTTGTCTTCAGATAAGCCGAACTGTATTTATTTATAAATCGTACACTACCTTAAATATTGCAACATATGCAGCCAGTATATAGTAAATGCTCTTTTAATAAAGATAAGCCTTTTGGGTGCTCCACTCCTAAAATCATTTTGCAATCATGGCCGTTTGAAGGCATCTATGCTGTTTAATCTGCATACGTACTGCACATATGAAGCTCTGATTAGTTCCTGTGAGGTACAAATGTTATTATGAAAGTGCCATGAGTCTTTATATTATCTGACTTTACATGCGTATTTCATAAACCTTTAATTTAGCTTGGATTAGAGAAATTACAAGGTTAAAAAAAGAAAAACCCTTCAAGTAGAGATTTAAAATAAGACATGCCCTTATCATTGCCAGCTTTATTTTATGACTAATTCAACCACTGTTGGATAATCAGAACTTTTTTATTGTCCATGAGCATGTGTGCAGTACAGCTTTGTTTAGCTAAGTAACCTCTCTACTATTCCACCTTTTTCAGTGGGGTTTACGTAAAGAGCTACAGAAACTCATATCTAGGTAATAAGTAGGTTAAGTATTTTTATCATCGGATGATCACGAGAAGAGTTTCTAAGTGTTTTAGCATAGCTGTATTCTAAGGTAGGTTTTTTACGTGCACATTTAAGAGAGAGTAATAAACATTCAATATATTTATTATCATGGGAAATTCCAGTACCAATGATTGAGGGTTTTTTTTCATTTTGTACAGTAAGCAGTGCCGAGACCATATACATTAAGAAAACAAGCTATAGATGTCCATGATTCTGATGTATATCCATCTTAATATGTGTATTATAATACATTCATAAGCGTAAATAATTACACTAGAGCTTTTTCAAATGAATAAGGCAATAGACTGATATTCAGATGATATAGTGCTATTTCTCTTTCTGTTTATGTACTGTACAACCTTGCACATTCTGGTATTTAATACACTATTGGTCTAAATGATGTCGTATTTTTTGTCTAATCTACATGTGAGCCATATTGTATACTGTGCTCACTCACATAAATTAAGTTGCTCTATTGGTGATGTGCCTCGGAATCACTAAATTTAAGTCTGATGTTGGTGGTGAATACAACTTTTGTGCTCTATATACATGTAGGTAGCAATAATTTCTACTGTAGACTTGTAGCCTCTCATAGAAAAATAGTAATTGAAAAATGGTCTACACAGTCAGTGCAGGAAAGCAGTAATTTTCTTTAAAACACAGGACAGTGCTGTGATTGTGACTCAAGTTTAATTTCT
The DNA here is from genome assembly GCF_963924245.1 of Chroicocephalus ridibundus. NCBI lineage: Eukaryota > Metazoa > Chordata > Aves > Charadriiformes > Laridae > Chroicocephalus > Chroicocephalus ridibundus. The sequence continues at coordinate 86,733,409 of NC_086286.1, forward strand.
TTTGTGACATTCCAGTTTTACTGTCTTTTTGCTGTATCCTTTACAACCTGGAAGGACTTGTAAGATGTGTAGACACTATTTTTCCATACTTCTACATAACATGACAGCATATGTTGCATGCAGTCTGAAAGAGAGACCAACACTGCCCTCTCCCAATACCTTCACTATGAGTGAGGAAACAGAATCAAATCTAAAGTTTATGATTTAGGTTAAATAGAAGAATAATAAACTATTCGAGGATACTTACACAATTTTGCTTATTTTTCCAATATATCGAGTAATTCTACATTAAACCAGAAACAGCTTTGTATCTCTTTTTTTAAAGTTTAACCTTTCTGACTAAATGTTGCATGGCCTTCTGTTACTGCAAAGAGCTCCATTTTCATCTCCTTCATCCTGGATATTGATTAAAGCTCAACATCCAGGAGTCAATGCAGTCACTACTTATTCACACCATTAAAAATTGAAAGAGAATCAGATCCAGAAGCCCTTGTTCTGATTTTGTTGTTTTGTGGTTTTGTTGTTTTTCTTGCAAAAACGTTGGTTCACACTTTAATTCTCCTTATGAATATCTTCAGCATTAAATTGATTACCTACAATTGTGAAGTTGAAGTTATGTAAATAGTCACAGCATTTAGCTAGCAGCTTCCTAAAATATCTTTAATCTCATCAAGAATTAGACTTATACTCTTGTATGTAGAAACCTGGATCCTACAAGATTTGCTTGAGAGGTAAGACAGAGCAGACTCCAAACCAGTTACCTTAAGGTACTTTAAGGATTAAGGAATACAACTCCTTAAATTCATAAGGAAAATTTAGGAGATAGGAAGAAATTCTAGATAGCATGTGAGGAAGATGGGGTCTGCCTCACCTAAAAAATATCTAAATGTTACGTGTCAGGTTTATTTGGTGTACCAGGTTATCTGTTTCTTCTAAAATCAGTGCCTTAAATTCACTATGTAGTCAGTGGAGAAAGTTTTTCAAAGGCCTTAAAATGAAGATGTTTTCAAATTTATGGGTCTCAGTTTAAACAGGCAGGATCTCTTTCTCGATCTTTCCAATACATTTACATCTCTGTCCCAGGGAGCAAAGCTATTTGGGGGAACTTAAGCACTTAATTCAGGAGAGCTGTAGTAGCCTAAAGGGTAGCTGCACCCAGGTGCCTAAATTAGATTGTCTTGATCCCATCCAGAACTATATCTGAAATAAAAGAGTAAAAACCTATCTCTGTGAAATTGGCAAAGAATTTTTAATCTTTTTGTTAAAAAAAAAAAAAAAAAAAAAAACAAAAACACAGTAACCAATTAATGATGTAGCTACGTTGCGTGATCAGTTGCAGTAATTACATTTGTAATTACTTTACCCTTAGGACCTGATTCTGATCTTATTTCCATTGGTATAAAGCAAGGATAACTTAGATAAAATCAATGCAGCTAAGCTAAAATATAATTGATGAGAGGTCAGAATTGAGCCCTAAATGGTATGCTAAAAGTGGAACTAATCAGAAAGCTAAATGGGTTTATAATTTGTGCAATTGACATTTTCGTAATCTAAATCTCCAAGAAGTTAACCTTTGGATATAGAACTTGGGTTTCCTTCAGAGCCTCCTAGGATTCAGGGAAGTGAAGCCACAAGAAAGTCTGTAAAAAGATGATGATTTTGCACAGCTTCTAAAACCACGTAATAAATTCTTTCATTAAATGACTGATGTCTTTCCAGTTTAATATGTTTTTGAATCAGACAGGTCTTTGTGCAAAGTTTTCTTGTGAGCAAAAGCTGGAGAAGTGTTGAACAGTAGCATGTTCTCAAATAACAAAAAAAAAATCCCCTCCAAATCAAAAGCTATTTTAAGTAATATGTAGATTTAGGAACCAATGTCTACTCAAAGTCAAGACTATTTAAGGTCTTTTGGAAGTTATGTTTAGAGTTTACTGTTTATGTAATAGATGGTATGGATACTTTTTTTTTTTTTTAAATTATGCCAATTTATTGAACATGGTTGCATAATTCCTAGAAATGTGTTATTCCTGTTACAAGTTTTAATATTATTGGTTGCAAAAAAGAGAAAATATACAGAAACTGAAAATATTTTCATACAAATTCTGTGTGTTTTATTATTAAGTAAATATGTGCATTATTTCTTAAGTAATTATTGCTGTTTAAGAGGCAGGTGTTAATTTATGTTGTATATTCAAATCAATCAACTAGCTTAACTTTACAAAATATGTTCCCTCTAAGGTGATGGGTTTTCCTTCTGCTTTCGCATGACTATTTTTTTTTAACAGCTCCTGCATACTCCCAGAATTACTTCATTTGAGACAATCGGCATTGTATCAAATGGATCTTTTCTCAGTTGTCGGAAAGTATGTGAATTTTTATACTTCAAGGGAGATTCTGAATATTGTATTTATGTCAGTGGCAGTTCTCCACAGCAGTGACCTCACTCTGGTCAGTGCAACTGCTTCCTCCGCAAGCTCTGACCGAGGGAGTCGGAGGCTGACTGCTGTGCCTGACCTCCCTCTCATGGACATGACTTTCACTCCTGTGCATAGCCACTAACTTCAGGCTTGTTACTTCTCATGTTTATCACCGTAGAAGAGATTCCCAGATGGATATTTATCTATCTCCTTAAATCCTAGAGATTTAATGCTCTTTGGGAGAAGTAGTACAGGGTCATAATACAAAAAAAACCCACCCAATACACAAGCTGTTTTTACGAGGAATTCTTCTTGTGTTTGCTGGGAATACCACCCATGCTGCTTTCAGAAATATGCCCATCATTAGAAGTGCCATTATAATACATTTCACAGGAATTTGGAAGGCTGGAACAGAAGTTGTACACATTTTAGGAATGTTAGTAGAGTAATATTTTTTCCCCACTGAACAATTATGTCTTTGAAAGCGTCAGTTTGATCAAACCTCTGGCACAGTTATAATTATTGTTTTGTGCTGACATCTTTATAGAATATTTATATGCTTTTCTGTTAATATTTGATCAACTGTTTTTATTTTTTTTGGCATGGCACTGTTTCCAGATTTTTGTTGGCTATGTCTGAAACAAAATTCTTTGTTATGGGGCTGGAATCAATTCAATTGTCTCTTGGACATCCTACACTAAATAAACATAATCGTACTGGTTCCTAGGCCTCCAAAGCCACAGTTATAATCACCTCGTACTGTCCAGCAAAAGCAACTTTTACTTTTAAAGAAGTCTAACTAGGGTGGCAATATTAGCTATACAGTAGCAATGAGAATATATTACGGGGTTTTTGGTTGGTTTGCTGTTTTTTGGTTTTTTTTTCCCCATGAGTAGCATCCTTGAAGCTGCCATCTTTTTGTGACTGAATAGATGACAGCATGAAATTCAATTACAGCAAACAGTCTCAGTCATTACACCTGTCTGCTTCCAGAGGAAAGTATTTGTAAATTGTGCTTTATCCTTCCGTTCCCTAAAACCTGTGTCTGTAATTGACACTTGCCAGCAGAGATGACTGGAGACAGAAGGAGAACATAATGTGTCTGAGTAGCCCACCAGGGAAAAGAGTATCCTCATCTTTGGGAGTTTTGTGGTGTTTTGTTTGCTTTAATGAAGAATAATACCTGTGTGCCAAGGATTTACTGCAAGGCTGGTGGCAGATGTTTCTGAAAAAAAAAAAAAAAAAAAAGTTATGAAAGATGAATCACAAAAGAAGGCAGGACAAAAGAAAAATCTAATTAACATAGAAATATTTCTCCTGCAAAGGAAAACAAATGCTTCAAGAGAACAAAAGCCCCTCTCTGTTATTTGTAAGGCTGGTTTGTTACTCTAACACATTTGTAAGAATCAGGTTTGTGCCTGACATGTCAAAACTTATTCACAAAGCAAGAGTTGTGGATACCTTGGGAGTCGATGTTGTCACTTGTTACGCAACTCAGCATCCGTTCAGCACTGATTGATGCCCAAGCCGCCAGTTTTGGAAGAAATGGGATACAGACATGACAATAATATTTGTACCAAATGTCAGGCAGGAGAAACAGGGGAGTTCATAGAATGGGTCTAGACATAGACTCTGACCAGAAAAAACATGATAGACAAACTGTCAGCCCTAATCTTTCTAAACTGTTTCATTTCTTTCTGTTAAGTTTTTTCTTTCTTTTTATTGGTTTCCCTCCCCAGAATTTTGCCAGAGTAGACAGCATATAAAACTGATCCAGCTGGGGAGTTTTGAGCTTGATGAAGGAATTACCAAACCATTAACTATTTTAAATGCATCAGATATATAAAAGATATGGACAAGTAGTAAATCACTACATATTTTGTAAGAACGTTATGTGAGCATAAGCTTTCTTAGAACTTCGCTTGTAATATTAGGGGAGATCAGAATGCATTTATTGTTTTTCCTCATTTTTTCACTTACGTTTATTAATTGATTTGCAAAAATATTCGGGTAACCACTGCTTCTGTTCCTCTCTGTAGATCAGCAGGTAATTTGAGAGTTTCTCAACCACAAAAGCAATGGCAAAAAATGTAATGGAGTAATGCAGCCAAGTATTACTTGACTCCATTGCCTGTTACCATGTACTCAGGACATCCCCAATTGGCACAGAGAGTTGTGTGTGCCTCTGCTCATGGCTTACAGAGCATTGTAAGCACACTGTGTTATATTTATGAGCCGGAAAGTAAAGTGTGTCAGAGAGGAAGTTAAAATGGCTTCTCTGTAGGATATTGTTAGTGTAAAATATCTGATTTATTTGGGTCTCTTTTTGAATGCTGCAGCTTGTAAACACAGTGGGGAATTTCTCTGACATTGATCCAAAGCAATGGGTACTAATGGCATAATACAGTGGTACTCAATAACCTTTTATCATGGGCTGCTTTGTCATGTGGAGACTTAACGGAGGGGAAAGAAATACACTGTAACAAAAAAGAAAATCTTACGAATTTCCATCTATCCACTTAATAATGTTCAGTTTAAGAACTATCGTATTCCTTTCTGTTGTCTTTTTGCATGAACTATTCATGCAAAATAACATGCAAATTATGATACATATTAGTGTAAATATTAGTGTATTTAAACCTCTTTTCCCAAGCCTTCAAAGGACAAACTGTGGCAGATCTCTATCACGGCTTGAGTGGACTGCCGTGTTATGGTGATCTGAAAATTTTAATAATTTTAGTATTATAATAAATATAATAAACAATTTATATGGACATAATATTTTTTTAAATATATAAGACTTTTATCTTTAATTATTTATTTGCTTTTAACACAAAGCCTTTGTATCTTTATAGGAAACAGAATAAACAAATAAGGGAAATATCCACACGATAAAGTCTTAAAATCTGCTCAGTCCCTGCAAACCCCTGTCAAGGTTTTGTTTCAAGTGGCATCTGTGTACATCAGAAAGCTCCTTAGAAGGGAGCGAGGGCATGTGTCCTGAGGCATACTGCTTCAGACCAGCATAAAAACCAGCCTGGTGCCACATGCTGACCCCAAGCCCCTGACAGTGGCAGCTGCAATTCCTCAAGGTGTATAATCTATTTGCCTACCGTTCTGATTTAGTGATTTCGGCAATTCTGATGCCCAAGTTTCCCTTCAGAGCAAACCAGAGCACGGTGGGACACCAAGTTATGACTTCATTTACATGCTTTCTCTTGGGAGCAAATTAGTACGCAAGTCGGTGCAGAAGGGAGTCATTTGGGTAATGTCAGTGCAGGACTGTTAATAGAGTATAGGGAGTTTCGTATTCTCATCCCAAACAACCATTTAAGAGCTAAGACCAGTATAATTTTCTGCTACTATTTTCCTATATACATACATGGGTTCATTTTGCATTTGTTGTTGGTAAGACGCCAGATTCCAGTCTCACTTAAAATAGACGTAGAGTCAAAGCAACTCTGTTATCTAAAGATTTCTGCCAAGAAAGGAGACAGAGAAGACATTTAAAAAAGAAATAATAGAATAGGTCATAACCATTGAGATGCCGATATCTCTGTTTTTCCACGGTTTGCGCCTGCTAGCAATGTCCCCTTCAGGGTGAATACCCAAAACACCCCCCAACTGCTGTCGAACACTGTTGCAGAAAAATGGTGTTAATGCTTCATGTAATGTAAAACTTACGTTGGGCCTTAACATACAGTTTTACAGGGCTGTGAAAACTGATCTCTTTGTTGCTGTATGAAAAGCTGGTGGTTTGGAGTGATTGCTGCATATCTTCACGATATGAAAAAGAGAGGCCAAAAGCCAAGAGTTTATGTCCTTCGGGAAGTGCTGTAAGGGTCCTGTGCTATGAAAATGAAAGTGTTACTGTTGATGTGCACTGATTGTGCACATTATTACTATTATAACATAAAGAAATATAAAAAGGATGATTAAGGAAGGCTGATAGCCCGTTCATTCATTTGTCTTTGTGTAACAAATGATGGAACTGGAGCTGCAAACATCGATTTGGTAGCATTTATTAATACGGGGCTTGGTCTTGCGCTGGGAGCATTTACTCATGTTTGATGTGAAACTTTCTGCATGAAGTGGGACTGCAGGATTGAAACCCTTATTTCTGACACTTTTTAATAGTTTCTTTTATACACATGAAGTACTAAACACCCGGAATGCTGCTTCTAGAGAGACTTTTTAAAAGTATCAAATTAAAAGTCTCCATGACTGATGCTGTTGATGGAATTGAGACACATTCAAGCTGCAGGACTTTAAGAAATCTCAGACAAATACCTAGGTATGTTTCTTTTGCTGAGTTATCTTTTTTTCAATAAAAAGGTGTTACAGTTGATTTTGTGCTAGCAATGAGTGCATTATGCCTAGTTCCTCTTATATGTGAAAATCCAGCTTCACCTGTTTTCGTTTTTCATTTTTTATTGTTTTGTTTTAGTATTTTGTGCTTTTTTTCCAAGGTTGTTTTTTTTCTGATACGAAGTGCAAAAGATTTAATTTTGCATCTGCCTTTGTCCTTTGGAAAACACACTGTGGATCAAGGGAAATATTAGGCATGAGAACCAGGGAAAAGCTAAGGACAGAGATTAAAGGCATGAGCAATATTATGTTATAACATTTTCAGAGGACTCTGGACTAAAAGCAATGCCTTGCAAAATAATCACCACAGTTTTCTGTACCTAAATATTTGCACATATTAATAATATACCATATGCTTGGCTTAGCAGTATGGGTGTAACACATCAGTCTACCAGATGCAATATTCTCTCTGGACCAGAATATTTCCTTGGAATATCCTGCTCTTTTTGACACCTCAGTTTTAACTTTTTCTATAGCTTGATCTGAAAATGATGACCAGCTTGAAATCTATATAACTTGAAGGCTTTATCAGTAAAGCCCAGCACAGTTATATTTCTCTGTTGCTGTGATGTTGAAACCTGGTGAAAAATCAATTTTTCCTTTTGCTGAATGGTATATTTGAAGCATTTAAAAAAGGTGAATGAGTGTGCTGAGGGCCTGTCATTCTCGAAGTACTTTCTTATGCAGCATGTGTAGGTACACCCGCCTGTTAGCCCTGAGAGGCTGTGTGTGTTTGATGCATTGGATGTTGTGTCAGCAGGAAGGAGAAAAAGAAGAGATGAGGTATATCAGAAAGAAAGTTGATAGCAAATGGTGTTTTGAACAGCCTGTATCCCCCAGTGTAATCTATTATGGAAATAATGATTCTGACAAGTGACGCTTCTTTGTAACCTGAAGTGATACAGTAGGGATTATGCATGCTCAAGTCATTCAGGACTGGGTACTTAGTTGTCTAGAAATGCTGTAAGAAGTGTCTTCATCACGAGCAACTTTGTTACAGATGCAGTGACAAGAACTAGGTTACTGAAAGAAAAAAATACCTGGAACAGTTGCCTCTTATTATTATTGTGATATTGGTGTTATTATTATTATTATGGTTTAGCTAGCAATGGGAACAAAAATTATATTTTTAGTTCTGTTTTTATAGAGTTATCTTTTTGTGTATAATTTAATACCATATTTTATCTTGTATTTGTGGATGAATTGTATGCTTTAACTAATTTTCAAGCTTGATCAGACATAGTTGTTTCAAAACCATAAATAGGTTGTCAATTAATTAACTCGTATAGGCAATGAGAAGCGGGCTAAAGGTTTAAATGGAGGTGTCAGGAAGCCAGAAGAAATAAAACATGAATGCAAACCAGTCTGTAAGAAAGTCACAGAGAGAATACGGAATAAACGATTATACTAGAATAAAGAACAAAATGCTTCTGACCTGTATGCTCTCATTAAGCACAGATCAAGAAATGCAACCCAAAAGGCAGGATAAAGATAGCACATACATCTAGCCTCTCACGTCAATAAATTGTCTTACGTGTTTGCTCTAGTTTGCAGAGATTTCCTTGCAGTAACAACAGGCTGGCGTACCTTGCCAGAGGAGGATGCTCTGGCTTTAACCAATTTGATGATTCCCTTCTTATGGGGACACAAAATAAGCTTACATTACTGCATTTTAGGAATATCATGTGGTATGGTAATTGTATACATCTTTAAGATCTTCAGAGCTACCAACGTATACAGACTGCAGGGCTGAACTTTCTCTTCTTCCTCATGTGGTTCTTCTACCAATGAAAAGTTGCACAACATTTTTAGTTGGGGGGGGGGAGGGGAAGACAAAACAAACAAAAAAAAACCCCAAACCAGTTTTTAATCTGACCCCTCTTGAATAAAAAAAATATTAATTGACAGGAAATGTATTTAAGACTGCATTTATTTAGGATTTTTGAATACTGTCTTGCAATGTTGATAAATCACTGAGATTTTGTGTTGAAAGGAAATTCCTTAAGAATGCAATATGCTTGTTTGTGGTGTACTTTGTACAGATATTAAGTAGGAATCTCACACAGTGTATTTCATTTACATGCTTAAAATCTTCCCCTTTCTCTGTTCCACCTTCCCTGCATGCTGTTCCTTCCCCACATACGCAGAGTTAACTAACACAGAGGAAGCGAGTTCATTGTGCTTCACTGCTTAAAAAAAAGAATGCTATGACCAACGGAATGAAAAAATTTGATAAGCTAAAACAAAAGGCAGCAAATGTTGAGAACAAACTCCACTGACCTAGGTAATATAAAACTGTTTCAAGATAAGTCTGAACATTAACAATTTTGGACATCTAAAAACGTAAAATTAGCAATTTGAAAACATTTATCTGGATGAGATAGAACATTATACATGAAACATAATGAGCTCTCTGAAATTCAGCCAGGATGCTGTGGTACTCATTTAGACAAAGAAGACAACTAGTTAATCACGGCAAAGAAAACTAGACAGAGTAAATTAGTTTGCTGCATTCCAGACTCATAGCTACGAAAAAGAATATATTTCACTAATTAGAGAGTGAAAATAGTCTAAGCTTTTAGAAAGAGAATGCAAGAAGAGCGAAAGAGAGAGATCCTGGCTTTGGAATGGTGTATCAACCCATGGGGTTTTCATGATATAATTTTATTATTTTTATCAGTTAGGCAGCCTACATTAAGGGGTCTTCAACTTTGATTGTATTGATTATATACAGCGTAATGGTTCATAATGAAAATTATCATGCATGGTTTCAATTCTTAATTTTCATGGACTCTTGGAGCCTCTAATGAAATGTAAATAAATTTAATTTAAGAACCTACATGAATATACATGTTATAATAAAAAAGGCTAGAAACTTCAGAATTCAAATAAGAAGTTAACAATCACATTTTATGGTTTTAGAGGATTATTGTCTTGATTGTGTTCTACATATTTTTTTATCATTATATTTTTATCCTTAATGTTAAAGGAGTGTGCATTCTAGGTGTTTTATTTCTATGCTCTTTAAATTAAATAGAGGAAAGTGCATGTGCTAAAGAATATTAGAATAGTAATTATTCTAATTAGACTTCAAGGTGAATGGTAACAGAGAAAGTGAAAAATAACAGAGAAAGTTCACCTGCTTTTTGCATGGGATAGGAATCCCATAAATAAATATATCCTATATATAATAATCCCATATAAAAATATCCCATATTTAAATAACAGAGAAACTTCACCTGCTTTTAGCATGGGATAGGAATCCCATTATCTGAAGACTGCACATCATTTTACATAGTGAAAGCTTTATATACAGTTCTGAAATAAGGTTGTTCTTTTTTTTAACCTAGAAAAAAATTAAAATTTTCCAAATTTTTGTTCAAACATTCAAGTATAGAATCAGTACTAGATTATATACTTGAAAAAGATATAAATAAATTTATCTCTAATTTTCATTTCCTCTCCTGTGTCCGAATCTGCTCTCTGAGTATGATCAAATTCCTGCTTTTAACTGCAGGGGCCTGCGGATCAGGTCCTCTCTTTATCTATCTTTTGCATGAACAGTGTTACACCCTGGATTTATTTCTATTGAATTGAAAGTGAACAAGGCAAAGTTTGCATGGTTTCAATGCATTAGTTGTTTTTTGAAGAGCTATAGTTTTACAGGACTTCTGTGCTCCAGTAGGCATATAGGCATTTATGTATGTTTGAAGAAAAGTGTTGATGTTGGGCCTCCTTTGGAACTTCACATCAGCAGGAAATCTGCTGTCTTTCTTTTTTATTAAACATGAGCTAAACTGATAAAGCAAGTTACTTTTGAAGTCTCTGACATTTTATTACACAGTCTTTTAAACAAGAGTCAATGGCTCTATAATGCTGGTACATTGTGGTTTGTTTGTTTGTTTGTTTTTAATTTCAAAAGGTTCTTGTTTGTGGGTGATGTTTATTAGGAAATTCTGTGTGTATATGTGCATGAATGCAAGTGTGCATGTATGTATATCTCTGTAAAGTAAGGTAGAGGAAGACAGTGTCTCATTTATTTCATAAGATCTATGTCTTAAATTGTCTCACACTTTCAAAAAATGCCAAGACCAAATATGGAAACTTCAGCTCTAAAGAGACAATGTCCTGGAAAGGTTCGAACTAATGAAAAAGAGGGGGTTTAGTCTCTTAACAAAGTTGTTTTCATCACCCAGTCGTGTAATAATCAGTGTGACAGATTATTTTTTAAACAGAATTGGAATCAGTTACATGAAATCAGCATAAAACGTGATTTTGTCTCTAAAACATTATTTTTCTTGTTATGCGCATTTCAGAAGCATATGCAATAAATATTTAGACTCTTAATTTACCACACATCAATCTAAAAATCTACTTTCCTATCTTAATCAGAATTAATTTGCTTAGTTGTTATTCCTATCCCATCAATCTCAGTTTTGCACCAAGTTGAACAATGCCAGTTTTTGCTGTTTGCACTTTAATTTGATTTCTATTCTAAGTTTATGAACAGTAATAGGGTCCTGCTTGAATATTCATTAGCTTTGAATTGTGAGCTATGAAAAGGTGCTTTCTTTTACCTTAATGAAAGTGGCTCAGCATGGGGCAGATCAGTAATGACATTTGATTTTAGCATCCAACAAATTTGCTTTTTATTTATTGACACTTCTTGTCCAAACAGCTCCCTCGCAAGTTAGTGGAGTAATGAAAGAGAGAGTGCTGCAGAGGAGCGTGGAGCTTTCCTGGCAGGAACCAGAACATCCCAATGGAGTCATTACTGAATATGAAATCAAGTATTATGAGAAAGTAAGTGCTAAGATTATCTGTAATGTACAACAATGTGCTGTGTGCTTCGTGTTGCCTTGCTGTGTTGTGGAACAATGTTAAAGCCATCAGCTATCAACTATCCTGTCTCTTCAAAGTCACAGTGATTTTGCTCGTTTTTAATAACTAGCGAATCCCTGCAATTATTATTGTTGTCATATATCTCATATGTTGTATTTTGGCATCCTAAAAATGAAACATGCACTTGAAATCTGCTTTTTTTTTCCACTTTTTTTGTTTAATTATTAAGTTGGACTTAGATATTTTACCATGATAGTTGTGATTTTTCTGTCTTTTCTACATTGTGTTTAAAGCTTCTTTCATTTACTTCTCTGTCACTGTAATCCAGTCTTGAGATGATATATCAAATACAACTCTTGTCTGCATTTGGTATTTCCTTATGAGCTGGGCAGCTTCGACCTGATGTTTGAAAACTTCCAAAGCACTTCCTACAGTTTCAGCTGATAAATAGTCCTTATTTGTCCTTTTAAGAAGTCCCAGCATTGGGAAATTTATTTTCCAATTGTTCTCTCAACACAATAATGAATCGAGGGCTGCTTTTCAATAGTACATGAAGTGATCTCTGTTTCTGGTAGAGTGAAATTGCAATCTTATTGATGTCAGTCAGAGTTTTCCCATTCATTTCAGCGTGTCTAGGGCTTCATTCAGGATAACTTTGAAGTACTCCGGAATAAAAAAATTCTGACAAGCATATAAGTAGGGCCACATGCAACCGTAAGCTGGATGAAAGCAGAGTGAAGGCAGGTTGTGTAGCTACATGTTTGTCATGGGACCCGGACTAAGTGTGGCTCCTCCACATTCCCTGGGAAATTTTCTGTAGCACATAACATATTCCTAATTTTTAAAAAAAACATTCTGTGAGAAAAAAGAAAGAATTAAAATGCAAAGAAATGAACAAAGGAGCTCCTTTGTGATCATTTGTGAAGACATTTCATCTCTTCAAACAAGGTAATAGTACCTCTATATCAAAAAGAGCACGTCAGCTTACTAGGTAACGTAGAATTAGGTAAATTCAAACCAGATTGGATCTAATATCAAGTGTCACATCTAATTCTCAGTATTGAATTACACAAATATAATTATCAAAAGATCTTCATATGATTTGGGAAGGGAATAAAATGTTTATTTGTCAATAAATTGTCCCAGTTTAAGTTGTTCACTTCAATGACTCTTATAACAAAATTTACCAGATATGTACAGATAGCTAAACAATATTTTTAAAGAATTTTACTAATTTTAGCAGGACATTTTTCTTCCTCAAGCATTTATTTATGCACACACGCACACAAATAAAGTCCATGCATTTAAAAAAAAAAAATTATATATTTACCAAGAGCAAAACAATTCTCCACACAATATCAACCTCAAAACCCAAATTTCAAACAAAAAAAAGATGTTTCTTTTTATATGCGAAATAGTTCTTAGTCTGTTAAAATGAAATACATAATTTAAATAGGTACCGGAAGATGACAGAAAAATGCACAAGATAGACTTTTCATAAAATTATAACTTTTAGAATGTAGCTTTTAATATTTTCCCTATACATTCTTATTACTTGAAATAATCAGCAGAATTTCATTGCCAGTTTCCGATGTTTGCAAAGACAAGAACAGATGTTAAACTTCTTTTGTAATGGAAGGAAACCTACCAGTATTATACTTATTATAGTGAAATTAATTTCACTTATTATTACAGTGAAATTAATAAAAGAAAAGAAGCTTATCCTATGAACAGTCACGAATAAACTGAACTATATACCTTTAATTCAGTGAGACAATTTTAACACAAATGCTTAAATGCTTGCCTTCCTTCCAAAATAATGCTGTTTGGCTTGAAAAGTACTTCATAAGCTTCTTGCTCAGAATGAGAGAGGCAGCTTAAGTTTCGTTCCATTAGTTTAAAAGAAAAAAAAAAGTTCAGAACTTTCAGCTCTTTTTAGAGCCAAATTAAATCAAACATTTTTGTGGTTTTGAAATATTCTGATAAGTGCTTTTTTCACCTCTCACTTCTGGCTAGGGCTGGAATGGAAACTGCCTGAGATCTCCCAAGTAAGCCTGTCCTGTGAGATTTCTAGTGCAGGTTATTTTTGTTTCTTTTTTTATTTATTTATTTTGAATGCAAGAACTGTTGAAAATTCAAATAAGCCTCATTTATGCATCAGAACCCAAACTCTGAAATTCCACTGTGGCTTACAATCCCAAACCTGACTGTTTACACTTTTCTTAACACTTGTTTCTCATCTCTCAAGCATTCTTGTTCTTTCTCACATACCAACATACATTCCACCATGGTCCTCACTTACGGATGATTTAAACCCTCTTGGAGAAGATATGAAAAATTGCTGCTAGAGGAGCCGACAGGCTTGCTCAAATGACAGACTGGGCAAGACCCAGGAGAAGCCATTACTGAATCTCAGAAAAGAAATCATATATGTTGTATTTAACCCTGTAGTTCAGCAAAAGCCTTTGCTGCTTTACTGGCTGCGAAGGGGAAGGTTCTCCATCATTTTTAGCTGGTGAAGTGCTATTGAAATGAGTTACAGATTTATTCCTTCCTTCTGTATCTGTCTCATTAGCACTGTCTCGTACGGCTCCTGCTTCTCTGGTCATGTGGTGCATTCAGATGGTTAGTTAATTCATCTCTCTGCCCTTCAAATCAGGGTTGCATCTGGCACCGAAAATCAACAGGGCTGCACATATCTATGCTGAAAGATAATCTGGATCAGTAAATGTGATGAATAAGTAGAGCTTTTTGAATACTGTAATGATCTGTGATACAGCTTTTGTAGTATTTGAAAGTGAGTTATTACTCATAGGGTTTGTAATCTTGCAGCTTCAAATTTTGGGGGTGTCACACTGAGCTTCTTTCCCTGGATTATTCTTGATGCTTTAGAGTCAAAACCTGAGAAAAGACTAAAAGCCAGACGAAAAAATCTAAGTGAAAACTGAGTTAAGTACCTCAGAATTTGGTGCAAAATCAAGCCAGTTATACATTGGCAGTATTGTATTGGTGTTGGAAGCTAACAAGGGAAGGTGTTCTGATCATGAAAAAACAGATTTCCCTGTCCTTGAACTATTTAGACCCTGCAGATTCCCCTGGAAAGCTGTGGTCAAGCTATTTTCTCTTCCAAATTTCACAAAATGTAATCAGAGCCAAAGAAGCAATCATTTTATGTCTGGGTGTTTTATGAATAACAACACGAGCATCCCATTTGAATTTTATGTTACACTTAGAGCTCCTCATTGCATTGACAGTGTTTTGTAATACTCCACAGAGTATCCTTTATTTTTAACGTTGGTGAAAAAAGCATTCAACAAATTAGAATAAACTACCCAGGCTGGCTGTCAGTTGCTGATGTGCAACCACGATAAAATCTGACCTGTAAATGTCATTTAATCTTTTGTCTTATTGTTTCCAGGATCAAAGGGAGAGGACCTATTCAACAGTGAAAACCAAGTCCACTTCGGCTTCTATTAATAACCTAAAGCCAGGAACAGTGTATGTTTTCCAGATCCGTGCTTTTACTGCTGCTGGTTATGGAAATTATAGCCCCAGACTGGACGTTGCCACGCTAGAAGAAGCCACAGGTAAATGGTTAGATGTATAGGAAATTAACACTTTCAGTAGAAGTAGTAAGTAAGCAAGAAAGGAAATAGACATAGGCAATATTATTAAAACTAGAAAGAATGAAATTCTATGTGAAGGTAGATTTTTGGCATTGTATTTTGAAGGATGAGCTTCAATTTGTTGTTTTACCATAGAACTACAAATTACACTCTTAAAATTAGCCATATATGTAACATGTGAGGTTATTTTCTTCTGATGTCCTTGAAACACAAAGAATTTATTATTTTTTTCATTCAAATACACACCTCTTTTCCCCCCACAAGAGAAGCGAGTAGTAGCAAATAACCTTACTAGATTCTTCTCTAACAGGGAAGAGGAAGGAAGAGGAGATTTCAGCCCACAGAGGTTTCTACAGGTCATTTTCTCCCTGAAAAAAAAAACTTTATAGTTTGGGGTTTTTTTTATTTGTGTGTCTTGTTGTAAGCTGTATACATAAGCTGTATGTCCATCCTTAGTGTTTTTTGAGTTCATTGGCTAGTTTCAACTTGATTTAGTAAAGAAACAGAAGTCGCAAAGATACTAGGTTTCTTCAAGGCTCACATAATAAGTTGTGAGTTGTGTAAGGGAAAAACAACCTCTCAAAAACCCCCACAATGGAAAGTATGAAGCTGAAGTACAAGCTCTCTCAGTACAGTACACCAGAGAATCTGGCTGTGACATCTCAACAGAGGGATGACATTTTGTGAGAGCTTGCTCTTTCCTCGATGCTGAAACCAATCTTGTGCCCTTATTTGTCTAAAAATCACACTGATACCTTTTTTCCTCATCAAGGTAGATATGTGCATGCATGCTTAGAGAAAATCTGCCGCATTTTGGGTCTTCAGAAAGAAACTCTTACATCCCTGAGACCTGGCAGCCGTGAGCCCATTTACGGGAACTGCCTGTGTCCCCGCCTGCTTCACTGCTTTGTTGCAGACCCAAATTTGGTTACTCTGATTTGAGTCATTTCCTTCAGGTTGAGCTGCCTGACAGCAGGTCAACCAGATTTGGAGCTGAGAGTACACAGCCTACAGGTTCAAAGGGTACGGATGCCAACTCTGCTCTCAGCACTTTATGCAGCATATCTAAGGTGCGGACACACACTAGTGCTTCTTATTAATTGCAGCCAGGTGCCGCCTGAACAATTTGTGGGTATTCTCAAAACAAAGTAGTTAGGTCTTGATTCCACCTTGGTTCCACATGGAATATGAAAACTATCAATAATGAATAATACCACATATCTAACAGACATAATTGAAATAGTAATTATCATAATAGCAGCAATAAACTGTTATTACTAATATTATTAGCTCTGTGTCTGATAACATGCTTTCCATCCATCGAGTTCTGCTTTAGAAAGAGTCAGTAGCAGAATCCCCATTTTGCAGCATGGGAACCTGAGGTACAGCCTGAGGTACACTTCTTATTTTGAGTAGATTTCTGGAAAACAAATTGGAAGTCTGTCATAATAAGTCATAAGTTTCTGCTAATTAGCTAATTTGTTGTCCATAGTGGTTTAAAATTAGTAAACCAAAATGTTTTCCCAACGTTTCCTTAATTACCTGAGTATTTTTTATATAATGACAGTAAGCATACTGGTAGCCACCAGGAGTAGCAAAGATAATTTCAGAGGTAAACATATGGAAGATCAGGAAATCCTAGAATAAATCCATCACTGACCATGCTCACGTAGCCTTTTTCTGACTTGGGTGATGAAAAATTGCATATAAACCAATGACATACCAGCCAGTATGCACAGCAGATTTTTCTCTTGTCACAGAAAATTTTAAAAGGGGAATATTTTCCATTATCTTGATAGGACACTATAGAATATAATTCCCATCAAGGATAAACATCCACAATTTTCTGTACATGGTCTTCAGAAATAATTGAAATGTTGGTAAAATATTCATTAAATTTTCATTAAATTCTTCCAGAATTCTTTTACACAAAAATATTTGTTTCTCATACGTTATTTATAGTTTTATCAGAACCTGCAGGCTAATCAAATTAGGCTTTTGTTAACATTTTAAAGGAAGACCTTTATTGGGTCATTTTTAGGAAATATACCTCAAGTGAAGTACTGTACAGGTGAGCAGTAAACCAGTGTTATGCTACAGTTAAGAGGCATTGGCTTTTCATTATTCCAGTGAATTTCTGAATGTAGCTTTTAAATATGACAAAGTATTTTAAGAATATGTTTATATATATATGTAAAAACATGTATATAGTGACCATCTCAGTCAGCTAGTCATGTTGCCTACCCGAATTTCTCCTGGCACTTCAACTGGTTGGCACCTTTAGGTTGGTGCTGTTGATTAAGTAGATTTTCGTATTATGCTCTGGTTTCTGAATTGTGATTCTGAATTGTGGCATGGCCACTTTTCAATATTTGAGGAACGATGTCTTTTATATTAATATTTCCTGATATGTAAAATATGCATATTTTATACCTGTATTTGCACATATTGTACATGCATTGCATACATATTTATGTAAAACTTTCAAATTTATGAAGTAAAAATGCTTTATAAGGCAGGATATTTCTATTCCATTCTGTGTTTGCCACAGATCAAAGTACTTTAATCATTACTTTTTTTTTTTTTTACTGGAATCATTGCTGGTTATTAGAGGCACAAGTTCCTCAAGGAAGAAAATATAAATCCATAGAATAGCACTTAAGTGGTAATGTTATCTTTAGATTCACTGAAGTATTTAAAAGTTGTGTTAAATGACTTGTAGCCAGTGGATCTAAAGATGATCCTGCGCTTTTTGTAATTGAAAGGGTTTGCCACTCGTTACAGCTCTCACTGTTAGCACAACCTGTCGTGAAGATTTTGCTTTTTCCTTTTGCCATTAATCGGTTTAAATCAAGAAAGGTTGAAGTAATATGTAAATGTAAAAATTTATTCCTAATGCCTGAAATAACACTACTACAAATTTTTATAGAAAACACAAAGAATAATATTTAAGAAAGTGATATTTGGCCTACATGAATCCAGTTTATCATTAAAACTTTCATGGTGGACTTCATCAGGAATTCTTTTCTGCAAATCATACATTTCAGGCTGCTTGCATGAGAAAATGTTGCTGGAGGAGCTGCGCAGCTTTCAGACCTGATCTCCTTTTTTAAATCCTCCAGGGTGTTTGGATATCCATTCCCCATCCCTCCAACCATGTACTTAAAAAGTGGGTTTGACTCCTTTATTGAGTATTATGAGTATTGCCTCATTCATTTGGATATGCAAATACCATAACATTATGCTATTTGGATATGCGAACAACATAATCATAAGATTAGGTATCACCTGTAGCTGATTGCCCGAGTACTAGGTCCCTGTCTCGCCCTCTGGGTCTGAGCACAGCGTAAGCAGAGGTAAGGGCAGACTTCCCTGTCCTGCTGGTGGTTCCTTGCCATCAACGGTGTGGCAGCACCAGTGACAGGTAACCATGCCGTGGACCCCCTGAAAGGATCATCTGCACCCCAAAATAGTTCCTCTAAGGACAATCTAGGGTCTTTATTTCTGCCAAACCCCAATGATCATTACAGAAGTTGGTTTTTGAATCACACACTAACAGAATGAGTTCGTCACACAGAAGGGAGAAGCAGCACAGAGTACCTCAACAGGGGCAGATGTCTTACACTGCTGTCACTGAAATCATACCAGACCATGCCCACAATCATGCCCTTTTTTTCTAGAAGACGTAAAAATACATCACACATTGCATGCTGCCTATTTTACCGGTTGCCCAGTGTACCATGCACCCAGGATTTTCCAGAGACCACATTTCATTCTCGGCCTGCTTCCAGAATGTGCCAGTAACCAGAATCTGTGAGGCACTTATGCAGAGCAACCCCCTCACATATGTCAACCCCTATGCATTCAATTTGGCTGCTAGATTAGGTGACAGGCTGGGATGGATATTTTTCCAGACTCTCTTAGATGGATGCAGCTTTGCGCCCTGGCCCTTGTGACAGGATGCTGCCTCTTCTCGACTTCCAAGTGAGGTTTGCACTGAAGTTCAAAGACATAAGGGAACAGTTTTAGGAAATGCTGTATTTTACATAAATTTGACATTCCCATGCTTAGGATTGTCTGCTTTGATGGCCTGATGATGCTACAGGAACTGAGTTATACTAGTTATGCCTGAGACATTACTTATTGCATGAGATAGTGACCACTGATTTCCTAAAAGTTCCACAGGTGGGATATATGCAGGTCTGCGGTAGCATCCTGCTGACCTGGGTATCTCAGAAAGTTATAGCTACTCAAAGATAAGCATTTGTTCTTTTCAGTTAAAGACCAATATGAATAATGAGATCTTCCTCACCTGCATGGGATAGAACACAGAAAAATTACACAGTTTCTTTAGGAAATAAAATTGAGGGGGTGGGATGGGGAGGAAGTGGAGGCGGGGGATTTCCCTCCAGTGCAGATTATACGATATCTGTGCAGTATAGAAAGGGGTTAGTTATTTTGAGGGGGAAGCAGTTGGTACAGGTCAGTGTCGGTGACAAAATAAATCGTGTTGATTAGCTCACTCCTCCCAAGACAGAGCAAAGAAAAGACTGGCTTACTTGTTTCTATGGGAACCTGTGAAGTCTGCAACAGGAACCTGATTCTGTGGAATTCATAAAATCCTCGTGTAGACATTCCTGTTCAGTTACCACTACCAGCAGTTAACCATATTAACATACCATCTACAATTCAGTTAATCAGCTATCAGTTCAGTTTCCTATTTTATTTTTTTTCCCTTTCATCTCTCTGCTGCTTCCAGATGACTCACACTTTCACAGTCCCTTGCTCAGCATCGCTGCCTGATGTGTCCTCCTCTATTCTCAGTCTCGTGGGCTAGATCCTCACTGTTACAAACCAGCGTAGCTCCATAGAGTTCAGTAGAGCTGTGCTCATTTAACGCAACTGAGTACATGGCCGCCCTCATTAGATGTTGGGCAAGCAATGTATTTAACAAACCTCGAGGTTTCTCAGGCTAAGTATTTACATCCTCAGTTTATATTAATGTGACATGCATACATTTGCATATATTAATAGCATTGGCATATCTGAATAAAAAGAGCGATAATGGGTGGATATTTTAGCATGTAAATTCTCTGAAGCGTGGAGAATTCCATTTTGTATATGTGGAAGTACCTTTTTGTTGCTAACAGAAACAAATGATAATTAATATAGCAATTTACAATGATTAATAGCAGTAAGAGATAGAAATATGCTAAGAAAGCTGTGTTAATAGGTAGTGTTTCATCTCTAACATTCTTATACTGAAGATACTATTTCCTTGGGTGTCACCAAAGTCATATCAAACAGTTTTAGAGGGGAGGCTACAAGCAGAGCTCTTTGGGGATTATTCTCCTACTGTCCCCCCTTACAGGGATATCCAGGTATTCCCTTTTAGGAAGGACTCAACCACTGAGCAGAACAGAAGGCAGGGCAGCAATAGGAGGGAGTGGAATTGGCCGGTGCTGGCTTTCGGCTAATGGCTGTACCATTTTGACCAAGTCAGTTACAGCGTAGCTCCTTTTTATTCCCTGTAGAAGATCGTTAACTCATCCAGCACTTGGATTAATTTCCAGTGGAGGCCCTTCTTTAGATGAACTTTATCAATGTAATAGTTTCAGGCAAAGGTAAACTAACAGTCTGCAAATCCTGGCAGTTGACTTAGTTTTTTGCAGCTCCTTTGTAGGGAATAATTTTAAACTAATCTCTGCTCTGTGTTGTGTTTGTAGCCACGGCTGTTTCCAGTGAACAGAATCCTGTTATTATCATAGCTGTGGTTGCTGTGGCAGGAACCATCATTCTGGTCTTCATGGTGTTTGGATTCATCATTGGGCGAAGGTATTGCACCTTACATTGGCATAAGCACATCTGGCCCCACTCTTGTGAACTCTTGAGACACAGTCTAATCTGGGATAGTAATTTGCAAAACTGAAACAGAAGTCGTTTTTAGTACGGACAATTTTTATTTAAATCCTGTTATCAATTATTCAGTTCGTCGTCTTACTTTGGCAAGACACACTTAAATCAAGGTGTTCTTTTTGTCCTATGTAAATGTGCTGTAAAAGGAACCCCTAGCAGGTTCTTTACCTGTACTCCTCAAAGTCCCTCTTTCTGTTCAGTTTTCTCATATGGAGAAGTCTGACACTTTATCTGATCAGCCTTTAAATGACTTTACATTCAAGAAAAAGAGGCACAGCAGTAAGTTTAAGAATATCCTCATGTAAAACAGTGTTCTACTTTCAAGTTCTTTAATCCTCTGTTTTATCCATAGAAGCTTTTCACCAGAACTAGAATTTTCTCTTTAGAACCTGTCCCAACTGGTATTTGATACAAAAGCCTTTTGATTGCATCTGTTCATGATTTATTTAAAACTCTGCTGTCAAGAGAATTATAGCTGAAACTTTCAAAGGGCCTACAGGAGTTAGGTGCTCAGTGCCTGAAAATCCCATCCTGCAAAGCTGATGTCAGGACTTTAGATGTGAGGAAGTAAATCATTATTTACCAGTAAAACTGGAGTCTTTCTTTTCAGGCATTGTGGCTACAGCAAAGCTGATCAAGAAGGGGATGAAGAACTTTACTTTCATTGTAAGTGTTTTGCTTTTTTTTCCCCCCTTTCAAAAATTCCCAACTGCAATTGTGTAAACAATATAAAAACAACCCTCTATGAAAGACAAAGCCATAAAAAATTTAAAAATGCTGTGTAAACAACAAGTGGGAAGTTAAGCAGTGTAAAAATGTGACCTACAAAAAACGAATGCAGATTAAAGTCAATGTTTCTCACACAGACAGTTTTATTTCTATACATGTGTATAATATACTGTTGTTTTCATTCTGCTTTTTTTTTTTTGTTCTTTTGGTTGCTTTGAATATGTTTCACACTGTCCTAATGATCCCTCTGAGGTGCAGCATTTGAGAGACCTTTGGCTAAGTGACTAGATGATCTTTACCTCAGGCAAACTTTAGATTAAGAAAGTGTGGGTCCCTGCATCACCCTAACAATGAAGCCAATCTGCTCAGAAGCTGCTTTCTGCTACTGTGAATACCATAGCATCAATATTTACAAAACATAATGTCCTTAAAACCAGAATATTTAATATGAGAAGAAAGGTCAGCTACTTCGTTACTGTTCTCTATTCTAGACCACTTGCCTAGCGAAGAATAGCACCTAAAGCCTCTCTTGTTAAAATCACAGCTACCATATGAATTTGTGCTAGAACCCTGGGAAAATTCAATAAAAAAACATCTTTCTTGCGTTAATTACAATTGAAAATTAAAGGGGAGAGGAAGACTTATGCAAAAATAGTTTCAGTTTTATCAAAATATTGTTTAAAAACTTTCTTATTTTAGCCTTTTCTCATTTCAGTTGTAATATCATTTTGACATAAGAATTTGAAAGCGTTTTCATTTCTCCTAGAATCAGTCATTAACTCAGGAAATATGGTAAAACTAAGTTGCAGAATGACTTTGAGCATCCAAAATTGCAAAATCACGTAAATAGAATTAAACTGAATCTAAATTCTGACACAGAACAATGTATGGGTTTCCAGATATCAACAGAACTTGCAATTTAGTCATGCTATGCTGTATGTAGCCTTTGTTGTCTAACGATAATTGCAGCTGTAGCTTAAATCCATCAGTTTGGATTTTTTTAATGAAAGCAATATGGTTTATCTTATTTTACATACTTTAAAATCATGAGCTATTTTCAGAAAGTAATGTCACATGGAGAGCGAAGTAGCCACTAGTCAGAAATTTGTAGCATCTTCTCAATGCATGTCTCTTTAAATGAGTAGTTCTAGCCAAAGCTCCACTCAAATTCGGATCAAGGTTTCTGTTTCACCTTTCTGCCCTGAAAAAATCAGATCAGCTGGTATTTGTTCATGCTCCCTGAGTTTGGGTGTGTTGCTACCTAAATGATTTCGTTTAAATGCAGTGTGTTAAACTTAGTAGTGACATTATTGCAGCTTTAGTCAATCAATTCATAATCTGTGCAAGAAAGGTGGAAAATAATAATGGGATAAGAATTATTTATCGTGCACTTTGCAGTGCAGCTGATTTTAAAGAATTCATCAAAAAATCTGATGTTACTTAAATGTTATTATTCTGGGAGTGATGGATTTGAAATTTGCTCTCATGGATGCATTATAAGCTTTTCATGTCTTCAGAAGAGCTACTGCTTTCACTGTTAAAGTCCTCATTATGTCCTTGAAAGAAAAGATCAGCTACGTATTCCTGTATTTCAGTATACAAACAAAAGGAATATGCTAGCTAAATAATTCCTTGCCTCGTCTCCATTATCTGTGACATTTTTTGTTTCAGTGAAAGTGTAAATGAATTAATATGAAAGCTTCTACTTGATGATTAATAGTTGATCTAGAAATGGTGAGATTTTATAAGTGCTCATTTCCCTCGTTTTGCTTTCAAGAAATCTGGTTATCCAGCAAATCACTCAGAACAGTTAGCATACACAGTCTTCTTAAAATCATAGTACAAAATATAAGTCACTGTTTGTCAAGCTACTTTTTCATCATCTGCTGATTGAAGGTATAGTGTTTAATTTTATTGGGCAACCACGTACAGAATTAGATGGAACCCAGTGCTGTGGTCACCAGATTGGTCACTGAGCTGTAAACACCAGTGCCGCGTCCTTTTGCTCTGTAACATCTAGACAACCTTCCGTGCTGAGGTACCAGATTGGATTCTCAAAAACGTAACTTACAAGAAGCACTTACTTAACATAAAAACTTACAAGTAACCATTTTTTTTAAACCAGGTTCCAAAGCACTGTATTTAATAGAGTATCATATATTTAATTTCAGTCCCCCTCAACTCTCTGTGACCTCGAGCGCTACACTTGAAGATACAAGTACAATGGAGGAGTTTAGTCAAGCAATTCAGATTTATATTTGGTTTCCTCCTACCATTTTCTTCTAACAATGTCTTCAAATCTAGGCCAGCATTATTTCACGTTGGTATGCCAGGATAGCCCTGGCCTGTCAAAATGTTTTGTGACAGCTTGAATAACGAACCATCAGAGGGCCACTTGAGATTCGCAAGGTTACCTCCAATCCAAGCCCCTTATCACAAACACAAGAGGATGGTTCCTTCTCCATCTCCCTGCCTAAAAGCACTATTATAGGAGGTTAACCTATTGCTTTCTTCTCGTTTTCTCTAGTCATTTTTGGTTTTAAGAAATAAATATCTGTCACTTTAAAAATGTGTGGTATTATCAAAGCAATTGGAAGAACAACTATTAAAATACATAATATGGCAGATAATAACATCTGGGCAACACTTCAAATAATTTCTCTGGATGTAAATTCATTAGATTACTCAAACAATTTCTCTGGCTTTTTCCTTCTTATGAGGGTTTGAGGATTTTTCAGTCAGTAATATCATCTGAAGCATAAATACACATGATTACTAAGCTAGTTTTCAATATATTTTCAAATTTAAAATATTTTTTGTTCAATTAAAAGATTACAAAGCAACCATAATGATATATGTTTTGTATTGACTTTTGATCCTATTCGTGTGTATCAGTATATCAATTAGCAGAGGAACATTCTTGCATTTTCAAGTTGAGTTTTAATTCACTGATTTAATTAAAGCTCAGGACTGTAATCCTTGTGAGCTGAATTTATTTCATAAAAAATGCTTGATTAATAGATTTCCAGGGTTGCTCTACTTTCACCAGAAGTTGCTACTTTCACCAGAAGAGCAAAAAGTAAATTTCCTGACTCTGCAGCAAACTGAGGGAAAAAACCTACATGCTGGCCGGAGTGCCAGAGAGTGCCTGAGTTGCACCAAGTGGAAGACAGAAAGAGGGAGCAAAACCCAGACTGCTGCGTATTATTCACTTAGGTGCTTGAGAGAGGGAATAATTGTGCCACAGAGCCCAGTTTCCCTTCCCAACAGCCTTTAGAAGTTGGCTACAAGTGTTTCTCATGTTCATATTTTAGTGCAAGAAACATTTAGCTTGGCTATTGACACAGTCTGTAAATAATATTCAGCAGTTTAAGCAAATTGAAGTAGGTGGAGAAGCCTTTCTAATCCTGCGAGAAGACAGAGATAACATAAAAAAATGATGGTTACGCAACCTGGGAAAAGAGAATAAGCTGTCCTTACACAGAAGAGAAAGTTTCACCTTCCTCTGTTGGTCCTTTACCCCTTCCCCTGCTTTATTTTCACTCCCACTCAACCCTTGCATTTTATTCCATTGAGCACTACTTAATATTTATTATTTCTTTCACTTCAAGGTGGAGATGCAGGTGCTAATGTTAGTCATTTTTAGAGATGGGGTTGTGTACTTGTGTCAGCATGCTTGCAGATGATGCCTAAAACTAAAGTTGCCTCTCAGAACGGCTCTGACTCAGGCAGTGTGGAAGCAGGTTCAGTCTTCCAAGGAGCACTCTGCATAATGAAATTCCTGGGCTGACTGCACAATAAGTGCCTTTGCTTCATCACAGTCATGCTTTCTTACATCATTACAGTTAAATTTCCAGGCACCAAAACCTACATTGACCCTGAAACCTACGAGGACCCAAATAGAGCTGTCCATCAATTCGCCAAGGAGCTAGATGCCTCTTGTATTAAAATCGAGCGTGTGATCGGTGCAGGTAAGGCTGCCGTGGCTTCCTGATTCAACTGTTCCATTTAGCCGGGATCGAAACTCATACATCATAATGACAGGCGAATAATTATACCTCGAGTATAGAAGAATTTTTGCATTTGCCAGAGTGGTTAAGAGCAATGAAGCTGCACTGGCTTCTAAAATGTAGAAACAAATAGGGGGAAAAAAAACCAATAAAACCCCCAAATAAATAAGTAAATGAAGAGTCTTGCTTGACATTGAAAGCTTGTGGGTTTCTAATTCTGTGTCTGCTGTTAAAAATGTAATTGCGGGGAGGGGGGCAGTTTTGCTGCCTATTATTTACTGTCAGAGTAAAGGCGTTAGGCATGAGTGCAAATTCTGCTCGCTTTCCTTTTGCAAGAGGGCTTTTTGACCTCGGAATTTTTGTTCATGTGAGTAAGAAAAACTGGCTGCAGCACAAAATCTTAAATAGAGACTTGGAAGGTCTTGTTTCTGTATAACAAAATCTTCCCTAAGGCTGTTTTTTGTTCTACCATTTTTCTTTTTGATATTTTATGAATACAAAAAGTTATTGTTTAACTTCTCATGACTGATTGTAATTGCACCAGCATTACATTGCTTTTCTTCCTCTTGAACTGTCTACCACCTACTTAAGCCATGGTGTTCATGCTCTAAAAAGGCAGTTTCATTTGTTTGCATTAATAAGATATGTGACATTTTTATTGCACCACTCCATGTAGTGAAATTAAGTTTCCGTGGGTAAGAAAAATATCAAATACTTTGGATTCCTGGAGGAAATGTTCTTTTGCTTTCCTGTTGTTTTATAAAAGTATTAGTAGAATACTTTTAAAATCACCCTGTAGTTTGGCATGCACTGTAAATTACATACTGTGGTATTATTTTAAAAGAGAAGTTTCTCTAAAATAAGCTAGTTTACCTGTAAAGAAATCTTCACTCTTAGAATTCACAATGCCTCTTTAAAGTAATCTCACTCATGTTGAATCATGTGTTAATCAAGGAGTAGTAGCATTGAAATTAATGACACTGCTGAGCAAATTATTTCTTCAGATGCGTAAGAGCATAAGAATCCAGCCCTTGCTAACTAGTAATTTTTGTGATGCTAGAATGGCAGCGTCTCTTCTAACAAGTACACAACATATAAGATTTAAACTCAAGATTAGCACAGAAAAAACACTGAGCTTTATCTTTTGCTTTGGGTTAAAAAACTACCAGCATAGCAACAATTCAGAGCACAAAGACATATTCAGTTGGACTTTGCCAATGCCTTCTGAGCAAAACACTGAAAACGCTTCAGTTGCAGAGTATACAGTTTAAAACGTATTTTCACTGTTATGACAGACTAATTCCAGAATGTTAATCTTGTTGACTGCAGATTAATTTGTTCTTGTTTTTAATGAGTATAACTGATAGCAAAAAAACTAACGTGTGTTAGTGGTCCTTCTGCAGAAAGTTAATTAGAAGTGCTGTCATGAAAGCGTGTTGTGTATGTGGTTTAGCTATGGCTTTAACCTGTTTATGTAGGTAGCAAATAGGAGTGCAATGAAATGTAGTTCAGGAACAACAGAATGTTAAAGACCCAAAGAAGCAGCTGAAACTCATACATCAAAGAAGAATATAGAATTTCTACTAGTGACAGCACCAGAAAAGCCACTTAGCAGTCTCAATACGCACCAGCAATGCTGGCCACATCAACTATTGAGTAATGCCATGTCTCTCTCAGACAAACAGGGTGCAAGTATGCTTGTGCTCAATTTACATGAGGGATATGTGCTTTCCTTGCCAACATTTTCATTACCATCCTGCTGCGGCCACCTGTCAGATACAGAATATGGTGTCCACTATGTTGAGTCCTGGTTCGTATCACACATCCTTTGTTTATGCCTCTTCCTTGTTGACATGCTGAGCTAGTGGCTGTGTAGCTGCGCACTATTCCCACTCTTGTTGTCATATTTTCTGGATCCTTTCTGGGCATCATTTCAGATGAATATACTATTTTCTTGTGAATAAAAGTAGTTCATTGGCTAGCATCCCGGCCTGAAAGGCATAGCATACGAGTTCAAGTTTCTGGTTTGCCTGAGTGTGAGTGATCTGCTTTTGGAAATCAATCAAAATCAGATCACAGGGAGCTGGAAAGGAGTTAAGCCTTAGTGTCTCCTGTGCCAAGTAACCTAATTACCTGGCTCTGAAGTATTGCATAGACACACACACTTATACTCACGTCTTGTTTTCAGTGTGTAACAAAAATAATTTTGTAAGGTACCGCTAGAGAAAATTTTTATCCTTTAGTAAGTTCTTGTGGCTAGGAGCAGTGAGTGAGGTGAGTGGTGAATTCATTAATAGTCACCCATATTGCCGCTGAAGTGCAGGAAGGAGGTTAAGGCACCAAGCTAAGGGCATGAGCAGCTGGTTGTTACGTATGTCCTTGCCTCATGGTATTCATAGCTATGATGTGTATATTCAGACCACGACTCCGGTGCCCAAGGATGGTTGGGGCTAATGCCTCACCTGTGCTGGCAGGAACAGTTGTACTCTGCCTGGCCAATCAGCTCAGGTACAGTACAGTGTTAAAAGAGGTATATGGAGCTGATTGGTGCTAACCTTAATTCAGCTAGCATAGAACAGGAGCAAGAGGAATTTGATTCAATATGCAGTCATCTTCTGTGAGATCCGTAAAATGAGCCATGCTGAGTGGAGATTTGCCCAAACAAGTCAGCTGGCAATATTAACATCTGGTCAAAGTTCTACGCTTGGAGAACTGTGAAGCTGAGGCCCAGGTACTGCTTTTTTTCCTTCTCTAACCTCTGCTGTTGGGGTGACAGGAGAACAGTAGTGTTGGTATGGTGACAGTGTCCTAAACAAGGTTTCTCAGAACTCATCCATTAGGACAATTACATCTACCTCTTCAGGCATTCACCCCCTTTTCCAAGCATACCTCTCCCCACTGACAGCCAGATGCCTTGCCAGTGTGTATGTGCACTTAAGTCCTGATCCCAACAGGTTTCTCAGAACCTCAGTATATGTCCTAAAGGGATTCACTAATCAAACTCTGTGTCAGTCTTTCCTAATTCAATCCTTTTTTTCAGCACTCACCCTAAAACGTGTCTTGCATGTAGGTGTGCCTGCATACTTGGGTATACTCAATAGCTTAAAGTTAAGGCACTCCACAGGTATGCAGGAGATAAATTTCAGACTTGATTTGATTTGGAGGAGGGACTTGGATCTGTATCTCCCATACTCCAGATAAATTTGCAAAATACCAGATTATTAAATATTTTTGTGATGAATCTTTCTCTTTTTAAAAAGATGTTCTTTTGCAATGAATCTTTCTTTTTTTAAAGAGATGTTACAAGATATATTACTACTCTTTTCTCCTATACATCCCAAGAGATTTTTTCTCCTGGATACAGAATAGGAGGTCTCTCTCTCTCTCTCTCTGCTGGCATGGCTGTGAGACAAGGGACAATCCTTAAAACTTTCACAATCTCAATAATAATGAGGGAGATGTTTTGCCATTCAGCTCCACATCTTGCATGCTTCCATCCTCTTTCTTGTCTGATGGAGTCCAATTTCTTCTCTCCCAGATTATGGTTGTTGAGGCTTTTTTTGTATTCTTGCTGGCTTTTTGGCCATTTTTTTCACATGCTTCTTCAAGTTCCAATTGTCTGTTAGTTTAGAAGCCTTTTACAAACTTCCAGTGTTTGCTTGTGTTTGTTTAATGTTACAAAATTATTATAAGTCACACCTTTCATTTCATAATCTGCAAAGTAAATTATCCTGCTTGAAGGTAATAATGTAGTGCTTCATTTAACACCATAATGATGTTAAATTAAAAGCAGCTCTGAAAGAGCTGCCTTTTGAAAGAAAAAAACCCATTGGATCTAAAGATAGCATGGAAGCCCGTAGAACAGAATGTCATTTTCACTTGGAAACAGTATTACTATTTCTGTAATAGTATTTTCTTATGAAAGCTACTTCATATTTATTTCCCATTTATGAAAAAATGTAACAAATTATTAAAAAGTCTTTTAAAAGATTCAAATAACAGTCCTATAGATTGGCTTAACGTGAAGTGTTTACTCCGTAAGGTACTCAATCAGCAATTCATTTAAGGTACGTGCCTGTCTTTGTGTTTCTAAGTAACCCATTTAAAGTGTGAACATTCACATATTAAATTTAAACACACACTTAGGCGGCTAGTTGAATCAAGGCCTAGAAAGAATATTGGTATTATAGTTGGAGTAATTCAGCATTGATATACTTCATTTTAGGAGAGTTTGGTGAAGTGTGCAGTGGGCGTCTAAAGCTTCCTGGCAAAAGAGATGTTGCAGTAGCCATAAAAACTCTGAAAGTTGGCTACACTGAAAAGCAAAGGAGAGATTTCCTGTGTGAAGCAAGCATCATGGGACAGTTTGACCACCCCAATGTTGTTCACTTAGAAGGGGTCGTTACCAGAGGTAAGCAGCGGCTCGATCTGTCAGTCAAATAACAACATAATGGCAGAAATTACTTTAGCTTATTCATGGTCAAAGATTCAAATTATAAACAGGCTGCACACTCCTAATGGATTTTCTCCTGATGCGTAACTAACTAAAACAATACTTACTTTATTCTACAACCTGAGGAAAAAAATTAAGATGCATGCATGATTAAAAGATGAAGTACTTTGAAATATATTATTTTTCTAGTTTCATTTAGCCTCAAAG
The DNA here is from genome assembly GCF_963924245.1 of Chroicocephalus ridibundus. NCBI lineage: Eukaryota > Metazoa > Chordata > Aves > Charadriiformes > Laridae > Chroicocephalus > Chroicocephalus ridibundus. The sequence continues at coordinate 86,763,977 of NC_086286.1, forward strand.
ACCATGCAGAGAGATAAGGTTTCTTATGTCCTTTCATATTATCTGAAGTGTCATTATTCCAGAGTCCTGTTCACACAGCAGGAGTTAGGAGAACACACTGACATTTTGATTTGTATGGTTTAATTTTGTGAATCATGACCACGTTCCATGCGGGCATTTAAGAACTTATTAGAGCTCAGTAACAGTGCTGGCAGCCACAGAAATGTTCGTTGTCTCAATGATTCAGTCCTTCAAAGGAATAACATGTGTTTTATCAAAAAAGGCACTCCATTTGTGTTACAGTTTCTCAGACAAAATCTGTCTTCTTTTCTTTCAGGGAAACCAGTCATGATAGTAATAGAATACATGGAGAATGGGGCCTTAGATGCATTTCTTAGGGTGAGTACCAAAATGAAAACATATATAAACATGTGACATATATATTATGTTACATATTGTCACATTTTAAGATATGATTTTATATATGTGTGTACATATATGTATACATGCATGATATTCATGTAATTAAAATGGTTTTCAGGCTGAAATGGATCCTGACAAATACTGGTAATGATCTACATTATTTCAGCAAAACCGGATCAGAAATGAGAGGACCAGGCAGGATCACACGGGAACATTCTAGGAGTTTAAGTCATTTAATGTGGCATAGACATGGTGGGTTTTATTATTGCCACCAGCTGAAGTTAAAACCACTGATACCTGAAGCCCAATCTTCTGTCTTTTGGAAGCAGAATTTTATTGTGTCAGCATAGCTGAAATCAGCATACAACAATTCCTAAATGAATGAAGGTTGTGTTTAAGAGAACAAATCATAGAATCATACAGTGATTAGAGTTGGAAGGGACCTTAAAGATCATCTCATTCCAACCCCCCTGCCATTGGCAGGGACACCTCCCACTAGACCAGGTTGCTCAAGGCACCATCCAACTTGGCCTTGAAGACTTACAGGGATGGGGCATCCACAACTTCTCCGGGCAGCCCATTCCAGTGTCTCACCATCCTCAAAGCAGAGAATGTTTTCCTAATAGCTAATCTAAATCTACCCTCTTTCAGTTTAAAACTGTTACCCCTTGTCCTATTGCTATACTCCCTTGTAAGGAGTCCCTCCCCATCTTTCCTGTTGGTACTGGAAGGCCACTATAAGGAAAAAGAAATGCAAGTTCACAACAATTTAGCAATTTTTGAGTGCATGTTCTGAACTGCCAGTTCTGACTCCTTACCAGCTGTACAAGATGGTATGAGATGATGTATAAACACTCTATAGAGAACAGAAAGATTATGTTTGTTTGACAATCTCCAAGCTATGAATGAAATTAGCTAAGGTTCCAAAAGGAAATAGTTCTTATTTTCTTGATACAAATAATTATGTTGAGAGATGAAGGGGGTAGAGGCAAACTATAAACAGCTGTGCATCAGGTAATCTCTCTTAGAAGAGACTTGCCACAACTTAGCCAGAAATTTATAGTGATTAATAAGTTTTGTTACTTCTAGTACATTAACTACTCACACATTTCCTAACTGGATGTACTGCTTTATCTCTGAAGAAAATAAAACTTGTGTTTGAAGTGAGTTGCTTTGCCCCAGGATGAATTGCCACAGAAGCAGTAAATAAGTAGAAAGCTAAAGTTGTAAAACTAATTCTTATTTCTCTTCTCAGCTATACTAACAAGAATTGCTGCTCCTTTCTTCCCTCCAGAAACATGATGGGCAATTTACAGTCATTCAGCTAGTGGGAATGTTGAGAGGAATTGCTGCTGGAATGAGATATTTGGCCGATATGGGATATGTACACAGGGATCTTGCAGCACGCAATATTCTTGTCAACAGCAACCTTGTTTGTAAAGTGTCAGATTTTGGCCTTTCCAGAGTTATAGAAGATGATCCAGAGGCTGTCTACACTACTACCGTAAGAGAAATCGATGGGTTTTAGTAGTTTTGAGATGTGGTTATTAAGAAGCAGCATATCTTCTAGAGACTATAGATAAGAGAAATCTATTCATTGCTTGAGAAATGTTAACCAGTCAAAAGGAAACGAGTCTCTGCAGAAATCTGGCTCTAATTAGGGATTAATATTTTTGTAAGAACCTGCATTTTTATTTGGTAAAGTTCGAAACATTTTGCACAGTATCTTCATTATTCCCTTCCTCATGATTTTCTTTTTGAACAAATATGGAAGTTTTACCCATAAAAATTATAATCATCTCATTTACTATCAGTCAATTAAAATATTTGTAGGCTATTACTGTTTTTCAGACTAGATTTTATCTCACCAAAAAGTTGACTAGCTTGAGGCTAGACAGTGACAAAGCTCGGCTCCCTTGCTTTTGGGTGGGACGGTTTTCTTAAATAAGCATTCATTGGGCACACTATGCTCTTTATTCTTTTGTTGAGCCAGCTCCCCTTTCCCACCCATGGGGCCTCGCTATACCTATTTTCTCATGCTGAGGGAAGGAGGGGCCCCTGGAATCTGCTCCAACAGGCAGGATCCGGGAAACCACACCAGCGTTCACAGCTGTCAGTCCTGCTGCTGGGCTGTAAGTGAGATCCTCGTTTAAAAATGTCAGACCGAGATTTCAGAGGAGCTGTATGACAGTTCAATGGGATTTATATGCACAGGGTGAGATCCCCCTCCCCTGCCTTCAGCCAGCTGGGAGTTAAATGACTAGTGTAAATCAGACATCTAAGCAGCCCCTTAAAATCAATGCAGAGATGAGCACTTCCGGAGAAATGAATCCAACTTAGCTTAGGCACGTGTCTAATTTTCTATGGTCCAAGTGTTTTAAGAGCCTAAACTTCCTTAGACTCCTTTGAAAATTCCACGATCGGTCAACTGTAGTAGATGTTATAAGTGCTGCTTTTGATGTTGATGGAAATGATTATAAATGCACTCCATGGAAGATGATTTGAAATTTTGTGGAGAAAAAAATAAAACTTTCTTCTTTCCTTTTTTTTTTTTCCATAGGGTGGCAAAATTCCAGTGAGATGGACAGCTCCAGAGGCCATCCAGTACCGCAAATTTACATCAGCCAGCGATGTGTGGAGTTATGGAATAGTTATGTGGGAAGTAATGTCTTATGGAGAGAGGCCTTACTGGGACATGTCAAATCAAGATGTAGGTTATACTTTATCTGTTTGTGAGCGTGTGTGTGCGCGTGTCAGAAGAACAAAAATTACATATTGTAAACATGCACAGATGTGTTTCACTGTACATGCATAAAATGTTGGTTTAGACATAAGATTTATCAAAGTACTGTAAGGTTCTCACAAAATTAAAAAGTTACGGAGAGTTCACTTTTTACATAAGTATCTAAATTGTTCTTCTGCCATGTGAATGTTGTAGGTTTCTGTCCCAAGTATTAAGTAAAATTGGAACATCAAAAATAGTAATATGTGCTCTTCACTTTATTACACTTAGGCATAGAAGGAATTAATTTTTTCCAATAAAAATAATTCTGAGGTTTCTGACCTCAGAGCAATGATTAATCAGTTGAAAAAAGTTGTTAAAAATCTGAGTGGCAGTTAATGACCTACTTTGGCTTTTTCAAGTTAATTATGCTGATTTAACAATACCCTTGTTTGCATAAAATATGACCCAGGGCAACAGGTCAGCAGTAATAGAACAGATGGGTGTTAATCTTGATTTCTGACAAAAGTAGAGAAAGTACATAGGAAAAAGCCATGCAGGTGAGAAAGACGTCAGAAAGACTCTCATTTAAAGTTCTTCAGGTCGGGGACTTGAGAGGTTTTTTTATTATTATTTTATTTTTTGATTGAGTGATCGACATCAAAGTTGAAAAAAAAAAGATAAAAGTGTAAATGATGAGTCAGTTTGGCACAGTGCAAAGTTGTTAATATTTGACAGGTCTCAGTGTCAAAGATTTCATGGACTGTCAAAATATGGGCAAACAAGTCCTTGGGGCAGAGAAAGAGAAATATTTACATTCCCTAGACACCCAGTAGAGTTTCATTTCTTTTGACACCTTCCTTCTGTACTAAATTCAAACATAAAAGTAGTCTGACAGGAATATAAGATGCCTCAAAGGCAAACCTTACCTATCTTTCAGGGAACAATAAGGGAAAACTTTTAAATAGGGGAGAAATTTTGTTATCTTCAGGCTTCTTGTTGGATTTTGAAAAGTATTTCCTCTATCAAAAACTGCAAGCAAAGTGCATGAATGAACCTTTTTCATAAAACAGCTAATTACCGCTTCTTGCAGTTTCATCTCTTTTTAGCATCTTACATAATAATCTTCAATAGCATATAGTTAAAAGATGCATCAATTGCTTGGTAAAGTAATTTCAAATATTTTAGTATGCTGTGATCTTCAAGTGTGTCCTGAAACATTCCTCCCAAAACATAAAGGCATCCTACCAATCCCATAGATAAAGCTGTGATGCAAAAATTTAGAATCATCTTATGATTTGTTATTTATTCTCCTTCAAAGTTACCAATGGGAGTATTTAACTGGAATAAAAAAATGCTAGATGTGTCTCTTCTAATTTTGCATATACACTCAGGCAGTTTATATATCTTAAGTGTATCATTTTGCCTAAAAGTGGATGTGGGTGTAATGACAGACCAGAACAGATCTCCTAAAAAGTATGTCTCCCTGACTTTGTATCTTTAGATGGCACATCTTTAATTCTGTCCCTCTTCCTTTAAGTCAGTGTTTCAGATTGATGAAGGATAGAAATTTGTGCTGTGATCTCTTTTTAAGCAAAAGTCCTCCTTTTAGCAGCAACCTGGAGCTAGGGTGCACCAGAACGCTTGTCCTACAAGCTCCCTGCAGAGGCACAGTGGACTCAGCACAGATGATACACAGATTCCCCCCAATTTCTCTGAGCAGTGGGCTCCCCTCAGCTCAATCCTTGCTGGTAACAGTAGCCTGCAAACCGCGGCACTTTACCCTGTTCCCCTATTATGCTGCTGGTGTTTGCTAGTTCTTGCTCTCATTCGGTTACTGACCTTAGTGCAGATTAGTTCTTCAGAAAAGGGCAAGAGCTTAGGTTTGCATATTTTTTTTCTTTGGTGTAGTCCTGTATTTATGACCTTTCTTATGATTATTAATTTGTATTATTATTATATACCCAGAACCAGAGAGATAACATTACATTGTCCAGTTACCCGTATTTAATACTTCTTTGTTGGCAACCAGTACATACAGTTAACAGATCTGTCACTCTTCTAATCTACTTTACATCCCCAGATAGCCTGATTGTGATAAAAGCATACTTGACTTTTAACAGTATTCCTTTTTTCTTTTTTTTACAGCGAAAGCAGAATTTGAAAAACAAATTGTGGGAGTTGTAAATAATATAAATCAATTCTATTAGTAAGAACTGCAGCTGTGTTCTCTTTGTAGCTTTGCTTATTTAAAAAAACAATTTCCTGCATCTATTTCGTTATCTCCAAGTACTCATTTCTGCAAACCCACCCCCAAACCTTTCTTAGCAGAGTAGACACTTGTAGTAGCCTTCATAGTGCCTGAATTTTGTATAAATTAAAAAAAAAAAAAAAAAACACACAAAAAAACCAACCCAAAAACCCAAAACACTTTCCTTATCAATGTTTTTTTGAAAGGTTTTTAAATGATTGGGATATTCCAAGCAATTTCATCCATCTCTAGCTAACTCATTATTTTTTATTTCCCAGTTTGATCCTTCTTACTCAGAACACACATCAAAGAAGGCGATTCTGCAGTATCCCCAAAGCCTTTTAAAAATAATGTCATCAACTTGATTCCCACCTCTTCTCCAGTTTCTCTGCAGATTGTAGTGAACGTGGAAAAGTCCTGTTCATGATCTGTTCATTCATGTTTTCACTATCCCTTACGTTCTTGTATAGTCTTATGTAGATGGTTTGCCAGTTCTAAGGGTCTTAGCTATTTTGGTGGTTATGTTGCTGTTGATGTCAGAATCATATAATCATAGAATTGTTAGGTTTGGAAGGGACCTTAAAGATCATCTAGTTCCAGCCCCCCTGCTGTGGGCAGGGACACCTCCCACTAGACCAGGCTGCTCAAAGCCCCATCCAAAGCCCTTAAAAACTTCCAGGGATGGGGCTTCCACCACCTCTCTGGGCAACCTGTTCCAGTGCCTCACCACCCTCATGGTGAAGAACTTCGTCCTAACATCCAGTCTGAATTGACCCATCTCTAGTTTTAATCCATTCCCTCTAGTCCTGCCATTACCCAACATCCTAAAAAGTCCCTCACCAGCTTTCTTGTAGGCCCCTTTAAGGTACTGGTAGGCCACTATAAGGTCTCCTCAGAGCCTTCTTTTGTCCAGACTGAACAACCCCAACTCTCTCAGTCTGTTATCTACTTTTTCATTCCTCATTGGTTGTCTTTGCATTCTGACCTCTTAAGTGACTGCTTCGTTTGTAGTAAATCATATCTAGTATGCATAAAGGTAAAATACCTTTTACCTTTTAGAAGATCATAAATTTCTGCATTACTTTTGATAGCACACCAGTTGTCCTATACACACTGTAGCTTATTTTTTACTTTTATTCCACCGCTACTTCTAAGCGTAAGGAGCTGTTCCTTTGTTTTTCCTCTTAGTACATTTTACTTTTCATGTTTTCTTTCCTATATGGTACTGTTTTTTCAAATTCCCTGTTCTTCTACAGAAATCCTCTCTCCCCACCCTATCTGACAGATAATTTCACTGTCTCTAAAAGGTCACTGCACTCATTCTTCAAGGTGTGGATGTTACAGCAGGAACTGAATATTTGTCAGTCATTTTTGAGTTGTAGAACAGTACTGTCATTCTAAATGTTCAGATAGAAAGCTGAGAGCCAGGGAGATGAGGCAACTTCCTTGAGGTCGGAAGGACATTCTGTGACACAAACCTGCAGCAAGTGCCCTACCACTGGGCTATGTCGCCTCTTTTCACAAAGATTCTTTTCTGCAAAAGGTTTTGATACAAGCATGGATTTCAGCCAGCTTTTTGAAGGTCATTTTGTATTCTTTGCAGTTCTATCTCCTTTGCAATCCACTGCTTTTGCATTTTCTCACACAACCTGTGGAATATTTTTTTATCTGAGGTTATTATTTTCAGTAAACCCTGGATATTCACCAACTTCATTTATCATACCAGATCTACTTCCTAGGGCTACATCCAGAACAGCTTCTGATCTTGCTTTCTGTACAAACTGAGGGAGAAGACAGTCCTATGCACTGCCCGCCCTTCAGGAACAAGCACCCTTCCTTAGCAATTCTAATACTGCTATGTCAGTCAATGTCAGTATACTTGAAATCCCTCATGAACAGTGTTTTAGCCCTTTTTCGCAAGCCTTTCTTATCTGCCTTGCTTCCTGATGTGCTTTTTTATCCTGCCCTCAAGGTTTACAGCAGTTTCCTGTGATTTTACTTTACCCATTTTTATTTTTTACTTAAATCCAAATGGACTTGCTAAGGAAGTCAACGGGTGGGTGTAATTCTTGGTTCAGACATTTATGCTCTCCTTTGATCATATCATCATCTAGCAGCATCTCTTATTACATCTAACTTTCTGTTTAGGTGATATATTAAAATACCATTCAGCCAGGTCTTCCTCTCTCATGTGGCACATTTCTGCTACTTTATCATTACTGTAACATGGCTAGGCATAGAACACAACTTTTTTCCCTAACAATTTCTGGCTGCTAAACATTTTTCTTGGATCCTTTTATAATCTGTTCAGGCTTTTTTTATTTTACATGTGCATGCACAGATCCCTATCCATTTACAAGTCAGTTGCTTCTACCACACACTCTTTCATAAAAGCCTTGGGGCAAGTAATAATGCTTTCTGAAATAACTCCATTTATCAATCTATCTGTTGCTCCTCTGGTGAATTTAATTGTTGCTCCCTGCTGCTCACTTGACTAGGTAATATAGCTATGTTCTGCACATATAGAACAATATGCTTAATAATCCCAAAGATAAAGTCAGGGAAATAATTTGAAAACGTGAAGGCTAGTGTCAAAACAACAGACTCATATTTTTGCAACACTACAAATGGCAAATTTAAGTTTATTGATTTTTTTTTTTCCTTCTTTTATTTCTTGAACTTGGTGGCACTGTATATTTCTTAAATATTCCTTGATGAAAAATGATTAACTATGTTGGCTACTAGGTTATAAAAGCAATCGAAGAAGGCTATCGTTTGCCAGCACCCATGGATTGCCCAGCAGGACTGCACCAGCTGATGCTAGATTGTTGGCAGAAGGAACGTGGTGAAAGGCCGAAGTTTGAGCAGATAGTTGGTATTCTGGACAAAATGATTAGAAACCCAAACAGCTTGAAAACCCCACTGGGAACCTGTAGCAGGTAAGAAAAGCTTTAGTGTGCATTCGTGTGATGGTGTGCGTGGCTGGGTTCTGGATGTTCTGCTTGGTGGCTGGTTCCAGTTCACACTTACTCCATGTGTCTCTCAGTTCCTCCTTCCTCCTGTTCCCCCTTCTTCCCTTCCCTCATCTGCCCTTCTTTTTTACCATGCTGAACAAAGCCCAAAAGGACTTTCTTAAAAAATAACCAAAATAAAGAAATTAAATATCATGGAACTAACACACTTCTCAGTAAACTGCTGCCTGCTCGTCACTCTTTCCACACTCTCATCACTAGCAGTCTTTGTTTTCCTTGTTTCTTAAAATTATGAAGTCTGGAGGGCAAGGATCATCATCTACTGTAGTTTTATATGATGCATCCCTTGCCCTAGGAACTGCTACAGTAGAAATAGTAATTAATAATGCTCATGCTTGGCCAATGTACTTTGACATCGCTACACTCTAGATTTTTATCTTTCATTTTTCTGGCTTTAACTCCTTTCAGCGATTGCATCTCATTGTGTTTCATGGTGTAGCTTTTAATGACTTCTTCATAAATTTCAGGTGAATTATTTAATCATGGTAATCTTTGATCCGCTAGTTAGATCACTGCACTAGGGAGTCAACTGGCCCGTGTTCTGCTCCTGGTTCTTCTCCTGACTGATTTGCTGTGTGACCTTAAACAACTGATTTTGTGTCTCTGCTCTTCCTTGTCTTTGTTTTGTCCCATCTGATTGAATAATGGGAATAGCTACTACTGTATTTTCTAAGATGCTTAAAAGAATAGCATCTTTATTTTACTTAGCAACTTCAGTTGCAGCTGCTGTCATGCTAGGTAATAAGGCTGGTTTTCCGTTGGTAACAATATTCCATTAGGCTGATTTTGCTCACTCTGACCTTTCATCTTTTATGTGAATAAACTTAGGAAATACATATTGTGAGCTATAGAGTAGTTAAGAGCTATTCACAGCATAATCCAAACTGTGTATAAAGGCCTATTACTTTATACTCTTAACATTTTTAATACCCCAAACTTATTTGACTCTCACCTTGCTAAATACTCCCTGATGTTTTGCTCTCTTTGGAAACAACTTACTTTCCTTTTTCCTTCTCCGTAGACCAATTAGCCCTCTTCTGGACCAGAACACTCCCGATTTTACCACTTTCTGCTCCGTAGGCGAATGGTTACAAGCTATTAAGATGGAAAGATATAAGGATAATTTCACAGCAGCAGGCTACAACTCTCTTGAATCAGTTGCCAGGATGACTATTGAGTAAGTTAGTACTGGACATGTTTAACTTGCATTTAGGGAATTTCTAGGTAAAATAATACACAACGTTAAATTCCAAACCTCTACTCTGAGTACAAACATGGTACTTGGGGTTAAGCCAGATGGTTTAGAAACTGATGATGTTGTACCAGAGCATCCCATGAAAGGGCAAATGCCCTGCTACCTATGTGTGGCATCACTTTTTTACCCTGCTTTTGAGACCAATTGAAATAACACCAAGGGGCTAGAATTTGAGGGAGAATGTGGCTCATTTCAAAGTATGTATGTAGAGGAAAAGAACAACTTTACCTCCACTATCTAATTGGTACCTTTTTCCAGACATGTACTAGGAAGATGTGGAATTTTCTTCTAATTGGCTGGGGGCTGTCTTTATCTTGCAAGAAATGATTTTGCATCAAGATAAAAGTCTATAGAAGCAAAGCAATTTTCTGAAGGCGAGCGTGGCCTGTACTGGTACCGCCATATTAAACAGGTCTTCTTGGCACCCTGCAAACAATGTTTTTGTCCTGGTGGTTGCCAAACACAGGTAATACCTCTTACAGAGAGCAGTGTTTTCCTAAACAAGTTTCTAAACAATATTCTTGAGTTTGCAACCCTAATCTTATCTGCCTGGTATCACTAGGGGTCTCAGCCTGTAGCTTGGGATCTGTCATCAGAGCCCACAAACTCCTACTAGATCAGTAGCACTAGTAGCAGAATTGAAACAGCTGCTCCTCTTTCGTTTGGATGATGGGTCAATATGCAAAGGGTTTCTCTAGGCATCTTTTTAGGAAGCAGAATGTGATCCCCAAAATCTTGTATTTATACATAACTTTGTCCTTAAAGCCACCCAAAGTATTTTACAAGTGAGGTGTCTCTTTCTTCGGGTGTTCTTAAAAGCCACGATAAAAGATTATCGTAGTGCGAAACATACTAGCCTCATTCTCAGATGTGGAGACACATGCAGTGTAATTACATGACACTTGCCGTGTAATTACATGACATTTGCCATGTAATTGCACTCCTCGCTGAGTTGAAGAGCACCTATATGAACTTCACAGTACTGAGCTGAGGTTCCAGTGTGTCAATGTTAGAATAGTTCCAGGTTTCAATATTAGAAACCTGTAGCCCAGACCACTATGTAGCTTTGACTCACAGTTGAATACCATACAATAGCAGTCTAAGTTGAAAAATTAACAATGTACGCATTTATCTTCCCCAGGGATGTGATGAGTTTAGGGATCACGTTGGTTGGTCATCAAAAGAAAATCATGAGCAGCATTCAGACTATGAGAGCACAAATGCTACATTTACACGGCACTGGCATCCAAGTGTGATAGACATTTCTCCCTTATGAGGGAGGTGACAGACTGAGAGAACAGCACTGGCCTTCAGTATATATGAAGTGCTGCTAGAAGACACTTGATTTCCTGGGTCCTTCCTGCAGTGAATAGAAGAGCTACAAGAAGCACCTACAGACTTGAACTCCTAAGTGCCACCAGAATTTATGAAAAGGGAATTAGGATCCACCAGTGGTGGCAAGGAAAACAGCAGTGACAATAAACAAAGTACTACCTGAATAAACATACAAACACCTTGAGCTCTCTAACCTCCTTTTTATCTAATAGACTTTTTAATTGTACATAAAAATTTAAAAAAGAATATATTTGTCAGATAAAATCATGATATTATTGTTGAATTCAACAAAATATTTTCCTTAAATCTGTGATTTCTGAATCTTTTTTTAATCATTTGTGTTTATTCTTCATAAAGACTTTCTTTTAGTATGATGTTTATATCTTTGGACCTTTTTAGTGCTAATTCTATGACACATTACTACACTGGGTACCTCTGAAGGATTATTTGAGTTCCTAGAGATATAAGAAGCATGACCAAGCAATGTATATCTGTCCGAAGTTTGGTATCCTTTTGTGCCATTTACTTTTGTTAAATCAACACCGTATTGACATGGCTAGCTAATTGGCAGGGAGTCAGGAAAATGCAAGTTGCCAAGAGCTCTGATATTTTTTAAAGAATTTTTTAAGGTTACACATATACTATCTTTTAAAAGAAAATAAAAGAGAAAAAAAAAAAAAAGAAAAGAAAAAAGAAAAGCAATAATGACCCCTAAGTAGTTCTAGGCACTTTTAGCAAATTATTTGCAAGATGATTTTAATGGACTACAGTTAAAGTGAGATATATTCTAAGACATAGATCTACAACTGTAAACCTGTTGAGACACTGCATTGAATGGACGAGTGATTGTAGGAGTGTCTCAGAACATGGGTGCAGTTCTCCAGTGTTACCTAAACCATTTAATCTGAGCACATCACATTTTTTTCAATACTCTGCATTAGCAAATCTGAGAGAAATAGCTGGCACATCTTTTATATGAGTTTAAGCCGTATGCAGTCCAGCTGTCAGAATAAAGACATAGATTTTTATATGAGAACTGTAGAGCATGAGGCAAGGGGCAGTTCAGAATTTTCAAGTTTTTTACAAGCTTTTGCTGCTCTGAACAAACACGCGTGTGTGTGCTCACACAGACACAACAGTCATTCATCAGGAACACAGATGCAAGAGTAGTTACTCAATGGAATATCTTTTTACACCATTTTCTTATATATGAATTTTGTTTGATTAAAATATTTAACTACCATAAGCAATAATGAAAGGTGTCTTTACAGATATTGCAGGAATGTATATGAACCAGAGAGAAATGCTTTAAAAAAAATCTGAAAATTGTGAACTACCCCAGCAATGAAATGCTGTACTTCCAAAGAGAATTGGGCTGCTTCTATTGATTTTGATAGAGAAAGATCCCAGGGATCAGTCATAAATTGGTCTTGTTTGATAATGTGGGCATCCACACAAAAAAAATAAAAACAAAAGAGAAACCCTGTAAATGTTCCTTTGTAAAACTTGTAAATTTTATTTATACTGTCTTGTTTTGTACACACATTTATGTGTAGTGAGCTCTGAATACATTGAAAATGCACTATATTTTTCTATTTTACTTGCAGAGCATCACAAACAAACATGTATATTCAGTGCTACATAATGTGTTTTCCCACATTTAGGACCAAAGATAGTTATCAAAAACTTAAATGCATCATTTTCCCCCTCCTTTTTTCTCCCCCTTTTTAGATCACTGTACAGTGTTATATTTGTCATTTTATTTATTTGTTTCATTAGAAAAATCAGTTTGGTTATACTAATTTTTTGTCCCCCCCCTGCCTTTGTTGAAGAAAATCTGTAAAAAGCTTTTAACTAGCATAATCCCGTTACATAGACACTTCCATTTGTAATCTTTGTAATAGACTGTAAATATATTTTTGGAACTATAATGCAATGTGCATAAGGGTTATTTTTCAGTGTCCATATATGATTGTTTATACAATTCACAGCACTTTACAGTCATGCTGAGAAGCCTAATTTATTGCCTGGATTTGGGCAAAGTAAGAAAAAAAGGTGAATATTCTTATTTCGTATTAGATTGTCATTCAGTAGAAATGGAGTTATTTTCATGTATGCAGCTCAAGATGGTTTTTTAACTATTAAAATTAATTTTCTAGAAATGCCGTAGAAGTAAGACACAGAGTAGACTGCATGCCCAATATTGAAATTAGTGCACGCAAGCACTCGGCCAAGGCACTTCAAGTAGCCGTTGGAACACTCTTAATTAATAAACATCCATTTTGTGTTATAATAAATGCTAAGTGCCTCACTACTGGGGTAGCATCTGTGGGCTACTGCACAGGGTGCTTGTCAGTTTTGCTGCTGCTCTAGGCACCCAGCTATGAATTTAGGAGTCTAAGTTCAGACACCTGCTTCCTTATAAATCTCGGCTATTGTTTCTAAGGGCTTGGTGATTAAAGGTGCGATGCAGCAATGCTGGTATTGCTGAGAACCTACAAACCAGAAATGCAAGAGAGCTGAGGCCAGGCTTCGCCTTTAGGATTTGTTCAATATTCTGAAGCACAGAGGCCTCGAAGCATGTGTGGTGACCTGGGCTCACACATGTAAAGGTGAGGGCCCTAATGGTATTTCTTCCTTATTTTTCCTGGTTTGATTTAAGCCATCTTCTTTGAATAGTAAATATATTTTAGCATTCATTTATATACCTTGACTGCCTTAATGTTGCCACAGATTTTTACATATTTGAAAGTGGTAGAGTAGACCCGGAAAGCACAATCGCTATCAATACTCCTGTCGTATCTATCTGTTCAGAACATTACTGCGATTTAGAGCACATGCATGTAAACGGATTTGTAACTGGTAGAGCAGCAACATATTGACATCGGTTGCAGTTCCCCGGGTTCCAGGAAAACACAGTCCAGTGTAAGAAAAGTCGAGTGCCAGAGAAAATTGATGGTCATGGGAGGAACCGAAGAAAAAGTTGGGTCAGAGGGAGAATTAAAGGCTGAATGGTGAAACAAAGAAAACATCTCAATTCTAGCTTAATTTCATTGAATCTGGAAATTGTGCATTGCTAACGAAGACAGATTATCAGGCTGTCAGTGAGGTTGATCTTTCTTGATTTTATCCATCTACAAGCATCTAAAAGAGAGATGCCTAAGACAAGCAGGATGAATCTCCCTCTGGGAATGCTTATCTCCATTACCTGTAGAGGGAACCCAGATGATGAGCTTAAATTAGGCGTCTAATATCTAATTAAATATCTAGTTAAAGTTAGGTGAGGTGATTCCTACCCTGTATGTCCTTGGCTGCTACAGTTTCCCCCGCAAGCTGAGTGTCGTAGAAAGGCAGCTCCTCCACTACTAGAATGCCCCAGAATGTATTTAAACTGGGCTTTATTACAGAGAGGTGACTTTTGTTGGTTTTTTTTTTTAATATTTGGAGATTTGTAACAGACCATCTAAATGCTTTTTGTATATAAGTATTAATTCTTGAAAAAAATTGTGATTGTTCTGAGGAAGACCTGCCTAGTAAATTACAGTTATTTGCTATTTTAAATAATCAGAAATTTTTGCTGACATACTGCTTCAGTCCAGAGGTTATGTGATCAGATATGATAGTTGCTGTTTGCAAAACCATGTTTATCTAAAGCCTTGTCATGTAAAAATCTCCAGGAGGCAAAGATGCTTAAATGTATCTCAAATTGAATGTTGCCCTTAATATCTCAATAATTGAGCTCTGTCTGTATTATTCTCCATTTAAAATGAGGGGGTTTTATTTGTTTAAGCTGGAGTTATCTGGCATCCACTGAGGGAGTTTGAAAAAAATGATTTTAAATTAAATTTGCTTTTCTCCACTAATAGTAATATACGGTAAATAGTTTCCACTGTTTTGAATGTTACAAAAACTATTGCTTTAATGTGGGGGATGAAGGGGTTTATTTTTGTTTTGTTGTTGGTATTTTTTTACATTTATTGGTTAGTAGTTGAAATAAAAAAAAATAATAATTTGTCCTTAACTTTCTAAATAATTCATATATAGCAATTTTGAGAATTATTTAAATTCTGCGACTTTCGGGTTATTACTGAGATGGTGATCATGTCTCTCCAGCCATAATACCAAGTGATGCTGAGACGCCCTGCCACAGGGGTGGGTTCAGCTGGCATTCTGTTGCCCAGTAATGGCATGAAGCAGTCCACTGGCTGTGTGCGAGGAGTGAAGGCCAACTCAGCCAAAAAAGGGTCATTTCACCTTTTAAAAATATATATGTGACATGTTAGAGCTAACGTATCCTTAATGCATTCATTCCCTGCATGCAGATAGAAACTGTTATGTTTATTATATGCATATGGTTTCTTGGTGGGTTTTGTTCATTTGTTTGTTTGTTTGTTTATTTGTTTTATTTTAAATGAGTAACATTTGGGGTGCTTGTGGAAGAGAACAGTTCCCAGACAGGATGACAAGCCTGTTTAAGAGAAGTACAATAAAAATTCTTGCCTAACAGTGATACTGGCAGCAGGTGCTGCAGGGGTATTGAGGCAGTTGGTGCTATGATTCGCTGAGCAACCAGCTCGGCAGGGTTTCTGCATGTTCGGGACCTGTTAGGATTGTACTTCTGGTGAATTAACTGATATGTAGAAACAGGCGAATTTTTTCCCCCCCTAACTTGGAATGGACTTGCAGATGGTAGACAGGATTCATAAGGCTGTTCAAAAGTCTTATCCTCAAACTAATTTCTAGTAAAACAAGAAATTCTGGGCAGCAGCCTATATTTTCTCTCCTATTCCCTTAAGGGTTGTCAAGTGCAGCCAACAACTACTTTTAAACAGAGATCTTTATTGTTTGCATAGTGCAGCCCTCTATTTACTTGGGAATAGGCAGTCCTGTAATTAAATTTCCTGCAGAAAGGATTGGGGAGGGATGAGGGAGAGGGGAGGGAATACAAAAGTTTGGGGAAAAAAAAAAAAAAGAACAAAGAAAGAAAAACCCAATCCAGCAAATGACCTGTGAAACCTAAAGTATGACTGGGCTCATCATTTTTCTAACACATTCCATATAGGAATTCGAAAAATAGAAGAGATTAAATCATAGGCATAAAATCTTCAATATCCTGACAAAAGAGTAATGGCAGAATGCAAGCTACATTTGTGAGAGTTTTTTCCTCTCTGGATTTGGTTTTGTGAGGTTTTTAAGTTAGGATAATTAACGCATGCATTTAGAGTAAAGTCTGTTGGGACAGGCTAAGAGAAAAAATTAGTGGGTCTATAATATCCATGAAATTCTCAGTGCACTTTCAGGGTGGGTGTGGGTCAGGCAGCTTGAAAGTGAAAGGAGTCGTGTGGAGTTTATATGCTGTACAGACCGTGTAGGTTATGTCCAGCGAGATTATGAAAGGATCAAGGTTAAAGAGGAAAACCCGCACTTTTGTACCTAGTGAAAAGTCAGAAGATGGGAGCACATGGAAAGAGAGGGGTGTGAAGCCATCCAGAATGTGTGAGTCTAAGTCGTAGGGCTCTGCAAGACATGGCTGGCAAGGGAGTTAAAGAGTGTCGAATTTTTTTTGTTTAAGTAAAGAGACAGTGTTAATAAAATATACCTAATAATCTAGCGTGGAGTGGTTTCAGTACTGTGATTTTTCCTCGGGCCAGATTGGAATTTGTCAAAGAGACTAAATTGAGACAGATGGGAAAGCAACTGGTAATACACAGCTCATTCGAGCAGACTTGAAAGAGACATGAAAGGAGAATTTTACATTAAAAGCCTGAAAATAAAACATGAACTCTGATGATATTTACTCTCAGAAGGCTTTAGAGTAGCTTTCTTTAAGTCTAGGGTAATGATAGCAGATTTTTGCACTGATTCTATATAAAATGGGTGAAATTAATGTCTAATTAGAGTGACCAAAAAGAACCACAAGTCAAAAAATAGTTGATGTCTTGATAGACTGTGAAAAAGATGTGATACAGCCATGCGAAACTTGTGTAGCCAGCCAAATGAATCTTGGACAAAACAAGACGTAATGCCTAGTGCCAGAAAGCTAAATCAGGAGCAGAAAATCTATTCATCCATGGACCAAGACTTCTGTATTTAATTCAACTGAATAACCAATTGTAGAACTCTGCTGCTAATGATAATTAATACTAATAATGAAAAACCACAACTTAGGGGTCATGTGATGAATTGTAATATAGATAACACTGAAAAACACACTCAGTGCTTAAGCCATAGCTATGCCCAAAGACTTATGTGTGCTATTGCTATTAGAGTTCCATGACTCTGAGCATTTCAAGTCATTTATAAACCGGAGACATTGTAACCCAAAATCCATAACTAAAGCCTTCCTCTTCTCTGACAAATAATAAAAAAAAAAGAGTGCTGAGGAGTCCATAAGGTCTATCGAGTGCAATAGAAATTATCTTCTGATTATTTCCTTAGAATTACCAAGAAAACCATGAGTTTATCTCTTACATTAGGAAACAAACTCTGTGCTCCAAAGATACAGTCTCACTGAGAAGGAACATAGTCTGTTAGTTTTACTAGGACATCCAAATTTGGCTTGAAAAAGGCTAGACTGAAGAATGATAGATAGAATGCATTCACGTTGATCCCTCACATTTCATGTCTGTAGAAACATTACTCAGGCAATTTCTTGACTATCATTCAACCTGTCTTACTATGCCAGCTGCCACTGGCTTCCTTAAGGGCTGCATGTCCATTTTTAAAATGACTGCAGGAAAACATGTTTCAATTTCCTTTCCTCAGGGACCAACCACCCTATGCCAAGAATGCATGTGTAGCATGAGAGTAAGAAGGTGCAGGAATCTCAGATTAGTTCTCTCCAGGGTGTTATTTTCAGCCGTAGTCATAAATTAAATGTGTTTTCCCACTGAAGTCGCACATAGTAAATTGCATAAGAAGCCTGACTTGCTTGAAATAAACTCTAGTAAAATCGTCCGAATACCTCCTGAAGACCACTCAGAAATGACAGTTTTTAAGCGGTGGTTAGGATTTTGTTCAGAAAGTTAAAGAGGTGGGTCTATGGGCAGTCTGTGTTTGCAGCCTTCACACCCCGTAAAAAACTCTACTTACCAAAGTATGGAGCTTTCTGGGTGGCAGGTATTCTCTGTCACTGTCATTGAAACTAGACCGCAAAAGCAAAATTTATGAGTTCATAAGAGTAAACAAATAAGAAATTAATTCTGTAACAGAATTAAACCAAGACTTTACCATTTATTTGGTTTGGTCTTGGCAGCACTGGTGCTCCCATGTGAGGTCAGTGGAAGAGCAAAGTGGGTCCAGGCAATAGAAGAGGAGAATGGGATTGGATGGAGCTAGAGGCTGAGACGAGGTGTTGGATCTGACTTTGGGCAATCTTTGTATTTCTCTTTCAGGATCTTTGTGGTGCAGAGCCCTTGC
This sequence comes from Chroicocephalus ridibundus, assembly GCF_963924245.1. Classification (NCBI taxonomy): domain Eukaryota; kingdom Metazoa; phylum Chordata; class Aves; order Charadriiformes; family Laridae; genus Chroicocephalus; species Chroicocephalus ridibundus. The sequence continues at coordinate 86,782,393 of NC_086286.1, forward strand.
CTTCAGCCCATTTCATCCTAGGTCTATCTCCTGGCTCCTTTACTGGAGTAGCCCTTTAAGTCCTCCCTTATATTACTCTGTACAAAAGAGCAGCATCTTCTTTCCCAGTAGCCAGTGTTTGTAGCCTCATTGGCTGCTGGAGATGAAGACAGGAGGATTCAAATACAGGCCAATATGCCTACAGGAAGAAACTGGGCCAGTGAGGCACTGAGAGGGATTCCTAATGAGATTTTTTCTTTAATATTACTGGCCACCGGTACTATGGACGAGTGATTGCTATTGTGGAGAAAAAGGCTGCACCTTACTATGCCCGACACACTCTGGTTCATCTACTGCCAAGAGCAGGAAGGGGAGTGGGGAAGAGGGAAAAAAAAAAGCTTTCAGGCACTTCTTTGTAGTGCTCTTTTCAAGAGAAATAATTGTCTCAATGCTCACATTACCTAAACTTGTGCAAGAAACAAATCCTCTTTGATGCTTCCTACTTGCTGGCAAACGCATCCCAGATGGACTGTGTGCTTCCTGCAGCAAATCTGTCATAAACTGCCTCCTCTCCCATGAAACTGCTTGTCTAACATACCCCCAAACGGTATCTTTCTTGTGGTGGTTACTTGAGTATCACACCAAAGTCCCTCTGTAGGTGTCCATGTTTGTTTCCTTGTGCAGTGATATCTCTGGCTTTTGAGGGATGTTTCCCCAGCCATGAGGAGGGAAACTATTTTTTGTGCTTTGTTCTGCCTCCCTTTCTCCCCAGCTGGCATTACCCATTAAAACCTACCTAGCAGCACCCGTGCTTCATTGGGAGGTAAGTAGAAGATGACACTGAGGAAGGAACATTTAGTACCGCAGCAACAACAAATGCAACGTCTATCAACGACCAACAAACTACAGGTCAGGGAGATCACTCCAAGTGGTCTGCACTCTGAGCGCAGAAGTCATTAGCGTTGGTCAAAACAAAGCAAAAAGTGGGAGAGGAGGGGGTTGAATACAGAAAAGCTGAATCAGCCAGGCTTACATCTGAACTGCCCAGTAACACCAATGATACAAGCTAATGGAGTACGTTTAAAATAATATAAAAATCTTTCTATTGGCAGTACAATCTAAGAGGGACCTGAATGGCAGAAATCAAAACACCTGGTGAGGGGACTGTTTCAGGGCAGTGGGATGAAAGAGGTACCTTCTGTGGTTTTATACTCCCCATAATGAATGGGAGAAAAGTCTCTTCTCATTCTTTTATACTATTATAAACACATTTCTTATGGATTTTATTAAATTAATATAGCTGGATTAATGAAAACCATATGGAAACTAATACTTTACCTGTGTTATCTGCTTCTGAATTATTTGCTGAAAAAGAGTGAAAATAGTCCCTGGAAATATTACCTGCTTTCAGTATAGCAAAATGTCTTAATAATTATGGAAAAGGAAAAATAATCTCCTTATAAAGTAAGCCTTCAAAGCAGCTAATACCATTTTTACACTTGTAATTGAAACAGGATTGTGTAAAGCTGAATTTATGTTTTTTCGTTTTTTTTTTTTTTTAACTTTGGATGCTCACAAGTTATTTAAAATCCTAGAGGAATGGATATTATATATTCCATAATGCTTTTACAAGTGGTTGCATGATATTTAAGGTTGAATTTTCAGGTCTAAATTAAGAATACTTCACTTTAGATAACAGAGAAACAGAAACCACGTATCTTACCGTACAGTTATGCATCTGCATGTCTGTCATTGAGCTATTGTAGCAAACTTTTGCAAAACAGGGTATTTTATTTGGTAGCACTTAGATCATGAGTTTTATTGTGTCGTTGCTATTGTTTTTCTATTTAAGACCTTTTGGTGATGGAAGTCCTTGTTAGCTAAGGTCAGTGAGCTTTAGTAAGCAGAAGAACATGATGTAAATTGGTAGAAGCCATTTGCTGAAAGTATGGAGATATCTCACAGACCTGTTACTGAACTCACTCTTTCTCCTTGTCTACCGTAAATGCCAGAGCAACCCAACAGACTGACTAACCTCAGGCTTATTGACAGCTGAATCATGGCTACCCATAGTTCAGGATACATGGAAATGTAACACCTCACTGGCATTCTTTTACCTCTGTTTCTAGGAAGGGTCACCTTATTTGTTTTGTGATTTGATGAATGGCCTACTCCTTTTCGGAGAACACATGGAAATTTTACATATTTCTTGGGTGAGAAAGGCATAGACAGAGTAAGACTGACTCTACAGCTTTGGGCTGTGGGAAGGTAGTACAAGAAGACTGACATGATACTTTCAACCTCTGTGTGGGAAGGGAGATACTCTGTAGGTACTCATATATTGCCAAACACTTTGAGCTGTAGCTGCTTGCCTGGGAGAAAAGTTGGTTAGGCTAAACCTAATCCAAAATTACCTCCGTAATTCCCACCTGCACTGTGTAGTCTCTTCCCTTCCTGAAGCACCTTTCCCTTCCAACAGTCCCCTCCCTCTTACTCTGAAATTGGTGTTTAGACCACTTCTCAGGGAACAAGGAGGCTGTTGTCCTGAGTAAAATGGACTTTTTTTCATGGAAGAGGTTGTGGTGCCTGTTATGTCCCAGAAGAGCTAATACTTTGGTCTGCAGGCACCATATTTTCCCATGTCATTCTGCCATTGCTCCACTGGTAGGTAAAATGTGTGTAATCTCTTGTATGCTTCTTTTAAGTGTGTTTCCTGTTGAAAAGGTGAATTTAGGCATCTACTTTCAGAGAAGGTTTGGGGCTGTGAGTTCCTGAAAATAGTTTCCTCAGGACTGTCCTTGTCCAGATTTACTTCTGGGATACGTGGTTGTATACCCAGGACCCTCCTAAGTGCGTTGAGTACTAGTTCTTGTTGAGTTTCCTTGCTGTGGAAGTTAAGGTGTGGGTGGTAACTCATGTGTGTTTTGGTTTTGTCCCACTGTTGACCACAGGTATGGCCTTGGCATGCATCAGAGACTGGATAAATGAGTACTAAATCCGACTATACAGATATCCCAACCAAGCCCTATCCTCACCTCAGCAGAGCTTGTCAGCTGGCTTATCCACTGTCTTTGACTGTCCCTCAATTTCTCATAACCATTTTAGGTTTCTATCTCTTCCCAGGAAGACAGAATATCTAATTCAGGCCTGGAATGGCAACACACAGCAGGGCAGCTAGAAATGAAGAGTTACGATAATGAATAGCTAGGTCATACAGATGCAAGAAAAGTATCAAATCAATTTACCATGTGTCACACAGGGATCCTCATCTCCCATTTCTTGATGTTTCATACTTGTTAGCTTGCACCTGGTCTCTGCTCTGGTGAACCCAGTACTTGGCAACGTGAGCCAGCTGCAGCCCAGAGCAAAGCCATGCTACAGTCCAGGGTATATGTACACTATCTCAGGAATCTCTTGATCTGGAGACCTTCACCCGGGTGCTGTCTGAAAAATGTCAGTAGAGACACAGCCAATATAAATGTAACCTGAGGATTTAAATACCTATGTATCTAAGTGCTATTTGTGACTACCATTTGCCTTTAGTTTTGAATAAATTCACACGTCAATCATTTTTGCTAATTCAAAGATTTACTTGCCTTCGAAATAGTAAAAAGAAACCATCAGAGTCAAAAAAGTCTTCCTTTTGGAAAGGATTTCTCCTCAGAGTTCTTTTTTGCTGCATTCTTTTCTCACGCATTCTTTGCATTACTAGGGTTTCAAAGGGCAGGTGCAAAAAAACCTCATAGAAGCGAGATTTAGCTTAGTTAATATCTTCCCTTCATTTAAAATTAGTGCCTAGGACAACACACTAGAGACAGAAAAAAAGCATTCTGTCCCTCCATTAGATTGCTTCCTCTAACTTTTTTTTTTTTTTTTGCTAAACCTCAGATATTATGGCTATTAATATTGTCAGATCCTCTTCTCAGTTTATCATAAAACATCTGCTCCCATTTTGTCCACTTTGGTGACAGAGATGTATGGCATGCTACAAGGTATTAATAATGCTCTTCTCTTGAATGAGTATCTTCCCTTTGATTCACACTGTTAAATAATCTAATCCATGTGCCGAAATGACAGATACTACTTCGGAATCAACTTTAAGAATATTGGTTGGTATGGCAGGGGGACATTCCTCTGCCAGTTTATTTTTCTTTAGTATTAGCGTTATATTGGCTTGTCTCAACGTTTGTAACAAATTGCTTTTCTCTCAGGAATTTTCAAATAATTTCGTTAAGATATTACTAACTATATGTAAAATAATTTCTGCTCAGTCCTGGCCTGCATCCATTAGTCCTGAAGCTATATTGTTTTAAAGATTTCATATGGCTAGCCTATCACTAAATGTACAGTAAAATCTACATTTTTTTCTTTCCTTTTTTTTTTGTGTTAAGCTTTGGGGATTTTTTTGGCAACACAGATAACATAAACATTGTCTTGGGGTGCCTGATGTCATGTAATGACTGAGACAAGTCAGTTAAAATGTTTTATAAGCTTCTTCACAATACTGAGAGCTTCTGATAACGTCAGTTAGGCTAAAGGAGAGTCTGCTTTATTAGTTTACGTGCTAGGAGCTACCTACCATGTGTATGCTTTTTTAATTAAGCAGAGGTGAAATTGAACACACCCATTCCACCCTTTTCCTGCTTCTCTGTTTCAAAGAGTTATCTACATCTTCTCCCAGTCCTTATTTTTGTACCCAGACACCCATCTGAAAAACTGCACCTCATTCATTTATTTCCTTTATTTCGAATACTGAAATGTTCAAGTATAACCCTGTAGCTCATTGAGATCCAACGTGAAACACAAGTACATTTCCTTTACGTTAGAGGTGTTTGCTTGGGAATCTTGGGGTTTATTGATGTTTACCTAGCTAGTCGATGAGAATTTTTGTCAAGTAGTGGTGTATACATGGCAATGACAATGAGAGTGTAATTTGCCTCTATTACTTCCTGATACCAGGATTCTGCTGCACTGCCAATTTCATATCTGTTGTTATTATTTGTTTGACAGAATCAAAAACATGCCAGGTGCTTTGCAAAACAGAGAACAAGAAAAATCCCTTTCCAGAAGAGATGACAGCCTGAATAGAAATGACATAATGTCAGGAGACAAAGGAAGCAGAAAGGGGAAGCAAAACAAGAGTTATAACCATAAGATCATGAGATTGGTTTGGAGGCACAGTGAACGCTATGAGGCATTTTTTTAAAGCGCATAAGGACTGTAGTTGGGATTAGAGAATGGAAATGTAGAAAAGAAGCATGGAAAGGAATGGAGAAGAAGGGAGGAACAGACTGGCAACAGGAGGAAGAGTAAACAGAGGTGTATGGGAGAGGCCAGAACACACACCTGACAAACTGAGGATTATGACTAATGCCAAGAATGAAAGACCACATCTGAAGAGCATGATGATTTCAGGAGGATGGCGAAACAGGACATGGCGATGCTGCTAGGGAGAGAAGAGCCAGCAAAGCTGCCCTGGAAGCCTGCCCTGGAAGCTCCTCACACTAATATAACCCTGCTTCCCCATCTTCCTTCTAGCTCCCCTCTAATACACAAAATATGTATATAGAAGAGCAAAGGAGAAGGAGAAGCAGCTAAGTCAAACATTTCCAAAGGTCCTGCTGGGGAAGAAGTTTAAACTGGGATGATACAGATTTACTCCTACTGATGCTGCTGCTGGTAGCAAGTGGCAGAGAGCATCCTGTTAGACTTTCTCATACAGACAAGTCAATGGGAGCCATTACCACTACGTACAAATAGGCCTTGCTGAGAATTACTCAGCAAAATTATGACAATCCAGCCAATCCAGGACATTTTAAAATGTTCTTACATTCTAGATCAGAAAGAAGCAGAAATGATAACAATCACAGTGAAATGGAAACAGGGAAGAAAAATATTTGACCAGTTTCTTTTAAAGCTGAAAATAATCATTTCAATATTACAGAAAAATATAAGGGGGATTTTTCTCATTGAAAAAAAATATATTTTATAACTTTTCATGAAAATTTCTAATAAGTTTGGGAATTGTTTACTTATATTGGATTGGCTTTTTTTTCCCCCTAGAAAATCAGTGTTGTTTTTAGAAGGAAACTGGAAAACTGCCATTTTCAGTCTGTCAGATGTTTTAAACTACCCTGATTTCCAAGGTAAGAATTCTTCAGGAGTAAGAAAGCGGCAAAGCAGCCAGTCTAATCTCTTCCTCACTTCCTTCTCCTCTGCTTCAGTGATCAGACATGTCTAATGATTAGGCTGCAAAGAGCAAAACCAGTTGCTATGTCTCCCTGAGAAAAGGCATTTTGCCAATTTCTTTAAGAATTATTAACTAGATCTGCTTACAGGAAGCCACTTCTTTTTTTTTTTTTTTTTTTTTTTTTTTTCTGCAGACTATGTCTCCATTTAAATCCTCCTCACAGCTCTTCCATTTTCCCTGGGAAAGTTTATCAGAAAGCACACTGGAAAGGCTCGGATCTTTCTGTCTGCAGTGAAACTGTTTTTAGACATAGTTATAGAGTGGCAGATGTACTGGTATGACATCTGAGAGACTATTGCTGGTAATGGAGTACTCTATTACTTTGGCATATATAGGCACTTTTTGCTTGGTACTTCTGACTACAAAGTATTTATGTTTAGGGTACCACAGGTACTTAGCCGTTCTATTTTTTCTTATAAGTTTTAGAGGATAGCACTGGATAAATTTTTCTTCTCCTTCAGGGTAACGCAGCTTTGCATGAGTCATTCATCTTGAATGTACACCATCGTGATATCAAGTTAGTTGTTGTGACACCTTATCAATATGATGCCCATTTTTAGTCTCCTAGCAGTGGAATGATTTAAGTACTTTCTAGTGGAGACAACGGCCTCGTTTAAGAACATCTTGGTGACTCTGGATAGGTTTCAAATAATTCAACTAGGTGAGGAGGAGACAATTGAAAGTCATAACTGAAATATTACCAAAAATCCTTAACTGGTTGGGTTTGTCCATTATTTGCTTTAAGATTTTGTTAAATGGTGGCTTACTGGATTCTCAAATGGCAGCACCGCCGAGTACAATTTTTTTTATCGTCTTCAGTTTGAACTTTGCTTAAGTTAATTAAACTCTCATCACCTGAGGATGCCATTTTAGCAATGAGGTTTACAGGACCTATTCTGCCAATGTAGAAACTTCAGCTACTAAAGAACATACCAGGTCTAGAGAGTTGACACAATGCCTAGCAGTGCTTGAACAATCAGGCCCACCTCAGTAATTTATCTCCATCGTTATTGAAATAATACTGGATTCAAATCATATAGCCATGGTGTCAATTTACAAAATCTACCCTGCTTAAATTCCTTTTATAATCAAATGTAGCTCAACGTTTTATAACAGTCCACATATCATTTAAAAAAATAAAAAAAAGAGTTTGCAAAACCGTGTCATGGTGTCTCCCCATAATACAGAATTTTTTACATATAATTTTTAGATATTTGAAAGAAGTCCATTAAGTCATACATGCCTACAACTTTTTGCAATAATAGACTCAGCATAAAGCAATATCAAAACACAGTTAATATTTCTACCAATTACATTTAGCCAAGCTCCAGATTTTGCGTAATTTTGCACCTGCTTCTGGCATGATAGCAGATATAGAAGATGTGTGTACCTATTTTTTGGCCCTGGGAGAGGACTCCACTGTGTGGCATCTTCCCACCACCTGCTACCGAAAAAAAAAAAAAGATAATTTCCATTGGAAAAGGTGGCATATCCTCCGAAAACTGCAGTTTGACCTACCTTCTGAGTTCAGACATTGAACTGGATGCATGATTTGGGAAGGCATTTAATACCAGCTACCTCAGTAGCCATGTGGTGTTAAAGGAAAAGGCTGGGGGAGGAGAGGAGAGAAAAAAAAAAAAAAAAAAAGAGTATTATAATGTATCCTGGGAGTGAAGGACAGCATGGTTATTTTGCCTACAATTTTATTTATTTATTTTTAAACCTTGCCTATACTTTTCCTGCCAGTCCTTTCCTATTGTTATCTATCAGCTTTTCCAAGAAGACACTTGGTTGTGCATAAAGTAAGAATAGCTGCACTGACTCAAACCACAAGTCCACGTAGCCCTGCGTACCTGGCAGGTGCCCTGCCTCGATAGGGGTACAGTCATGCTGTTATAAGGCCTCCACTGTCCCCTACAGATTAGGGACACCTTCAGCTGTTGACTTCCAGTCATCTTCAGGGCTCTGTATCCAATATGTACAGTTCAAATGCTTCCTAATCCAGGGGGTGCGCTATGTTTAATAGTCTGAATTTGTCCTAGATCCTGTGAATTTACTTTCTCCTTCTGTCTCTCTTTCTCTCTCTGTCTTGCCCTTCTTTCTTCTGAAATAGAATGACCAGGGCTGCATGAATTATTCAACATAAGAGTGTACGATGTATTTATACAGTGATATAGCGATACAGTGTATTTATACGGTGATATATATATGTTTTCTATTTTGTTTACAGTTTCTTTCTTAATCATCCAAATATCCTGTTTCACATTTTTACTTGATACTGAGTGCTTGACTTGATGTTTTCAGAGAGCTGTCTAATATTAATTCATAATTTTTTCTTCTCAAGCAATAGTTAATTTGTAGTCCCTGCCTGTGAATGTATGGTTAGACTTACTTTTCTCTTGTGCATTTCTTTCTGTTTTATCAAATTTCATCACCACTTTATTGCAAATGGCATTCAAAATTGTGAAATCATTTTACAGTTCCTTACAGGCAGCTTCTGATTTAACTTTTAAAAATCATTTTGTATCAAACTTTCTCATCTGACAGTTCTTAGATATCACATTTCCCTTTACTACTAATAAAAGTACTTTTGCTTAAATCCTTCGTTTTAATTCATGCCTCACTCCAGAAAGCTTTGCACACACTTAAGTGCCCAGTTGCTATAATTCACTTCTGCATTTTTCAGGATGGGGGAGGGAGGCCTTCAAGCTGTTGTCATTTACATTTTATTAATTGGAAACCTTAAAAGTAGAATTTAGACCTTCTTATTGCCTATTGGTTCTGACAGAGTGGTTTTACTACCTTCAGAGTGAAAAATGGCAAAGGGCTAGATCCATAAAGTGCATTTAGGAATAGCCTTTAGCCTCTTAGATGTCCTGCCTTCTCGTGGAAGCTATAAACCCAGATTAGGCACATCCCTCTACACCGCAAGAGGACAGCTGGGTATTCAGCAACAGCTTCCACAGCTCTGGCATACCGAGCAGGGAACAGCCTGAGTGAACTGGAGAAACAGCCAGATGGGGGAAATAAAACAAGCGAATGGTGTACTGATATTGGTATATTTTTCAACACTGCCTTACTCATGGGACTAGAGGGTGTTGTGAGGTGGGCATCTCTCCCACAGTAGCTGTTCCTCTTATTTATCCCACTCTTCCCTGCAGTGAGTTCTAGCCTCAAACTACAACGCTGAAGTGCCAACCCCTTTCTTTCTCTCTGTCCCAGTAAATATTGAACTTTCAGGGTTAAGCAGCAACTGAGTGGAGTTTGGGGAACTGCCCTGTCAGTGTGAGCACCCAAAGCTGCATTTAGCCACTTCTGCTTCATTGCAGGTCTAAGGTGGGGTCTGTGTTACGATGCCAGTGAAAGCAGTGAGAACAATTTGAACCCTGACTTAGCAAATCTCTTAAACTTGCTTGTGTAAAAAGAAATCACTTCTGTTTGTCCCATATCTTAGCTTCACTGAAATGGCGATTTAGTAATTCTCCAAAACCTGTTATCTGTTAGTATTCATAACATACCAGAAATCTTACACAGTGGGGGGAAATAAGGGAAATAAGTGGATGATGACTGACATTCAGTGTTTCCCAAACTGAGTTACATCTTGGATATTTGAGAGGAGGAATTAAGAGCTTTTGTATTTATTTATTTGATTTTTTAGAAACAACTCCACTTGCCTGTATTAAAAAAATACAGAAATATTTTTCTGTAATTATAGAAGTAATTTTTTGAAAAGCTATAGCTATACTCAGCTGGTCAGTGACGAAAGAGAACTAGCTGTCAGAGGAGATTTGTGATGTTCCTCTTGAAAGTGTTATGAATTTGCATCTGTTCCATTACAGTGTAGATGCCTGTAAATCTTTCTCTGAATCAGTAGAACTTTGGGAACTAATAAGCCAAAAATTAAGAGACTTCTGAAACTATCAAATCAAACTGCCATGCAATGTTTTAAAAATGAGTAAACCCTGAAAGACTGCTATCTCTATCATCACCTATATTTAAGTATCTATATTGATATAGGCTAGTTCCTATATTTATAATTAATTTCTTACTTTCTCAGTTTATTAGACATACATGTCATCCCAGTGTCTCCACTGCGTCAGCATTTTTTTGTATTGCTGCCATTAACTTTACTGGGTTCTGCTTTTTAATGGACAGATATTGAGTAACAATGGCAGGCAGCAATAAAATAAAAAGCAGTGAACGGAAATCTAGAATTACAGGAAAATTCATAGCAAATCCCAGGTCAGACAGTCTTTCCTGGTATGTACTGGGCAGGTACAGGTCTTTTTATATACAATGCCAAAATGGCAAAGAGAGTGTTTTTTTATGCACTGATACCAAATAACAGTAAAGCTATTTCTAGGAGATCTAAGACACTCAGTGACACAAAGGAAGAAACAGATAGAAAGGTTGTGGCTTTAAACTTGGTCAAAAAATTCTACGTACTGACTTCAAGTTGATGAACTTTTTTGCCAGTTCTGGAGTTGCGTGTTCACACCAGGTCCTTTAGGAATGCTCACTCCTTGTTCACAGCCCATCTCACCAGTCCTTTCTAGCTCTTTTCTTTCTAAGTAGACTGGGTTATCCACTGCCTTACTCAGTACAGCCTCTGGCCCTTCTTTTACCTTCACTTGGACTTGTTCTTGCTTCAGGTTGTTGGTTGTTGGCCTTAGGTTTATTTAATATTTTTTTATTTTTTTAGTTGCATTTTGAATGTAGACTATACTTACATTAATGAAAGATAGACTTTGTTCAATCTTTTCTTCTATTCCAAACCCCTAGAATTTAGGAAGTGAGAAATGATTGGATTTTTAAAGGAAAAAAAAAAAAAAAGAATCATCTTCTCTAGTTCTGTAAAATGAAATCTCCTCCCGTAAGTTAACTTTGCACCCACCAAGGTTTCCAAAAGTTTGGAACTTAACTTGAAACCCATTATGGAAATATAAATATTTTTTTTTAAGTACTGATTTCCAAACCTCTGAAATGCAGGAATTCTCAGTTTATTACAAACTGTGGAGATATCTTTAAAAAAAAAAAAAAAAAAGTATTTAAAAAAAAAAAAAAGTATTTAAAAAAAAAGAAACAGCCTAACTCAGTGCCATTTCTTTGACATTTTAGGGCCTTATTTTATTTTGTGCTCAAGCTCTGTCTTTCTTATAAAAGCATACACATATGTCTGCACTTTCCTGACTAGCCAGGGCAGTCACCATTTTAATATTACAAATAAACTTTCAAGTGGACAGAAATTCCTATCAAAGCTGAAGTATCAAGGAAAACAAATTGAAATGGTCAGTTTGGAAGCAGGTTTTCTGATAAATACAAGGAGTTGGTTATATGCTTCATTAAATATTTCAGCTAAGTGAAACTTAAAAGAAGATGCAGTGTTATCAACGATAATTAATACTAATTTGGACAAGAATATTTCTAACCCTGCTGTGGTTCACTGTTGAAATAACTATCCACAGAACAATAATACCGTTTTTCAACATTGTATCTCAATAACTAAAGCCAGCAGAAATTTCTTTAAGCAACTTAAGATCTCCAATTTTCTTACTGTAAAATATTTATATTGTTAAGAACTTTACAACTAATCTAAAAATAACTTGGAGCACATTCTTTCTGAAAACTTCATGCTGGAGTATTTTCTAACATCTGTTGAAAACACAGTTTAAGCATAACTTATAGAAACAATAGACAAGGTTTACAGTGAAAGAAAAGAGCAGACTTCTGTAGATGAATCAAATTAAATCTAAAGGTAGTACAACATATTAACATTGTCCATCTCTGCCAAATAAAAAGATAGGAATTGTTATACTAGTCCATTCAATATAATAATTTATCTGTACAGTGATCAACAAGCATACATCCATTTTGATGGCTGAATAGAGAAAAGAAAATGAAGGATTTAGATACTTGTGTCATCATATTCTATTTATCACCAAAGCTGTGCATAAATCTTTAGGTAGGTCTAGACCAAATTCTTGGGCAAAAGCTAAAAAGGTCTGGCTCTAAGTTTACCAGAATATTTCTCTACCTACCCTGGGTGCACACAGATATTCAAGCACATATGTACAAATAGATGTGCAGACGCCAGTCAAAAGGTCTTATCTTTGTTTCTTCTACTCAGGAACTGGAGGCATGTTCGGACTTAAACAACTTTTTAAGGAAAACTTTGCCTTTGCATGATATCTGAATTGAAATTACACAGAAACCTTCATGTGTAATTTTCTGAAATCCAACAAAACCAAGCACTCAGAGATGTAATCTGCATTTTTACTTGCCTATCTGCATGTCCGTCTTTTGCTTTTATTTTGAGAATATCTTTACTTTCCACTCCCTCGCTCCTGTGCTTTTGGAGAAAACTAACAGAATCGCTGATTACCTGCATTCCCCCAAGGGACCTAGGAAAAAACCTCAAAATCATATATTAATGTGTGTGTTTTAAAGTAATGAAATAGTCCCTCTGTCACCCTTGAAAATAAGGGGCACTACTTTCCACGCTTCCTTCCCTCCAGGCTGCCCTCATATGTGTTTTATACTGAAGTATTCCCAAGGAAGAAAACAGTGCAGAAGTCCTGAAACTCTTTTTTTTTTTTTTTTTTTTTTTAATCATGATTGCCAGTAGGAATGGATTTGGTAAGGGTAATGTAACAAGGATTAAAAATATCAGGTGCTATTAGGTGACATTAAATGTAATGAAATCTCAAGGTCAGCTTAATTTCTTGCCTCTCCTTATCTCTCTGACACATAGTACCGTATCTCAGTAGCTGCCACCAACAGCTACCATCAGAACGCCTGGCTAATTAGTAATCAGTCATGTCACTTGGTGTGATCTCATCCAGTCTGACTATCGGACCTGAGTACAACAAAAAAGGAAATTGGAAACTCTTAGCAACTGTGCTTTTAGTCCACTTATTTTCAGCAGCATGATGTGCTTGCAGTTCAAGCTTTCATTATGCTACACCAATAGACATGTTTGAATTTGATGGTTTTGGTAGTTATTCTTTTAGGAATATTCTGTAGCACGAAGAAGCAAGACATTTAACTACCAGCCAAATAACCCCATCGAATGCTAAAAGACAAGATTTCTTAGCAGTTCAACAGCATTAAGACAGGGGAAAAGCTTTTTAATAAAATTCCTAATCGTATATCCTTTCTCATTAGTAACCATTTCAGCATAGAAAGTACCCATCGTAGCTGAATGAGACCAGAGAATGTCTCATTGCTGGGGTCTGATCCAGCAAAGCGCTTAAGCACACCTAGAATGTAAATACAAGAATATCCCATCAAAGTTACTATGATCACCCACATGATTAAAATTACACAGAAATGTAGGTGCTTTTCTGATTTAGGGTCTAGGGAATGAGGTATTTAAGACCAGCCTTTCATGCAGTAAAAATATTTACAAATCTTTTTAAGAGATGACATATAAATAAAAATTATTATCTTGCCTTTTGAGTGCTAGACTCAGGACAGCTTCAAATGTGAAAATCTTGCACATTAAACGATCAGTTTATTCCCGAACTAAGTAGCTGTCTTAAATGGCAATCGTAAAGTGCTAATCTCTGCTACCAATAAACAAAAGTAAATCACGGCAGAAAACTTGTTTATGTGCAGTGATCTCCAGAGGAGTAGCATTTCAAGGGATCAGATTTCCTAAAACTCCTCTTTCCTGATAACAGCCTCTGCTGTGAGGTGACACACCAATAGGCATAAATTATCTAGAGCTGCAGATAAGCAGCGGCCATTTGGGGGTTCGAAGTGCAATATAAATAGATGCAAAACAGTAGGGGAACTGGTGCTCATCACAAACCTCAAAAGGATTAGCAGCTGAAGCTCTGATTTCCTTGCTGTTGTTAGCTGCGATTTATCATCAGACAGTGACTGAGAGTCTGTCTTATCTGTGATAATTTAATGGCTTAATGGCAGTGCCTTTATCTGGGGGTCATAATTAAGCTTGTTTGATCAGGTTTCTAACAAGCACCTCGCCTGCATTTTTAGCTGTGCCTACTTTTCCTCTGGGTGTAGGAGCATTTTTGCTAATTAGTATTAACAATATTATTGTTAACAATTACTGGTAACGATAACAATCTCGTAAAAGGTTAGCATTTATCTGGAGGAAAAAATGCAAGCCAAAAAAAGATGCAAGACTGAATTTAAATACATTTACAGGAAATTTTAACTGCAGTGTCTCAGCAACTCTCTGGTATGTCAGGTTCAAATCTAACCCAAATACAAAACTGAAAATGAAAAACCACTGGATAAAATCACTTTGAAAGGAATCATTTTCTCTGGTACAAAATTAATACCAATTTGAAAGTAAAACTGACTGCTATTTTACAGTGCATTTACTCTCCCTCTCTATCATCCTGCTAATGAGCTGTTTCTTCCACTGTCATGAGAATTTCCTCAACAAAAGATGAACTTTAAGACCTTATTATGGCTGCTTAAGAGCACAGGTGTCATTAAAATGAATCTAGCAACACTTTATCTGTTGACGTCTCTACAAAAAGTAGCAAATCATATTTTTTAAAATGTACTGAATATTAGAAAATTGAAAGGAAAACTTTCCAAGATTTTAAATCTTTTTTTTTTTTTAAAGACAAACGTAGCTGATAATTTTGAATACAATATAGTGAGGAAGCAAACAGACAAGTAATAAATTGTGAGTTAATTTATTTTTTAAAAGATCAGTTGAAAAAGATAACAAGTTCAGACTTTCTTAATTGTTGATATAATTTTCTTAATGCAATATCTAGGAGGCCACAAGGACAGGTGCATAGGTTATTTACTGGTATTTAAGGAAACTGAATGACTGGTTTAGAAAATAATCTGAAAAACCTGATGACACACGGAAGGTATGGGTGTAATATGTGTGTATATGTGTATATAAA
Organism: Chroicocephalus ridibundus; assembly: GCF_963924245.1. NCBI lineage: Eukaryota > Metazoa > Chordata > Aves > Charadriiformes > Laridae > Chroicocephalus > Chroicocephalus ridibundus. The sequence continues at coordinate 86,797,516 of NC_086286.1, forward strand.
TCTATGTATATGTGCATTTATGTGTATTTTGTATTTGCACATCTATGTACACACTTATGTATTATATATTTCATGTTTACGTATACTTTTAGGCATATACGTACATTTATGCATTCATAGCTTTATTGAAGTTTGTCTTTAGAATTCTTTTGAAGAAAAAATGAGTAGTGGGACAAAGAATCTATGTGTTTAGCTTAAATTAATTATTTAGGCACTATAATTAATGCAGAAAGACAAGGGTTATTAAAAGGTGAGGTTAATTCATTCCATTTACCTGAGTTTCTTGTTTTAGAACTGGATGCATTGCTTTTCTTTCTTGTGGCTATAGATAACCCCAGGTGACTTGGCTAAGCTTGTAGATGGCTGAAGGTAGATGAAAATAATTCTGCCCACATGAATGAAAGACACAGCAAGTTTCAGAGTGAGAATTCCCAATGCTTTCTTATGAAGAAAGTTACCTCCTCATTCTTTGCTAATGGAAGGACTGTCATGGTAGAAGTGTGTGTTCAGGGAGTGTAATGATAGGACACAGGGTAACAGTTTTAAACTGAAAGAAGGTAGATTTAGATTGGATATCAGGAAGAAATTCTTTACGGTAAGGGTGGTGAGGCGCTGGAACAGGTTGCCCAGGGAAATTGTCAATGCCCCATCCCTGGACGTGTTCAAGGCCAGGCTGGATGAGGCTTTGAGCAGCCTGGTCTAGTGGGAGGTGTCCCTGCCTGTGGCAGGGGGTTGGAACTAGGTGATCTTTAAGGTCCCTTCCAACCCGAACCGTTCTATGATTCTATATATTTCCCTTCATGTAGAACAAGACTCACCTGGGACCCTTGAAACATACCAACCTCTTCTTCTGGATATTATCAAATAACCTATAATAATAATTAGTTGATTAAATTGACAAAGACTTGCAGGCAGCAGCAAAGAAAAACAAAACCAAAAAACCAACACATCTGTTCACTTTCCTGCCCCTGTAAAGAAACGTTACTGACTTCTGCTGAGTTTTGCAGGTGGATCAGAAATGTCTTGTGTCCAGCTGTTTGGGTCTGGGAAGCAGGAATTTGATTTTGAGCTTGCTATCTAACCAAGAGTATGGCAGAGGAATTTACTGGGGGTGTTACAGAAGATGGTCTCGAATGAGCTTTGTTCCACACTAAAACCTTGATCCAGATTTTCATGAAATCAATGAGAATCTTCTCATTGACTGTGGTGGGATCAGGCTGACGGTGCCAGCCATATTGCAGCAGCAGCTGGCACTTGCCTGGGAAGCTGAAATTTTACTGAGATATGAAACAAGCAAAATGTGTGAAAGATAGAAATGACAAGGTGTAAGGGAGATTGTAATATAACACACTGAAATCCTTACCCAGTATCTGCAGCTGAGGCCATTGACACTCGGGTGCTGAGCTGACTCCGGGAGGCCTCGATGAGATAAGCCCACACAATCACCAAGACGTCCGCTTTACACATCTAACTTCTCAGATAACTTTCCAAAACTAACAAGACGGAAAGATTTCTTGATGAATATTATTTTCGTTGTTGTCAGTGTGTGACAAGTTTAGTAGACTATTTTTCCAACACCGGAATAAATTGTCAAGGATGCATAAAATAGGAATCTTTGCCCAGCTCACAGTGAGAACAGAGACAGCGTCGTGCAGTCACCACTGTGCTATGTTGTTAGTTGTTCACCACCTAGTGCCAGATATAATATAGCCAAATAAATCTCCAAGAACAAAAACATCATGAAGCTTGTGAAATGCTGAAACTTTAGTTTTAAGTTCACCAAAGGTTTCAGTGGGTTTTGGTGTTGTCAGTATAGAAAACAATAAATATTCTAAATATTTTTTTATCCTAAATATTGGGGTTTTTTTTCTAAATATTGTTTTAATTTCAGCCATTACTTGCCATTACTTGCAGAACGAATGCTCTCTCTAAAAAGAAATCATAGCTATTACAAAACAACTGGTCACATGTCTGAAAACTGAAATAAGTTTTCAATTGAAATAACGCAGTTTATCAGTTTCTCTCTCTGGGTTCATGGTCAGGATTACAGCTGGATTACATTTGCCGTTTTGATTTGATGTAGTTTTGCATGAAAATCGTCCTTGTCTTGTAACATTTTCAGTCCCATTGTTCTTTCTGTATTTGTAGCTTTACTAACAGGATTTTATTGGCTATATGTATATATAATTATAAATATATTGGTACATATATACATAGATATGGATATATAAACCCATAAATTCTCACTTGTTCTTTGATGTACAAACTAGTTTCAAGAATCTATTTTCACCCACAAACAGGCATGTTATTACTGGAAAACAGTCCCAAATATGATTTGAATACTTCCATCACAAAGATAAATTTTGTTCCCACTAGCATGTAAATGTTGTTTTCACTAGATTGGATCCAATTACGAATCTATAACAAACAAACTCCTTGTTATTTAAGACATTTTTTATTTCATTATGAAAATTTTGCATAATACGTTCTTCTCATCCAAACTCTTGAATTCTATTTTTAGCTCTACCACTGATTTACTATTTTATTATAAATAAACCCTTTAGTCTCTCTGAACTTCACTTTAGTCATTTGAAGTAGACGAGGAGACAAGTGTGATTTAATTGATGTTTATAAACCACTTTGAGACCTTGAAATGAAAAATAAGGCAGATGTGATAAATATTCTTAAAGGTACACTCTTTTTCTTTGCTCCATTTTTTGCCAAAAATCTATATATTATTGCTAAATTTAGGACTATCTATTCAACTCATACTTTTTTCAGTCAGAATTTTTCAAAATGTTACAGCATGATATATTTTCATACCCAAATCACCTTTTTCACAAATATGTAAAATATTGTGGGCATGATGTGGTTCTTAAATAGTGAGTCTTTTTCATGAAATATTCCCTGCAATTTCATGATGGTCTTATTAAATTCCCAAATTTGCAATTCACTGTGCATTGGCAGACTGCTGTATACATATGGAATCCCAGTGGTACATGGCTCAAAACATTCAGCAGAGAAATCTATTGAAAATTCAGTTGTGGACCATGCAACATGATAAGAATGAACCTGATGACAGCACAAGCCAGCATCCTACGACCTTTATACACATTAATAAATATTTATATATAAAAACCAATATATATAAGTATTTATATTGCATACAACAAAGAAGTTTTTTTCCTTTAAAAACATAATAATTACCTTGCAATGTTCAAATGTGCTTACATCTACCTATGAAGAATAATCATTCAGTATTGCAAGCTACTGTTTTTGTGAACTAGCAATACAAGCTCAAACCTTCCTTCGGATTTGGTGGTCTTCAGAAAAGTAGGGTAGTCAGTGACATATTTGGAGTTTTAGTCTTACCATACTTGGACAGAAAGTGTTTGGTCTGTTCTGGGTCTGTTTTATATTCTGGAATAGAGTTTCTCCCATGATGACATAGTTGCATAGTTGCAGGATACCACAGACATTGGTGCTGGGGACCAATATCTAATACTGGAACAAGAATGGGTAGATCAATGAGGCAGATCAAAACCCGGTCTCTCATTACCATAAATGGCACCCAAAACCTGCTTCTCTGAGAAAAAAAGTGTGGAGTTTTCTTCTATATTAACTCTTCAGACCCAATGAGGGTCTTAGTAGGGAGGCGGAGGGGTAATAGGGGAGAAGAAGGGAGGACACATTAACTCATTTTATGGTCAGAGGTTTTTCTTCAACTTCAAGCAATAACTTGTGCCACAGAAAAGATAATACCATCCACAACTGTATTTTTGTTTCTTTACAGTTTCTATTGTGCTGATGGGGGAAGCAATATCTCTCTCAGGGACTGAGGGAGATGACAAGTTGGAGAGGATTATTAATTACTAGTTACTATTCATGGGTTTTCTGTTTAAATGGGCAGGAATATGAGACTGGGATGTGAAATCAAGCTCATATCTCCCAGGCAGCTGTGCAGAGCAGTATCACTGGAAATACATAATTTAGAGCACTTCTAACTTTAAGCTCTTGCATGTCATTTTAATGGCTCATTTGACAAAATGATGCGGGAGGAAGAATGAAAATATTAACTCCTCCCAGATGAGAATCAGAGAGGCAGTTCCTCTTTTCATACAGTTGTGCAGGGATACTGTTCTGAAAAAAATGAAGATATAGAGTACAAGTTGTAGGTATTAAGTAAAAAATAAGCCGCTACAGTTATCTTGGTAGGTATCAGTTACTCTGTGTAGCACATAAACCCATGCTGACCTTTGAGTTCCTGAGCAGGCTCAGGAAGGTCAGCAGCAGTTACTCACACGCTTACAAATCTGAACCTACCACTGGCAAAGAGAATCTCTCTATATGATTTCTCTGACAAGTGAAATATTTTTCATGTCTTCAACACTGCAATTTCAATAGGTGGGAAACTGTTTTCATATTGCAAATCTTGACATTTTTCTTCAGGAAATGTCCTGCCAGGGACAACGTGTGAAGCATTATAACTTACATTTTGAAAAAAGCCAGATCCTCAGGGAGAAGTGATGAAACTTCACTCTCATCAAGATTCTCCCCCAAACATAAGAAAACTGATACACTACTCTGAAGAACCGTGGTTATAAGTTAAAAGCCGGCCACCACAAGGGGTCAAAAAAATAACGCACAGAGGCCAAATGCTTGCTGTTCTTGAAAGTAGTTAAGGTTTTATCAAACCTTGGTACAAGGTATCAGTACAGCTGGCATAAAAATAAAAGGTTCCTCATGTTGTGAAAAGATGATAAAGATTAGCCTCACTGAAAAGCCTTGCTGTGTAGTACTGGAGAAAAAAAACAAACTACTCCCTTATAATTCAGTTTTACTTGTCCCGTTGACCTTTTTCTTACTGGTGTTATGTCAGTGGGTTTACCGTTTTATAATCTGACAAATGACTCTAGCTTAATACTATTATTTAATTAGTGATAACAGCTTCAGAATGCTCGGCTGGACCTGTTCTTTGCCTCCTTTGAATTATTGTTTCTTACAAGCAGATAAGTCACTGTTAGTGGCATAGTATGTTCATTTGGGTATAAATTAACCCTTTTCTGTGGCCAAAACAACTCACAAGGAATATCAGAATTCATATACATATGCAGTTTCTCATGTATTCATTGACTGAAAAGCATAATTGCCTCCTCCTCCTGTGCAAAGTGAGATGACGGTATTTTTTTTCACAAAACCATTAAGTGTCTTGAAAGAAACAAAATACCTATTGCTTAGCCATGTTGGTTCATTGCCTTTAGTATGTACGTGTAAGGTTAGAGATGTGTTTTCAAAGGCTTTTTCTCACATTACTAACAGAGTGGGAAAACATCTAAAGTTATTGTCTGGTGACCATAACTAGTGATGGTTTGTGTTTTGGTGTGAAGGGAAAATATTGAGATCTGCAAGCGCCTTTTGCTCTCTTTGAGCTCAGATTTTTAATCCAATGTAGACAATTAGTTCATCCCTACAGCATTAAGACAAAACTTTATTTTAGCACTTTCCTCTTCTGTGCAAGAAAGGAATGATTCATACCAAATGGAAGTATAGGTGTGAGTTGGCAGTGAAGTTCTCTGAAGTTGTTTCTCAGGCAGTGTACTTCAGTGGCAATTTTATTTGCACAGAGTCCATAGTATCATACATAAGAGAGCAAGACTTCTCGTCATTTTTTAAAATTAATCTTGTTGCATACGTTGCTGTTAAAATGTACAGTGTTACACTGTTCCTTCTTTTTCTATGCTTGCATTGCCAGTATTTGGTAGCACAACTGAAAATAGAACAAACGTGGTCTGTACTAAAATTTTTCTATAATCCGAAGAGCTTCCATAGTGGTTTAAAGGAGAACCTGCTTGTGGTCCACTGAGGACTGGTTGGTACAAGTTCTGCTCTGTGTTCATGCAATTAAGTAGAGATCTTTCATTTAATTTGACTAGAATCATACTTCCTCTAGCTTTCAGATATTGTCACAATAAAGAAAGCTCAAAACACATCAGAGTCTTTTGTCAATATAGTTTTCACTTTTAGAAATCTGTATAGCAACCCCAGTACTACTATTGGTGTACAATTAGAGGAAGGGAAGTCAGACAATCCAGAAATTATAAGACATGGAGCCATTCTCAAGGCAATCTTTCTATCAGACAGGAGAGAGAATTTCAAAAATTCATTAAATGCTCTGCAATTTTCTTTCAATTGTTTGTTCAGCTATAGGAAGTCATGATTTATGACTGTTCTTTCATTAGTTATTCTCTCTCGTTAAGAAATAGCTTTGGAGAAAGGGAAGGAAAGGGGAAGGGGAAGGAGAAGGGGAAGGGGAATGGGAAGGGGAAGGGGAAGGAGGAGGGGGAGGGAAGGGAAGGGAAGGGAAGGGAAGGGAAGGATGATATTTCGAGCATTTAAAACATCATAGCAGAATCAAATACCATCAAAATTAAGAGACACAGATGACTTGTAGAATGGCCCATTTTTTGTAATTATGTGATTAGATTCATTCACTGATCTCTTCAGATACATGTGTAGGTCTATTGATCACAAATCTGCCTCAGTGTTATACTAACAGATGCACAGTCATTAATCTTGGAAAGAATCCACATCCCCTTTTCGGAAAGATCAGAAAAGCCAATTAAGGATGACACGGCATCTTGTGTGGAGGAACTGCTCTGCCCTCCCTATAAATGGTCAAAATTGATGCCAGAACCTGTGAAAAAATGCCAAGAAAAAAATATAATTGCCATATATCATAATTTTTTTCATTCTTCTCTGCCATTTTAAGCAAATATCTTTCTCAGATTACATGTTCAGTGTAGCAAGTGCAGTTCTGCAAATGCATGACACCTGCTAACTGTTCTCCTTCCCTTCTCAAACTTCTCATTTACCAACCTTTGTTAAGTGCTCCAGTGGGTTGACACAGCAAAATGGATGCCAAAAAACGCTCTCTACAAGAACACTAATAGCTCAATAGTATGAGCTAGGGTTATTAAACCACATCCCAAGTGGTGCCTGGGCTATTTGGAAATATAAATAAATAATGAGGAAAATACAGGAAATCTGTGCTGAGAAGAGATTAGTATTCAGATTGTTGGGGTTCAGTTAGTGCCAGGAGCTATATGATGTACAAAGCATACTATTTGTAAATTCATTGTGCAAGATAAAATCTTAGATCCGTTATCAGAATTGCTTTAGTGAAGAATACTGAAATTACATACTTTATAAGTAAATCAAATCGAAGATCATATCATCTTTCTTGTCTGCTTTTTAGATTTTGGCTTATCCTATTCAAACAGGTTACCTTTTTTTTAACCACATTTATACCTGTTAAAACTGTTTTCATATATAGTTCATATACTTCCTTGGAGCTTATTCTTTCAGACACTTAAATGGCAAGCCAAGCCATTAGCAACAAAATAACTAGATTTGCTCTGAGTGAACAGCAAAATCCCCTATGAAAGGAACATACGTGTAGTTTTTACCATCATTTTAGTCATTTAAATGGTGGCAATATTCACTTTTTTCTTTCCCTTTTTCTTTGATAACCAGGACAAACCTTAAGAATATGGGGGTAAGTGAATTCTTGGACTTCCAAAGATCCAGGGATGCTCTTCCCATGAATGTCCTCTTTCTCTATAGCTCTGAAGGAGCTTACTCCTTCCTGAAAGGGTAAGGATTTAAAATCATCTAGCATGTGCTACAAGGTCAAAGAGACATTACACAAATTGTTCTCATGACACAACTACTGTAGTAACATTTTTAGAATGACAGCAGCTTTTCAATACTTTTGAAAAGCGTTGCTTTTTCAATGAGCCTATGAAATTCTTGGGGTAGATCAATGGCATTTGTATGGTAGAGGCTTTAAGACATCTGGGTACATTGTTAAGGAGGTAAGTAGATGAAGTGTAACACCTTCAGGTTGGAGTCCTGAACTGGGGGAGGCAGAGGGGGGAGGGTAAAAAGTACAGTAGTATGGGAAAGATAGAGATCATAATATTGGAGATCAGGATTGTAAAATGAGTTCTCAGAAAGAACAGAGAAATTGCAGACATTACAGGATAAATTAGGGCTTGGCTTCTCAGTTTTACTTGAAATCTTCATTTGCCTAAAGCTGAGAATGTTAAACTTAAGCCACAATAGCATAAAAAATGAAAGAGGAATGAGGACCTATGGCTACAATGGAATTGGGAGCAGATGCCAGCTCTGAAGTATTGTTTCAACACTCTGCCCTGAAGAGGGTGGTAAGTGATTTTGCCCATAGAAACCACTTTCCTAATTAATCTGTTTTACTTGGATCAAAAGATTTTAAATTCTCATAGCAGATTGAATTTTTTGCTGGAAGTAAAAGGAAAAAGAGGAAGAAGTAAAGGAGGGGAGCATGTAAGGCAAGATTGATTTTGGAGTCTGTAATGGCAAGTTTATTGATTCTGACTCATGAAGTATGAAGTTATAGATTTCTATGATGTTACAAGGCCAGCTAAAACAGCTACATAATGTCACACACTACCCAAGTATTGGTCAATTAGATTCTTGCTTTATGTCTTTTGGCTGTTTATGATACGTTGTAGACATGATTTAACAGCTGGATCAACCATCCAGCTTTTCTTTTTAGTAGCAAACAATAGTGTGTACTCCACAAAAATAGGAGGAAACGAGCTATGTGATTCTCCTAAAGACAAGGTTTTAACATCAAAATTAAGAAGAGAAATGTCAGTAGAATTTACACATTTTAAAACATTTTTAGTTAAATGCAAATCATTCTGTATTGAATGAAATTATTGCTTTACTATAAATAAGAAAATAACTGTGCTATTTTTTCCTGTACATACCAGTGATTTGCCTGGGAAGATTAAAACTCAGGAACTGGGCATTTGTCAGTGTTCCAGCTAATATGAGGCATGCCATAACCAGATTATTAAAAAATAATTTAAAACAAAACTCAAAAAGCCCTTAGGCAGGAAGAAAAGTTGTCATAGATGGTATTTAGTCTTTTGAAGATGTTTTAGTTAAGCATCTGATGACAGATTTCTGGGAAAAAAGTCTTTCAACTTGGCTTATCTACTGACTCTGGAGTCAATGGAGAGAACAAGAGTGATATTTAAGTTAGACTCCCAAAGTAAGCTGTTTGCTGTTTGCTTGATTTAGGTTTTGAATGTTTTTCTTTTCACTGACAGTAGAGTATAGCAGGCCAGGTATGCAAATATTAGCCAAGGCAATCCAGAAATCTCATTCTTAATTTGACTTGGGGTGAAAAAATATCTGTAATGCTTATATTTGACACCTCTAGTAGGTGGTATGAGTACAATCATTTACTATTTTTGTAACTGTGACGGCTGTAGGAAAAATTGTTTTCCAAGACAAACAAGATAATAAATACTCTTCAAAAGATGTATTTTTTTTTTTCTACTATTTTTACCTAAAGCAAGGACAGTGCCATTAGAACAGTATATGGTTCCACAAATGTGTAAGGATGAATCCTTACAAGGTCTTTAAGAAACCTATATGCATGATTCAACACCACTGCACAAGTCTGTGCCATGTTCATCTTACTAACATGGATCTACCTCATGTGGCCAAAGTACCAACAGTCAGTACAAAAAGCACTTTTTACAATTGGACAAAAATTATTTGTTTCCCATACTAATAAATATTTCTATCTAATTTGATTTCTAAAAATGTCTGCTGCAGCACTATTATTCTAGCCCTATGCACGCATATGAGCATACACACACATATGCATGCTCCTCTGGATACAAAATCTTAAGGTAACTGTTTAAATACAGAGAAAAGACAAAACAGAGAGAAAGCTATTACTGCTATTCCTATTTCTGCGTTGAACTTTGAGACATGAAGAGGTTACAATTAAGACATGAAGAGGTTACAATTACTTAATTGGTGTTTCAGAGCAAATCTAAACAACTACAACTATTCTACGTCCCTGTCTAGTGGATTTGAGATTTTCATTCACCTCCAAATTACAGGAACAACCCTGGAAACTTTCCTGATGAACCAGGCTGGCTGTCTCCATGAGGACCTGCTTAAGAAAAAGCCTTGAACACTGGAATGAGTTTCCCAGAGAGATGGTAGACACGCCACCCCTGGAAACATTCAGTCAGACTGGACAGGGCTCTGAGCAGCCTGATCTAGTTGCAGATGTCCCTGCTCATTGCAGGGGAGGTTGGACTAGATGACCTCTAAAGGTCCCTTCCAACCCAAACTATTCCATGATTCTATGAGTCAATGATATCCATGTTTCTTTCTTGTAACAGCCAGGATATAGAGGGTGGGTGGGTGACATGGCCACAGCATGCACCATGAGCTCAGATGCACCGATCGGTCCCTAGGTTCAGACATGGTCCAGAAATCATTCCTTCTTGGTGCTGCAACTGTACTTCACAGTCTGACAGAAAAAAAAAAATATATTTCAGGGAAATTAAATTCCAGAGGTAGCAATCAGTATAATTACATTCAAGCTACTACTTGACATACAGTTCATAAGAAAATTGTTTTTATTTACAAATACATTCCAGAAGTATTTCATTCAGCTGTGTGAACTCCATAGCTCTCAACGTGAAAATATACATGCAGATTGTTCTCTATTCTAACAGATTTACGTGAAGATTCATACCTATATATATTGATTTCCTTTCCCAGTGCAATCCCCCATTTTAGGATAAAACTAATAAGAAGTACTTCCCAGTTTTCCCACAATAGTAAAATACAGAAACGCTAAGATTTTGTGGAGAGAACATATGGACATGTTGAATAATTTGGAACAAAAGATTTTCTACTTGTCTTAATCCAAATACAGCAGAGTAAGTGGAATACAGGAAGACCCAGAATCTTCAAAAATATATTTTCCAAATGAAGTCTGGACAGATACCTGTCTAATTTTCTTTAATTTGTCTCAAGAAAACATGGATTCGAATTTATGAACTTCTATCTCTGCATCTTATGTTTGATTCATTAGGCTTCCCTGTTTCTGAGCTAGAAATGTCTGCTTCTATAAATGTTCCTTTTAAATTGATCAAAAAACCAGTGAGTAGTTTCTGAGTAAATTTTATACATTCATTTCTTCAGTTAATGGATTTGAGGTCCTCCTGCTTTTCACTGCCATCTGATGAACAAATGTAGATGCTCCTCACTGTGGTTTAATAGGAGTTATTGCCATGTAACTTTTATGCAGAAGCAAAGCAAGAACAATACTTACATGATGTTCCACAAAATAAAATTTGCTCACCAGCTGTTGAACTTGTCTCTAGCTGTTAGCTAAAACAACACAGTCAAACTTAGAGAAAGAGATGCCCCATAGGAAAAAAAAAAAGGTAAAAAAAAGCAAAACTAGGAAATGTTTGGATGACAAACATTTTATTAAAAGTGGTTTTTGATAATTAAGATATCCCACTGGAGGTGGGTTGGGTAAGTGAGGTAGAAATACATGTATCCAATAAAGAATTTATTCATTTTCCAGAAGCCAAAATGTGATTTTTTTGCTCTCTCTGTAACTCACCTAACCAATATGGACCCCCTTGTTTCTTCCATTAAATTATGATAATTAAAGTCACAGTAATTATGAAAGCAAATTTCGAAATGGAGTTTAAATTCTAGGAACATGTAGGGAACTTGACCCTAATTTGCTGTTTCCCTCCAAAATCTCTATGATAATGATCCTTCAATTTCAATAGAATCTGAAGACGACAATAAAACCCAGAGAAGCTGAAGAACAGTCAGGGTCAAATTCCCTTTTTCCGACTGATTTTTCTACATCGTTCCTGAGCCTGGTTCTCAACTAGTGATATATGATGACAGCATGATGAAGTAGAGTGGTTCAGTTCCCCTTTTCCCTAGCCAAAATAAGCCAACACACAGTGGGAGCAAAGGTATTGGGTTTTGAGCCTCACTAGTAATAAGTTATGAACCCCTAGGATGTAAAAGGAAACAGGGAAGGAATTGGGTCTGTGAGGTACAATGCCTCCTGTGGCTGTGGGGGGAGTGGGCACACTCTTTACTCAGAGTTATGCCTGAAGTCAAATTCCAGCCCTTTGCAGTTTTGCATGGATCTCATTAGTTAAAAGTTGCTTACGTGAATGACAGCTATAATCTTACTTTGAAGGGGAAAAAGAAAAACGTAAAATTAAAAGAAAATTCCCTTTATTTTTTTTTTTTTTTGACTTCTGAATAAGTTAAATAAATGCCATGGATCAGACCAACAGCTTGTGTAAATCAGCTCCACTCCACTGATTTCAGTTCAGCTGAGAATCTGGCCCAGTAATTTTTAAATCAAACAACATAATCTGATTTGCATGAAATGTTACATGCAAGAATGAACTGGGAAACATGATGTGGGATCCTTATATTCAGCTTTTTAATTACTTTTCCATAATTCTACAAGGCAGAGATTATTACATTCAGAGGACAATGTTTGATCCCCTTTAGTTAATTTAAATCTCATTTAAAAGTTCCTGTGGGAGGGTTTTGGTTCAGAATGTCTGACACCACAACTATGTTTACACCAACCACAGTAAAAACATTCAATACGTATAAGACAATACGTATAAGACAAAATAACAAACTCCTGCTTAAAAATCAAAATAGTTTTCAACATCAAGCTACACACATATATTTACTAATTTTCCTCATACAACTCTTAGGAGGTGGATAAATACTTATCTCAAAATTACACGTGGGAAAACTCAGAGAGTAAAGTGAATTACCCATTGCTGCAGCAAAGTCATTTTCAGATACAGGTTTGGAACTTGGGAGTTTTTGGCTATTAGATGTTGTGCCTCTCTTCTAATTAACTAGAGAGGTGTTTTTTTCAGTTAGCGAAAGAGAAGAAAAAAAATAATTCCTCTGTTTTTTCACTGTCTCAGCATTTCTACATTACTCTTTCTACATATAATTCTTTGGCTGTATCTCTGTTTCTGGTAGATTCCTCTTCCTCACCTCTATGCCTTCTCCCTCTTCATACCTCTTCACACACCTTCTCCCTACTCCACACAAAAGGTGATTGCTTATGATCTATTTAAAAAAAAAAAAAAAGAGATTTTTTACTTCCTATTTACACATACACAACAACAAAGATAAGGCTTTAATATCTGTGTGAAGACTAATAGGATAATTACAGATCTATTTAAAAATGTTTAAGTCTTTTTTAGATAGTCACTGTCTTGCTATTACACATAACTTTTTTTTTAATATTTTTTTTAAATTAGTTTATATATTGGAGTAAGAGCATGGGCGCCTCAAAATGAGTTTGTTTGTTCTAAGGTATGTGCAGACATATTCCTAACTATTCAACTTTTGTCAGACCTCCAGCCTCTCCTTTCTCTCGCACTGCACATTCACTTTAGCCTATTCATCTTTCGATGTAGTTCCTTTGCTTACAAATTTTTAGGTCCAGGTCCTTTATAATATATGACATGAGTGAATAATACAGGGCTTACCCATTCTAGCAGCTTCATCCTCCCAAATAGTTATATATAATCTTATAATTAGCCAAAGATTGCCATCATGAGCAGGCATATCTCAAGAAGAATAATTAGAAGCCAGACTTCTATAAAATATTGTTTGAATAGTTGAAGCATATAGGTACTTTGAAAGCAGCCCCAATAGGCAAGTCAAAGCCCAGAAGTGCTGACAAAATAATAGTGGACAAAAAGATGAAAACAGAACCTCTGGAAACATTTTTCATACCTGTAAGAACACTATAAGAATATGACAGCATTTTTGCAAGCAACTTGACTCTTACTAAAGGCTGCTATAGCTGATAATTCTCCACAAAGAATTTAAAAAAAAAAAAAAAAAAATACATTGAGCAGATAAGCTAGCATGGCTGGTGCCCAGGAACCCATTGTGAAATCCTTTGACTTCATGCATGTCCTGGTGTTCAACCAAGAAAGTATTCACACAGAGCAGCCAAGAACTATAGTACCCAGCAGATTTGGAGATTACACAGAAACCTTAGGTGGTCAGCTAAACAGAAAATGCTGTGCAGGACAACTCTGCCAGCAGCCAGCAGGAAAAAAGCTGCATAGGGGAGCTCTATTAATAACACTTATTCTTTTATTATGATTCAACAACAAAGATGAGACAAAAAATCTGTGTCTGCGTGAGTAACTGTGTACTGGATATCCAATGGATCATTCAGTCAAGGAAGAAACTCTTTGGGTGGGATTCATTTTGGGACTAAGACACCTAAATCTAGGTGTCTGTCTTGAGGTGTTTATATCACATGTAGACCACAAGACTGTATTACACTCAATGGAAATCTTGTGAGTGCACTTAGAGGAGCTGAATGATTCTGCTAAGTTTAGACTAGATTGCTAGCTATTGCTAAAATACAGGTGTCTGGAGGCACTTTAGGAGCACTGGAGTACCTAGTAACCATTCAGGAATATGATAATCCATAGGTCTCATGACATATCTGCCAGCCCATGCAAATGCATTGGATATGTAATACACTATTTCTCTCTTTAGCTGAGACACTCACATCTGCTGTCAGATGTAACACAGCGTCCATGGAAAACACATGCCTTCCTGCAGCAGTGGATGGAAGCTGGGTATGAGCAAAAATACGGCTTCTCAAATGGTTCTGGATGCTTGTCTGCAGGAAAGTATCCTGGACTCCTTCAGTTGGCTATTGTCGCAGTTGCACATTTTGCAACTGTCATCAAGCACAGTGGCATTCCCACCAACGATGGCGGGAGTACAGGGCCGGGGGGGGGGGCCAATGGCAATGTGCATTATTATTCTGAGGAACAACTCCATGATTTTGTCCTTCTTTGTCTCCACCACAATGCCTTCCCTGGCTATGCATTCCCTTTTTGAGGTATGTTGTCCTTCCCAGTCCATTAAAAATGTGTCAGAAAACCATTCTTCTGTAGATCTACCTTGCAGTCTCTCTGCCAGGTTAGATATCTGAGTCATTAATAAATCTTCATTTTTTTTCTAAAACCAAAAATTCATCAGGCTCTCTATGACTATGAATATTTAGATAACACCCAGCACTTGTATAGAGCTTTACAAACATCAGCTAACTAATGTTCCTGACACCGTTTTACAGACTATGTACAAGAGAATTTCTTATTCTAAATATAAACAACACCTTCTAGTTACTGCAAGTAAACATTTTTTTTGTCTGTTTTTATGCTTTATTTCATTATTATTGTTTTTAAAAGTGAACACAGACAAGGAGACAACAAATGATACAAAACTGGTTTCTATGTTAGTGGGAAGACATCATTCAAGTAAATTTTTTTTTTTTTTGGTGTTCACAGGTTACCCTGTTACTGATTTACTGGAAGCTCAGCATATCTGAAAAATAGCTGAGATTTCACGAGGCATTGAAAAATTGAGGAACCTAAATCTGAAGACTGTTGTTGATGTGTTTCTTTTAGTATTTTTCCCCACAGTACAAATATAGCTAACTGAAACTATATTAAAAAAAAAAAAAAAAGCCTAGCTCCAGTCACATGGTTAAAAAATGTGAGATCTAAATAAAGCTTTTTTCCCTTAGTATCACGTAAGATAACTCTAGTCTTAATGTTGGAATTTATTTTACTTCTTCTCTTATTCAAATATGAAACAAGATAATTAAAGTGAAAATTAGGCAATAAATACTGAGCAAAGGATTAAAAATACAGTAAAATTACCTATTTAGACTTAAATGGAGCACATTTTTACCTTTTCACTCAGCAAAGGATATCAAAAGCACATAAGTGAAAGAAAAGTATATTAGAAATGAAAACAATTTTTCTACCTAAAATTAGCAGCTAGAGAGTTAGAACTTGCCTTAGTATTGGCAAATTGTTTATTAGTCTTAACACTAGTGATAGTCCCAGAGCATCAACTGTAATGAGAGATCTGTTTGCAAAGGTAGTTCATTCAATTTATTCTTTTCTTCCCCTTCTATTAAAAAATAAAAGTTTTCTCTACCACCACTCGTAAGTCTTACTCTTATAAAAATCTGACTGGGGAAAAAACAAAAAAAAAAAGAAAGGAAGAACACAGACTTTTAGACTGGTTAAATTTCATTAAAAAACTTCACAGATGACAATTATTTCCAAGTCTGAAGGGACTTAAGAATATGATTCCATTATAAGTTCATCACAGAATTATTTGGAAAAAACTTGTATAAAGCAATTTAATAACAGCAAAGTGAGCAGGTAGCATTGTGGAAGTGAGTATTCCCATTTTCTGCCCCCGTTGTGTGTCCTTATCAGACTTTTAACTGCTTGTATGGTCAGGGATTCCTAAGATCAACATTAAAATGAACTGCAAGAGCTAGTATACCATCAGAAGACATTATCTGTAAATATCTGTCCAACAGTCAGGAAGGGAAAAGAAAGGTAACAGCAGGGAACTGGATTAAGGCCAATGGTACAAATAATGAAAAAAGGCTATTCCATATACAGGCGTCAAGTAGCTTTTAAGTTCTCAAGCGAGCTGCGAAGGCATGCTTACAAATGTGTTTGACACACTTATCGTTTATGTCCAAAACGCAGAGCTGTATCATGGCTCGCGATGAAACAAGAAGCCATAGTGCTTTTCCCCACAGACTTACCCGCATTTGACTGCTTCCAGGCTGGAAAACAGAGCGGTACGTCTAGAACTTCCCTTACCCCCAGCCTGTAGTAAAAAAGCTAGCAAAGCCAAGGGCAGAATGATGATATGTGGGCTGATGAGGGAAGCATGACTAGGAAGCTGTTGACCAGTGCCTATACACTGTCTGCTAACTGATTTGCTTGAAACATTGGCTTCGACATCATCTCAGTTGGTTGACAGCAAAGACCAAGTTTTGTCTGAGATGAGAGTATCAGCCCAGTGCCCTTGTGTGCTTTCAGTTCATGTATTTGATAAATCTGTTCCCTCTTTCCCTTTGTATTTCCACAGACAAGACCTTCAAGAAAGCACATAGCACTTTTGGAGGTCACAAAATCTAGCTCAGTAGCCAAGGTAAGGCAGGCAGAGAGGCAGTTCAGTGCGATGCCTGACCCAGCTTCCATATATATATACCTACATGCACATATAATATATACGTACATATGTAACTTTCAAAGGTAAGGGTGCAGCTTTCTGTTATTTTTCAGATCCATTTCAGCATTTCCTGTCCAAGACAAGTCTGTCAGATGAAAGGAAGGATAATTCACAGCCTTTTAGCTGGTCTTAGAGGGATTTCTTTCTTCCATTTGAATGTTTAGCGATGGGTGAGCAAGCCTCTTCAGCTCAGCAGAGTATCCTCGAGTGGCTTCTGGTATTATTTTGATGGTATTAAGACAATGGTGCATTATGGCATGATATGTTGTGCTTTTTCTCTGAGCTCTTCCTTTCCTTCTGAAAGAATGCTCATGTTTTCTAAATTGGAATAAGTCTTTTAACTTAGAATAGAACCTGTCGAAAGGAATCTCTTTCATTTTTCCAGCTTTGAAACTAAGTGCATTAAATGGAATTGTAGTAATTTTCAGTGATTGCAGTTTGGGATTATACGTTTTTCTTTCAGAGAAAGCAAAATATTTTTCATCAAAGAAACTTGCACAGTAGTATATTAAGTGCTAAATTGGACTCTTCGTTTCAAGTAATTCAACTATTTTCAGATTTGACTTCATAATAGTATTCATTGATGAAATGAGGTGGTCAGTAATATCTTCTTGTAAATAAACATGTAAGATGACATGTTATTTATCTAAGAAAGAAACTTTATATGACTGGAAACAAAAAGGGTAAATGTGTTTAATTAATTAAAAGAAAGGTTTTTTAAAAAATCGAACTGGAGAATCACTTTAATCAACATTCCTAATAATACTGGGATATAAATGTCAGGGAAAGTTTTGTGGTTTTTTTTTCCTTACAGCTGTGGGCAACGTTTTCACAAGGTAAGACGTGAAAAGGCTATAAACCAGGAATGGTGTGTCTAGGTCCAAATTTATGATGCTGAAAACCCACATTCAACTGATACCTGATTGTTGGAGTGCCAAAGCGTATAGACACGTTAGTGCTTGAAATGAACATTCCTCAGGTGCCTCTGCATTCCCAGCATAGTTTCTATTTTTATGTGCCAGAGCAGCTTTACTTCTTAAACCCAATCAAAATCTAGAAAGCAATTTTTTTCTCTGCTTGAGTCCACTGTACAGCTATATTAGGAAACCTGCACTTCAGAGAATGCAGAAGTGTCTGCCATTTTCTTTGAAAACCCAGATGCGGGAGGAAAAAACTAAAGAGGTAATCCTATTACAATAACTTTCTTCTGCACAGTAGCCAAGGCGTAAATCTGAACACAACTGTGAAATCATTAAAGAGTCTGCTTTAGTGGAGTAAGGATAGAAAGTAGTGACTTAAATTTTAACATATATTTAAGGATTCATACTTTTCTTACATTACAGAATCATTCTTTAAAATATATAAATGTTCTTTGGAAACGGATTTGAGCCCAGGTGTCCCTAACCTGAAGTAAGTGCCTTAAGGATTAGACTACCGACCACACTTTCTGTTTTGCTCTTTGAATCACTAGTTCTTGCAGTCATTCCCCCAGAGTAGCTCAGTCTCATCAGGTGGATGCAGATGAAGCTGGTCCTGCCTACCCTGCTCTTCGGTGCTTAAGTCCCTCTCCTGGTTGCAGCAGCTGTAGCTCTGACATCACTCACAGTGCTGAAGTTATAGTATGCGCATTCATATCTTTCTGGGTAAGCATTTGAATTATCAGAATTAATTGCTATAAGATTCTTCATCTGGCTGTAGCTTTTAATTAAAACTCTAGACTGTCTGAGTGTATTGTCTTGCAAAGATCATATCTTACATATTGGGAATTCCAAATGAGTAGCTGTTTCCCAGCCCATCTGTGAATCATAAAGGGGGTTAGGTGGAAACCAGGTGCTACTTTCGAACATATGTTAGAGCTTAGTTTTAAGCACATTATGAGCTTTATCTTCCAAAACAAAGGTGTCCAGATTTTCATGCCACCAGCTCAGGTGGAATGGATCGAGTTTAGACATAAATGCTTTATATTCTATCTGAGTATCAGTTTAGAGGGAATTAGGCAGTCTAAGTGTCAATCTGCATGATAAGGAACATTTTTTAAGCTTTAAATTTCACCACACAAAAGAATTATTTTTCCTTTGGAATCACTTTCAGATTTCTTTTTTTTTTTTTTTTCCCCAGCAACTAAAATAATAAATAAATCAATACTTCCTCACTGGTCCATTCCTAAACCAAGTAAATATTTCTCTAATCAGCTGCATATTAAATGAAAGTGGTGAAAATGGTGCAGAGAGGTTAGATGGTAGTGAAAAACTGCAATCCTCTTCACCTGTGAAGCTGTTAACGTTTACAAATCTGTAAACCTCTTTTTCCCTATGTAAGAGAAAAAGATAGTGAAGAAGTGTCTATATTAATTTGTGAATGACTACACATATCCCACTCATCAGTGGGTTTTGGTTAAGCCTGGAAACAGCATCAACTTAACCCTGATCCAGCCCCAAGCTTAGGAAGCTACTTTCAGGTGTACTACTTTGCTTTTTGTGTTTAACACTGGCTTTATGGAGGGCTTAATACATTCCTTCTTCTAAAAAAGATTAACCTTCTTCGTTATAGGTGACACAATTCATACTTATTGGCAATACTTTAACTCTAGAATCATGATATTTATATGACTGGGCTGCATACAAAGGAGGCACAATGTAATCTAAATAAATGGGCAGAGAATGTTTCTTTTCTATAGTAAGCTGCAGCTCAGACTCATGACAGAGCAAATGAATATACAAATGAAGTTTTCACAGTGACTATACAATAAATACTTCCTTGGAAATGTTAAGTGTCGACAGGCATGTAGTTTCTATCAAGTTATTGTTTCATTTTTATGGAAGACAGAGCCTCCTCTAAGTTTTTATAAAAATTGTCATAGTGTGTCTGTTTGCTTTCTTTCTTGCTGCTTTCCTGTTTTCCTTCTTTTTTTTCTTTTTTTTTGATACAAGTACCTTTGGGAAATATATAACTGCTGAGATATTAATAAAAGATTATGAGACTTCACTGTAACTGTGTAACTGTGTAAGCTTAGACCATATTCTTTCTCTCTCTTCTTCTCTATACACATACCACACACATACATGCATATACAAAGATAAAGGTGCTATAAATAACAGATAAAAGCTAGATAAAAGCACATATAAACAGTGTCCTGGTGACAATTCTTAGAAGCACTGGTTGTATCTATATAGATATGCCATAAAGCTGTGAGCCTGCTTTCAGGTTTCAAGTGCACTACTTTTAAGTCCACACTATATATCTTACTGTCAAAAGGCTAGATGTTTTTCTGTTGATCACAACAATTTTGTATCTAGTTAAAATGCGCAGTGATACACCTAACTTATTAAGTCAACTTTGTCTCCACCATGAAGTGGCAAAAACATTCCGAAGCCTATTAAATTGCATTACCTTTTGTAACCCTTTCAAGAAGAAGACAGAACAACTTTTTAACTAAGGTCATATAAGGTACAACAGTTCCTCCTGTTTGTTGTTACACTCATTATTTTTTATTATATTCTTGGATATGATTGGTAATATCTAAATATGGGAGAGTATGCTGTCTTTCAGCAGACACTTGGAAAGTTCATGAGGACAGGAAGCTCCAGTTCTCCCTGGCTGCTGTCAGCAGATGTACTTGCCAATGAAACAAGAATGAATAATGAGTTGCTATTACATGTCAGAGATCTGGAGATGTGTCCAAAGAGAGAAGTTTTAGGAAAGGGATAGTTTTCGCATTGTTAAGACTGAGCAAAGTCGATGGGGACAAATGGCAAAACAATTTGTTTATTAAAATTTGGCTTCTAAAAATGAGTGCTGTGAAAGCACATAATTGACTGGGAGATACTTCTGCTCTGGTCTAGCTCTTGGCAACTTTTTACCTGCATATGGTATGATTAGCAAATAAGGACTGCCTGCCAGTATTCCTGGAGAGTTCGAAGTGAGCTTGAAGCTTTTGTGTTTGGACACAGATCGTATATAGGTCTTTAGGACGGGTTAAGTTGTCTCCAGGCAACCTGCTGAAATGGATAGAGACAATCAGGAACTCATTACATGGGTGCACTAATAATAGTAATAGGAAATACCTTGCAAACCACATTCCCTTCCCCTACCCTCCCTCCCCCCAGTCTTCATTCACTCAGTTTCTGTTCTCAAAATCTACCAGCAAGATGTTATTCAACCTGCTCTTACTTTTTTATTCAGAATTTATTATCCTGGGTGTCATCTTGTTCTTAAAAGACCAATGATGTTAACCAAAACTCAAGCAATAAAAATGCATTCACTGTTAAACGCAAATGTTATTCTACTAAGATCATATACGCATCCATATTTTTGGATGTTTCCTCAGGAAAGGCACAGTGCTCCTTATTCAACAAAGTAGGGAAATCATAACATTCTCCAATAAGCCTGAAAGCACTGATGTCATATTTCAAAGTGCTTTGCAGAAATTGAACAAACATAACTATTTAATTATGACTGAAAAGCAGGTAGAAGTGGTAGTGGTAGAAGTAAGTACTTTCTCTAAGATGGTAACACTGGAGAGTGAAGTATAATGTATAGTTTAACTGAATTTTCCGATGAGTGGATTTACGTTTACCTTCAATCTTTTTGTTTATTTATTTTGGGTTTTGGTTAAGATTTTTTTTAATATACAGTACTCTTTTTTTTTTTTTAAATGAGATTTAAAAATAGAAAAGATGTTCATGACCTTGGAACATTAAGAAGCAGTTCAAAACCTACTGACTTCAGTAAGTTTTGGACCAGAGCTGTCAATGAAACAATGGAAAAGACTGATGAATAAAGCTCATTCAGAGAGGGGTGAGGAAATTCTGTTTTGACAATGAAAGATATTTTTCATGCCAAGATCTCTTACTTTTTTCCGCATGTATATTTGCAACAAGAAGCAGAATAAAAGACGTTGATACGCATTGCCAAGTATTGTCCATCTATCAAACACCATTGAAATGCAGGAATTCTAACAATGCTTTTACAGATGAAAGACTAGGAATGGTATACTTCAACACAGAAATGTTAATCTGAAGCTGTTTTCGAGATACCAACCTACGGGTCTGATATAGAATCAGACCCACAGGGGAAATAAAGAAGACTTGAAAAATAGATTACAAGTATTACTACTATTCTACAAGAAAAGATAAACAAAGTAATATTTTATAACTGTCTTCATGCCCTGTCTTTGAACAACTACAATACACATACACCCACCACACTGCTACAGCATTACATTGTGTGATGCTTTACTTCTAGGAATAGCAAGCTGGAATATTAGAAACTAGAATTTTCATCATCATCAGAGTTAGTATTTCTCATTAACAATATGTATTCAGAGCAGTAGATAATTTAACAAATCGAAGACCCGGGCAGGAAATGTTAGCACATTTAGCGATACTTGAACCACAAAAGATGAATTGTGTGACTATTTTCTGAGATCGAGACTTACTAAGTCGTAATTTGATAAGCAGTTTGAGGGAAAATAAAATTTTAAAAGACCTGCCTCATAGCTAATTAAAAATAAATTCACTTTTACAAAAGGAGTACAGTAAACTGACACCATGCTTTGATTTTTTCCTGTGAGAGCAGTTCTTGTGTGAATTGTTTGTATTTTTCATTATCTAAATAAAGATGTATAAACAAATTTTTTTGCAAATAAGTTGTAAAGTTTTAACATATGTGTATATTTGTGTTGTTATCAACACATTATATTTCTTCCTAATTTGATATGTCAGTGGCTTATGTGGTTATAAAGCCAAACAAGTTATGACAAATATTTATCATCCCAGAAAGCATAACACTTTCAAGAAGTCTTTGGTGCTTTCCCAGCTTTAAATAGATCTTAAAATAATGAATTATTCTTCTCATTGGTAAATTATTGTATTTGTAAACACGCTGACCAAGAAGCCAATGCATCACAAGCGATGAACATGAAAATGAAATCCTCCTGCCCAAGAAGCTAAATGATTAATATCAATTTATTTCAGTGTTCTATGACAGAATACCATTTTAGGTAGGGCATAGTTCTATACAAAACAAATAAACAAGATAAAAATAAGGAAATAATTTTTCTGTATGTATCACATAATAAAAAAGGCAGAATTAGTTTCTGTTGTCTTCACAGATGTTTGGTAACACTAGAATTTGTCAGAGATACCACTAATTTTAATGGGATCACTGATGGAGAGGAAGACTTCCCGATGTGAATCAAAATCATTCAATATTAATAGAAATCGTGCTTTTGTTCCTGCAAGTACCTTTAAATAAGCAGATCATGGTGAATGCTGTTCAGCTAGTCAGATTCCTTTATCGTTTGTTTGGTGGTTTATTGTTCCCCAGATTTTATATATGAGGTTTGTTTGTTATGAGTACCAGAGAGCCTTGTGCAGACTCAATTGGGGTTGGCCGTATGCACAGAAACGCATGTGTTTACACAAGGGCTGGGCCAGCTTACATTTCGCTAACATTTTGAATCAGGATATGTGAGAACCTTGCTTTTTCATTTTCTACAAAGATATTAAGACAAAGTTTCCTTATTCAGCAACATTGAAATTGAATGTCATGTTATAGTCATGATGTTATTGGACATCAAGTATTCTGGTAAACAGCTGGCATAATCCTGGATTGCACATCTGGTAGGTGTGGATGGAATTCATTAGAGTAAGTCTTCCATAAATAATGTGCCAAAGCTTTGATATAACAAGTGCTTATGCCTGATGGCAGCCATTTACTGTTTGCCAGTTCAAATGTGCTTCCAGTGTTGGAATTCATCCACACTGGCACTTGAAATGTTGAGAATGAGCTCACTACATTTTGGAGGTGAAAGTTGAAGTATGAGAACCATATCCTCAGTTGCTATGAACTGCAACAGCTCCAGGGAAGTGAGCAGAAGCACCCTACTTTGTAGCTGAATTTCTTGGCCTATATACTTCCACTTTCAGCCAGTTTAGTACTATTTAAGGGCAATTAATCATGGGGCATACCATTCTAGAGAAGTGACCTTGAGAAAAATCCCCTTAGAGAAAAGTTCCCTTAGAGAAAAGCCTAAAACAGCAAGAGAGGAAGGACTTATGTGTTATCATAGAACAACAGAAGATAGATCTGGAAAGAACCTTGAGGAATCACCTACGCTATCTTTCAGCTCCAAATGTATTTACCCCATTCCCGATAGATGCGTGACTAATCTCTTCATTAATCATTTAGCATTAACATCATCAGCAGAAAGTAGTATGCATAGGTCCCCTGTGTCCCTTACCCCAGATGCAGGGAAACGTCTGACATTTTTTTCTGTTGATAGGGCATGTAAGCAAATGATTATCATCCTCGCTGTTCGCAGATGCAACGGAAGTGTTCAGCTGAAGTGCTGACAAGAGGTTGGAATATTTAAATGTGACTGACCATGAGGCTAGTGAAGGAGGACCACAGAATAACAATTCAAATATTTTTATTTGTGATTCAGAGGAAAGCCTCATCTAAAAAATGATCAAAAGGAAGCATGATTCCCTCCAGACACTTCATTATAATCTACTCTTACTATTTGTGTTTTTATTTTAAACATGCTGCCTTTTATGTAAAAATTTGTTCTTTTATGTTGCCACATACATAAAAATTGGTTTCCAAGTATTATTAAATCTTATTATATTTGCCCTGGCAATAACAAAAGGCTTATAGAATTCAGTACTTGTGTCTCAGTATGGGCATATTAAAGAAAAAGAAGCTGAACTGAAATGTATAACAAATACAGAAAAGGCACTTCCTTAACATCCCTGGCTAATATTTTCAGAGGCACATGGGTTGTTTAGTTACATAAACCAAGAGATTTGGGTTCGTAGGTGATTTGGTCACTTCCAAAAAATTAATTTCACAGAAAAACCTTGAGAGAACAATTTTGCCCCTCAAATGAAATACCTAAATTAGATTTTTGCTGAATTATAATCAATGATCAAGGCCTTACCCAACTGATTGCTCTTCCTAAATAGATTGCACATTATCTATTTCTCTGCAGAATAATTTCTTTTTATGCCTTTATGCCTTATCGAGCCACAGCTGATCAGAACATCTTTACCTGTGTAACTGAACTGTAAAGCATTAAAATGTCACCCTTCATTACACCTTAAAAATAGATAGAAGTAGCTCAATTTTTTTCCTTGTTGATATTGTATTTTTGTTGTTGCTAATAAGGATTCTGTATACATTTTATTCTTAAGATTTCTTGCTTTCATATCACAGTCTTTATCAGGATGACCTGCGACCAGAACTGACATAAAAAGCACACATTCATTTAGCGAGATGAGAGCATCAAAAAGCAAGTTCATGAACACAGAGCAATTTCTACTCATTGGCAATAATTGCTTATTATTAAAATTGTCAAGAATGATGAATCCAGTGCTCTGAGAATTTTACTGTGACAAAAGAAAGTTAACAGAGGAGCACAGGAAGAAATGTCTGGCCTAGAAAACAGGTGAAAGCCAGAGTTTTGTGGGATAGTAAGTATCTAATAAGAGTTATCTATAACCCAAAGTTGAGAGGAACAGGGCAATGTTTATCTCTTGACTTGTATCATCAATTAACTGTCTTTAAAAGGATTTCTTGTCATAGAGGCAAGCTTCCATGTTATTATCTCTCCTGCTGACTGTATAGGAGAACAATAGAGAGGAGAGAAAAAGGTAAGGTGTTTTTGAATTAGTGGTGATAACTTTTCAGTCTCCCTCCACTTAAAACTCAGGGGAAAAGAAGACATTGTTCTGGTGCTTACAGTAATAGTGGTTTCAATCTCAGAGAGTCAGTGTGGAATTACTGGTTTACATTTGTGCTTGCCATCGTATCACTACTCTAGTTCCTTTTAATTCAATAAATGTACTCATTTACAGTTAGTCATAATTTCCCTCTAATACGTTATTGTCATTTAATACTATACAGTTCAAAAATAAGGAAGATGCTGCAGAACTGCTGTTTAAGATTATTAAAAGTATTCGGCATCAGCCTGAAGATACTGTCTATGATATCAATAGTACAACTTCAATTGACTTCAAACAAACCACAGTTAGGCCAACACTGTAGTGTACTTTAGAAAATCCTGGCCATCAGGCTTTGTCTTCATCTTTTTGAATCCTCTGCACAGTGGCCATGCTTAAAAACACAGCAGAGGTTTAGCAAACCTAATGATGTGACAAGTCAGCTGTAGATCTGACTATGACCTGATGTTGAATGTACATCTACACTAGACAACTTAATGCAATAATGAGGAGAGCAAGCATCCAGCATTTCACAAATTAAAACAAAAAACACAAAAACCCAACAACTTGCACATATTATGACTGTCTCTATTGTTCCAGATAATAATTGTCTGCAGATTGCAGATTAAAAAATATGTGTGAGCAAAGAGATGCTGTATTTTCTGAATTTGTTTTTGGTTTGGGAAAATCAAAACTCAGTTTTGTTCTATTACATCTACTGAAATACAGTGTGTATACATATAAAAAAAAAGAAAAAAAAAAAAAAGAGTTACACCTAGTTCCAGAAGATGCTCGTAATAAAATAAAAAACCAGAATGAGATTTAGAAGCATAGTTTGATCTATCTTTTTTTTCTTAAACACAAATCGGAGAGAATAAGAGATTAATAAAAACTAGGCTGGAGGGAACATTGGATCATCTAGCCTTACTCATTTATTACAGGTCATTAAATTTCACCCTTTACCCCTGTACTGAAGCCAACAGTCCTTGCTTGACTAAAACGTGCCCTGTATTTAGTAAAAGCATAGATTCCAAAAGGTATACTCTCTTGATTTGAAGATGTTGAGAGGCAGAGAATTCATTTCTCTGCTGAGTTATTCCATTCATTAATCATGGCCATTTGTTTTTTAAAAAAATGCCTTATTCCTAATTTTTATTTGTCTGGCTTCTTCTTGCAGACATAAATCTTGTTATGGCTTTCTTTACTAGATTTTAAAGTCCTCAGTACTCTATATTCCCCATCTATGATGATATCTGTAAGTTAAAAAAGCCCTTAAAAAAAAAATTCAGCACATCTCTTGCTGTACATTTCTCCCTGTGAGACATTTTCTCTAGACTGCAAGTAGTTTCTATGGATTTAGCTACCTCATCTTCACTCTTAACCCCCTTTCAAAGTTGTGAATACTGAAATTGCACACAGTTTTCTAATACCAGCCTTACCAATGCTGTATGTAGCTATGTACTCCCAGAAAACTGTATTTTCTATTTCCTTTCTTTTTTTTTTTTATACCAGTTAAAAACCAACACAAAATAAAACAAAACAAACAAAACAAACTACTAAAAAATATTTGTCCATTCACCAGTTTAGTGTCTAGGGATTATACAACATAAAACTCAAACCCCTAAGAAACATTCCTAAGTGGATAGTTGAAAAACATCAAAATAGTCACAAAAGTCCATCTTATTAGTTGCCAGAAATCTGTTTAGAAGCATAAGCCAATTCCTGCAGATTTTATGAGGTAAAGCAAGACCTTTAAGGAGAAGCTAGGTTCACAACTACACGGCTGCTACAGAGGCACTGTTCAGATACCCTGCCCTGAGTTTACATTAACTACGAGAAGAATGCAGAGAGAGAAATCATTCCAGTTAAGCTTCCTGCTCTTCTATAACATGTAGCTTCCTTGTCAGGCAGGTGAGGCCAAAGATAAAAAAAGGCAACATTGCTTTGGCTGGAGTTGAGCATGTATTTTTCTTGGAAAAATTTAAGCAACATCGTCATATTTTAGATGCTTTTCATGTATGTAAAATGTGAGAATAGGGTGGATAACCCAACAGCGTTCATCACTGAAGGTGTTAGGTCAAAACATTGGCATTTCTTCCTAGGTTAGAGGAAACATTTTCCTTTAAAGCTCTGACAGAGATGCCAAAACGCACCTGAAAGGACAATTTCAGGGAATTAGCAGTAGGCTTTATTTTTTAAAATTATTAATTTCTTCTTGGCCCCAGTATTGCTTCAACTAAGGTAGATAGCTGCACCTCTGTAGCGAATAGTTTGGGTTTCTACCAGCCTTGTCCAGATTTTATCAGATAAGAAAGACAGAAGCTCTTTGTCTTGTTTAAAAATTCTATGACTGAGTTCACTTAATTAAATGGAGGAAAAAAAAGCAACCCCTCAACCTCTTTCCTTCTCAAGTCCTGTTACAAGTCACATCTCTATAGTGAGGCACTAATGACATCATTTGTAGCCATGAGCCTGCTGCAATAAACCAGACACATAATTTCAGTGTGGCAAAGTGTAGCATCTCTCTTATTAACATCGGCTCTGTTTCTTGTTTCATCACAGGAAAAAAATCTCCCTTGTCAAAGAACTGCTGTAAGACTTGCAAATAACTGACTTCAAACTGAGAGAAGCTTAGCACAGCTATTAGTGGAAGGCTCCCTTTTGACTCACTTGGTAAACCTGCTTTCTATACACCCCCAGGGTTCTGGTTCGAGGACTGGCTGAGTGCACACACAGCAAGTTCAGTTACCAGATTTAATCTGTCAGATGCAAACAGCTGTCATATCCATCTGTAGGACATGCTGAAAGGGTGGAGAGATCAAAACCTGAGATTCCCTGTGAGCTTCCAGGATTAACAGTCCCTGAAGTACCAGAGATCTAAATGAACAAATCTAAGTGAGCACAGGATGAATCCAGGTAATTTGGCAGGTCTGAGACAGGCGTATGGCAGGAAACATTGCAGAGCAAGAAAAACATTTATGCTTTTCTTTCAAAAGTGATTGTGAAAAATGTTCATTTTTCCTGTTGTGCTTTCTGCTCACCTTTAGCAACTGGCCAGGCAGTTGTCTCAGTGTCGCTACTGTTGTGCTGTGCCGTCTGTAGGAATGCTCCTTGGCAGCATTCCTTTGACCATCTCTGACATTTTTGTCATAAAGAATAGCCAGTCCCTCCCTTCTGTTGCTAAGCTAATTCATTCTCAAGACTGAGATTTATCCTCTGCCTCATTTCCCTCATATCTGACTGCTGAGCTTTCAGCCTATCTTGTCAATATCTTGACTGCACGACTGAGTTGCTACCTTACAATTTTTACTGTGGGGAAGAATGTATCCATTGACATTCGTTCAGAATTTGCATTCAGATGAATAAATGTTTGTTTAATTTTCATTACTTCAGATATGGCTGATTCAGTGCAGAATGTTTAAAAAGGTGAGTCATGGAGCACATTTTTTTAATTTATTTTAAGTTGTTAAAGACCTCAAGCCTGCAATGGAGTAATAATATGCATATAGAGAGAGCTCCTAATAACTAAAGAGACAATCCTAGTGAAATTTATGTTTGGAGAGAAGGATCAACACAATGTGTTTGATTAGCTGAGTTGCAGTTTCTATATAGCTACTGAAGACGCTTCAAATACAGTCAATGCAAAAAGGGGAAAAAATTGCATGTAGCTTGTCTTGTTTGAGATAATTACCATATAAAGTCATGCAAAGGAAAAGGAAACAGGAAGAATTTACTTCATATTTGAAAACAAACTACTTTAAAGAGGCAACAGAGATCACATTTTGAAAACTCACCCTTCTTTAATAGGCACATCTAAGACACTAGACATCACCCTATGAATACCACCCTTATCATATCAGTATTTGCAAATGCATGAAACACACTTGAATTTAACTGCAGGCCAGCAAGTAAAAAAAAAAAAAAAGCCTCCAAGTAAGGTCAAATGCTTCAACTGAGAAACTTCTAATAAAACAAAGCCATAATGTTTTAGTCTTCAAGTATGCTCTGTTAGTTATTTGCAATCGTAATCAGTCTTTCTTTTAAAAAACTTTTGAAAGTTTTGAACAATGACACAAAATTAGGGTTGTGATGAGCAGTTCCCCAGAGTTTTGTTCCAGAAGTCCTTCAAAACTTGCAATCTAATTAAAGCTCCTAAGGAAGCAACATTCTTCTGTGGACAGTAATTGGAATATCAGTCACAAAAAGCAAGGGTAATATGTTATAAGCATAATCAGGTTAGCTTTAAACAGGGTAATGTAGGCACCTCTAATAGTTTAACCACAGCAATAACAAAGCTATTTTGAGCTTACAGCCATGATTTATTGGCAGTTTTGAAGCCCACACTCATCTATGTGTTCTTGTGGCTTCTAATGCTTTAACCAGTTTTAAACTAGTCAGTGAATATGGACTTGATCCTACTGTGGCCAACACTTCAGACTTAGTGTTGAATTGCTCTCTTAGGTCTACCATTCAGAATTGAGAAATAATTGCTTTTCTCCGTGCCATTTTCCAGTTTTGCCATTTGTAGACTAGGAACAAGCAGATCCCTTGTAAAATTGCTTTAAAGGCTACGGATATAAACTGACAGAATATTCTCAGAACGTTTGAGGGGAAAATAAGATTTTCTAGCATGAGGAGCAAACACAATTGGGTGTGGGCTATGTTCTGTGCATAAATTTCAAGCAGTCACTGGTTAGTATCCTATCTATTCTGCCTTCTTGCTTTAATAGGCCTTGTTGAGAATAATGTAAAATGCTCTGTAAGCATTCAAGGCACTTCAGCCAGTTTAATTTCTCCAGTGTATAGCAGGCTCCTGATGCATAAAGCAATCCCATCTAAGCCAAAAGATATTAACTGTGATTATGAAAAACCTGTATGACTAAAATGAGTTCTGAATCAGTCCTGTAAAACCACATGTTAACAAAACATTAGGTCATACCTACCCTGTGCTTTGTGTACGTATATGTTACAGATTTGAAAAGGAGTCGCAAAAGGCAAATACAGCACTTGTCAAGCAAGAATCTTGCTCATTTTCATTGGCTTGATATCCAAGATTTCCTCCTCTTCTCTCATCTACCCTCAACCAACATAAACAAAAGGACAGACTAATATTTATGTTCCTCAGCCGCTCAAACAGACCAAACAAAACCCCCCAACCACCCCTGTGCAGACATTTTATAGAGCACAGCAGATGTCCAAAACAGCTGACAAGACAGGAAAATGTTAACACTAACACCGTAACAACAAGTCGAGCAGAATTTTGCTGGTCGCGGGCTGCTCAGCAAGCAAGTTCAGGGAGTTAACAGCAAAACTGCTGCATATATTTAAACTTTGCGCTGCAGGTCATGTAAACATTCCTTTCATGGAAACTGTGCTGGGAATGTAGAAACTCTCTGACCCTGCTGTGTCTTGCCTATAAGGTTTATCATAATACTGTGACATAACTACATATTGTATCTGTCAAAAAGATGGCATCTTACTGTTTAAGAAAACCAAGCTCGTGTTTATCAGTGGAATCTGGAGAAAAGCAACAAAGCAGCCCTGTGCCATTGGAAACATTTCCATTGATCTCAACATTTTTTAAAAACAAATTGTTATTTGAAAGTGAATCTAAACTATAAGACTGGAACAGGGTTTTTTCTAACAGTAATAAAAGCAGGTATGGAATTGAATAGGGATACATGGTCTTGAGGAGTTCAAATCTCAATTAAACTTCTCAGGTGGAGTACCAGTGCTTCCACAGATAATCAGGAAAAGAAATGGTAACGTTTCATTGTATGTATCATTTCTTTGCCTTTTTCTTATTTTTCAGAGGCAGGGAAGTTGGAGATTATACTACAGCATTATAGTCGTTTCGCTGCAGTCCTGAAGCAATATGTCATTGCCAGACACTTTATCTGTCACTTGCACTCTTGCCCGTAGACAGCAGTAGCCTTCTGGGAGATTTCATGGTGACTTTTTTTTTTTTTGCCAGGCTGCAGCAGGTGTGAAGTCACCACAACTCTATTAGCTCCACTGTGGCAATGAAAGCACATTATTATAATAGAATTGGATGTCTACTCATTACTAGGGAAGCGACTTGCTCCAGGACTTGCCCTTTTTCTATGTAAGGCCACACTTTCCTGCCAGCTCTTTTTCAGAGTAGGGCTCAAAAATGAAGACATCAAACACTCAGCTGGAATCCAACTGCATTCCATCCTGCCATCCTCACAGACTGGACCTGAAAAGCCCGTCTTCTCTTATTTCAGTCTTGACAAAAGCAGGACAATGGGTGGCTATTGGTAAAGTCTTTTTTTTGCAGTTAAGAGCCATAAGCATTATCCCAGGAATCTCCATTCACATGATGATAATGCACAGTCACTCTCTCCTTGTTTAGACTACAGCTCAGCCTATCTCAGACCACCTCTTATTTTCTTTCTTGCTTTTTAATCCTTGGCTTTACCTACTGAGCTATCTAACAACTGAACAAACTAAATAGGAAAATAATTGTGGTAAGTCTAAGTGCATCGAAGCCTTAGACAAAGATGCCTTGCCTTTTCCCCCTCAGCTCCTAAGCTATATTGGTGGGAAGGAACTTCCAAACAGACATGTTTAAGACTGCTGAATGAGCTTCTGGAGCCTAGAAGGGGTCAATGTATTCTGTGGAGAATCATCTGTCCTTCAAGGGTAAATGGAGTCGATCACAAATCTTCTTAGCACTCAGCTTCTTAATGGGCTTTTTGCTCACTAGTCTGCATTTACACATGAGGTTATTACTATAAAAAAAGAAACCCTTTTGTGTTGTTTAAGAATTTCAGCTCCTAATTATTTTTTTGTTTGTTTGTTTTGTTTTTTTTTAATAAGGGTGAAGAATATGTTAGGAGGTTCAGAAGCAAACTTTTCTCTTGCTGAGGCTCTGTCTAAAAGGATGACAGAAGGTATGGTTATGTCTAAAGAAAGATTGCCTGAAGAAAAGCTTTCTTCTTTAGCAAAGATTTAAACTACCTGGAGTGTACATGAAAGAGAATGCTTTTTTAGATAAATCTTTGCATCTTTAAATTAAACAAATATCTGAGCTAGTAATATTTTCCTTTACTGATCATTCTGCCTCTATCCTGTCACTAGTAACAGCAATAAACAAGTACTGAAAGGCTTGAAGTTTCATTTCCTCTAGCAGTTTGGATCATATTCCAGGGAACAAACACTGCAGAGATTTCTTTTCTCCCTCTACTCCATTTCCTATGTTTCTATGCCTTATACCACTGTTTTAACAGGCTTCTGTTTACCTGTCACCTGGATTTGACTAATTCCCATCCTCTTATTCACGCCTGAAATGATCCTATGATCTACCAACTTTCCAAAGGCATCCACAGGGTTCAGTAGTTGTTGAAACAATTAACTTTTTGAAACATTGCCCAGCTTGACACTGTCTCCCATAACTACCTCATAGGTAAGCTTAGGGAATGTGGGTTGGAGGAGTGGATAGCGAGGTGGATTGAGAACTGGCTGAACGGCAGAGCTCAGAGGGTTGTGATCAGTGGCCAGAGTCCAGTTGGAGGCCTGTAACTAGTGGTGTTCCCCAGGTGTCAGTACTGGGTCCAGTCTTGTTCAATATATTCATTGATGACCCGGATGCGGGGACAGAGTGTACCCTCATCAGGTTTGATGCTACAAATCTGGGAGGAGCGACTGACACACCAGAAGGCTGTGCTGCCATACAGTGAGAACTGGACGGGCTGGAGAGTTGGGCGGAAGGAACCTAACGAAATTCAACAAAGGCAAGTGTAGGGTCCTGCACCTAGGGAGGAACAACCCCATGCACCAATACCGGTTAGGGCCTGACCTGCTGGAAAGCAGCTCTGCAGAGAGGGACCTGGGAGTCCTGTTGGACAACAAGTTGATAAAGAGGCAGCAATGTGGCCTTGTGGCCAAGAAGGCCAATGGTCTCCTGAGGTGCATTAAAAAGAGCATGGTCAGCAAGTCAAGGGAGGTCATCCTCCCCCTCTACTCTGCCTTGGTGAGGCCACATCTGGAGTACTGTGTCCAGATCTGGTCTCCCCAGTTCAAGAAGGACAGGGAACTACTGGAGAGAGTCCAGGAGAGGGCTACAAATCTGGTCAAGGGACTGGAGCACCTCTCTTATGAGGAAAGGCTGAGAGACCTGGGTGTGTTTAGCCTGGAGAAGAGAAGACTGAGAGGGGATCTCATCGATGCTTATAAATATCTAAAGGGCGGGTGGCAGGAGGATGGGGCCAGACTCTTTTCAGTGGTGCCTGGTGACAGAACAACAGGTAATGGGCACAAACAGGAACACAGGAAATTCTGTCTCAACATGAGGAAAAACTTTTTTAACTTCGAGGGTGCCAGAGCACTGGAACAGGCTGCCCAGAGAGGTTGTGGTGTCTCCTTCTCTGGAGATATTCATAGCCTGCCTGGATGCATTCCTGTCCAGCCTGGTCTAGGTGAACCTGCTTTAGCAGATGATCTCTGAAGGTCCCTTCCAAATCCTACCATTCTGTGATTCTGTGATTCTCTGATTCTAAATCCACCAATCTGCCAGTCTCATTGAGGCATTTATTCTTATACATCCACCTTAAAGCAACAAATATGGAGAAAAGGCTGGAAGGGGTGTCCTATGAGGAGTGGTTTTGGTCTTATCTGGTTTGGAGAAAAGGAGACTGAGGGCCAACTTCATAGCTCTCTACAGATTCCTCAGGAGAAGTGGAGAGACAGATGCTGAGCTCTTTCACCTGGTATCCAGTGATAGGACATGTAGGAATGGTTCAAAACTGCACTTGGGGAGGTTTAGGCTAGACATTAGGAAGCATTTCTTTACTGACAGGGTGGTCAGACACTGGAACAGGCTTCCTTGACAGGTGGTCAAAGCCCCATGCCTGTCAGCGTTTTAGAAGCATTTGGACAACACCCTTACTATGCTTTAACTTTTGGTCAGCCCTGAATTGGTCAGGCAGTTGGACTAGATGATCATCATAGATCCCTTCCAACTAAAATAGTCTTCTCTTCTCTTCTCTTCTCTTCTCTTCTCTTCTCTTCTCTTCTCTTCTCTTCTCTTCTCTTCTCTTCTCTTCTCTTCTCTTCTCTTCTCTTCTCTTCTCTTCTCTTCTCTTCTCTTCTCTTCTCTTCTCTTCTCTTCTCTTCTCTTCTCTTCTCTTCCCTTTTACATCTGCCTGTATACAAATACATTTACCAGATACACTTGGTTTAGATCACTGTTCAGTAGATAAATCATTACGGCTGTTGCATCCAACTGAGACAGTTACACAGACTAAGTACAACAACTGAGAAACTTCTATAAGTGCATTAAGTTAGAAATCACCTTTGTTTCACCATCTGCCTCTCAAGAACAAAACTATGTGGGGATATTTTTCCCATTTAAGTATATTATCACTATGCATATTTATGTTAAGAAGGAGAAGGCTGAAAAAGTGAGTTTTCTTTCCCATGGGAAATGGTTCTAGCAAACTCCTTTTGAAGAATAATTACAGTAATTAACTTGATCAGCTTTGTTCAAGTTTTATCTCTCTAGGAGAGCAGAGTTTTCTTTTTGGAGATTTTTGTCTGGACATGAGGATTAGAGTTGTCAGCAGTGATGTGTCTCTTGAAGAACAGCTATCCTGGATACAGACCATTTAGTGTTTTAAAGGTATGAATTGAGGGCAAAATCCAAAACAAGATTTAGATCTCTAAGTCTGTAAAACCACCACTTATCCTGTTCAGGGAGCATATTTTTACCTCACAAATTGCTTAGGCACTTAAGATTCTGCTACAAATCAGGCCCTGAAGCATTTGCCTCTTATCGGATGTGAGTATCTAGGTGCTCACCAGCTGCTTAAGCCGTCTGAGATCTACAGCTCTTCAGCCTTGTGCCCAGCACACTCCTCGGGTGACCTGGACTAATGCACTCCAGCAGTACAAAATACAGCAGCCATGGTCAAATTCACCAAAAAGAGAAGTCCGGTGAAGGAAGTCTGACTTCAGTGTAGGAGCTTCGTGTATCTATCCGGCATGCTCCTCTGGGAAGGATGACTAGGGCAGTTCCCTTCTTGGCACATGGGGTCACAAATTCTCAACTTTCACTTTCAAAACAGCACAAAACCGACATTAAAAATAGTTACCGATATCCAATTTTATAGACATTCCAAGGCCAGCTGGTGTTTGACAGCTGTTTCACTTAAAGTATAACCTAGTCCAGATGTGCTCCCCATCAGGGCCTTCTGGACGCTGGGGTGTCCAAGGGATACCAGCCATGGCCTGTCCCACTAGCCCAGCCGGGAGCAGGGCAGCTGGGGGCACCAGAGCAGCCACAGCCATGGTCACTGGGCACCTCCCTGGTTGGGGAAGGGCATGGGCCAAGGCCCAGCTGGCATGGGGGCCTCCAGATGGGCCCAGCTTGACAGGGCCTGTGTCCAGGCAGGGCAGGGTTGTGGGTAGCTGGAGATGGGCCCTGCTGTGGCATGGCTGGGGCAGGGGCTGATGGCTCTGGAGAGCTGAAATGGGGTCCTCGGCCATGGGCAGAGTGAGGGAAGCCCTTGGGAGGGGCTGGGCAGGGCCCACTACTGCCCTTGTCTTGCAATATCTGCGCCACAGTGCATTCACAGGTCAGGCACCACTTTTTTAGGTTCAGGCTCCTTTGGTGAAGGAGCATTTCTGACAAAACTGAGAGGTTTCCTGTCTCTGAAGTGAAAGTCCTGATTATGAGGATGTAGAGCTATCCTCGCTGCTCCTGTGACCTTCTCTTCCTTGGCTCCCAAGCTTTAGCAGGCAGTGCATGCAGTATGGTGAGCCAGGTAGAGTATGCTAACTCATCCTTCTGCAGCTGGTCGTACATCCTTGGGACAAATAGCATGTAATATTTCAACTCCCTGCTCTCACAGCAGGTTTTCTCTATACTCACCTATCAGGCAGTAGTTGTCACTCAGCCACTCCCTTCTTTTCTCGTACTATTTTTCCACAGAAAGTAAGTGTTGCTCAGTTCTGCTCAGTAGCATGATTTAAGTCCTTACTCTGAGAAGAGATCTCCATTTTCAGAAGGGATTTTCAGTTTCCCACGGACGTCTTACTGAGGGCTCCATCTACAGAACAGTCCAGCAAAGGCAGAATTATAGACATGGCTTTGTTGTCTCACCTGGTCATTTCTCTGCTTGACGTATCAGCTGTACGTTTCATTCCTAGGTACCCAGCAACAATCCTACAATATATAGGCAGCCTGAGAGCCTAACTTGGTGTTAAGAGTTTGAGACATTTAACTGCTAGGTGTCATGACTCTCAGCACTGTCCAGTTATCTTTTTAATCTGTCAATGCTCAGACCTGACAACAGACGGGGTATGTTTTCCTGTTTGTGTTCCTGTTCTTCCATTTTTTATTATAATCATATGCTTACTATCGACAAAAATTAACAAGAGGAAACACATGATGGTACTTGCTTAGAATAGGCAAATTAGATTTATATTCCAAATTAGTCTGGAATAATTAAAATACTCTCAAATTTAAAAAAAAATAGAAAGAAAAAGAATTTCTCAGATATCACTGTGGAATATCAATAGACTGAGTATGTCATTAGGAACAATAAAAAATAGAGAAGGAAAACATAATTGAATATACAGCACTCAGAACTGTTGTTCTAGCTTCTATTCTAAGTGTCCATGAAATGGTTTGTCATCTTAATGTCCTAAATCTCCAGACGCTGTGGTTTATGTCACTAAACCAAATGTTCATCAGATTAACATTTTTACAGCAGTTTTAGTGCTCCCTTTAGAAAGCAAAAGCAAAACAAACCTCTGTAGCCCTGGTTGAATATTGCAAAACATTTTTCATTCATGTTTGAATATCTGCAATTGCTTCCTTTCATTTGGTACCTTTTATTCTTTGCAATACGTTAGCCATGGTAATTAATAGACTCTTTAGGTGATCTGATTTTATCAGATTTATATCAAACAGTCAGAAACATGACATGTAAGCAATGTAGTCAGCAAAACTGTAAGATATCAAATATTTCCAATTGAGTTAATTTGTTCTTGTTCAAGCTGATGAATTTTTAAAAAGTCAATAATCTGTAAAATAAGTTTTAAAATGTGAGAGAGAAAACATATGAGAAAATCTTGATAAGTTTTTCATTACCTTCTATCTTTTCTCTTTCTTCAGATATACAAAAGATGAGAATTCTTCGAGAGATTTGAAACAGAAAATCAAGTTTGAATTAACTACAACTGATATTAGACTTACGTGAATAACGGAAATTATCAATGAAATATTTTAATTTATTAAATTTACCTTCAGAAATATCTGACAAGAAAAGTTATGAAGGATCTATAACTATGAATAACTTCAGAAAGGATGTGTTATGCTTACTAAAGGGCACTCACAATTCTACTGTCTCTCAGCAGAGTCACAAGGAAATTAACCTAAAATGTTAATCCATAAAGATATGCCAGAGACATTGTGAGAAAAGACACTGTTCCATTCCACTTCAGTTCCTTGGTCTGGAATGACTTGGGATTTATTTCACCTGGATGGCATGAACTATGTATGTAGAGAAGGGTTAAAAACCCACTACTTTTTACAACATCCCTGAACAGTAGAGAGGTATATTGCTTCAACTAAAAATATTCTTCCTCCTTCAACACAATCCAGAAATGGTGGAATGCTTTATAGTATTGTATCCCCTTCATAGAGAAGGCAATCATCCATTTCAGCAATGTATATTCAAACTGTAGCAGCAGCTGGAATTAAAAACCTGGATGTTACAGTAGTCTCTTGTACAGTATTTCCATAAAACTGAATATTCAGGAATGTTCCTGTCCTTCTCTTCCTTACTGAAAAAAAGTGTATTTTTTCATCCTTACTGTTATTCATTCATCTACTTTCTTTACCAGTTATTAGTTTTTCCTTCCTTTTTTTTTTTTTTTTTTTTTTTTGTGGTATAAGATCTTTGATTATATTCTCTGGGTTTGGGGAACAAGAGGCATTTACAAAAGTCATATTAATATTTAGTGTTCTAAAAGGACATAAATATTGAAAACATGGAAAGCAAAATGTCAAAGCAATGAAGTGGTAAAAGTGTTTTAATTTTTCAAATAAAAGACATGGTGCTGTTTTCTAATATAGCCTATTACTTTGGATACCACTACATCAAAAAATAAGGTAATTTTTATTTTAGTGAAATTGTGTGAGCATTACAAAATTTTGACATTAACATCTTCTTAACTTTTAATACTTCTAATGATCTTTTCACTTCACCTGAATAATGACTGACATCTGGATCTCAAAGCCATCAAGCATAATAATCTAGTAAATGTATCAGGCAAGAAACTGAAAGCTTCATTAAAGAACCTGCTTAATTAACCTACATGTCTTCAGAAATGCTATGGACATTTACAGAAGACTCTAGTGGATACAATCCTGTCATAAGCAAAGAACCATTCACGGTGTTCAGGTAGGTCTGGGCCACCTTTTGCAATTTCCAGCTTGCCCTCCTTCAGATCAGTGGCTGCTAGGGTATGCATAATTATCTATTTAATTCAGTGAAGTCAAATAACTGTGGCAGGATGACTGAGTTACTTTCATTTGCATGTGTAAAGGAAGCAACTACCTACCTTTTTTTTTTTTTTACAGAAAGCTTTCTTAATACCTTTGTGCTTTTAGTAGGTGTTCACATGTCCCCATCATGTTAATCTGTGAAGACTTTATTAAAGCGACACTTCTTTAAAGAATCCCTTTGTTTGAAAGTAATTATTTCTTTGTAGTTATGGCTATTAAAATCAGTTATACCTATATCTACAGGTAAAATTAAATACACTGTAGAAAAAATGATAATTTTTGGATAAAGAATCTTGATAAAAAATACAATCACTGGCAACAGATTACATTAATAAAACAATATTAATAACAATCCATTTGAAAAGTTTGCTTTTAATTTGTTTGCAATGGACTAGAAATTAATTTCCATATAGTCTCTTTTTTTTTTTTTTTTTTTTAATGAATAACCTGGCTTAATTTAAGTAAAGGGATGAAGTTTAACAACATTAACACTCAGAGTCCTAAAGTACCTATGAGAATATTTGCTTGTTTAAGCAGTCAGAATTAAAACTGTGTGAAAAATTAAAAGTAGCTCTTCTTCTGTTCATTGCCATCCATCTTGGAAATACAAATACAATACTTTAATCACCAGAAGGTCTGTTTCAAATCTATATTATTGCATATTTGTATAGGAATGAAAAAAAAAAAAGTAACAGTAACACCCTTCAAGTCATTCCTTGAATGCCACACTGGGAAAAATATAGTCTACTTCAGCATGGAACACCTTTTGCAAATAATTTCTGTAGTGCACTTTCAATGTAGGTTTTCACTGTTTAATTAATTACAAAAATATGTGCTGCAGTTTGCAGAACTTTGCCATTTTCATAATATTTTTTGATGCTCAGCCATCCTCTGATAGTAAAGCTGTCATGAGGCCAGAGGTGGCTACAGCTCACTGTTCCTGACAATTACTTGTATAACACAGAGAAATCAATTGAGTAAGCAGAATTATCTGCTTCATATAAATATAAATTTAAATATACATTTACATTTAAATTTATATTTCCACCTTTAGACATATACCTTTGCAACAACAAAGAGCATGAGATACAACTGTATTTCTCCACTAGTATTTGCCCTCTGAATATTTGTGGAAGATCAGGTCTTAAATATTAGAAGAAACTTTTTTAAACTTTTTTTTTGTTTTTCTGAGAGAGAGAATATGGATCAAATATTTCCCAAGGCTATTCCAGTTTCGTCCAAAATAATTCTGCTGTTATGAGTAGAATAATCTGTTTGAAATTCTGTTTTAACTGTGAGGAAAATGGGCTCAGATGTTTAGCAATCAGGCCTTTCAGACTGTGCCTCCTATCTCCTATCCAAGACACATTTATCTATCTCTAGTACTCATTTCCTTTACTTTGATTTAGAAAGAATACTAACACAAAACCTAGAAGGATGAGTCTTTCTGACCTGAGCTCCCTTCTTCACCTTATAATTCACAGTAACAAGGAAACGATCACTTTGCAAAAGCTCAGCAAACCAGTTACTGACACAAAGTCCTTTTGGCCCTTTCATCAGCTAGTGTCATCAGGCATCTCTAATACTTTTTCCTAATGTTACTTGAGGATCATCAAGGTCTTGCTGCCTGAGTCTGCATTCCTTGTTGTTCTAAGCTGACAATATCAGACATTCTGAACTAGTTAATATCACACAAATGGTAGTTATGTTAATTTTACATGCATGCGCACACACATAGATAATAGCTAGGCAGCCAGTTTGCTGGTATGCATCACTGCTTATCATGCTGATTATAATCATCTCATTGCTACCTTATTCTTCCTCCATCTGTTTGCTGCATCCATCTGTTGTCTATCGTCTTATAATGAGATGGCAAGTTCTTTGCAGCAGGGAGAATTTCCTTCTTATTTGTTTGAATGCAGTTAGGAAGAATGGTTTGATGCTATTCAAGGTGTTACTGTGCTTTAGATGATAGTAATAAGAATGATCCAAATAACTTTTTTTTTCTCTTAGAACAGTTTGTAGGAAAGATTCATTGACAGTCATTTCAACTTAAAGGTGTGGTAACATGACTAACAGTGAATTGTTTTTATAAAACTTTTTTTTTTTTTTAAATGGCTCATTTAAAATAATTTTCCCATCTTTTCAGGTTCACAGATTTTCTAGGAAAAAGGAAAATTTAGCATGAAAATAAAACTTTTAAAATTCTTTCATTTCAGAGTCTGTGCAACAGATGTCTACTCAGATAATGCAAAGAGATTTCCATTTTTTCTATTGCGATAGCTGGGTTAAAGGAAAAGTAAAAATATTTGTTATGTTGGATAAATCCAATTTGCCCAGTTAGGATAGTCTTTTTTTTTCATTATGATTATTATCTTCCTTTAATCTGGTCTATAATGGAAAAGTGGGTTTTGACCGAAAAACATTAGAGCGAGTCCAGAGGAGGGCCACGAAGATGATCGGAGGCCTGGAGCACCTCTCCTATGAGGACAGGCTGAGAGAGTTGGGGTTGTTCAGCCTGGAGAAGAGAAGGCTCCGGGGAGACCTTACAGAGGCCTTCCAGTACCTAAAGGGGGCCTACAGGAGAGATGGGGAGGGACTATTTACCAGGGAGTGGAGTGATAGGATGATGGGTAACAGTTTTTAACTGAAAGAGGGGAGATTTAGATTAGATCTTAGGAAGAAATTCTTTACTGTGAGGGTGGTGAGACACTGGAACAGGTTGCCCAGAGAAGCTGTAGGTGCCCTTTCCCTGGAAGTCTTCAAGGGCAGGTTGGATGGGGCTTTGAGCAACCTGATCTAGTGGAAGATGTCTCTGCCCATGGCAGGGGGGTTAGAATTAGATGATTTTTAAGTTCCCTTCAAACTCTAACCATTCTATGATTCTATGAACCTCTTGAAGTAAAAAAAATAAAACCACTCCGATTTCCTTGGAAATTTTAGTTTCTTCATTTGTTTGATTTCAATTCTTATGTTTTTAACTGACTGTGGAAGTTGCTGCAAGGAAGTGAAAGCCAGATAAACTGGACTACTACTCTCTGCCACGTCCCAAATTCTCTGCCCTCACCCTGCCACAAGTGCAAAATGTGGTGAGTGAGAATCAAGTCAGACAGAATCATACATTGCCCTGAAAACACCTTTGAAGGACAGAGAGGACACATAACTTACAATTTCCATGTAACTGCTTACATGGTCCCAAACATAATTCTCACTTGGTCTGCTGTCCCCTTTAAAATTTCTTTTCCTACTCCAAGTGCTATATAAGGATTAAAAAACAACAATATGTAAATGCCAGCAAGACTGCATCTTAATAAAGTATAAGAGCATGCAGCAAATTTAAACCTTGTAGGTTATCAAGTGACAAGGACTTTTAAACTTTTAAACAGCATTATGAAAAGCTGTTACAGACTTCACAAACTTTTCATTTTATTTTAGGATTAATTGTTCACTGGGAAAAGGCCATTTTTCTCATGTTAAAATAGCTGCCTACTTCTGATACTGATGAATTTTGTGAGGAATTTCAAAATCCTGTATAATTAGTTGATAAGAATGTATTAACTGCCATTCGCATCATATTCATTAGCCCATGAAAAAAAACCCTGACTTTTAATTTCTTATCTTTTATGATTTATTTAAGACATCATGAGTTCAGCTTAAAAAATATAAGATGAAAAATAGTGAAACCCATTCCTTTAAGTCAAAATTGCAGACATTATACCTGATCTTTTGTTCTTTAGAAACTGAAATTTGTCTTGTGGACTTGGATAGATAGATAGGTGGATAGATAGATGGATAGATGGGTAGATATGGATTTTCCAGACTTCGCCGTTACATAGATCTGAACCTGTCTGTAATATATTGGTCCCTGAAAATGCCCACAATGTTATATGTTATTATCTTGCTACAGAAACCAGGAGTAACTGGGAAATATGTGCAATATGACAAATTCACCATGGATATAGTGTCTTTACTGAGGACCAAATTCTTACA
Organism: Chroicocephalus ridibundus; assembly: GCF_963924245.1. Taxonomy (NCBI): domain Eukaryota; kingdom Metazoa; phylum Chordata; class Aves; order Charadriiformes; family Laridae; genus Chroicocephalus; species Chroicocephalus ridibundus. The sequence goes on from NC_086286.1 coordinate 86,840,788, forward strand.
AGACGATGGGCTTTGATTTTGCCTTTTCACATAGCTGTTACATTGACCCAGCCTACACTGCTGAACCAATAAGAAACCCATCCTGTGATCGGGGAACCTCTGGGGTGCACATAGGGAGTGTGAGAGATAGATTTGTGTATGTGTGTGTAAGTTGCACATGGGTGATACAGCTCCTCGGATGGAGAAAGAAAAGAGGTGATGAGGGGCAAGACATCCATTCTTAGCTGCCCCATCAGGAATAATTTATGATTTTGCTGACCAAAAATCCTTTCCAGCATAGCCTCAATATTGAGAAGAAGTATGTGACCTGCAAACGGGAAGTGAAGGAGCTCCCTGCCCCATAGTACTTGGCAAGTATAAGGAGAGGACAGCCAAGGGGCCCTCATCTACATGGGTGACAGGTGCTATGCAAAATATTGGCCTGTTTAAGCTAAATGGACATTATCACACAAGAAAGAGTGATCAAACTGCTCTTTGTCTTTAACGAAAATTTATTATGGTTAAATTCAAGGGTTTTCCTTCTGTATTGGTACTTGTAATACAAAATAACAGTACAGCAGGAGCTCTAGAGAACCGAGGCTGGTCAGTGGTGGTGGAAAAGGCTACGGGTAGGTAGGAGCAGCAGACAGCCATCAGAGGTAGGTAAACTGGGTGAAGTTGGTCACCTTTTAGGCAGGTTTGCAAGAAGGGTTGAAGAGAGCCCAATGGTTTGGACTGGGGGGTAGGGAATTTTCAGGGTACTGCAGTAGCCTCAGCTGGATACTATAGATCTGTTTTTTCCTCTTCTCAGCTCTCTAACCTAATTAATTTCTTGTCTTTAAAAAAAAAAAAAATGACCATTTTTCAGAAAGTTGTTCTTACCCTAAAAATGAATGAAATTTTACTTGAATATGCCTGATTTTTTAATTTTTTTTTTAAGTGAAATTGCAGTGCATGTTGCATCTTAACCTTTATACTTAGAGCTTTCCTTTGATCCACCACAAGGGCTACAGAAGTAATTAAATATGAGTCAACTGGATTAAAATATGCACACCTATGTATGTGTGAATGGATACGCTGTTCTGGCATCAACCTTCTTACGTCTACAGTTTCTGTCTCTTTCATGTACGAATGACAGAGCAAGTTAAGAAAGTAAAATTGAAAAGACATATAAATGCATTCTGCATGTAGGCAAATACAAAGATACAATCAATATTTGCTTTTCCAGTAATGTTGATGACTCCTGGAAGAAAATCATGCTGCATTTCTGAAAGGAAATGCACTGTAGTTTCTGCCTTTGCATGTATGTTCATACACATATTGACCCCAGACTGATGTTTGCTGCTAACCCTAAGTACATTAACATATTTCATAAAAGTAGAGTTAATAGTGCCCTTGAAATTTGACCAGCTGTTAATTCATCCAGCCATTGTCACATTAGAGAACCAAAGTTTATTTTCACTTTCAAATCCAAAATAGCACTTGACCATAGCGAAAAAAGTCTACATAAGTTTGCATCTCAAATCTGAGAATCATAGAACCTACTCTTTAATCTGTATGTTGACTAATATACTAGGTTGACTTGGTTTTAGGCACTAAAAAATCTCACAGTGGGAGATTTAACAGGGTATTTAGACAAGAGATCTGAAACTTGAAACAAAAATTGTTGTCAGACCATTGCAGAAACATGTTAGAACTCTACCAATAAGATCCCTTAACTGTATATATAAATCTTTTTTATTATTATTTTTTTTATTGCTGTTGTTAAGGGATGATTTGGAATGAAAAGAGAAAACCGTTCTGCAATTTATCACTGCAACAACCAAGGTAGATAATAAGCAAGAACTTAATGTACACTGAAAGGGAACATTTTTAATTTGCAAAATCATAATCATTATTTGTTTGATTCATATGAATATTGTTTTTAATCATACATTTTGTTCAACGATGTACATTATTCATGGGAAGTGGAGAACTGTATGAAGCAAAAAGTTGTATAAATTAATAGAGTTGTAAAATCTTAAGCACTTTTTTTGGTGTGTTTTCAATCACTAAGAGCAAAAGTCTTACTGGAAAAAAAACCGTACGACTAATAACATAGAAAGCCTTGACTTTCACTCGCGTTTTGATGTGCATTTTCACATGACCTCTTTAGGGTAGAGCTACAATCTAAGGAGTTTTACAAACAAGGCAAAATAAAGAGATATGTGCAGGAGCAAAGCAGAAGTATAAACAAGGGTGCAAATGAGAGGAAGATATTTGAATCTGAATGGCCAGTTAATGATTCAATTAGTTTTTCACTTTGTTAAACTATGATAATCCTTCTCTACCAGCTCTCCATATTGAAGCCTGTTGAAAGAAAGAATGCAAAGGATCTTAAGAAAGTTCTAAGAAAAAATGTAAAGCCTTTTGTAAATCATTGCTGCTTCCCAACAAAATGCTGCTTATAAACAATAATGTGGATGCAAGGCAGATATTTTACTGAGTCTAAGATGCTGAACAGGCTTGGTCTGAATAAAAGCTATCAGTATGAAGTGATTCCTTCAGTTATGCAGGCTGATTGAAGTGAAAGTCTGGCTTCAGGATTGCTGAGAACCTAAGAAGTCATATGTACTGTGGCGTATCTCTTTATCCTTTCCTATTCTCATCACTTCATATTTATCTTTCCACCATACACTTTAACTTCTTTTTCCCTTTTCCACTCTTTCTCTCTTCCCCAACTTGGAAGCTTCCTTAATACATGTTAGATACCTTCTCCATTTCTCCATAGTGCAGAGATATGGAAACAGAGCTTTCAAAAATGCATGTACATAAATACATATGTGTATGTATGGACACATGTACACTTATACGGGTAAATTAACATACGAAGGATCTGCAAAAATGGCATTCTGAATGTCGGTTTCTAAAAGGTGGCTGTGCAGGTAGGTGACTGAGTCTGCTTATTATGGTTGGTGCTAGAGTGTAAAAGGTACTGATTAAAATATACAGTGACTGACATTTGGCACCAAGGCAGCATTGCACTCCCCGCCCTTTTAAGTGTTGTGAAGAAATTAAATGATGGTTACATGGAGTCAAATAACTGTTAAGCAATGGCTTACATTAATGGATTACTTAAAAATCCTGAGAAGTTATCCGATTACTTTACAGGCCAACAAATAATGCTATTTGCTTAACTACTTTTCTTGGCAATCCTGTCATTCCTAACCACAGCGCGAATGATTATTAATGATATCATGGTAGTCATGGTATTCAGTATGGCCTCAGTCTCACTACATAATTTAAATGCCTCATGCAAACAGAGTTAGACACTTGTGATCTATTGCTTCTATGAGAAAGTAATCATGAGCAGACAATTGATTACCATTTTTGGATCCCATAATTTATCTTAACTGCTTTCAGTAAGAAACAAGGTGATGTCTACACATAACCTTTTCCAGCAAGGGTAGGTGTTTGTGCTTGTCTAACATAAGACTTCTGTAGGTTCCATGGGTTCCTCAAACTTAACCCAAATAAAAATTAATTCTTAAAAGAGTTAGACTAAAATGAGATGATCTGCCTCAGCATTTGTATCACCCTAAGTAAATGCATTTTAAACTGACTTATGTTAATTACCTGCAATGCTATTATGTAAACCAGAGATGGAAAAGGAAAGGAGGGAGTAAATTTCCTTATGCAGGGAGTGGGCTGAGCAGGCAGAGGTGTGGGAGCTTTACTCCCTCCCACCTCTGCTGGCCTTCCTCCTGTTCGACTTTGCCCAGGCACACAGGCACAGGCTTCCAAATCACGGTGTTTCCTCTGATGTAGCCATGTTGGTTGCCTTATGGACCTGTCCTCCTTCATTCCTTTCAGTTTTGCCTAGGGCTATAGAAATAAAATCTGTCTCTCTGTTTTGGATGGGAGAGTCACATAAGCCACCTAAAATGCCTGCTTACATTACTAGACCATAATGAAAATATTTTTCACCTATTAAGTGATTTTGCCACTGTATTCAGGGATGGAAAAGAAACTAGAATAAGAACTTTGTAAATAAATTCAGCTGAAACTAACATTGGAACAAAGCACACAACCACCTTTTTAACACTTAAAATATGTATTAAAAGATGTGTGTAGGTGTTCTGCATTAGCTTGGATTTCACATTTTAAAAATTCCAAATGTCGGTAAAGCTATAATTATGTTCCAAAATACTTTTTTTTGACACCATGCTTTGTGGTTTTAATACAATGTATCAAATATTCTCAATTAAATAACAAATCTGTTATGCAATTGGTATTATTACGAAAGCTGATGGGTACATCTACTACCCTCTCTAGGCAGAAACACTTGTCTTTAAAACAATAAGCATAACTTGTCACTTCCTTCAACTTCAGAAATGACATGCTTTTTTTTCTTAAGAAGCTAAACTTCCATTTTAACCACCGAAAGGGACGTTTTTATTTTAATTCAGCTATGCAATAAACACAACTCATTGCATTATTGCAACATTGCTAAGATTTAAAAAGAGTCATCATGTTTTTTATTTAGTTTCATTATCTGATTCATTATAATGTTTTTTTTTAATTCTGAGTGTAGTAACTTCTCTTGATTTCTTCAAACTAGAGGGAACATTTATGATTTGGGATGACTGCAAGGCCTTGGGTCACTTCTGAGGAGATGAATACATTCTTTAAATTTCCCAGTAAGGAGTAAGACCTCAGTTCCTCTCCTTGTTTCGATTTGTGTATGTATGAAAATATTAATAGAGATGAATAAGGATGCATGTGCACTTATATGTATCAATGTATACATTTGAAAGCTTTGCCTCTCCATATACGTGCTTAAAAGAAAAAATATCTAATCATACATTGAAGAAGAAGTTATATAGAAATAAAGGTATATGTGTGAAAGAGTAAAAGAAAAGGAAAGGCAAAGGAACGATAGGAAGGAGACAGAAAGTACAGCTACAGATATTCTTACCTACTTCCAGGGCTTCTGACTTTTGAAAGCCACTAGAAATGTGCCACACAAATAGCCTATTTCATATCGTACTTTGCCAACAAAGTTTCTTAATTATTATCTTAGTGTCTTGGTTGTTTAAATATTAATGTGTGTCAGTATTTTTCATGAACATGAACCCACTAACTTTCAAAGTAAAAAATAAACATATATTATCCCATTAGTGACAACATTTTAGAGTTAAAAACCTCTGTTCTATGCTAATAATCAATTCAGTCAATTGCCTATCACACTTGTGAGCTATTACTCAATAAAAGAACAAGTACAACAGCAAATAAAAAGAGTATAGGAAAACAGCAACTAGCCATTTCAGAAGACCATCTGTGGCAATGTTTCAGAGTAATTTAAAATTATCCATATAAAATCACAAGAAACCAAGTATTCTTTTCCATCCTGCTCTTAATTCTTCATTTGTCTGATATTATTCACAGCAAAGATTTACATGTAAATTGCAGATTTAAAATGTGAGAGAGTAAAACTAAATGCTTCTAAACCCTTTTTTTTTAGTGCCTTTTGGTGCAGTACAGCGTAGATAATTTAGACTCAAGCTGCTCTAAGTGCATACAATTAGATTTGATTTAGGTCAGTCACCCTACTATAGGCCAACTAATATTTTCACTTTAAATCAAAGTGGAATTTTTCGGGTGCTAATGCCTTCAGAATGTGTAGAATATAACCCTTATGCTTATGCTACATAGAGATATTGGATGTACAAATCCCGCTAGAACTTGTCAGGATTCAGTATTTACTACAAAAATGCTTCTATGATTAAGATTTTTTCTTACTTTCTTTCTTTCTTTCCTTTCTCTATAATGTTTCAGTTAAACCCTCAGGATCCTTGTCACTACTAAACTGGATTAAGGTCCTGTTTCCAGATGAGATTAAAAACTAAGAAGCTTGTAAATATAAAGGTAACCAAGAAGGTATTTTCTTTTCAAAAGGAGAAATGATGCTTATGCACACAGAAAAGTGGGACAAATAGTATTTGATAACAGTTGCAGACTTGTATTATTGTATGTAAGTATAAAGGAGTCTCAGAGTACCAATAAACGAAATAATGTCTTTAAACTAATGTCTTGGGCCATTTATGTAGAACTACTGTATTATCTTTTCCTCTTCCACAGGGATAGTGAATTGAATTCATGAGATTCCATGGAAATGGTAACTCAATTTATTCATTGCTACTAGTAGAAGCCAGGGAATGACTAGACTAAAGAGTCCTGACTTAATGGGAAAACAGTCTTTGGTTTAACCGAGAGAACAGCTAACATTACGGTCCAAGGACAGTAGGAGTAAAGCCAAGAGAAATGATTGTTTTTAGACCCCAAAAGAGGCTGCTTGGTGTACCAAGATTTTCAGAAGGTCAGATGTTTTTCGCTTCCCTGTCTTTCAGCTGTACTCTGAAATACTCATCAACTAAGTACATACAGACACCTTACTAACGCTACCACATGCAGTGTTCACAGATATTTCATTGAAAATAATTGATCATGAGCTCACATTGACCACTTATTCTAACATCTGATGGTTAAACTGCTATTTCCTTTCAGACGCGGTGAGGCAAACGTAAGAACAATATCTTAAACACTGTCTTATTACACTACAAAGTCATAATCACTGTCCGCATGCAAATTGCCTGTTAGCAATTGTCCCCACCCCATGCTAACTTCTGAAAGGTACCTGGAAATAGTTTGATAGTCCTACTTCTCTGAGGACAAAAGCATGCTAGGGGTCACTTCAGAGAAGTAACTGGGTGAATGACCGGATATTAGTATGATTTCAAAGCCAGGGAATGATTCCTCATACAATTTAATTTACTAACAAGATTTAGCCAGGAGGAAAGCAGTGAGGGAGTGGTAAACTCATGATCAGTGCATATGAAATCTCCTTCAGGTTTCTACTATGTTATTCTGGTATCTTCTTTTCCTCCTTTGCTCTATATGATATCCATTCAGCATCTCTGTCAGTGTAATCAGTATAAATCCTCTACTGAATGGGAGATTATGTAGGATTAATGCACTGCCTATTCAGCAGGCTGTAGCCTCAGTTTCTTTCTTTATTCTCTTATTTTTCCTCAGTGTGCTATAGAAAATAATAATAGTAATAAAACATGTCCTCTGGTTCATATAAGATGTCTGATATGGATTTTATTATAGATAATTTTAGTGCTTTATAAAAAGAGGAATCTTCCCTCTGTTTTAAGGCAGAATTACTGAAATGAGAAAGTTTTGACTGTTCCTGGAAAATATCTTTGGCATGTCAGTAAGATAACAAAGATGTTTGGTTCTTTAAAGGTGGCTGTGAACATCCCTTTTTTCAGCTTTTTTAGCAAAACTTTGTGAATGTTAAGCAAATAATTTAATCCTTTTGACCTCAGCTTTTGGTCCATAAAATGGGAATAATAAAGATTTTGCTTATCCCACTTGTGGCTGTCTGATTTTTCAAGCTACTAAACACCTGCTCTGCCTTCACTTTTTGCAAATACCTTGCTCCATTTAGTGTATAAGACCTGCAATTTAGAGCGCTTGGATAGTGTTATAAAAATACTGATATAATTGAGAAGGAAAAGAAAAATTGGCAATAGTAAGTAAAGAAAGTGTGGAAGGTATTATGACTTGCTAAAATTATTGAAGTTAGTATTTACTGTTTAATGTAATTCCTGGGCCATATAGATAGTGCTTTAAAATGAAACGAATTTTATAATTCTTTTTTTACAGATGGGAAAAATAGGACAGAAGAATGAAGTTATAAAGAAGTAAACAGAGTACACTGCACTGGAACATGTTTTTCTTTGGATTTTTGGGATGCCCATAAGTACTAAAGACATGATAATGCAGTAATTTTGAGAATCAGAACATCCAATGTTAGGTAATTTACATACTTTTATATCTTTTAGTTTTTTGATATCACCAGAGAAACCTAAATTGAGACAATGTTAATTCTTCAAGTTTCTGTAATGCAGTGTAGCAGGGATTTAGTGTTATTAAACAAATAGATACATAACATTCAAAAGAAGAGAAAGGTCACATCATCTTGGGAAACAAGCTGTAACAACAACTAAGACTGGCCTGTGGGTATCTTTTATCTTAAAATAATTTGTGATCATAAGTGATCTGAATGATGCGATCAAATGTACCCTGACAAAGTTTGCTGATGACACCAAACTGAGTGGGTAAGTGGACACTTCGGAAGAGAGAACCACCCTGCAGGAAGACCTGGATAGGCTGGAAGAGCACACTAACAAGAACCTTATGAAGTTCAACAAGGACAAGCGTAAGGTCTTGCAGCTGGGAAAGCATAATCTATGAGTGCAACACAGGCTGGGGTGTACCTGGCTGGGGTGCAGCTCTGTGGAAAGGGACCTGGGGGACAGCAAGCTCAATATGAGCGAACAGAGTACTGCTGCGGCAAAGAAAGCCAACAGCGTGCTGGGTTGCACCAACAAGGGCATCACCAGCAGAAATAAAGAAGTAATTTTCCCACTCAATTCAGCAATTGGCAGGCCACACCTGGAATACAGTGTTCAGTTTTGGTCCCTGCTATACAAAAAAGATGTGGACAAGCTGGAGAGGGTCCACAGAAGGGCCAAAGAGTTGATCAAAGGACTGGGAAGGCTGCCGTATGAGGAAAGGCTGAGAGAATTAGTTTTTTTCAGCCATGAGAAAAGAAGGCTTAGGGGAGACCTTATCACCTTGTTCCAGTATTTAAAGAGTGGTTACAAAGAAGATGGAGATTCCCTTTTTACAAGGATTCATATAGAAAAGATGAGGGGTAATGGGTACAAGTTACTGCTGGGGACATTCTGATTGGACACAAGAGGAAAATTTTTCACAATGTGAACAGTCAGCCATTGGAATAATCTCCCCAGGGAAGTGGTGGATTCCCCATTATTGGACACTTTTAAGATTCAGGTAGACAGGGTGCTGGGCCATCTTACCTGGACTGTGCTTTTGACAAGAAAGATTGGACCAGAGGACCCTTGAGGTCCCTTCCAACCAGGTATTCTATGATTCTATGAATTTAAATGCTTAATTGTCAATAAAACATTATTTTGTGCACATCACGAAACCCCTTATAAATTAGAGTCTTGTATAGGTGGAATAAGATGGAAGAGCACCAAACACCAAAACTTATTTCGGGATTATAGAGCAAAAAGGCAAAGTCATATTTTGTTTCAAGGTAAATAAGTGTTTTTCATTCCGATGGATAAAAAGGTGTCTTTATCACTGGAAGATACTGTGTAAAGGTAAATTTATGAATAAATTAAGAGACCTCCTGTAAAATTGAATGAAGGGAGAATCCTACTGAGCCACAGTCTGCACCTGTAACAAATTTTCTGGCCAAGAAAATAGGATAAAATACAAATTCCTGGTTAAACCTAGATTTAGTAAAATTTAAAACCATGACTCAGATTTAACACTTTGTCTGCATCTTTTTTTTGCATGTAATGACTAAAGTCAAAGGAACTTCATCACAATATTGACTAATCATGTTCGTTAGTACTTTGTTTCAGATACTAAGAGTGGTGGTCAGAACACTACTTTTAGGAACTGTTTCAAAAGATGAGGGCAAAACCAAAGCTTGACAAAAAGAAATAAATAGCATGAAATAATCTCCTCGTTATTTAACATTAAATTCCTAATTTTGTATTGTCCTGATTTATTAATACTTTATAACGGTCCTTATTTAAAGTCAGTTCTCTTGGCACAAATTAGAGAAAGACTAGTACTATTTGAGCTACTTTGGTTTTCCACTTTTGAAGTTCATTCATGGTACAGGCTGCTCCTATGCTGATGATTGCAAATGTTATTAAAAGGAGACTTAATATTTTTATTTTTGAAGTCTTAAAATGTTGTCATCCTACATTAAGGAAACTACATCTCTTAGTAGAAAAGGAAAGAAAACTAAAGGTCAATCAAGCATGTCCAGAGAAGGGCAACAAAGCTGGTGAGGGGTCTAGAGCACAAATCTTATGAGGAGTGGCTGAGGGAGTTGTGGTTGTTTAGTCTGCAGAAAAGGAGGCTGAGGGGAGACCTTATCACTACAACTACCTGAAAGGAGGATGTAGAGAGGCAGGGATTGGTCTCTTCTCCCAAGCAACAGGAAATTAGAACAAGAGGAAATGGCCTCAAATTGTGCCAGGAGAGGTTTAGATTGGATATTATGAAAAATTTCTTCACAGAAATGGTTATCAAACACTGGAATAGGCTGTCCAGGGAAGCAGTGGAATTATCATCCCTGGAGGTATCTAAAAGATAGGTAGATGTGGTGCTTAGGGACATGGTTCAGTGGCGTTTTTGGCAGTGTTAGGTTTATGGTTGAACTCAATGGTCTTAAAGGTCCCTTGCAACCTAGGTTATTCTATGACTCTATTCTATGATACTAAGTGATGTTATAAATTGTGTGCATGGAATTCACCTGATACTCTTTTTCTTACCAAAATTTTTCATTTACTGAGGGGAATAGTATTTTTTTCTTAAGACTTATTTCCCAAGGATCACCTCTCCTACCCTTCTCCCACAAGAAGTGACTAGTAATTGTTTCGTAGCAAGATCTGCCTTGCTGACATTCCTTGCCAAAATTAAGTATTACCAGGCATGTGTCAAAAATCCTACTTCTTAACACAAAAGGTAAGTGGATTTCAGTCATCATGCTGTTTGTTTTCCCTGAGTAGTATCATCCAAATTAATAGAGTAGCAGAAATTCAACTGAAATAATTCCATGCACATATTTCAGTGGGTAGTTTCTCGGTCTTAAGTAAGTTCTGCATGTGTACCACTACTGGCAGAACCAATGCCAGAATAAACTATTGTGGGTAAGAAAATGTTATGTCTAATGAATAAATAATTTCCTTCATCAACATTAGCCTTTGCACAAAAATTGTCGTCAATAGCCTAAAAAATGATATAGCCTGTCTTGATTTTAACACACTGATACATTCTGATAGTAAATTATGATAAAATTATTTCCATGTATTTTCAATATAAGTGTGTGTAAAAATTGTGTCTGTTAAGAAGTAAATAACATTCCAAGCCAAATATGTCAAATATAAATTAAATTTTAATCTACTATATAACATGTTTATGGTAATTAATGCCTTTGAAACAGGCCATTTCCTTTTATTTAGGTGCCTAATATTCAGTTTTCACGTGTGAAAATCCAGAGTTTCCCATTTAAAGAATGCATATATATTTACAAAAGTTAAATGTTTCAATGCATTTAGTAAACCATAGTGGAAGAGTTTTCCTTAAGTAACAGATACAAGATTTAAAACAATAGCAGAGAAATTACAGGTTATATGTCAAGGTACTGACCCATCTAACTCCCAGATTTCCAAATCTAAAGCTGATTTGCAGGGAAATATTTCTAGATTAATATGTGAATTTCTGCTTATAAACTCTTCTTGAGCTGTCTGAGTATATATCCCTTTATATTCACCTCACAATGTAGAAAAAAAGAGCAAAAGGCAGAGAAAGAATGTGTCTCCTACCATTTCTTTGTTTTAAAACTTACATTTTAGAACTCCAAATCCCTTGGATACAAAACTCACCAGCCGTTCACAAAAGCTATTTATATCTGCTGAAAATTTTCCCCCAAGAGGCATGTCTACCTCACATGGTGGAGTGTTGTGCAAGGACCTCTGTACTGTCTTTGAGCAAGCTGGCGCATCTGCCTAGCATCCAACAGCTCGGAGCTTGCCAGCAGGTGCTGTGTCATCGGTATGTTACCTAGTGCAGACATGCCCTGTGTTTGCTGTGTTATTCTCCTTCGGTTCATGCCTCTTTGTGCAAATGCCTCCACCCACTGATTTTCAGAACAAAAGATATCAAACCGGCAATAAACCTGAAACAAAACCTGAAGTTCATCTACCCTTTGGAAAGTCTCAGTTCAGATCCAGTATTTATACCTGACTCAGTTTCCTCTCTCCGTGACCGAAGCAAAACCTTGGACTGGACACATGCAGGTGCCATAAACATTTGGATCTGAGTCTAGATCTTAATAATTTTTATGACTGGTGGCACCATTCTTTGAGTTCAAAGGCTTAGTATAATTTGAAGTTGTGAGGAGTATTGAATTGGCTAAATCAGATTAAGTGACTGACTCAGACAATAAATACTTTTTCATCAGAGAGACTCAGTGGAGCAGCTGAGTTGGAGGTTGTCCAGTTGCCCACACACAGGCATCCAGTGCCATTTGGAATGCCTGCAGCTACTCTCCCAGAAGGACTCTAATCTCCCACAGGTTTTGTGTCATATCTGTCCCTACTGTGCAGACGTCTCAGATACCCTGAGAAATCCCATGTGTGGTCATCACAGACAACTGAATAGTGGCCTAAGTGTCTACAATAAGCATCTGTCACACCTGTAGACAACTGCAAGGGTAAAATTAAATTCAAGATCAAGCCACCTAGATTTAGGTGTCCACATGCAGGTATGTCAAATTAGAGTAAGCAGCTGTGTGTAGACAACTCAGCCAAGCCTTTGCTGCTTTTGTGTCTATTATTTCCATGAGATGGCTGCTCTAGACTCTCAATGTCCTGAATGTCATATGGTGCTCACAATCTTTTGCCTAAACTTGCAACAAATACAAGGATAATAATTTCTCTAAAATGTTAATCAGGTTTTTCTTCCTCTTGTGAAAGAATACTCTCAGTCCCCTCACCCCTTTCTTGAGATGAATTACGACTTGAGTACTCAGGCAGGATTTCCTCTTTCAGGAGTGTGTGAATATGTGTGTAGGTGTTTCGGAAGGAGGAGGCAGTCAGAGGAGAACTGAAACACACCTTCATTAAGACAAAATGACAATGAAATATGCTGTTCCACTCCATACCAAACTTAAAAACAACGATTAAAAAAGAATCCCATGCTAAAATAAATAGCCTTTACCTAGCCCTGGGCAAGTAACTAAAATGGAAAACTGATGGTTCAGAGTCTGCAAATTTTCTCTGGAACTAGCATTAGTTGGCCTTTGTTTGGTTTTGTTTTTTGTTTTTCTTTTCACATTTGTTACCATTGAGAATTGGATCTTTGTTAGCTACACACACATATAAACCCACTAAATATAGTTATAATGCAATTAAAAGCATATACAAGACAAATGTGCTATGTATTTTAATACTGTATATTTGTGATCTCAATAAATAAAAAGAAATAAAGAAACACCTCCATTTAAAAAAAAATAATCTTAAACTATTTCCTCTTTAAAATGAAACAATAGAGATACGTAAAAGAGGCATCCTTCAGTTGTAGGTTATATGTATTCTTTAACCAGGTGGCTTTGCTGCCTTTCTTCTTTTTTAGCTTTTCTTCTGTAGAAATTGCTCCTCACTGAAGGTAAGGAGAGAGGCCAAAGAACTCAGATGACGTTCTTATAGAGCAGATGATCGATTTCACATGATGATAAGCTTGTGCCCACAGTAACGAGGGAAGTCATCCTGCCCGTGTCTGCAATGGATTACTGCAGTGATCTCCGGTTCCAGGTTTTGATCTCCTTCACGCTCTCCAGTGCAAATGTGGATCAATCCAAGTTGAGTGCACTGACTTTAAATTTGCACTGAGTCAGAATATGTCCCTGTTTTTTAAACATTTCGGTCTCAAAAGAGCTTTGAGCTGTTCATTTTCATAGTTATTCTCCATACTTTTCGTTACATATCTCTTCTAATATCTTCAATTACATCAAATCCTGTTGCCAGCAAAACTGAAAGAGAATATGTGCAATCCACTTCATGCACTATTTAAAAGTTAGTTACCCAGATGATTTACCTTTCCAGCTTAAAGATCAGAATGTGAGGGTCAGAAACGCAGCTTTTTTCAAGCCTTAGTCTGGTTCACTTCTCAGCAGAGTTCAATGTAATGACCTTCTGTAGTCCTATTAATTGAAAGTAAGTTACTTGGATTCCTTTCACCTTGCGTCAAGAGCTGCAGCTCTCTGGGATCAGCAGAGGAATCTGCCAGTACAATATTCCTAGTGAAAAAGCTCCAGATGCTAAATATGGTGCCTTTCCTCACCAATCCTTCGGATCTTTGATTTGTTATCCTTTATTATTCACTATGGGGATCCTTTTATCTTTATGCTTTTTTCTTTACTCCTTTTTTCTTTATTTTGAGGCAGGTGGCTGAATTTGGAAAGGGGGTGGTACTGCAGGGTTACACGCTGCAGTGGTATAAGATTATAATGTAGTAGTGGGGTACAAAGAAGAACAGGAATGAGAAGAGCTCTTAACCATAAATTATGAGTTGGGCTACAGGAAACCCAGAGTTCTGAATGGCTACTGCTTAAAATAAATCGCATCTAGGAATTATTAAATAACATATGGTGCACTGGTGGCTTGTGCATTGAAAAGGTCTCCTCCAAATCTATCTCTCTCTCGTGTTGAATGATTTAATATAAGCAGACACCGGAAGTCAGATTCCTAAGCAGTCTGTTAGGGGTAACTCTGCCTTGGCTGAGGATCTGGCCTGAAGGTTGTTGCCGTCTCCATTTGGTTCTTTACACGTTTCCAGAAGCTGCTGTTTGTCAGATGCTTGTCCCTGGCAAAAGTTAGCAGGGATTATGCAGACGAGAGGCACAGGGAATCTCAGCCACTGCTATACTGAGGGAAAAAAAGACTCTGAGTGTGTATGTTGTGTGGCGGGGGACAACAGAGTGATAGGGATGCTGCTCGGTTTTGAGCTTTCTTTTAACCTTAAAACACCCTCCTACTTATTAAAGGTTTGCCCATTTTGAAGGAATTATGCTAATCATACTGGTAATAGTTGGGTTACTGTTAACAATCATGTGGGAAACATTGAGACAGAGTTTGAACTGTGACCATTATCTTCCACCTCTTCTCCCTACCCAGATTGCCAATGAGAGACAGTGTTTACTGTCAAAAACTGGTTTTGATCACATGCAAAGACACAAGGGAATTTCTTTTCATTTTTACTCTCTCCATTCTTTGGAAGTCAAAAAATGAATTGCACTGGTTTCAATTTACATGAGGAGTTTTTTCACACAGCTCTCAAACTTCTCTGGTGAACGAAGGTGGTGTTCATTGCATGCTGTGTGAAAGGCTTGGCCCTGAGGTGCTCTGAGTACTCCGGCCAGGAAGAAACCGCAGCTGGGACTGCCAGGACTCAGTACCCAGATAAATACCTCTCAGAGAGGTTCCCACTTATATAGTAAATTGAGCTTACTGAGTCCAGTAGGGACTTTGACAGTGGCTTCAGGTGTACTGATGATTTTATCTAGCGAGTCTCTGGAGTCCCCCAGCTATGCCAGTACTTAACTTGTAAGTCAGTTTACTCATATGGGCAACCTCACAAGCCAACAGGTACAAGTTTATGTTTTGTACTTTAGAGTATTTAAGGCCACAGGAACCCAATAAATCTTCTATACTAATCTATGGCATGTCATAAATTGTTAACTTTCACCCATGTACTCTTTGGAGCCATGTAACTTGAGTTAAACCAAGCATTTTGGTACTTGGGTGCCTGAAGTGGTAAGTGTCACAGACTGGCACTGGCCAACAAAGTTGATGAAAAATAGTTGAGGAATGTACAAGGTGATTTTTGTACTTTGCTTCAAAAAGAAAAAAAAAAAAAAGACTGCAACATTTCTGTCATCTGGCTGTGGACAAAAATTTATCCCTATTTCCAAATTTTCTGACTCCTGAAGGCAAAAAATTCTTGAAGAACACTGAATGACAATAATTGGTTGTATGCAGAATTGCACTACTAGTATATTGAGGGCACTGAAGAACATACTTTTATCTTCATAGATTATGAACGTGTGATTTATATGTATCACATAGACTCTAAAGCCTGGGAAGACTACTGCGGTGGCCAAACTTATACCTGGATTATGTCAGGTTGTTGGTTTTTTTAAAGAATGACAGATGTTATTGGCCCTAGGTCATGGTTGATGCACTGCTTTGCTAGAAGATTGTTCCTGTATTTAATGTATTAGTTAAATTTCTTAATTCCACTTCTATGTTTTGTCTGGTTTCTGTTTTTAGCAATCCAATGTTTTTATGTCTTGATCACCTCTTTTGATGGGTCTATAACTTCCAGGCATGATTATTCTTTTACTAAACCTTGGTTGCTCCTGTCGTTATCCCATTGCTAACAATATTCTTTAGACACCAATCAGATAGTTAACATATGAGTTACTAATTCCCTGCAATTTATGATCTTTAAATAACTAACATTTTAAAAACAAAATGTCAAAAAAAATAGAAATCAGATAACCATAAACAACGTTGATTTCATCAGTCTGGCATATAATCTTCTTTTTGTGTTTTGTCTGAAATAAACCTTCATACCCTCATATTATCTCCCCTTTTTCATAGAGCCCTGCATGCAATTTAGAAGACTCAGACGGAAATGGGATCCCTGAAAAATGTCATGTATCTCCATCCATAAATGGTATTTTATTTTAAATAAAAAATCTTGAGAGTTTATAAGAGAGAAGGAAATGGAACTGATTAAAAAGTTAGCACTACCATATCTGAGTTAAACATTAGCACTTTTTTTTTTTTTGAGGAATGATGTATAATGGAACATCAGAATTCAACAAGTATGAATAGTAGGCATTAATTTACTTAGGACATGCAATTCACTGGAATCATTACTGCTGAGTTGGAAAGCTTATTCAGAGAGTGCTTAATGACATGGAGCCTTATGTGTGCTTCTAGAAGGTGGTCTGTAATGTTGCGTTCTGAAAATGACAAATAAATCAAAATAATTCAAAAGTTTCCATTTCTTATTTGTTCTCCAAATCCACTCTTCCAGGTTCTCAAACAGCAGTCTGAATGGCAGATGCAGATGCTTTGTATCAGGCATGCCAGTTTCTCTCTCTATCAAAAAATCCCTTTTTTCGCCCACAGCTTTTACAAGTTGCTTCTTTGTTTGTACAAAGCTGGAGAAAATTAGTCATGCTTTTGTTATAAAGTCTGAGTTATATATGAATAGGACAATTAGAAGATAAACATACAACTTTATGTTTAGAAAGGCATCTAAATCTCAAAGATGACATAAGCATCTGAATATAACTATTATGATGTTTAACATATGTACGGTGTTGATGTGCATGGTGCACACTTAAGTCTTTTGTGGTAAATTTCATATATCATGTACCTTTGATCGCCTCATATGTTTTAGCGCCCTACCCTGTCTTTGTTTTATTATTTTTTTGATGGATGATTGCAGCTGCTCAGTGGACTGGAATGTTAGAAGTTTCAACAAAGAAATGTGGAGTTGCCTGAAACCTAGGGCTTGAACACTGGATTTTAGGTAAAAAGGTACAATATGTCATGACTGTCTAAAATAAGAGTTGTTTGATTACAATTTGAAAGCTTCTTCTACAATGGAATAAGGTATTTCTTACTGTATGTGTATTCTAAAAGGTTTCTGCCTTTAACGTTCAACATTCTTGTTAAAAGGAGGAAATATTTTTAAATTGTTTAGAATTTTCCCTCTCCTTTCAAAGCTGGAAAATGGTACTCATTAAACTGAAGTAGATGGCTTTTTCAGCTGTGGGAAATAAAAATAAAACATCAACATAAAAAAAAATGCCTCTGCAAATGTCAGAAAGGCTTTATTGATAACCGCTTGAGATAAGCTGTATTTTAAATATGTTCCTGACAAGTTGGAAAGAGCTCAGCAGAATCATATATAAGTACAATTCAAAACGTGAAAAAAAACACATTACAGTGAGATGAACTACCTACTTTACTTATCACAGATAAGTCTGTGAGGCAATTCAGCATGTTCAACACATGTCTATGGGGAGAGCAGGTTTCCTTTCGCACTTATTCTTTATGATTACCAGTTTTCTTTCAAAGGAAAATAAAAACTTGTAGTGGGGAATTGATAAAAGGGCTTGGCTTTGGTTTGGGTTGTTTTTTCACTTTGCCTTTTTTTATCTGTTTGGGCTTTTTTAATGTATAAGGTGTAGATTTTCCTATCATGAATTTAAATAACCTTATCCAGCGATGTATTGAATTCTCCTTTTCCACCTTAAACAAAGAGTTGATAACTCTTGGTTGACATATATGAAATCTATGGCCTGAGTTAAGTGGAAGGTCATAGTATGTGACCATAAATCCTTCCTGTTCTGAAAGCTTGTATTTATGAATCTGTGAGTGATGCAGATTCATCAGTAATTTTCTTATCCCAAATGAATCGCAATAACATATTTTTACTACATCATCTCATTACATGTAAAAATTTTACTCTGTGTATATCTAAATATATATATACATCCAGAGTATATATCCCACCTTATGCAAATGTGAAAATATGATACCTTGTTATTATGTCAAAGCTTAGTTCTGAAAAATCCCTCTCAAGGATCTTAATATGACTATCCAAATCAGATCTGTATGATGTTCAAATGGTCATCAAGAATGCAGTCTCAACCTCTCTGAAACCAATTGGCAGCTCTTCCATTAACTTCAACAGGTACTACTTATAACCTTAATTTAACTTTAAATTTCATATATACTTACCCAAGTCATCTGGTAGAACGGGAAAATGTTCTCCTGTCTTAAGTGATTAATAATAAAAGTTAATGTTCCAAATTTATTTGAATCTTTTGCAGACTATCTTTAAATAGATATAGACATATTTTTTTCTTATAATAGAATCTAAGAACCTAGAAAATCACATCAACTATAAATTACCAGGGATTTTTTTTTGTTTTTCAAATGAAAAGTAGCGTCAGAAAATATTATCCTGGTTTGTGCTGTAAAATTAAAAGAAAAGCATTCCACAGGAAGAACTCTCAACTCTGTACTACAATCTTTTGTAATTACTCAATCTCTGATTAAGAAGGGGAACAGGCACCTTGGTGGTCCACTTAACATTAAGCAAAGTCATTTTTGCTATGGTATTAGCCTAAACCCAGAGTAATTGTGGTGAAAGTTACTAATCTATGTATAATTAACGCAATTGTACAGAAGATTTTGTTTTGCTTTTGTTTTTAAATCCTGATTTGTAGCATGAGATATTTTTCTTTTTATTGCTAGATACAAAGTATTATGAAGATAGTTTTTAAATATATGGAATTATTTTCAAAGATTTGCATCTGAATGTAATTATGGACTGTATACAAAAGCTTTCGTTTGGGAAAAAAGAACACACAAACCCAGAATCACCATAGTTCAGATATTTAAGAAATAATGCATTCTTCATCTTTTTATATAATGTTGCAGGACCAAATATACCTCAAGATTTTCTTAGCTGTGTGTGTGTTTATGCGTAATACAGGGCAAGAAAAACAGAAAAACTAAACAAGTCAGAGAATTTTAGGGCACACTTTAGTGCTGTGCTGCTGCAGGCATTGCACTTTGCTTTGACAGAAACTCTGTGAATAAGAGCTACATGTGGAAGTTTACCACAGACATGTTCCCACTGACAGTAAATAATGTAAAAACACATATTCAAAGGTATATGATTCTGTTTGCAATTTATTATTCACAAGGTGTGAGAAGACACATAATAAAAAGCAGGGGAGACCACTGGTGGTGGAGTTGTTCTCTATGTGAGAAAGGAAATGGAATGCAGTGGGTTCTGTCTATGGGTGGATGAAGAACATGTTGAGAGATTAAGGGACGGATTGAGAATTAAGGGACAGGCCAATATGGGAGACACTATTAGAATCATAGAATCATAGCATGTGTTGGGTTGGAAGGGACCTTTAAAGGTCAACTAGATCAGGTTGCTCAGAGCCTCATCAAGCCCGGCCTTGAATGTCTCCAGGGATGGGGCCTCCACCACCTCTCTGGGCCACCTGTGCCAGTGTCTCGCCACCCTCATTGTAAAGAACTTCATCCTAATGTCTAATCTAAACCTACCCTGCTCTAGTTTAAAACCATTTCCCCTCATCCTATCACTACATGCCCTTGCAAACAGCCCCTCTCCAGCTTTCTTAGAGGCCCCCTTCAGGTACTGGAAGGCCACTATGAGGTCTCCCCGGAGCCTTCTCTTCTCCAGGCTGAACAACCACAACTTTCTCAGCCTGTCCTCATAGGAGAGGTGCTCCAGCTCTTTGATCATCTTCGTGGCCCTCCTCTGGACTCACTCCAACAGGTCCATGTCCTTCTTGTGCTGAGTACTCCAGAGCTGGATGCAGTACTCCAGGTGGGGTCTCACGAGAGCAGAGCAGAGGGGGAGAATCACCTCTCTCAATCTGCTGGCCACAGTTCTTTTGATGCAGCCCAGGATGCTATTGACCTTCTGGGCTACAAGTGCACATTGTTGGCTCATGTCCAGCTTTTCATTTACCAGTACCTCCAAGTCCTTTTCCGCAGGGCTGTTCTCTATCACATCATCCCCCAGCCTATAGTGATAATGAGGATGCTCCCGACCCAAGTTCAGGGCCTTGCACTTGGCCTTGTTGAACTTCATGAGGTTTGCATGGGCCCACCTCTCTAGCTTGTCCAGGTCCAGCTTGTGGGTGTTTACTATACACCATTGGATTAGGAAGAGGAAGTTGATGAGGCCTTCTACAAAAAGCTGGAGATAGCCTCACAATCACAGGCTGTGGTTCTCATGGGTGACTTCAACTACCCTTATATTTCCTGGAAAGACAACACAGCCAGGCATGCACAATTCAGGGATGTTTCTGCAGGGTATTGATGATAACTTCTTGACACAGGTGGTGGAGGAACGAATGAGGAGAGGTGCTCTGCTGGACCTTGTGCTAATAAACAAAGAAATTGGGGATGGGAAGGTCAAGGGTAGCCTTGGCTGCAGTAACCATGAGATGGTGGAGTTCAGGATCCTGTGTGGAAGAAGAAGGCCAAAAAGTAAAATTACAATCCTGAACTTTAGGAGAGTTGACTTTGGCCTCTTCAAAGATCTTCTCCCAGGAGGATGGAGCCAGACTCTTTTCAGTGGTGCCTGGTGACAGGACAAGAGGTAATGGACACAAACCGGAGCACAGGAAATTCCACCTCAACATAAGGAAAAACTTTTTTTACTTTGAGGGTGCCAGAGCACTGGAACAGACTGCCCAGAGAGGCTGTTGAGTCTCCTCCTCTGGAGATATTCATAACCTGCCTGGATATGTTCCCATCCAGCCTACTCTAGGTGAACCTGCTTTGGTAGGGGAGTTGGACTATATGATCTCCAAAGGTCCCTTCCAACCCCTATAATTCTGTGATACTGTGATTCTGTGATTCCAGAATAATCAATCAATTAGAACTAGAAATACTCTCAAATAAAGAAGGTGATGTGAAGTAACAGTAATTTTCAGTAACCAAGTAGAACGGAAAAGGAAGAAAAAACGTAGCCTGTTACTCTGGAGGTTCTGTCTTCAAGGGTTAGACAACCAGCTATCTTGACATCAGGTTAAAAATTCAGAAGAATAATATAGCAGCAGAAAATGATGGGAATTTTTTCCTTAAAATCATAGGGAAAATCTGTATCTTTCAAAGAATATTATTTGGGTCAGAGGAAAGGCAAGTTTATCCACAGCAAGATTATTTCAACAGTCCTGTTACATTTCTGCTATGTATTATGAAGTCATACACAAAAATATGTTCCCTTCCCAGAGACAGGCAATCCATGGCCTCATTGCAGAAAAACCTGGCTATTAGGGACAACAGATCAGAACAGGTAAGCAACAGGGGAATGGAACTGTGATTAAATGTGTATACTCTTCATATTATATGGGCACGCACAGTTAAAGTGATAATTGAACTGAGTAATGACTGTGTCTTTGTGCCATTGGCTATTTCACTCATGCAGTTCTTAATATACTAATTTCCAAATAAACATCACAGTAAAATGGGCATTTCTAAACAAAACAAAACACAACAAATCAAAACAAAACCCCAGTGTAGATGGTTCACTTGTAGGTATGATTATTGTATAGACTAGAAATTTAAGGTTTAAAATCAAATAAATCATATTTTAATATCACAATTGGAAGCATATTCTTCCTTGCAACAACTGTGCAGAACAGAACACAAATCTACCTTCAACAAAGAGCTTGTGAAAGGTTATTTCTGTAAACAGTCCAGGTCATATTTATTTGCTTGTTTTACTTCTTAAAGAATGTTTCGATGGAGATCAGCATCCCAGTAAATTGAACTGTATATTTAAGATACCACAGTTGCTGGGATAACAGAGCAGTGGAATCCATGGGGAGTTGTCATCCATTTCTACCTCCTTTCTACCTCTTTCTCAGCAACAACAGTCATTATGTCATTAGTGTGCCCTTGGAAAACTTTTTCATAAATGCCGTTATTAGACTTGGGAAAAAAGTCTTTGCCCTTTTGGAAAAATACTCAGAAATTATTTTTTTTCCCTAATCCTAAATGAGGCCAAACATCCAAATTTTTAAGAAAAAAAAATGCTCAACAACTGTCCATGCAAAGTAAAGCCATTTGGTCATTCAATATGTTAAAAATATTTTTATGTTTTTTTTAATTAAGCCTTTCATTTTAAAAAATCAGTTTAATTATTTGACTTCTTGGAAAAAACATATTAAAACAGAAAACAAATATTATTTTTGTTTTCAAACCAACAAGACATTTTTGCAATTAAAATATCCAAAGGAATAGATTTGTCAAAACTGATCTCATAAGCAATATTGCTTTCAGCAGATAGGCGTTATCTGCCGACATACACTATGTCTTGTGCAAAGGTTTTGATTATTTTGATTAAAGTTTATATTTTAGTGACAAATGATCTCTACAAGTACTGTCATTAATCTGTGTGACTAACAAGCTGTAGAACTGAACTTAATATCTTCTAAATGAAGAGCTCAGATGTTTAAACTTCAGTTGTGTGTATTTGGTAGCAGGTCTCAGATAGAAGCAAGATGGTATGGGGGTTGAAAAAACTTCATGAATTCTTATTTATTAGAAGGACCAAATACCAATTGCAAGGACTCCAGCACCATCCAAAACCTTAAGCAATCGCCTTTCACAATTTAATGATGAAACTGAATTAAATAAGAAGCAGACTAAGTACTTATGATGTCTGGTATATATTATTTCTGTGTTTAAGACAAAAAAGTCCAAAGGCCCAGAACTGTGCTGCCGGTACTCAATAATAGCTAAATTTTCTGTTTCTAGTTCAAAAGTTTTTAAGACCTAGACCAAATTTTGTCATCACAGATGGCAGGGAAATGGTACAATGCTGAAAATGGATATGCTAGGAAGAGTCCTACAAATAAGTATGTACAGGATTTGCTAAATATTACAATTTGACCTATATGATCTGCATCTCAGGGCATTTTTCAGATGTTCAGCATAGAATACACCCCATAAGAAGCCAAGTATGCCTCTCTTGTACTAAGTGCAGCATAGTTCATGTCTAACAGGATCCCAATTTCCTGCCAGATGTCGAGTCTGAAGTTCAGTTTAAAACTAACATACCTAGATTTGGATGCCTTTAGAGAGGTGCTGACAGGTGCTATATGCTAGAATCTCATAATGTTCAAAGGCTGGAGAATGCTTAGCCTCTATGCTTCTGCAGAAGGGCATGAGGCTCTCATAGATTACATGTTTTATCTACCAGACTTTTGTAAATGTCTCAAATACCCTGTGCCATTCTAATAGCAGAAGAAAACCATACATGGACATCTGTGTCCATAATATATATGCAGCCACCCAAATTTAGGTATCTAACTTTGAAGCTGATTTCTACCCTGAATATGACAGCAGTTCTCCAGGTACATCTAGCTCAAATGGGTATAGGAGAGCTTCTGGGCAACAATCTATCATCTTCATCACTGACAGACTCCCCACAGAGGTACCCTAAAGGGCCGAGAATGTGGTAGAAAAGTTCCTTCATCTAGCTAAATCTAGAATACATCATCCTTTCCATTGCATGTGTTCACTGTTGCTCACACAGCTTAAATGATTGTAGTTAGCTGAAGTGGTGGTGACTGAGGTCTAGTCTTGGCATAAGCAGTGATGTAGCAGCAGCTGGAGACTGCATACTGACAGCAAAATTGAAGACTGTCTCCAGTCTCCTCTCCTTAAAGAAGAGGGGTGCTGAGATCTCAGATAATCGGAAGAACAAAAATACTAATTCCTTTCAGCGTAATAACCTCAACCTGTGAGTGCCACATTCTGACAAGAAGAGGGAATAAGAGAGAGTTGGAAGGGATATTTTACAACCTCCCTCACTAGTAGGGAAATATTGAGAAAAGACACACTGGAAATGACTATACACATAAAGAGAGAGATGCTTAGTCATATATTTTCTTAAATCAGTCTTTTCCATTTTCCGTTTTCCGTTTTCCGTTTTCCCTTTTCCCTTTTCCCTTTCGAGTGAAAACGTCCTCAAGGGAAAAGTATTGTTCCGTGATGTTCCTGTAAAGCTGGAATAACAGAGAATGCCTAAGGATTTCACCTTGATTCTAGTTGCTGCTGAAAATGCTTAGCAGTTTTTTCTTGGCAGAACACACATAAGGAAAAATAGGTAGAAGAAGGGAACAGAGAGAAAAGAAAGTCGGTGAAGAGAGGACAGAATAGTTCTCAGTTTCCTCATCACTACAGTATCTGGTCCCTGCAAATATCTGACTAATTTAAGGCAAGGAAAAACCAAAAACAAAAGCAAAACAAACAACAACAAGAAAAGGAAACCCATAACAGCTTGTACAAAAATAAACAGGACTGTTAACTATCCTCTTTGGTATGCTCCATTGCTTGCTTATTGCTGCAGATGGGATAGAGTGAATAGAGTTGTGATTTTAGTAAATAAAGTGTTATTTAGTAAATAAAGTGTTATAAAGTGTTATTCAGGTTATTAACGGTCAATTGTAGAAAACGGAATAACTAATTCTAGATTTTAACCACTCAAGATTGCCTAACTTCCATTTGGAAACCACAAGAGGACTTAGGTATTCCTCATTGTTTCAGTAAATTTGGTCCAGGTCCTTTAGCACTGAAATATTAAGTCTGCAGATTGGTGTTTAATTTGATTTCATAGATCAGTTAGGTAACCAAGGGAGCAGATAATTGGATAGTTGCAGTCTGCTCTTCACTGTAGAGGGTCTTTTACAAATCTGACAGTCCACTTATTTTTTGGATTTAGTGGTTGAATAATTCACTGTAGAGAATCATTTTCAGGCCTTGTTGTAATAACTTTTCAGAGCACTTCAGCAGGGGAAGCTGGTAACAAAAAAAGCTATCATCCAATTTCGTTTCTAATGCAACTGTAGGTGTTGTAGACCATATAAAACCCCTCAGTGGCATTGACCAGACTATCTCAGATGTCATTTATCTTTTCTAATATGTGCTATTATGACCAGCTTGAATACTTTGGCTCTCAGTCCCTCCAGTTGGTGTCCTGGAAGTTGGGCTATCAAAGGAGGATCATAGGATCATTGTCTTTGGGATTCACTCCCTCTTGTGGCAATAAGCCACAACCATTGTTGTGATTGACACACATAGCATGGGTTTTTTTAAAATGTTTTGTTGTTGCTGTTGTTGCCTGAGACAATGGTTATGCCGGAATTTTGTCTGACAGTTGTAAAGACAAATGATACACTATTTTCACTTTCAGTATTTTTTAGTGCATTTTCACACATAATATACACAAATTAATAGTATATCTACAGCAATAAATAGCCACATTACTAACATTTCAGTACATAGCCTCATTCTACAGTGGATTAAAAAAAATATCTTTCTTGAAATATTTCCTGATTACATTTTTAAAAAGCTTATTTATAAAGCCTTTGTTACTGCTGCTAAACTGTCTTATCATTTCAGTGACAGTCTGCTGCAGATTCTCCATAGGAACATATAAGGCTTCATGATACTGGATGTGTTTTGCAAAGGTAGTGCCATGCACTGCTGAATAATGAGGTACTTAATATTCTGCAGAATGTCAAGTTTTTCAATTTATGACACCCAAGTTACTTCACCATAGTGGATAAAGTTTTATTTTTAAGTAACTTGGAATTAAAAATAAAATGGACACTACATTACGTTTTAAAATCATAGTCTATTAAAAAAACACCTGTAAGGTTATCTGGAACATCCACTATAATGGGTAGGAGAGTGGCCATATGCTAATGCAGGAGGTGTGGGCTTGCAGTGGGCATAAGGGTAGAAGCAATTACAGTTTTGTAGACACAAAAGTGAGCGACTTACGAGAAATGAGACAAAAACTAGCTTAGAACTTAATATTTTTGTAATGAGAGCCAACTAGAAACTGGGTTCAGAGGCTGAAGGAGAGAAAAGAACCTCGTCTGTCCTCTCTGCCTACACTGTCCTTTCCCCAATTCTTTTCCATATGGCAATATAACACAACTGGTCCCATTACACAGCTTCCAGCAGGAGTGCTAAGATCAGAGAAATAGATTGTTCATATACAAAAGAATTTGCAGAGTGTGAACTATGTATACGAAATGCAGTACGTAAATAAAAAAAAGATGAACTGTAACAATTTTGAAACAGGGCCTTAAATCTCCTGTGTTCTCAGCACACAGAAAGTAAAAAAAATATAGTTGTTTTCATTTTTTTTCCAAGACTGTTCCATCTCCTATGAAGGAAAATTCTGAAATTAAATATTTTAGAGGAACTTCCTGACAGCATAAAATGTGTAGTATATGCCAAGTTTTAGGGAGCCTGTAAAATGTTATTCATTGGGTTTTTTTCTTCTGTGAGTTTAAACTTTGCAGAGAGACTAACAGTTGAAAGTGCTAAACTCCTAAGAATTAAACATACTTATAATTACTTCTGGCAGTGGTGTTAAAGAAAAAAAAAATCATGCTGCTTCTCTTGAGTTGGAAACTAACCTTCTGCCTTCATGTTCTTTTCCAATTTTGTGAAAAAGTGGCGAAGAAGAGAGAAAGCTACATGGCATCCTTTAAAAGGTTATGTTAAAAGATTATTAACAATGTGTTTGGTGTAAAGACTAGAGTCTCTGTGGGAACTGCTCAGTTTAAAAAAGCAGCAGCACAAGAACAACTCTAAAATTCAAGAAAGTCCCCAAACCAAATAAAAAGGCAAAGAAAATAAGAAACCCCAAAGTGGCAAATGAATTTGTTATCTAGAGACAAATCTGAGCACAAATGTACTGCGATTGAATGGCAAGCTAGATCCATAAGAACAATTGAATGTTAAGTGAGATCCCTAAGAACACTAAAGAGATTTATTAGTGACTTTGCAATGAATGCTGAATGAATTGATAATGATAAAGTCCTCAAATTCTCTTAGTAAATGACTTCCAGATGTTCACTGTTCCCGTTATTGTAGGGAATCCAAAGACCCATGGACACATACGAAGACAGATTAGTATTCTTTCAGACCATTTTCAAGCAAACTATTTCAGTGATAGTGTAGAAGCTGGTTTTTTCCTAATATTTTTGTTCATCTAAGGATCACTATATAAGGATATTTATGAGCCTGAAGACATAAATATGTTTTCTTTGGGTTTTTAATATGACTAAATCTATTTTTTAAAAATTTCACAATGTACCTGTCTGCATTGCAGATACCCAATATAAGTTAAAAATCTGGACAAGAGATATTACTGACTTCTATGCAACACAGATTTCATACATGTGAGAACTGAGAAGGATCTCAGACCTGCTGGGTCTTGTTTGTACTCAATGTCCTTATGAAAACTTGTTGTATTCATTACTCTAAAGTACTTCCTTCTTCAAGTGATAGATTTATATTAAGTAATTGATTAAGCCTGAGATTGCTTTTATGTAAATTTGGCCATCAAAAATGAAATGTCTTAGCTTTCTGTGTAGACAATGAAGAGACACATTCTTCCAGAGGGTGTTTCTGTCTATCCCAGAACAGATATCAAAGGCAGTGGTGATGAATTGCCTTTTGGGAGTTTGTAATTTGCCTTCAGAGGGTCTTAGCTTCAGGGACTGCAGAGGGAACCTAGATGATTAGCTTGACACCTAACTGTAATCATTAACATTACATGAAAGGAATCATACCCTTAAATTATTACAAACATTACAGTGTGAAGGGCCACTGATCCATCTACTTGTCTCAATAACTGATCTCTGACAGAAGTATACAAGAGATACTTGACAGGAAGACACAAAAATCAAGCAGTGGACAGAAAAAGAACAATTTTTCTGTATGGAACTTTTCAAGTTGATTAATTGGACCTTGGTTTATGTCTTCAAGTAACTAGACGAATATGAATTCCTATCTTTAGATGTTAAACATATTAATTTTCCCTGAAGATAAAGAACATAAACCCTGAGAATAGAATTTCAGCACTTTGTTTAAGTGTCGTTAAAGAACTGTGCCGCCTCTTTGTAAAATGGGGAATTGCTACTGCTCTGACCTCTACCATAGCATAGCTCCTGGTAATGAATGAACTCTGTCGGGGCAGGTAGTTCAGTGTTGCATTCTGCCTTGAAAATAAAATGTGACCACACTACTCCTAAGGCAAATATTATTCCCTCAGAATACTCTGCTGCAAGTTATAATTTGCACATTCCAACCAGTCATGCAGTGAAAAGTTAAAGGGAACCTTGTACAGGAAACCAAGCATAATGGGTAATGTTTCGTGCTACACAGTTCAGTATTAAGCACTGGAAAATAAGACATATATGATATGAAAAGAAATCCCATGTGCATTTGAATACTTCTTACATATGAAGGCTTTTCTGCGGTAAATTAGAATGACACAAAAGGAGGGCTAGAGTATTCATAATGTGCAAACGAACTGTCATTTAAATTATCCTCTAAACATAGGTACTGTGGTTGCGCTAAAACTATGATATAATTACATTATTTCATAACAGTTATAACGTATATAACCTTGGTCAATGTTAAATAACTATAAAAGGCAGTAACCTATGTACTGATGCATTATGCTCCATTGAAATACAGAAGTATATTAAATACTTGGTTTGTTTACCATTATTGTTAGGCCTATTATTAATTTAAGGTGGCATTTATAATTAATACTGTTAGACTTTATGCCTTGAAATAGTGCATGACAATCCTCAAGATAAACAATCTGTCTATATTATATTTACAGAAATAAGCAAGTAATAAACTGTTTTACAGAATAAGTGAAGGGCTAACCTATGTTTTGCTTTCAATAACTTTTTTGCATTACATTTCAGAGATCCATTTAAGTGGTGGATGATCACACAACTCTCCAAACTTTGTAGTTTCAGAACTTCACAAGATGAGTACCCAACAATTTTTTTTTTATTCTTTTCTGTTGCATTCTTTCCATTCAGGATTAAAAACTTCAGGCTAGACTCTTTTGGAGGAATCTTGCATAGAAGCTTCAAACACATGTTTTCTAGACATTACAGAGCTCACAAAACTCGGGCTTCCATTGACTTTCTCTAAATATAAGGAAATGGGACAAGTAATAGTCAAGCTGCCTTCCAGTGGAGTGCCTAAATATGGCATTCTATTCTTATTTTAGACACCAATGGCAGCGTTGTGGTGATTCTTAAAATGTGCTTCCAGACTCTATTTTTCAATCAACACTATCACCACAATGATCCAAAGAATCTACCCATCTCTAAACTTTACCAATTCTATATTGCATTGCAGGAAATGTTTATTACCTTTGAATGCAATGAGTGGAAAATGCCAAGCTTATTTTCATAGAGACAGACGGTGACTGCAAACACTGCTACCCATCCTACCTTTCTGTGTAGGTCTTTATGCAGAGTGTGAGTTGAACTGCTGTTATTACTCATTTTGGGGCATTGGAATACCTCACTGCTAACACTAAAAAAAGAAGAAAAAAGGCAGCAATGAATTTAAAGTAACACCTCTTGAAGAAATCCAAATATTGTAATGTGTCTTCTGCCCTGCTCCTGCTAAATTGTTGTGGCTTTGAGTTGTCTCCAGTGACATGCAATGTTTAAAGCTGAGACTCAAAAGATTCCTTCAAAGGCTAAAATCCGTCTGGAACTGATACTTTAGTTCCAGGGACTTTAATACCATTTTACCTCTTGTTAGGCAGAGGAAATGAAATGCATTGATCATATACCTAAAGCATACCACTTTTTACAAACAGTAAATATCATTGAAATAATAACTAACAAGGGAATTTTACACCATTCACTTCCAAATAAGTTTTATGATAAAAATAATAGTTGGTGGGGTTTTTTTAAAGTAAAATTATTATAGTTGTTTAAATTATACTGGTTTACTGTGTATGAAATTAGTTAGACTCAAAAGACTGTATCTATATTGATAAACTTAACACGTCCCTGTCCTGGAAAAAAAAAAAAAAAAAAGCCCTGTCTTGAAAAAAACAAGCCCTGCCTTGAAAAAAACCATAAAATTTACCACTAAAAATTTATAGTTAGTTTGAAATTGGGCCAAGCACAATTTTTAAATTATAGTAGTGGCATTTTGTTAATTGGTATGCTCACATTAAGTATTTAAGATGATAATTAATTATTTTCAATACTCTTAATTGAAATGTTACAACGTACTTGGTTACTATTTAATTAGAAAGCACATTAATTATATATTAAGGTCTTCATTGTTTATATACTCAAGTCTGCTCTTTGAAGGGAATTCAGTGGTAAACAAGCCAAGGCTCAACAGAGCATTCTGGCATGAAGATGCAGCAACATCAATGTTGTTGTGACTTCCTGTGATTTGCATGGGCTAAGCACGGATCAGTGAACAACTTTATGGGAATTCAGACTGCCATATTCAGATGAGTCATAAGAACAGGCAGCTCTCACAATATTCAGAATGTGTTATGTATACTTGCTCAGACGTAGACAATGTGTAATCATACAGAAAGAAGCTGTATTAGTAATTACCATGGAATATCCTTAATGCATAATAAAGCTAAGGAACCAATTGGAAAAGAAACAAATCACCTGCCATTAATTCATTTGGGTGTAGTGTATTCTAGTATTCTGAATATTTATTGAAAAAAAAAATTAATGTATAATAGTAGCTTTTTCACATGTATTTAAAATATTTCTTCCTTCTGGGAGGTTATGAATTTTGGTAATTTCTTATCCAGCTATATACTGAATGCTTGTATAAAGGTGGAAATAAGTTTAAGTAGCCTGGAACTGACAATATGTAAGAAAATCTCTACACTAATAACACACTGAAAACAAACAAGCAAACAAAACAAAAACCAACCAACCAAACAAAAAAAGCAAGCAAACAAACTGACGACATCCAAGCCCAAAGAAATCTCTTGGCAAGATGCAGGCTTTATGAGGGGAACAATTTCTAACAGAAAAAAAAAAAAAGAAAAGAAAAGAGGTTCAAATTCTTTGTCAGTCACAAAGGTATCACAGTAAAAAATTATTTTTTTTATTATCTCAGGCATAGTGAGGTTAACTTCATATCATACTCGAGTCATTGTAAGACTATATAAGGGAAAAAGTTCTATTTTCTCAGTTCTATTGCTGAATCTTTTTCAATTTTTACAATGTGTGTACAGTGCTCTGTTTTTATATTTTCATTCCTATATTTTCTGATCTCTTTTCAAATATAACAAGACATCAATCCTAGACTAAATATGTTAGGATTCCGTTTCCCTCTGAGATCCCTTTAGTTCTGCTTATATTTTTCTGTGTTTGGATCTCAGCGTTTTTGTCATCTCTGCCAGGAGACAGGGGAGTAGGTGGAGCTGGAAGACTTGTTAGCTAGAAAAGATTTGAATGAATTCCAATGCAGAGCCAATTCCCTGCT
Source organism: Chroicocephalus ridibundus (assembly GCF_963924245.1). Taxonomy (NCBI): domain Eukaryota; kingdom Metazoa; phylum Chordata; class Aves; order Charadriiformes; family Laridae; genus Chroicocephalus; species Chroicocephalus ridibundus. Next base: position 86,872,392 of record NC_086286.1, read on the forward strand.
CCTTTCTATGGCTGGGGAAGGATGATGTGTTAACTAATATTGCTATGGTATGTGTAAAAACCCTGGAAAACTTTCCTTAAACACATGAGAGAAGTTCCCAAAGTCATCCCCTAATGACACAAAGCAACAAAGCCAGGAGGAAAAAGTACCAAAGAAACAAACAGAAGATAAAAGTTATTTTAAGTTTTAATTTACCCATTTGGTTCAAAACTACTACCGTGTGTGAAACCCAGGCTCCACCTGGAAGGCAAGAGGTATTTTGTTTTGACTTCATTAAGATCAGGGTTGCACTTCTCGGTCCTGATTTAAAGGAAATTTTGGAATTCAATTTGAATTATATCTGCCACTGAAATGGAAGTTTAGCTAAGTCTGGGTAGATTTTCCCTCAGGTGTGGCTAACTAATTTGTGTCAGAAATCAACACGATTCCAAAGAATTAAATACAATTTTATATAAGAAAAATTGTACTGCATATCTGGTAAACCTGGAACATTCAAAGAACTTGATATTGTAAAGGACACTGATGCTCAGCCAGTTTGACTTCCTGCAGCTGTCTCCATCGGAATAGCTGAGAGATGGTTTCTGGAGCAGTCATGATCCCTTTCTCGTTGCCTTGCCTGTGTCAGTGACCTTGTTGGTAGGGAGGGAGGCAGGTAGGAAGAGGCAGGTAAAAGCATTATATGAATAACATAAGATATTGGGCCAGTTCTACTTTGCTGAAAATATATACTTTGTCAGAAGTTCACCAAAGCTGGTACCAGGATCTAATTGACTGAAAATCGGCATTAACCTGGGTATCAAAATTATACCTAATAAAGGAGGAACACTTCTATTAACTTCAAGGTCTGTCGCAGGGTTATGGTGTGATAAGTGTGGACTTACATCATGCAATCTACTCTGTTAGAATATCTATATGCATCATTTTACTCCTTAGCAAAGGTGCAGTAGAATACCCATCAGCCAAAGGGAGTAAATTGCTGTACCTCCCGTTTGCCATGAGAAAACAAACCAGGAAAGTGGTTACTTTGCAGTAATTTGATACAAATTCACTACTTACCTTACAGTGACTTTCCTTATGCCAGTTCATGTGAGACTATGAATGGGCTTTCTCATATTTATATAACTCTTGGGATTTATATTATGATTTCTTACGGATATGTTTCAACAGATTCTGCATCAACTGCATTAAGCAACTTGGAGTTACCTGAGTTAAGAGTGAAATTCAATCACCACTATGTATAAACCAGTGAAAGTGGTGGATATTAAACTCTATCAGGGACATACTATTGTACTAGAGAATATTTCTCAGTCTTATTATGCAGTGGATTTAACCTGTCATTACAACACCCTTCAAAAATTATTTAGAAATAGCTGAAAACTGATTTAATTAAAATCTGAACAATGCAAAATGTGAACAGAAATTGAAATACATTGATGTGAATTCCAGCCGCATAAATGTGCCAGGTGCAGGTCTCTCAAAATATTTCTGCAATCACAGGTGAATAGTATTCTAGGGAGCAGGTCTTTTCCTACCTGGAGCTCTGTAGCTGTGTTTGTGATATGAGTCGCTTTGCCTCTTCTTTAGCTGATTTAGTAAAAGCCTGTGGAAAATAAAGCTCTGACACTGAAGTTGTCCCAAAAGATTCATGGGGATTGGATGTTTCATGATCCAAACTGTTTTTTATTCATAATCCCAAGCTCAAATATGAATATATAAACCTGTTTCACTACATGAATCTATTTCTCTATTTTACTGTAAACGTATATGAATTATGACACAAAAAATCATGTTTCAGAGCACTAATGTTTACGATGTCATTCTAGTTTTAGTGAAAAGTTTTACAAAACCGATTCAAGAGACATACATTTTTGCCTCAAGATACAACAGCACAACTCTACCTTTCCGAAATCAGTATAAATACAGAATAATAACTGTCTTTACATGCCACAGTATAGAGTAGTTATCATGCCAGATGCAAATGGCATCAGTTTTGTAAGTAAAGGGGATCACTGGAGACTAATCTGAGAAAATGCACTGTCCAGAATATGCCATGATAATGAGCATCCAGTTGTGCAAAAACAATTTTTATGGTGTAGAACATGGCTTCCACTGTGTAACTTCAAGGACACCTGTTCATTTTGAAGTTGTATTCACAATGGTGTTTAATACTATCTAAGATTTTTTTTTTCTTTCTTTGTAATCATCACTGTTGAATCAAAAAAAGATTATTTCATTCATATTATCTCTTTGTTTAGTCTTTGGGAGAGATGGAAAGAGATATAACCAAAGAACTGGCAATATGGTGACACCTATCCTATTGTGTATACTGGTAGGTATCTTCAAAAACATAGATTAGAAAACAAATATTCTTCAATTAAGTTTGTGTGATGCTGGTATAAGGCTGTGAACTGGATGTCAGATTTGCTGAATTGTTTTTTGCCATGAGCAGGAAACATAATTTGGTGAAGGTGGCTGTGATATTCTCTGAGGTTATGTGATAGCAAATCTTGGGTGGGTGTGCCCCTCATGAGGCCACTTGCACTGTTTCACTGAGGTATGCTGGGTGCATTTGGACCATCTGCTTCACTAGTGTTTCTACTACAAGGCAAGAGAGAAGGAAGGGTGTAGACTCCTCTGAATCAGATAGTCCAACATTTCTAGTCTTAACATTTAGAGTAAGGCATGGTGAGTATGTATAAGAAAAAAACAACTGGCAGACTTTAAAGGATAATACTGTTAATATTCAGAAATTTCAGTAAGAGCAATTACAGAGAACTACATATATACAAAGTGGACATAATATTAATTTGAATTTACAAAATAGATATCTGTGTCACATACAGAATCACAGAGGGAAAGAAGACAGAGGAATATTTACTGTCTAAGAGAGAGCAAGCTGTAAAAAAAAAAAAAGCCAGCTGCCAAATAAACTCTTCAGGGCTGTAAATATACGTCTTTGCCAAATTTACAGCTGTTCATAGAGGAAAAGCATGACGAGAAAATTCATCATCAAACAGAAACCTTCCAGAGAGGAACATTAGTAGTCAGTAGGTAATTTTGACACTTAAATCTGCATCTTACAGGCAGAAACTAAAAAACCTTAAGTTTTCAAACCGTAAGTCTGACAAATGAAATAATTTTTGTATTGAATTTTTAATACTTAGTTGTACTGAGGTCTTTTTTAGCCATCCACATCACTCAGAGTATCCCCAACAGCTGTCAGCTACCACGAAATCAGTAGGGTTGAACTTCAGTGCAGGTAACAAACCAGTCTACGTCAAGGACATAGGAATCTAGATTGTCATTATTTTTCTCACAAAACTGTAGAAAGCAGAATATAGAGATACTCCAAAGCCGCTGACATTTATGTAGGCAATAGATTCTTGGAAAGCCCTAGGAAGCCCCGAAGTGGCTTAAAGCCAGCCTTGTTTCCTTTCTTGATACCCTTAATCCAATCACAAGAACAGTGTGAAAATAAGGCCCTTTTTTTTCCCTGAAGAAATATTTGGCTACAGTTTTGTTATTAGTTACTCAAGGTATTAACTGTATCTTCGCAATATTATAAGGAAAGAAAATCTCTGTTACACTGATTCTTGGTACTAGCAGATGCTTCATATAATTTATGATGACAGAAGATTATTAGCTCTATCTTTTGCATTATTTCTTGATAAAGGGGTTGCTCCCGCTTATAAATGAAGCAATTTTAAGATGTTCTTGTTTATTCATTTTACATTCTATTTTGGCAATTTAAAATAACCTGGTTATTACATTTACTAAACAGTAACGCCTCTTTACACTTGACAACAGGATTTACTGTAAACGAGAATCATATGGGGCATAAGGGTAGCCTAAGCTGATGAAACACCACATAGGATGAATGCAGTGTAAAATATGCTCTAGAAATACTAAGTTAGAGTGAAACTTAGCTTTATTTGAAAAAAAAAATATATTGTGTTCCACTAAATTGAAAGAATGTCTAGTTCATTTTTATTTGCTGACTCTTTTGTTGCCCTGGATTTAATCCTCTTCAGTTGTTCACATCTGAACTTCTTCAATATTTCATAAATTGTGTGCCATCATTTTACTGCAGGTCAGTGTGAAGTCCAAATAACTTCTTAAGATGGCTTTGTCAGACATTTATGTATCAGTGTATATGTTTGTAGTGTTCATCATTGTTTATAGCATCTTCTAAAAAGCTTCAGACCACAATGATTTCATTTTTTTTATTTTATGCTTTCCATTTACTGTACTAAACTAAAATTTTCTCTCTTCTCCCTATTTTTATTACACAGTGAGAACGTCTCAGTGTTTGCAGGGGAAAGATAGTTCTGGAAAAGATATATCTGTCACTTGACTGTTGTAATACACAAGTACCCAAAAGAAGCCATAGAATTCCAGAATGTGATGTATTCATCTGGAAGTATACAGAGACTAAAGCATTGACAAGAAGTCGAGCAGTTGAGTTTCTACAGCTCCTACTCACAACACAAACATCATAAGCATCTGCTTCATTCGACACAAAGGAACGATAGAGAACAGAAGAAAAGGAATTAACATTAGATTCTGCCAGAAATATCAGGTCTGTATATCCTGTATCTGTATAAGCCTCCATAGTCCACTAACCAAATTGCATCTGAATGAATACAGTTTGCACAGATGCATAGAGGAAAGCCTTATGGTGACTAGCAGTGACAGATAAAGTCCTGCCTCCATGCTGATTCACAAAGAGAATCATAAGGGGTTATAGGATACAAGAAGTAGAAGCATCCAATTAAGCTGTCAAGTGGCAGATTTAAAAAAAAAAAAAAAAAGGAAAAAAAAAAGAGATACACAGCTAAATGTTTAAATGTTTGTGCATCTACATGGGCTGTTTGAATCACCTGCTGTTCTGCTCCCAAACCTTGTTAGTCCATTGTCCGTACTCCGTGCATGCTAGACTGTTCCTGGCACAGACAAAATGGTCTCTCCCGAAGCAGTGTTTGGCAGTGGTTTGCTAATAGATCAGTTTATTGACCAGTTCAGTCAGTGGTAGGAACATGTTTGTGCCATTTTGGTTTCTTTTCTCTGCATCAGTGACATTCCAACAAACCTTACTTTTCACACAACTTTACGGCCTTTCAGGGGCTATCTGTACCTGTATTTTTCAGTATAAATAAACAGGTTTTCTGTCATTATTCATTATTAATATATTTTTCTCATAACATGCCCAAGACGAATTTTAAAAACACCTAAAAATTGTTACATATTGCAGATCCAAAGCGGTATAAGGTAGAGTAAGAGAATCCTTGGCCATTGATGCCATGTGCTTCCAGCTATTTCAGCTTATGAAAGGAGGACTAGTCATGTTTCCAAGAATCTTTCTAGCCACATTCAAAAATGTGTGTAAGGTTTGTTCGGGTTTTTTCATCTGTTTCAGGTTTGGTGGGTTTTTTTCCTGAAGGGGTTCAGCATAACATACACGAAGAAAAACACTATTGTATGTGTGTTGGAGTGGCTAAGCAGGACTAGGACGAACGACTGGGTTCTGCAGTGCAGTCAGAAACAATTGGAAATTTGTATATCACGAAATTATGGCATTTTCCCCACCTTTTTCAGGAGATAGTTCAGGCCAAGGACCTTTCCCAATAAACAGCACAGAGGTAACATCCCCATTCCAGGGATGGGGCATTGACAACTTCTCTGGGCAACTGTTAACAGTGCTTCACCACCCTCACAGTAAATAATTTCTTCCTAATACCTAATCTAAATCTCCCCTCTTTCAGTTTAAAACCCTCATCCTATCACTATCCTCCCTCATAAAGAATCCCTCTCCTCATTTTCTGTGAGCCCCCTTTAGGTACTGGAAGGTTGCTATAAGGTCTCCCAGGAGCTTTCTCTTCTCCAGGCTGAACAACGCCAGCTCTCTCAGCCTGTCTTCACAGCAGAGGTGCTCCAGGCCTCTGATCATCTTCATGGCCCTCCTCTGGACCTGTTCCAACAGGTCCATGTCCTTCTTGTGCTGAGGACTCCAGAGCTGGACGCAGTACTCCAGGTGGGGCTCACCAGAGTGGAGGGGTAGAATCACCTCCGTCGACCTGCTTTCAGCCATTCGTCTTTTGATGCAGCCCAGGATGTGTTATGTCAAGGCCTGACAACAGCAACAGAAACACACTGTTTCTAGGGCAATAGAGATTTCCAACAGCATCATCTTTGGAAACTCAGACTGTGCTACTAATAGCTAAGAATCCACAGGACTCTCAGATTACTTCATCACAGGTGAAGACTATTTTAACTTTTTATATCTATATCACGTCAAGTGATCAGTATGTAAAAGGAAGAGAGGTAATGTTATTAAATTTCTGTTACTACAGAGTAAATAAATACAAGGAAAAAAAAGTAAGTGCAAAGCAAAATTTCTTTCTATAGGTCTCATTTTTGTCATAAAACTACTACATTTAACAGTCCCTCTTTAAACACAGCTTATTATATTTCATAATTTAACTTGTAATATTTTTCAGCAAAAGAAAACACATTATAGATCAGGTTGCTGTGAATTTTTAAGGGTTTGGTTCTGTGGGTTCTTTTTTTTTCTGTTAAGTAGTTTCTTTTTATAAAAATGTCCCAAAGTAAGAAAAATAAATAAAGCCCTGACTTTCATAGCAGTCACATATGAAATTCACTTGAACTCTTTTTATTCAGTATTCTTCTTTCCAGTTGCGGTTAATTTGATACCTTTGGTTAAACTTAAACAGCAAAGAACAAGATATATTCACTGCGAGTTCTGACCCTTGCTTTTCACACTGTGTTGACAAATCATCAGTAGGAAAAGGTATGTGGAAAATAGGTCACCAAACTACAAACTTTCTCAAAACTTTCCCATGGCGTGCATACCTGGGAATATAAGGAAATTTGGTCCTCTCAAAGCACAGAGAGAGATGCAATATGACAAGCAAGAACACAGGAAAGATTGGAGATACTATACGAGGAGTAACAAGATGACATAGATACATACAACTCATTCATTTATTATTTCTTAGTGTCAACACATTTTTAATCTTGGAAGGAAATAGTCTGCTGTAGTTGATTCTCTAATGTTTTTTTCTGATGAAAAGCCACAGAATCTGTTCTCTTTCTTAATATTTCTAACCACAATCAATTATAAAGCTAAGCTATTCCCTGAATGCGAGGACTTTTGTTTAGGGTAAGGTTCATGAAACTCTCTACGATATGCTGTTAATTTCAGAGAGCTTCATTGGTTAAAAGAGGCTGAGCTAAAAAGTAAAATTACTGAATAGAAAATTGGTTCTGTTTTACCTCAAACCAGGACATTTAAGGAAAAGATTTGTTACGCAGACCATCTGTGGTTCAAGTTTCATGTTTGAATGTATATAAAACATATTTTATTATGAATATACTCAAATGTTGGCTTACCAATTGAATTTTGATGTCCAAGTGACTTGTAACCTTTTGACATCTATGAAAGCTCATCAGTATTTTTCAGCATATCTTGAAGGGATTGAGACATTGATTGCTAAAAGCAAAATGATCTTCGGCTAAACAGTTTTGAATAAAGATTTTTAAAATAATGATTACCCCTGAAACATTTATCTTTTGTTGGCATGTAATGTGGTCAGGAGGGGAAAATATAGTCATCTTAACCCAAACTGAAATCTGCTATTCGTTCCTTATCCAAAACCCCTTAGATTGCTTACAATGAAATACTGTTAAAAGTAACTTTTCAAGTCTGTTTTAATCCTTGTGCATTTTACCTTTACTATGATGTTTATTCAAAATAAAAGAGAATTTTTTTTTTCTTCTGCAGAATTTAATTTTTTTATAAAAAGTGAGATAAAGTGATATCAAATAAGTCCTTATATCTGACACATATAGCAAGACGTATATGTTTTTCCCATCACTGGAAAGTGAGACAATAATACCTGTAACAGAAAAATGGCCAACAGAAGGGCATTACTTTATATAATGGAATTTTCCTCATCTTTCTTTGCCAGATAACTTTAGATTTTGTTTCAGCTATCAATCAAATTCTGTCTCTAGGTTATAAAACACCTGTCAGACAAGAAATTCAATGGATTTTAACAGTTTTATTGTAAAGATTTGGTCTTATAAAGAGCTTTCTACATACTTGCAGAAGGGGAACCTGTGGTTAAAACATTTTACCATCATTCATTCGTTTACCATCATCATTCTCAAATGTATTCTTGGCTTTCATTTTTGCAAACCAGGCTTCTCAGATGTGTGAAGGTTAGCATATATTTAAGTGTTTCACTGCTTTATGGCTATCTCTGCCTGTCATTCAGATCCTCAACTGCAAAAGAGAAGTAGCAGTACTTATCATACCTGTGAGAATAATTCTCTTGCTACTTGTTCAGTCACCTCAGTGCCAGACCACTTAGATAATGGGAGAGGACACAAAGTGTACAAAAAGTGCCACAATAGTGGTTCCTTTCGGTGGGTCTTGTCAGATTCTCAGTAAGGATTAAGGTCATGGTGATGGATTCCTGGAAACCTTGCAGTTCCTAATGTGACTAAAAGATTTAGGATGTCAAATCCCTTTACTATTTCATGGGTCCAACGTCTCTTTGCTCAGGGCAGCAGAGAGGTGGAAGTTCCCTGAACGAGTACATACGGAAGACTGTGTCATTGCTATCGGTTCTGAAACAAAGAACACATCTCAATTAAAACTGAGAAGAACTCCATCTATATTCAGCAGTACAGGGGGAACTACAGTGTTCATGTCTTGTTTTTGTTGTTGTTTTCTCTTCCAGGTGATCCTTAACTCAGTGTTTGCTTTGAATTCATATTTAAAGGAAGAAAGTATTGTTATCATCTTGAATTCTACTTTATTCTGGATCTAATATACCGTGGACCCAAAATTAGGATGTTTATTTGTTTTTCTTTTTACAAGTGTTTGCCAGCAGAAAGAAGGGCTCAGGTGATATACAGGCATGTATACATTAGGCACTTGGCAGCTGGTTACTCTTGGGCGCATGCTCGGCATATTTGGGTCAAGGAGATTTGGAAGTAAAGTTAGAAAGAAAAGAAATACCATGTGAAAATCAGATATGCTATGTTTTTGATACAAAGTTCATATCATTGTTCTAGTAAATTTGTTTCCTATATATGCTATGCAGAATTTCTAATACAAAAATCCAAGGCCTAACTATAGCCATCTGGGTCAAAAAGCCTATTAAATAAGAGTATATGATAGACCTGGGAGAAAATTACTTTGGGGAGTTTTTCAATTGTACATTTCTCTCATAGAAAACACGGCACATTTGTGTTTCTCTCTGAGATCTGACAGATACATTTATTTATTGTGAATGATGCTTTTAAAATTGCAAGCTAGATTGCTCAGTATTATAGGGAATGGCATTGTATAGAGCAGTCAAGCATAAAGAAAACAAATATAATGAAAATAAAAATGCTAGCCAATGCCGTTTTACACATCTCGCCTAAAGAGGACAAATAGTTTTTAGAACACTGGAAGACTTTGCAGGGCCAACTAAACAGAGTAATCTTGACATTCCAATTCCTTTACTTTTCATAGACTTAAAACTGGAAGGTCTGTTCCTCTGTAAGTCTACTGTGTTCTTATTTACCTATATCGATCCAAAACTTTTTCAATTTTAGTGCTGGAATCCTTTCAGCTATGAGTTCAAATTGACTCACCACTGCCAGTATTAACAGCTGACTAGGTTGCTATATTTCATCTAAACACACTTTATCACATTTTTCTATTGCCTATATGACAGAAACTCCAAGAGCTTACTGCAGCAGTGCTTCTATGGACTGATCCTATCAAGCACTAGGCATCCCTTGGAAAGGTGCTCAGCATCCACAACAACCGGTGGGCTGAATGACTTCAGTATCTAACAGAATCAGGTTCCTTGTCCTTAGTTTTTTGTCTTTAAAGTTGTAGCATTTCAGCAGAGTCTTGGCATGCTGTTCTATAGCTCCATAAACGAAACTGGAAAAGTGTATTAACATTTGAAATTACGATAATGTTAATGACATTCATGCCATTATTCATTGCTCCTTTTTGCACTGAAATGATTTGTTGTAAGCTGCGTTTGGGTTAGTGTGACCCTCTATAGCTGCTGATGTGCCTTACAGGTGAGTCAACTACTTTTTGATTATTTTTACTGCCATTCAGAAAGAAAGCAATAAAATTATCTTCTAAGGCAGTTTTGTGCTATTGTTGACCAGAAAGGGAAAAGAAATGCTAAAGACAAAAACGTCAAAGTATCATTTGCCCATAAACTCAAAAAGGAATATATGGGAACAGTGGTATTTTGTAAATAAACTATGCTTATGGTGCAGAGAGAACTGAAAAGCAGAAAGGGTGTGATCCATAAGAAGAGCTTGCATTTCAGTACTGATCATCACCATATTTGCTGATTTTATGTTGACTTGATCACAAGGTTATGACATTGGCAACAGGACTATTATAAATTTTAAAGGGCAATTTTTCTTTTTTGTGGCAGAAACTTAAATTTTTTATGAGTCCTGTGTTCAAATTCACAGGGAATTTGTGCATGCAAATAATTTAGTATCAAGCCCCGCATGGGATTGCCCACATACAGTCAACCTTCACATCCTGGAATCCACTTCAGGTGCTATAGCATTTCCCCAGAGTGTGAACAAAAACATCTTCCAGTCCCAGCAATTCTGCCCACAAGGAATTCTCAGATCACTTATCAGAACATTTATTTGGCTGTTGATACAAAAGGTTCTTTCACAGACTGAGTGCCATTCACAGAATATGAATTTTTAAGGCACTGAAGAAATATGAGTGGCCAGATCAAACCTGGATCCACACATGCTATTGTTGGCAGAATGTTTCTGCAGGTGTAATAAATACCTCCTTCTCCCTCTCTATATAGCATGTGATAATCCGTTATGGCAAATCACTGCTTAGGATGGTCAGCTTATGTGAACCTGTGATTTTTGGTGTCTAACTATTCTGAGCAAGACCGGAAAACCACCAAAAAATATCCCAAACAACTACTGATATCTACCACGTGTCTGGTTTATTTGTTGTTGTTGTTGTCCTTTATTTTATTTTAATTATCTTCTCTAAATTTTGCAACGTCATTCTGCACAGACACATTTCAGAATCACAGGATGACATTTCTTCTACATGGCAATGGCTACAGTATAAAAATGTACAATGGTATACCTCAAACAAAATATATAATTGTGCTTCATGCAGGAGAAAGGAGGCAGAGGAACTTTCCAATGCTGATTTAGATGTAGGTATCTGGAAACTCACATTGGGTAACTCTTGCTGTGCTCCTGGAACAGGAGCTTTTCTCAGCGCATTAGCCACACTTCTACCATACATACAACAATTTTTTCAAAGGTTCAGCATGACAGTAGTCCATGTGCTAAACTGTCTCCCCTCTTCCATTTACATCAACTTCAATGTTACACTTTAAATCTTCAAAGCTCTGTTAGTATGGCCTTAGGTTATTTCAGTGATTGCCTGACACAGAATGATGTGACTTTTCCAGGCAGTGGTGTAGGAAATATGGAATTTTAAAGTGCAAGGATGAGTCTCAGAAGAACAGAAACTGAATTCAGAATTTTCTCTGTGTACATGGAACTCATTTAGGGAAGTAATGAAAATTACCTCTATAGTTTCCAGAACTAAATGCCAAGGCTGAAAACTTACTAACTCCTTTCCAACATTTAGATCTTATTTGGGCAGAAATTATCTAGAATGTTCCAGCAGCGATATTGCTTTAGGAAATGTTTTGGGAGTTTTTTTGGGTTTTTTAGTTTCTGAACTTAATTTAAGACTTGCTTTTTCTTTTAAATTTGCATCACTTTCCAAATACATAAGCACAGAAGACCTTCAAACAGAAATGGAAATTGTGGAATTCTGCTCTCTTATAGTTACTGGCAAAGGTGAGAAGGATTTTTGTGACTGCTTATCTCTACAGATCTAGTCACAACAGAATAATTAAAAAAAAATAAATTAACGATAGTGGTATCGTTAAAGAAAGCTGGGCAGATCATACTTATAATACAGATTGTCATTTTAAGGGTAACAGTATTAAACTGCGGTACATATAAAGTTATTCCAAGTAATCATATTAAGTACATTTTGGTTTTGAGAAACTTGCTTAATAATTTAAGGCTGAAGAAATTAATGACTATTTAAGGGTGATTTGGCTAGAAAATTAAAATTGGCACATATCATACATTCCATGTTTTTTCCAGAAAACAGGTAGTATTCACTTAGTTTTAGCACCCCCGAAAGAGGTTACAGCACAGTCTCTGATATCAAATTAAGTATTGTTTACAGGAGTTTTAAGTTATTCTGGAAGAAACAAGATATGGTGCAATTGATACAGGGATAATTCTTATTAAAATGTAGCAAAAGGCAAATACCACAGAATTTGTGTATGATATGATTTTCTACAAAATGATCCCTGGTTTTCTATAAAAGTCAACGGAAGAAGTGAAGAGTGGACTTAATAAATGGAGAACATTTTTTTCAGACTCCCTTACAGTAAAGGTTGCACAGACACTTTGTACTAACACGCTGCTTATTCCAACAGGATTAGAAGTATCCTAGACCTCAAACACGGCCTTGCTGAGCATTTAAAATTTGGCTGCGTAGTTATCAAGTCCACAAGTAGCAGCTGACAATACTAATACCTCCATGGCTTAGACAGGTATCAGGCAGACTTCAACCGGCAGTCAGTTAAGGCACTGAGGAGAGAGGGTCATTCTGTCAGTGGTGTATTACATCAAGTGGGTCCTTGTACAGCTCAGCATTGGTGGGTTTGGGGTAGCCACATTTAGATCATGGAAGAGGTCGTAACTGCTCCTCCCAACAATACACTTACAAGGGAATAAAGGTGATCGTTTGCAGTCAAACAGCTAGCTTTATTTATCGTGTTTATGTATGTGGCACAAAAAAAAGAACAGCTAACGTAAAACCTATTTCCTCAGAAAATACCGAAGAGGGAAAATGATTTCAAGATAACGAATGAATACTGTGGTGTTAATCTATGCTTTTTTTTACCACTAATTAGCCACGTGATTAAAGAAATTAGAGTTAATTAAAGGTAAAATGTTTCTCCTGTAAATTGTTTCATGCACCTGATAATGTGAGATATGCCACTCAGGGACTGTTTCACCCATAAAGCCCGCATGTTTATAGCCTGTGTACAAGATTTGTAATCTTCTGTCTAATATGTTTGGGTATTACTAAACATAACTCCTTGGAAGAGTTACTTTTACTTGAATAACTGGCCGTTGCTTTTGTAAACTGGCTGTTTCTGAACTCTGACTTGGGCTGATGAATGCCAGGACGGTTATTCCTGAAGCCAGCATTACAGCTATGACTTCAATGAACCAGGCAAGTCCTCTGTTTCCGTCATAGTAAGTTTGTCTAATGAAAGCAGCACTGAGTCAGATCAAACAGACTGGTATTAATGTCATTCTTTCCAGCCAGTTAGCTGGTGTTGAATGAACCTCGGGAAGGTGAGAAGGGGGATGTGATTAATTTTTTTTTATAACATATGTAACAACAAAGTAGGTAAAAACTGTTAACACTATTCTTTAGCTTGCATGTATTGAACTAATATATGAGTCCCTGGGTAAAGTCAATGTTTGCATCTTCCTGGTATATTTTGTTTCTTCACTGCTCCATAGACTTTCTTGTACAGAAGGTTAAGAAAATAGAATGACTGTCTTGGGTCAAGTTACACATAATACAAAAGCAAAAGGGTCACCTCTCCACCCCCTGCACACCAATGGTTTCTGTTTTCAGACAGGTCTAGTCTCTACTCATACCTACAGAAACATGTGAACACAGATTTAGGGAAGAGAAATCCTTCTTTGTTGTGACACACATCATCCACAGAAATATTCAAAAAAAGAAAAAGTTTTATAAAAAGCATAAAAAAAAGATTCTGGAAGATCTCAATGCAGTCGTTTAGTATATCTTGTTACAAAGAAAGATCAACTGTGCAGTATTTCTAGAGGTACTTTTGCAGCAATGTCTGGTTTCAAAATTTAGAAATCATTAATATAGTGGTGTCTCAAGTCCCTATCTAGTAATCTGACAAAATGGTGCGGTATTCAACAAAACAATCTTGCCTGCCTGCAAGCAGTGAATTAACTACCTTAAGAACTATCAAAGGTGAAAAAAAGAACTGAAAACAGGATAATATTTAATAGTCAAATCTCTTTTCCCCTAATGTATTCATAACTATTAAAGTTCCTTTTCTCTCGTTTATTGGTAAAGTTACTCATGCCACCTGGCTGGTTTCTGCTTTCGACAGCTGCGTTCTCTTTGTATTTTGGATTGTTAACTCTTAGATTTGGGGTTTTTTTAGCCCTTTGATTGTAGTAATACCACACCATGCTGCAACTACCTCATTAATGTGTTTCATGGTCATGCTGCTTCTTTCCAAGGTACAACTTCTCTGCTAAAAGCAGTTATTTTAGTTATTGATGATGTTCTACAACAAATGTCTCTCATAAAAGTTGGTCATACGCAACAAGAAATTTCATTTTCTTAAAGTTAAAAGTAAATCTGCATGTGATATTCATTCCAGGTCAGTTTGATTAGCATAAATTCTGTAACTAAGTTTAAAAATATTTTAATTGTTTGTTATTAAACAAATGAAGAAAAAGCCCCAAACCTAAAAACACATATCAAATTATACCAATTATATATTAATGGATGATAATACATAAAGCAAAAGGTTGTCAGCACATCATAATTCATGGTATTTCCGGTTCTTTTTAAGCAAATAATATCCATATTCAATATTTAAGCAATGAATGTTCATTTTTTTGTGGAGGAAGGATGCAAGTATTTATGTTGATGCAAAGTGATACATGCAACTAATCTCATCCTGAACTGAATTGGCAAAAGCCTATGTGGCAGGACAAGGAAAGTGATTTAATCCCTCTGTTCCTCATTTTTGGGGCCGTGCCTGGAGTGCTGCATCCAGTTTAGGGCCTCCCAAAGCAAAAGGCATAATCAACAAACTGAAGGGAGTCCAGTGGAGGGCCACCATGATAACTAAGGGGTTTGTGGTGCACAGGATGTGTGGAGAGGTTGAGGGAATTGGTCTTGTTTAGTCTAGAAAAGAAAACACTCAAGGAGAATAGCACTGCAGTTATCTACTATATAAAGGGAGGTTTTGCAGAAGAAAGGCTCCCAGCCAGGCATAACAAAAGGACACTACTCAAAGTTTCAGCAACAGAAATTACAAGTGACTATGAAGAAAAGCAATACCGCAAATAGAGTGTCTGTCCTGGTACTAGGTTGCCCAGAGAGGTTGCAGAGTCTTCATGCTTGGAGATACTTAAAACTTGCCTACACACAAGCCTGAGCAACCTGATCTGACTTTTACATTATCATTACTTTGGACAGGAGATTGGATTAGCTGATTTATAAATTTCCCTTCAAACTGAAATTGTGCTGTATTCCTAGAATTCCATTTATTCTTTGATTTAGGGTCTGCTTGTGTTAATTCTTGTGATACAGGAGTTCCTAAAGAAAGCACTGGTGTTGATCTTACACTGTGAAAGGAAAGGATGCCAGGTATAACATTTTTGATCCATAACTTGTCTAAGACTAAAACACAGATTATATCAAAAGCTGTGTTTACGAATATAACCAAACTCCTTGACATTAATTTGTATTTCATTTGGAGCCTGGGAGGGTATTTTTATTGTTTTTATGAATCGAGCCCCTCATTGGCCATCCACCAGCTACATACAGAAGTTAAAATGTGTCCTTAAAGATATTTCATGCCTCAGGGTAGGGCCAATGTTCATTCATTCCCAAATTACATTGTTTACCTTAGGACAATTTTTCCCTGATGAAAGATACTATTTGCTGTACTGTACTTAAAAACCTACAACTGTGATTTCTTTTTCTACCACAGAAGAAACGTGTTGATGTCAGATACTTCCAATATGTTTAGGATTTTTAGCTGTTCATGGTTGTCATGCCTGCCTAACACAGAAGGTCAAATTTATATTTAAACTGAGCAAATTAAGTAAATAGATTTATTTAAAATGTACTGGACTAGACTAGATATACTCTCTTGTATCTGATATTTTGGATGTGACCCTATATACAGCCCTTCTTTTGTGAAATACCAGAGTTTGATAAACAGACAATTTAAAAACATAAGTAATATCCTGTCCTGCCTGCTATGAACATCACAATTAACCTGATTCATGAGACATGAGTGTCATGAAACACATTGTTCGACAAGCACCCTAATTGCTTATACTAACAGCAAGGCTGAAGACTGCAGTTGAAACAAATCTGAATGCCATATATCATAAACTTTGCTGTAGTTTTCTTCACATAGTTTGACACTCTCCTATTTTTTTATTTTTTTTTTTCCTAACCTCAAGTCTAATAAAGTTCCAGATGAATTTGAGATGATATATTTGCACAGAGCTGAGTCTGGAATGGAAAGTCTAACTTTGGATTTCAGATATGATACTGAGACAGGTGTCTCAGAAATGAGATAAGAGTCAAGGTGGTGGTTTCTTTTTTTGTTTTGTTTTGTTATTGTTTTTTTTAAATACAGTTTCTAGTCTTCAGCTGTTTACAAAACTGATTGTTACAGACATTGAATTTTCTTTGTAGGCCATTAAAGTCAATATACTACCCATTTTTTAACTGTCACAATACTCAGAGGCATTGTGTTATTTATGTTGCAGACTCTTCCCATTCTTTTGTTTGCTAATGTTTCTAGACTAAAGAATTTTGTGGTGCCAAAATAAGAGATAATAAGAAAAATAGCAGAGACACCAAACATGTTTTCATCTTTTTCAAAAGAGATTTCTTTATCGGTGACATTGTTATTTGAAAGATTGTACTCTCCAGCATTCTTTAATGCTATAGAGTTTTAAAACATCGTCTCAGCTGAGGTCTGACTTCTGAGTAAACAGTAGACTTTTTGATCTTTTAGCTATTCAATGACCCATGGGAACAATTTTGTGGTTTCAGTCCACTTCTTTGTTTCCAATATCTTATCATCAAAAAAAAAAAAAAGTTAATAGCTGAAGTTAGTCCCCAGGAATGGGTCTGAATTGGCCCCCTGAATGCACTACAGTCAGTTATGATTACGTATTATTTATGTCACAGGGTACCCAAAATGTGATAGAAAGGCAATTTGCTAACTTTTAAAGAAGAGTCAATGTTTCAAAAACCTCGACAGTTTTCTAAGCAAGAAATAAATCATACAACTAAAGTTAGAATTTGAGTGAAAGCGTTGCAATAAGATATGTTCTGTGATGCCAGGTAGAAAAGTTAGATACATTAAATAATTTATTCTGGAAACAATATTTTATAATTTCTGTCCTTATTGTTGTAATCAGACAGAATTACATTTAAATTATCTAATTATTGGAATTTAACGAATACCACGATTTATTTCCAGAGCTAGGGGTATATATAGATAGACTCAAAGTAGCTAAAATAATAAATGTAGAATACATTATGTAGAAGGTTTTATCTGTGTAACAATGTAAATAGGAGGAAAAAAAAGAAAGAAAAAAAAATTATGAATATGTGAAACAAATAGAAATTAGGCCTGGAGAACAATTGTTAGAATGGTATTTAGAGGTTATCATCAAAAATTCTCAACTGAAACTATGAGAGGAAAAAAAGGGTTGAATATTATCAAAAACTTCCTGAAGGTAAACTCTAGGAAGATAGACAATCACTTCCCAGCTGAAGTGAAGCAACTGAAGCTTTACTCTTCAGATGATTTTGTATGTGTAAGGACAGAAATATTTCAAGATTTATTACAAGAATCAGGAACATAAATAAATAAATAAATAAAATTAAATTAAAAAGTCCTAAATTTTCAGGGCCAAATATACCTGTGTTTATACATGTAACTAATTCTAATTCAAGGTATAATGAAACTAGTGTTACTAGATGTTTACCATGAATATGGTTCAACCTACTGGAACATGTTGTTTTGTACTTCTTGCTTACACTGTTCTGTGAAATCTTTTCTGTCTGAAAATGTATCATAGGTATCACAGATAGTGTATTTGAGCCCCTTAGTTTTAATGTATTTGTTCTTACAATTGAGCTTTTCTCTGTAAAAGAAAGGATTATTATTACCATTTTCACCTTATAGCTAGAGAAACTGGTATGTTGTCCATGGTAGAGACAAAAACTGTGGAAGTGGAAACTGCAAGAAGATATCTTAAAACCTAGGTTAGTGCTCCACTAACTACTGGAGACCACCTACTATTTCCTGTCTCATTGTTATCAAAAAAAAAAAGGGGTTGTTCAGCTTAATCAGTAACATTCGTTCTCTTCTGTTGTTTTTCATGCACCTTGTCACATCCAATGAACTTTTATGAAAGATGAAAACTTACCTCAAAACCTTTGTGATTTCTGGTTAAAACTGTTGTCCAGATTTGACGTTACACAAATACTTTGATTATCTGGCTCTATCTTTTTTTGAAGCCAATAAATGTTATGATGTATGGTCAACTATAAACTATAGACGTAACCACTGTGCAGGTGCTTCAGTTATGACAAAGGGTAGCAACACTTCCCAAACGGTTGAGCTTTGAGTATGGTGAATAGATTACTCTCATAAACCATTCTTTAACCCCAAAGTGAACACAAAAAATCAAAATGCTGAATCTATATACAGTTTATGCTTACCTATGTGAGAGACATGGTGAATACTTCTGAAAAGAGGGTTCATGTTGCCTATTCATATTGTGCATACACAATACATTTATGGGAAAGGGTCATCAGGGGGTTAATTTGAGTTACCTAAAGTTTGAGGAAACTAAAATAACTGCTTCAGACAGACAAGTTAAAACCAAAGCTTTTAAGCTGGATAAAGTAAAACCTAATAAGGGAAAAATAAACTCTAGATAGTGAGGGTATGTAGTGAGGAGGTAGTCCTCAGGCAAAAAAACACCGAATGCTTTCTCCTTTTTGCAGTCTACATCTCTATCCATTAGTGTTAATCTATCCATTAGCGTTAATCTTTGCATCAGCTTTGAGGCATACTACATCTGGCAGAGTAACGTCAGAACCAGACGTACACCTGCAGGTAATTTACCGACATACGTTATACCTATGGATGACATTCTCGGATCTGCAACCTCCTTTCTTCACCTTCTTTTTGGGTGGGGAAGTCCATGTTTCCAAAAAGGTAGAGAGCTCGTTTTAAACAATTTACACTTCAATTGCCTGTCTTTTTTGCACAAGATGGTGCAGGTTGTGGCTCCAGAGCAATTTTTAGCATTTCCTGCTAAAAAAGACCCCCCCAAATTTCCTGACACTAAATCAAAATCATGTGATACCAGAAGTCTCCATGGATAAAATACCTGATTCTTTAAAACATGTACAGTATGCATGTATAGAAAGCATACATTGTCATGTCTGAATACCTATCAGGTTTGGACCTGTTTTTAAGTATAATTTACCATGCATCTTTAACTCTACTTGAAGGCATCTCACAGAGCTTGTGAAACTTGTGCTTTTGCATTTTGGTGTGATCTGAAGTTCCTGTTAGATTTTGTCTTTTTGGTATCAGAAGGGGCTAAGCAAATCGTATCCATAAGTCAGTGTCACAACCTTTTTTTGATATTGTAGTGACGCTTCTATGAGACACCCTGAGGTATGAACCAATAAAATGAAGGAGCATGCTAAAAAATTCACTGACCGCCTGAATAGATCTTTCTGTAAAGTCAAGTTCATGAGATAGGTGTTCTTGCTCTAGGTTTTTTAAAGTCTCTAATGGCTGGCATAAGGAGATAGGCAATTTTGATGATCCTTAAACATATAGATTTACAAATGGAGAATTAATGCTGACAGTTGTATATCTTATGATTCATGCCACTCTTGATGGCTTAGGAACTTCCCAGTTACTGGAGTGTTGTATATTTCTAGAGTAGATATTGCTAATCAGGAGGATTATACTAAAATGAGTGAAAGTTTGATAAAGACAAAACTCTTGCATGGGTATAATCATTTCAGCTTGGGAAGTGAAATCAATAAAGCAAAAATATTGTTACCAAAATATTTTCATCTACTCCTTTGCCATGCATACATCTGTGCAATTTATGAAAAAAACCCACACTAATATTCATATTGCAGTAAAAAAGGATCACAGCAAGAGTGATTGTGAAATATAGTCAGAATTTATCAAGAGTCATCACACAGTGGTACATAAGGTGGTACATAAGACAATTGTTGATTTCTCTGTTTAAAGGAAAGAAGAAAAGGATTTTTTTTTTTTTTTACTGTTATCTGCTCTCATTTAAAAATTTTTCCAAGTTTATTTTTTCCCAAGTGTCTTAGATGGGTGGCCTTCTTCAAACAAACCATGAAAATTTCTGTTAAATCTATTTTCTTTAATGTAGAAAATAAATAAGTAAAAGTGTACCTCAAAGGTGTTTTGCTTTGTGTTTTTTCACTTCTAGACTTTCATTTTGTGAAATTCTATTTTCACAGTTTTTTTTTTTTTATTTAAGAATATACAAAGCTGGGAACAGTTCCAACTCACAATGAAGAAATTACTGTACTTCACTGAAAAAAAGTTGAAACTCTGAGCACTGTCACATGGAGAATAAATGAGGCCAATTAATTCTGTTTTTCTAAAAGTGAAAATACTTTAGAACATGAAAAACATGGATTTAACTAATTGATTTACACCCTGGAGATAAACTATTGGCCACAAACACTTATTATGAGGCAATGTGTGGAATGTCATCCATTGCATCTGCACACAATAAACTATTATTTGTTAAGGATAAACTAAATGTTACAAAAATATATAACTGTCTGTAGTGGATAAGGCCAAAGATTCTTTTGTCTGAGTGTTCTCCAGCCAGCAGTGGTGAAATGCAGATGCCAGGAACAAATTACAGTGTGTGTGTATATATATACATATATAAACATATTTAAAACCCCCAAGTAAATAGTGGTAGTTCTTCACAATATTCTCCCAGCCTCCAAAAACTGACGTCTCAATTACCTCCTGAAACAATGATCATATTTTTGAATTGCATCATCCTTTTTACTTTCCAGGCAGTTTCTCCAGTTGTGTTCCTGCAGACTTTCAGCACTCCCACATCTTGAGCCAAGGAGCTTTACAGCTTAACTACAGACTGTCAAGAAATACTTGCTTTTCTTCTTTCTGTACTTGATACCTACTGCCTTTACTTGATGCTAGTTCGTGATTTGCAAGGTACAGTGAGCAACTGATCCCTTTTCACAGCTCTATATGACTGTACGTGTTCTCTGGGACACTCTTTTTTTCTCTTTTAAGGCTGATGACTTAACATTTTCATATTTGTCTACAATGACTTACATTGATAAGTGTATATATATATAAGAACATTAACATTAAAGATGCAGTTATGTTTTAGAAATGTAAATAACAACCTTTTGCAGAGACCAGATCCCCATCTTGTCACATTGTCTTTTCTCTTCCAGCCGTTTTGCACTCTACAGGAAATCTAAAATGCAATGGTCATCAGAGGCTGACATTGCAGAAGTAAGTTTTTTACTGGCTTTAACCTGACACATCTACTTTCTTTGCCAGTCACTGACCACAGCCCTGTAGAGCGCAGGAGACAGGTTGTCTGTCTGGAGGCCATGAAATAAAACAGAACCTGGGTCTAAGTTATCATTTCTTTTTTTCTGGAGAAACGAGGGGGTGAATTACCACCTTGTGGCATGGGCTGTTATGATTAGCTATGTTTGTAGGAGCCTTTTTTTTGTTTCACTATGGCCTATGTGTGCTCATTTAGTATTTTTGCAGCTAAATTGACAGTTTTAGGATTTTTACCCAGCTTTCTGTACATCAACAATCATATTTATCTTCTGTACAATTAAGAATGCAGTATATATTATATAATTAAATAATACAGTATTTCATCTATAAAAGAGAGAAGAGAGAATACAAAGGAATTTACCAAAACAAGATAAAAAGAAGATAAAACAATAAATCCAAACATTTTCTTTAAAAAATACCTATATATTTCTGGACTTATGTAAAAGCAAACACTTTGAAAGAACAGACGTTATAAAGAACTTAGGCTCAAATAGTTAAAACAGACATCTTTAAGCAACGGTGGTGATATCATAACACTCAAGTTTCTCCTGAACTGAGATGGTTAATCTCACTTAAGATCACCCTTCCTTTCCCTTCCTGGAATGGACCAGACTCTCACTCCCACGGAGACTGAGGAGTTGAGATATCAGTAATCTGGCTATAAAGAATTCAGGTCTGAGCTCTGAAACAGAACTTGTACACAACAGAAAATCTTTCTGGCTAACTTCCAACACTTAAAGAGCCTCAAAGCTTTTGATAGGAACAGCAAAGAACTGACTTGCAGACAGCTAATGATTTGGTTTCTAGACAAACAAATCCATTTGGGAAATGGCAAACCAACTGTCTTTAAAAGGCTTCCCACAGCGTAGGTCACTATACCATATCTAATGGAAAGGTCATCTCTTAAGAAAGGTTAGAAAACAGTGAGAGCTTTCTACTGTTTTATTTCAGGTCATTCTATTGAAATGGACCGCAAAATGAATGGAAGGAGATGGTTCAGCAACACGGCTGCATATCCTGACTGCCTGCCTTATCAAGACAGTGTGGAGGTTTAGCACAGAAAGACATATGAACTGGGACAAAGGAAATACAAACACTAGTATAAAATGTATATTCTACTGTTGCTGAAAAAACAGCGGTTGAGGCTGGCTGTCTGGTAGTGCCAACACATAGTCAGCAAAATGTTTTCTTAAAGTTAGATATGCGAGAATTATTATTAAAAAAAACCAGTATGATTTCTACTAGGGACATTTTAAGGGTTCCTATTTTAATTGGCCACAGTCCAAAGTTCATCCCACACATCTCCCTGCTTTTTACCCGCCCCTCAAAAAGTCAGAAAAGCTCTCTCTTTGCTAAAGTTAAAGGATAAAAAAAACAACCCACCCATGAATACTAAACTGTCTCTGCGTACTCTCGAGCAATTTTCACCTTCCAGCAGCTATGCAATTAAAGTGTGAATCTCCCTATATATTTCAGGTCAAGAAATTTTTTAAACGTATGGCCTCTTATCAGATGGTAAAATAAAAATGGACAAAATCCATGGAAATACGATATGCATTCACATAAAATCTCCTGCTGAACATTTATGGATCTCTGTTCTGTTTTGCCAGTGTTTCTATCTTGTACCACAGATCATTTTTATTACTTAAGTCGTGCTTCCAGATAGTAAGGGTCACTTCCAGATCACACAAAATAAGTTTATTGAGTTATGGTGGCATTGCTTAGCTTTTTGGTGGTTTTTTTTAGAGTACTCTGAACATTTTGGTATGCATGGCTCTCATTTTTTTCTGATTCATAAGTCATGAACTGCTTTTGCTCAGTATTTCATGTTTTTGGATCTTTGTCTCTAAAGTTCCTACATTTTATCTGTGATGATATTAATCCTGTGCAATTCCAGACTACTGAAGTAAAAAGGAGGATCATCTTTTGATGAGAGTATTAAAATACTCTTTGCCTCATTCTTTATGATGAAGATTGGTTTATATCTAATTTTTAACTGTGAAAGGCAAGAGCAAGCCAAAAGACCTCCACATATTGCAATTTCACAAGTCTAATAAAATTGTCTTCAACATTTCAAATTCGAATGAGAAATAGGCATCTTCTGTTATTTGTCATGCAGTTATACTTTAATGTATATTTTGATGAAAAAAAATACTTTTTTAAAAACAATTTTTGAAAAAAATGTACCTTGAAGATTCTTCAGGAATGATATGGGATGATAGTTAAAATTAATTTGAATTGTTTCAAAACCAAAGGCATTTTAGATTCATTTGCATAATATGCTAATGCTATATTCTATGTTCTTGAGAGTCTGTGACCAGGAGAATGACTGAGCAAGAAAGCTTTTGATTATTTATTACTTCAGATTATTTAATACTTTCAGATTGAAAAAAAAGAAAAAAAAATAAACAGACTAAAGGCTTTTCACTAAATAGTTTTGTTAGTGGGAAGGTTTTCAGAAGAGAAAATACATAGTAAATTTGCATAATTTAAATGTTCTTTTTCAATGGTCATTTGTACGGAATGAATAATTTTATAGCAATAATTATTAAAACTTTCTGCTATTTAATCCTTTCATAATACTCACCAGGTTCTGTTATTCAAAATTCATTTTTTTCCAGAGAGAATTTTTTGGGCTGGAAGTTATTTTAATCAAGAAATTACTTTTGAATTCATAATGCAGAATTCTCCTGTAATGGTATTAGGTAAATAAATTATGTGTCATTTTTTGTATTTCATATAATCATACATATGTAATTTCTCTATGAAAGTAACTGGTATACTTTGAATTTCAAATAGCAGTCTGACTGTAACAGAAATAGCTTGCGTGATGCTGGTTAGTTATGTCAGTTGTACACATGAAATGCAGATCACTATAAGAAATATGTGAATGCAGATTGAAAAATCTCTTCATTGGAAGTACAGGCATATGAATACTAATTTCTATGAACATTCACACTAGCATATTTCAAACACATAAATATCTAAAGTACATGTAAAGGAGCTCTAGACTTGAAATGTGAACCTAATTATTTTAGAGTTGAGCCCATTGTTCAACTAATACTTCTCTCTGTACTCTTCAACCCAGTGCACTTTCCCACATGAGGTGTACAAAAACTTGACATACATTTTAGTCCCTTTATAGTCAAGCACTTCTTGTGGATAGGAGTAAATAATTGTCTACATTCTTTAGATTCAGAGACTTCATTTCCCACCCTTGTGGATTAGGTGTAATGTTTTATTTCAGCTAAATAATTGAGCCAAAACATGAGATCTATCTCTTTCAGTTTCCTTTTCCTTCAGATAATTTCCCAGAGAGATGCATTTGGTGGTTCTTCAGTGTCTTCCTGCAGAAATCTGGTTTCTTTAAATTGTTATTCAAACCTGTCTTTGCAATAAGTTTTCTTGAAATTATAGTATTACTCATGAGCTATCATCTCCCCCTGAGTCTATTCAATCCTGTATCGTATGGGTTTGAACTGTAACTGGGGAAAAAGGGAGGGAAGGGGGGGGACAGCACATCCTTCATGCCAAATATTTGTACTGTTACTTACATTTTCCATATTCCTTTGGACATTTTTGAATATTATTGGCAGTGATAGCAAAGGGATCGGGGAATAGGTATATCATCATAAGACTGCATATACTCCTTATTGCTTCAGCCATAACAATGGTTAGTTTCATGGTATCATTGTTTCAGCAGCTTTTTGCATCTAGTTTCTTGGTCATTATTGATTTTTTCCTTCCTTGTCAGCACTATAGATTAAGTCTTTGCTGTGCATTATTCTATAAGAATCAATACGTAACTTTGTGAAATGATTTCAATATTTGGTTTATGTTTGTGATCTAAGCTGTGGACATGGCTTTACGTTATGAAACTATTTCTTTTTTTCTTCAGTAGTTTTCAATATGGATTATCTACCATTGCTGCTATTACTGCTCCATGATGCTAAAAAACTGAACACTAGAAGTTTATCTTATAGTCTTCCGTTAACGTCTGGAAGTTTTTACCTCTACTTTGAATGAGGCAGTGCACACTGAAAAAAGATTCTTTTAGCATTTAGTTGTCTTTTACTGTTTCCCAAAAATGTTTTTGAATTGAAAAGTATTGATCATATGTTTACTGTTTTTGGGGGGTTCAAGAATATGCCAAAGCATTTGGGGGCTTAAGTTAAACAAGATATTAAGTGCTATCTTTATCAAGAGATCTAGATATGTGAGGCACACTACACCAAAGAAAAAAAAAAAAAGAAAAGAACAACAAGCAGGTTATTTAAAAATTTAATATGTGCACACACTTACAGTGCTCCAGTCTTTGACTAAAGTTTCCTTTGTTCTGTTTTGGATGGAGTGGGGATCAGTCTCTTGATGAAGCACTCCACTAAGGCAGCACAGGCTGAGAAGAACAGCAGGGAAGCAGCAAGCAACTCCAGTGAACAAGCAGTGTAAAGGCTGCAAACATATTCAGCACCTGAAACACACAGCAGGCTAGAAAAACCCATGTCCTTGCCTGGAACAGTCTTCATGGTTTAGGCTTTCCCACACTGCTCTTGTACCACGCCTCAGCATTGATCAGGAGATCAGTGCCATATGAGGCTTGACACCCAGTTTATACTCAGTGAATCCTTAGATGCCTATTGGTAAGCACTCCTTTTCCATTAACAAGTTGAATAAAACAGGTTGTTTTCAACCCATGTTAACCTTCAGCTTGAGTTAAATTAATCTGCCTTATTCAACATTGCAATGGCCTGGGCGTATGCACTTCATCAGCTGCCATTGTTCAGCTGAGGCTGTAGTCACTTCTGAAACCTTCCAAAACAATCACAAACAGGTGCAGAGACACATCTCAAGATAATTACACCTTCAAACAGTAACAGATACTCATGTCGTGCTATGTAGTGTCACAGGCCTTGCCAACGCTCCAAAGGTGAAAGGTTTCATCTGCCACTACCCTCCTCTACATTCCAGCTAATCCCTGTTATTTCTTCTTACGTAAAAGTGACTCTCCACACTGAAATGTCACACACAGGAGTGCCACCATAATTTCAGAGAATGACATTTGAACACAAATGAACTGGCATTTAAAGGGCTTAAAATGTTATTTGTGGAAGACTGTTTTAGACAGCATATAAGGAGGTCCATGCTCTTGGAAATTAGTAAACCAAAACCCAGTAAACCAGCTAGGACTTTGAGATAGTGCTTATATGATGTTGGGCACAAAGAATTACCAGGATAGACTTTGCAAGGTTAAGGAGTCTCCTATATAGGGTCCAGTCTTCTATATATAAGAGTTTAATCTAGTTGGGACACTGGATCTTAAGCGATACACGCACAATAACCTTTCCTTTCAAAGGTGCCGTGGCAGGCCTGGGCAAGTCTCTCAGTCAACCGGCGAAGTTAGAAATTTAATTCATATTTAGGCAACCATATCCCATTATTGATCCTTCGTCTCTCAGTCTCAGAGACTCAAATGGCTCTTTTTCCCATGGAGAAAGGAAACCTTACCTGACCTTATAAAAGTCTTAGAATAAACTACATTGCAAAACTGAGCGGCTACTGAGTAATGCTATAATGAGACTTGCATCAGACAGCCAAGATCTTTAACAGACTTCTTTGAAAAATTATTATTTTTTTCTTCAGGAAATTTTCCCTTTTTTTGTGAAAACTCCCAACTACAATTTTGGTTTGGAAATGTATTCATGAAGCTTGTGGTAGCTATGGAAGAAAATACGAAAGTCTTGCACTTCTAATATATTGCACATGCTGTGTTTACTGATATTTTCTATGAGATGCCACAGTTTCTTCCCAAACGAAGAAAGCCCGTGATAGAAGTCTGATGTGTTTCTACATTGTGACTAATAAAAGAGAATGGGGATAAAAGACATATAAATGACAGTTCATATGAGTTACTTTAGGGAAATGCTTAATTCAGAATATTTTTTTAAATGTTTACATCTACCTCGGACTTTTCCTCAATTATCTGTACAGACTATATATTTGCTATTAATCTTTAATGTTTAGATAATTAATTTACATATATCTAGCAGATGCAAAATGTATTAAAGTAATTTTACTCACTTTTTTTTAAAGATGACCTTTTATTCTTAAAGTATTTTTTCAGATATATGACTCTGTATTAGTGACTATCCTACAGAGTTTAAGGCTCTCCTTAATTTATGGGCTCAACTTAACCACAGAGTGAATTATTGTAACAAGGGATTATTCTCTGCAATTGAACAAGGTATTGTGCTTTGTAAAATTTTCATTATTCCCTTGCTAATGCTGCAGAATTCCTTTTTCTGATGTGTTAGTGCCTGCCATTTTGTATTTCATGTTAGATAAATAACATTCGTTTTCTTTCTAATGTGAATTTTAAATTAATGATTTATTTTATGTTACAAAAGGAAATATTTTTTCTGAAAAGCAAAGATTTTTTTAAAAGCAATTTAATTATCAGATGCATACACGACAAAGAGGGGAAGTCCCCTCTTCTTGCCATGCTTTTTGTTCTCTTATTGGCATACGAGAAGACAGGATTAGTATTGCAGATCTGTCATACTCTACCTGTATTATGCCAACTATAGGTCAAACTCAGAAGTGCAGTTCAGGTGGAAAGAACAAAAGAAAGTTCAGAACATTCTGAACCTAAAAAAGTAAATTATTTTTAATTTTAGATCTTCTGCAAGATTTTTAAATTTAATTTACAGTATTGTACTTGGAACTTAATGAGAAACCTGTATTCCTCTCTGACCGCTTTCCTTAAAGACGAGAAGACTTCTGAATGAACCATGCCCAGGACTGGAGTAAACCTTAACCACTACAGGGCACTCCTAATTGGTGTATACTCCTGCACTATGTCAAGCTTATGAATTATACTAGAACCCTAAACTGCAGTCATGACTAGTCTACATTTTCAAGCTGAAGAATGATTCTTCTCCCCGTTAAAACCACAGCTTGGAACTGCACAAAAAGCTGGCAGGACTCTATCAGTACTAAGTCTGTTAAATTGACCAAATCAGAGAATCATAGAATGGTTTGAGTTGGAAGGGACCCTGGAGATCATCTAGTTCCAAACCCCCAGCCACAGACAGGGACACCTCCCACCAGACCAGGTTGCTCAAAGCCCCATCCAGACTGGTCTTGAACACTTCCAGGGATGGGGCATCCACAACCTCCCTGGGCAACCTGTTCCAGTGCCTCACCACCCTTACAGTAAAGAATTTATTCGTAATCATAGAATCATAAAACCATAGAACCATAGGGTTGGAAGGGACTTCTGGAGATCATCTAGTCCAACACCACTGCCAGAGCAGGGTCACCTACAGCAGGCTGCACAGGAACATGTCCAGGCAGGTTTTGAATATCTCCAGAGACAGAGACTCCACCACCTCTCTGGGCAGCCTGTTCCAGTGCTCTGCCACCCTCAAAGGAAAGAAGTTCCTCCTCATGTTTAGGTGGAACTTCCTATGCTCAAGTTTGTGCTCTTGTCCTGTCGCTGGGCACCACTGAAAAGTGCCTGTCCCCATCCTCCTGACACCCACCCTTTAAGTATTTATAAGTGTTGATAAGGTCCCTCCTCAGCCGTCTTTATTCCAGACTTAAGAGACCCAAGTCCCTCAGCCTTTCTTCATAAGAGAGGTGTTCCAGTCCCCTAATCATCCTGGTAGCTCTCTGCTGCACCCTCTCCAGATGTTCCCTGTCCTTCTTGAGAACTGGACACAGTACTCCAGGCGCGGCCTCACCAAGGCAGAGTAGAAGGGGAGGATGACCTCCCTTGACCTGCTGGACACACTCTTCTTAATGCACCCCAGGATGCCATTGGCCTTTTTGGCGACAAGGGCACATTGTTGGCTCTTGGTCATCCTGTTGTCCACCAGGACTCTCAGGTCTCTTTCCACTGAGCTGCTCTCCAGCAGGTCAGCCCCCAACCTGTACTCGTGCATGGGGTTATTCCTCCCCAGGTGCAGCACCCTACACTTCCCCTTATTGAATTTCACAAGGTTCCTCTCTGCCCAACTCTCCAACCTGTCTAGGACTCTCTGTATGGTGGCACAGCCTTATGGTGTGTCAGACGTCCCCCTCAGCTTTGTGTCATCGGCAAACTTGCTGAGGGTGCACTCTATCCCCTCGTCCAGGTCATTGATGAATATATTGAAGAGGACTGGACCCAGTACTGACCCCTGGGGAACACCGCTCATCACCGATCTCCAACTAGACTCTGTGCCCCTAATCACGACCCTCTGAGCTCTGTCTTTCAACAGGTATCTATCCACCTTACTGTCTATTCGTCTAACCCACTCTTCCTAAGCTTCTCTATGAGGATGCTGTGGGAGACCGTGTCGAACGCCTTGCTGAAGTCAAGGTAGACAACATCCACCACCCTGCCCTCATCTATCCATCCAGTCATGCCACCATGGAAGGCTATCAGATTAGTCGGACATGATTTCCCCTTGGTGAATCCATGTTGAGTACTTCTGATAGCTTTCTTTTCCTCCACATGCCTTGAGATGATGCCCAGAATGAGCTGTTCCATCATCTTTCCAGGGATGGAGGTGAGGCTGACCAGCCCGTAGTTCCCTGGGTCCTCCTTCTTGCCCTTTTCGAAGACTGGAGTGACATTGGCTTTAATGTTTAGTTTGAAACTGGAACAAGTTTCTTTTCCTGCCCATGCTGCAATGAACAGCACATTGCTGCCTGACTGGTGCCACCAGGCAACATCAGGCACAGGTCTGTACATGCTGTTACCCCCTTTCGTGTTTCTTGGCCTTTTTTTTTCACCACCCTTGTTCTCTCGTTTCTCTGCCCAAATAAACAACCTTCCCTAATGATTTTTTCTCCCCTGTATCTGTGATACACATGAGCCCACATTTATTATTTCTGTTACCTTGGTAGTCCCTGCCATATATGCTATTGCTGCTGTGATTAGCCAGGTGCTGCTAGCCTTTTGAGATGGAACTCTTCAAAAGATGCCCAGTGTTTGCCTCCAGTTTTTTGTGAAGTTCGACTGGTCTTCATGGGAGAAAACTTTTGTCAGCTTCTCACACAATTTCTTATGTCAAGTCCAGTATTTTTCCCTGTCCTGCTCAGTTCTCTTAACCTCAGGCCAGCTGAAAGGTCTGGTCATTTGCCTGCAGCCCTGACATTTCAAACCTGCGCTGAAACCAAGTTTATGTGCTGAAAAGTGTCTGCTGTCTTTCTTTATGTCAGCTTAGGTAAATGGGTTTAGAAAATGATGTAGTTAAACTGGTGTGACTTCCATGTGTACAGATGCTCTGACCCAAAGATATGTAGGTACTGCCTAAAGAGTTTTTTCTCTACCGCATCAATAAATAAATCTTGTCTCCTCAAATTTATCCTATCTATGCAATAATAATTATTAGGCATTATAAGGTACATGAAAAGTGGCATAAATTTATATTTTTATTTTATACAGTAACTTGAAGAAGAAACTAAGGCTAAAACTAAACCATTTCCAGAATGTTGAGGTTTTTTCTTGATCCTGTGGATAACTTGAAAAGCCATTTATAAAAAACATCTCTGCTGGCATCAGTAAATATAAATACCTTGACAGTTCATGCATTAAGTGATGAAACTGATTGAAAATATTCCTACTTTTATCAGTAGCTAAATCTTTTCTGTTGTGGGGAGATGCAGTCTTTAAATAGTGTAAAAACTCTGCTTCTACTAGCAAAATGTATCTGCCTGAAAGAAGACTGCTGGCTGTACACTAAAATATGATAGCTCTTTTGAAATGTCATGCATTTGTCCTGTACACGTACCTTCTCATGTTCTTTCTAGTACAGACATCTCCAGAGAATACTTTCCAATTGCTTTCCCAGAAGCACAAAGATGCTGCATTAAGATGTGGTAACAAGGGAGCAGAGAGTCCACCTCCAACCTTCATTAGATAGGTTGTGACTTTTCTTTTATTAATATAAATTGCTTCATTATAAGAGATCATCTAATTATTTCTGAATTCACAAAAGGATATTTAAATAGCCCTAAGGGAGATTTAAATTTCAGACTTTGCTGGAGAGAGATGGACATTTCAGACAGTTGTCAGGAAGTCTCTTATTGTATATAGCATGAAAATTTCGATAGCTTGAAATTAAAACTCACTGGATTGACAAGAAGAAAAGAAAGAAATAAAATAACCTCCAAACAAGATATATGTGTAAAACTTTGTGTTAGATAATCATAGTGCTTAGAATTGCATTCATCTAACCAACAGGGGTTTCTAACAGAGTTATAAATATTTTATTGGATTTTTAATAATAAAAAAATCCTTAATGGATATGATATAGGGTGAGTTCACTACTACTTGAAAGCTCTGATATATGGGAACTCCAGCAGCTTTGAGTTGAATCAATAAATCTCATGACTTTCTGTTATGATGCCTTAGTATATTGTCATCTACCATCCATTTCGAAAAAAAAGAAAAACTATAATAAAAGCATTGGGCTGTGTTTTTGTTCAGAAGCTGAAACATTCAAAGAGCTTATGAGTAGGACAGTGTAAATGATTGCTTTATTTCTATGGTGCCAAATAATTTATATTATTACTTATTCTTTTTTAATCATGTCCAGAAACGGAGCACTCAACAGCGTGGGGAAGCCAAAAATTCATTATCCACGTAAACACAATAGGTTTAAACTGAAACATTCTACAAGGACCACTGAGTTACAAAGTACCTGAGCCATGTGCCTTCTCGTTTGACGCTGTTCATATTTTTTTTTCAAAAAAAGACAAGTACACAGCAAAATCTGGTACTCAACCATTCCTTCTTGTCTCCCTTTAATTAAAAAGGGAATAATCAATATAGACAGTTACTGCTGCTTGCTTGTGGGCTCTCTCTCAGCAACTATATAAATAATTAAATGCAAAGCGGATAGCCCTAACCAAAGGTTCTGCAGAAACTCTGATTCAGAGCAGTGGGTGGCCTGTCCTCTCGATTAACAGGGAGATTAAAAGCTCTGTCCTGAAATGGGTTGTGTGGATTTAAACTTTGTCAGTATGTTCACACATTATTATTATTATAATGGAGAAAGAGAACACGTCTTCACTGCATCCAGCAGTCTCAGCTGATGCTGTTCGTCAAATTTCATCTGGAATTGCAAGTTATTTCAAAAAAAAATTAAAAAGTGAAAGTTTTTGAAGACTTTAGTATTTCATTGCTTTCCTTATAACCCCTTTTCCTCCAACTTCTGTCACCAGAGTTCTCTGACAACGTTATTGCAAAAAGTTAGTATGTGTACATTTAACTGCTTCTTTATAAGTTATTAAACAGGGAAAGCTTTTCCATTGGGAAAGCACAAGAAAAAAAAAAGAAAATAATTTGAATACAAAGAAAAATATTACTGAAGGTAAAAATAACTTTTTGATAATAACCTTAGTTCCCATTGTTCTTGTAATTCTGTTTCTATTAAATCAGCTCTTAAACTATGATTTCTCATTGAACAAAAATTTAGGAAGTGTGTTAGAAGCTTTGAAGATCTTGTAGTATTGCAGATTAAAACGAGTAGAAAGCGGCATGGGAAAGAGCTACCGCATCTAAATTAAGAATTAAAAAGTTGAGGATTGGCCTGATTTTTATTTATAATTACTCAGCATTTTTCTAATTTTCCTGAAATTGTCTGAGTCCATTTCTCCATGTTTAGGACAGCCTTTATGCCTAATATTTTCTTTAAAAGATTTCCTTTCCTTAACCTGATACAAACTTACTTTGATCAGTAGGATCTACATTTGTGATTTGTCCAGGGAAAGAACTCTCTCTTATATTCAGTTTCAAAGAACGGTTTGATTTTGTTTTTAAAATAAAGACAGACTGCTTCACGGAAGCTGCAGATCCAGGGTTGGAATCTCAGTGCAGCTGAAGCTACAAGAATTTTACAGCTGACATCAATGAAATTACGGTTTAATTTCTGATTTTCAATTTGGTTCTTTGCAAGCACCTGTGTGCGCTTAATTATGTGTGAAAATACTCAGACTGTATGAGAGAGTCAGATTTTTGCATGGGCACATGGCCAATTAATATAAGATTCTTTACCACTATCACCTGACATTAATAATGACAAGTAACTTCACTACAATACATCTTGACTAATTTTACTGATTTCAGAATATATTTCACATGATTAAGGACTGCAGACTGGGCTTAGGTATCTTATAGTCTCTTCATCTTTGTACAGAGAGTGTGGATTTAAATACTACACTTCTGGGTTTGCCAGATTTTACATAATTTCTTGTAATTCAAATCTGAAGATTTTGAGAAATAGTTTAATTTAATAAAACTAAGAAGACAAATGACAGATATAATATTAAAATTGTTCCGTACACAAACATTACATTGTTCTGTAACGGTTTCTGTGGTATTCTATGTCATTATATGAAGCAACCTAAGCCATTACTTAACCTTTTTTTTTTACTGCATAACCCTATGAAGAGGGATGTTTTCTTGGATCCACACGGGCTTTTAAGACTTCAAGACCAGTTTTTTATCACTGTCCTTCTGTGGGAACCTAACACCCAACCATCCCACCACCACACTTCTTAGGTGACTGCCACCTAAAATCTTCTTCAAAACTAATCAGGCTGAGTTCGTTAAAATACTTTAATTGGTAGTTTGAGTAACCTTGCCTGGTTTTACCAGACCACCGAGGCCTCCTTCCATGACTGAGCCCATGAGACCAATAACCTCCAGCACAGGAACTAATAAGTAGCTGTCAGGTGTGGTATAACATCTTAGACTGCAGCTGCTGTTCCTAAGTGAACATCTTCTCTACAAACTACGTATATTATGTTGAAAGAGCTCCTATTCAGTAAATATTGTTGTTGGGTATTTCATTCTTTCTAAAAAGCTGAGTTTGAGTTCAACTCATGGGTCAGTTTACTGAAGTGCCACCACACCAGGCTTTAGCGCACTTCACAATTAAATTTCCAGGGCCATCTATTCTACATCTCTTATTCAAAGTCACCATAGAGTAATGAATCTTCTGTACGCCTCCTAGATTAGAATGGGATTAACTTGAATGTCTGGTGAAATAAAGCCTTTTTTTGTTTGTTTGTTTTCTGCTATTTTGCATACCCTTTGGATTAAATATTTCCACATTCATTTATTTTTTTTTCAGTCTTTTTCGTAGATTAGTCCTGAACAAGACAATGTTTTCCTCCACCCAAATTATTTTTTACTTCTACTGTGTTTTTTAGAAGTAAGTCATCTGAGTAGGGAATGAGCTATTAGTACTAGTTCCACTGCTGCACTCTACTCTGGAAAAGTTCAGTCCAGCATTTGTAATCAGAATCATTGCTTCTCCTGAGCATCAGGAGGACCATCATTCCACCTCATCAGTCAATACTTGTAAGAATATTAGCTCTGATTTTGAAAATTGTTTGTTTTTTTCCAGAAAAACTTTTATTTTATATTTTTATTTAACATTTCACCTCTCTGTTTTTCCCTGTCAGTTTCACAGAACTTGAAAAATTCCATTATGTTTGATTTTTTTTTTCTTTTGTTTTTCACTTTATGATGGGCCTTTTGTTCTGGTTTAATTTTGATAGTAGATGGAATAGGTTGTTGGGTGTTTAGATTGTATTTCTGTATGATATGCTTTTAAAATTCAGATGTTAAGGAACTATTTCCTCCAGAATTTTACTGAAAACTCGTATTAATAGTTACATTTCAAAAGTTAATTGAATTGAATTGAATTTATTCACATATATGTATATATATAAAAATGTACATTTGAGTGTATGAGGTCTTTTGTACTAGATTAGACAAAAGACTTAGCCCAGTATCCTTTCTTCTAAAAATGATCCAAACCAGATTTTTAATGAAAAAGAGACCATGGCACTAAATATAAAATAATAATTCCCCCACTACATCTCCTGATTTCCAACAGCATGTAGTTTAAGTCCTCTCCTGGATAAGAAATACATTTGGATTATCATGTCTAGAGGCTACTAGAGAATTTGTCTGTTATGAACCTGCCCAACTATGGATACATTTTTACTTTCCCAACAACCCAAGACACAATTTCATTATGAATATTTTGAAAAAAAACCCATATGTTTTTAATTTCCTTGAATATATTGAAATGAATTGCCCTTTTTTGTTCTTTTTATGAAAGTTACAAGAAATAGGAATGCAGAATTTGAAGGGTGTATCAAATCTGATAAAAAATTGCTTGATTCATTGAGCTAAACCAAAAGTACAGAACTAAGCTTTTCCAATCTTGGGCTTTTCTAGATGGCAGTAGACATTTGAAGCTGTGGCTGTGGTTGCAGATGCCTTTTTTTGAAGAAATGAAGGAATGTTAAGCTGAATCTACTTCTTCCCTGAAAATGTCACTAATGCCAAACACTGAAAAAACACAAGTTACTTCTGTTGTTGCTTTTCCTTTATCAGTTTGCAATTTATGTTCCCCTGAGGAACATTCTTTCTCTTGATGACCAGGTTATCTCTACAAGTTTTATGAAATCACAATAATGGTGACTTTTTCATTCTTCAGTATGGGAGAAAGGAAGAGAATGACGAATAGAACGAAGCATCTCATGTCAGGTCATACAAGCATCAGTTCTTCACACACAGTTCAGAAATGCATGGACTATATCCAGAAGGCACCTGAAAATCTTTGAGGGCCTGGGTTTATGTGAATTTTAAACAGTTCCGAGTACTTACTGATTTAATGGAAGCTGAAGATTTCATATCAGTTTCAAGTAATGATATGGACAAAGAAGTGGAGCAGAAGCTGATCTTTGTATAGGGAAGCATGCAACATTTACCCAGCACATCACCTTCATCAAAAGGAGAGGAAGAATTGGGAGTAATCTGTTGAATATGAGAGTATCTAATGTGTACAATTAAATTTATTCAGTTATATAAGCTTTTTTGGAGACTGTCTTAACTTAACTCAAACTTAACCATCAGCATCCAGATAGCTTGATGATGGAAGTTATATAGATGGATAGACAGATTGAATTAAATTAAAATAAGAAATTTTACACGATCATGAATACACTGGCTAGCTGCAGGATATTCAGGACCACTGATGCACAAATGAATTGTTTCACTACAAAAGTTTCTTTCTTTACTCAAAAAATTCTAACGTGAAACCAACATCAAATGACTGAAATCCACATACAATCTTCTGTCCCTGTTTCTCATTCATGTCCACGTGATCATTTCTCCTTCACAGCTAAGATTTTTATACAGCTTCTGCTGTCTTAATTTCTGCAATCTTATTCTAATGCACTTCTGTGTTTCATCCTCCCTTCCATGTCTCATACTAAACAAGATTCATCCAGCTGCTTCTCGCTTGATATTGTTTCACCGTTAGTGCTATATTTCACACATTTATTCACTAAAATATGAAAGTCTCCTTCTCTGTCTCCACATAGCAAACACTATTGGAGAACCTGATGAATTCATGAAGCGGGAGAGAGATTCTGTGCCATGACATAGCTGAAGGACTTGGTATGGACTATTTTTGCCCAGCTGCAGATCATCACAAGTGAACTCTACCTCAATTTATGACTTCTGTTATACTCAAGAGTCTGCCATTTCACGTATCAGAAAACAGTTAAATTGAGACTTCTGGGTGTACATAAAGAACTCTACTCAGTCTAAATCACATTTAACTGAAGACTAAGTCCCAGACAACAATCCATTCCTTGTTTGCAGTCCTTTTCTAGCTTGAAAGTTTTGTGAACCCATAAACGTCATCTTCATCATCTCTTCTCTTATGTGAACATATTTTCAACTAGTGGGTGGAGGTGTCTAGTGACTTCTCTGTGTTCTCTCAGTTGTCCAGGGTAGACACCCAGCTTTTCTTCTGTTGCTGCTTGATTTCCCAATGCTTATGGAGAGAAGACATACTTGTGTTAAGTAGAACAGCATTGTCTCCTAAGGGTTTATGTGGCTTCTTACTTATCTCCATTGCCAGTATGAAAAAATTAGA
Source organism: Chroicocephalus ridibundus (assembly GCF_963924245.1). Lineage (NCBI taxonomy): Eukaryota > Metazoa > Chordata > Aves > Charadriiformes > Laridae > Chroicocephalus > Chroicocephalus ridibundus. The sequence goes on from NC_086286.1 coordinate 86,909,944, forward strand.
GGGTGGAGCTGGGTACTTTAGATACTTTATTTAAGGTAAAATGCCTAGAATTGTGTTGAGACACTGTGAATGCCATAAAAAAAAAAAACAACAAAAAAATTAAGCTGTATCTAAATATAATAGTTTTCAGATACACGAAGCTTGATAGTTTTATTACAAAAAAATAATACAAATAACACATAAGAATATGAAAGAATTCAAAGAGGTTGTTCAGAGTTAAATGAGTGGTATTTCTTAATATTGACTCTTTCTTTTCTACTTTAAATACACTGAAGTACAGTGAAAATACTTACAATATTTACAGTGATCAACATTACTATCCAGGTATCTTATGTTGCTGATGAATACATGGACTAAAGACATCTTATGGTTAAATACACTAACTGGAGTTCCAGAAAGAGTTAAGATAAAAATTAACAAAGCTCAGTACATGTTAATTTACCTCGGATGTCAGCAGAGTATGTTGGCCTAGACAGATTTCAGTACTGCTTTGATAAGACAGCTTATGGCATGCAAAGTGTCTCTGTTTGAACCTGGAATGATTATCTCTACGCCACACTGCAGACTACTGTCTGAAATGTCATGAGTTTTTGAAGTGAATATATTTCTCTCACCTGAGTTATTGTTTCACTTTCTCAGTAAGCTAGGAGGAGCATTGTTGCCTCAGTTATATGTTCAGGCTTTCTTCACAGCCATAACAGGTAGAAATTTATTTACTTTTTAAAGCAAACAAAGAAGTCTGCAGTCCTAGACAACAATTTTTATTCTTACATGGAAATCCTAGCTAGCTTCTGCTAAGTTCCACACAGTAGGAGGCAGCAATGGAAAACAGTGGTTTCATACCACATCATAACCCACACATACTCCAACTTGATCACACAAGGTTATGAAGTTAAAATGAACAGTAAAAATATGAAGTTGTCTCTGACTATATTGTGCAATATTATAGCTAACAATCCCATCAGGCATTTGAAACTACTTGCTTCGATTCCCAAATTAGAAGAAGTCTTCAAATACCACCAAAATATCATATTTTCAAATTGCAGATTAAAAGTATAAGATCCAGGCTCATTCCTCTAGTTTGAGTGATAAAAGTGAGGTATTCTATAAGCGGCTGGCTGCAGTCTTGCAAACGCCAGCCCTTGTTCTAGTTGGGGACTTCAACTTACCAGACATCTGCTGGAAATATAACACGGTAGAGAGCAGGCAGGCTAGGAGGTTCCTCGAGTGTATGGAGGATAACTTCCTGACACAAATGGTAGGTGAGCCTACCAGGGGAGGTGCCTTGCTAGACCTACTGTTCACAAACAAAGAAGGGCTAGTGGGGGACGTGGAGGTCGGAGGCCGTCTTGGGCTTAGTGACCATGAAATGGTTAAGTTTTCCATCCATAGTGTGGTAAGGAAGGGGGTTAACAAAACCTCCATCTTGGACTTCCGGTGGGCAGACTTTAGCCTGTTCAGAACCCTGGTTGGGAGAGTCCCGTGGGAGGTAGTCCTGAGAGACAAAGGAGCCCAGGAAGGCTGGACGCTCTTCAAGAGGGAAATCCTAAAGGCCCAGGAGCAGGCTGTCCCCATGAGGCGCACAATTAAAGGGCGGGGAAAATGGCTGGCCTGGATGAACAAAGAGCTCTTGATGGGACTTAAGGAAAAAAGGAAGGTTTACCACCTTTGGAAGAGGGGCAGGCAACTCAGGAGGAGTACAGAGATCGTGTTAGGTCATACAGAGAAAAAATCAGGAAGGCAAAAGCCCAGCTGGAACTCAACCTGGCAATTAATATAAGGGACAACAAAAAAAGTTTCTAGAAATACATCAACAAAAAGAGAGTGACAGAGAATGTCCATCCCTTACTGGATGCGGGGGGAAACCTTGCAACCAAGGACAAGGAGAAGGCTGAGATACTTAATGCCTTCTTTGCCTCTGTCTTTAATAGTCAGACCAGCTACCCCCAGGGTGTTCAGCTTCTTGGGCTGGAAGATAAGAATGGAGAACAGGACAACTCCCCTGTAATCCAGGAGGAAGTAGTTAATGATTTGCTTATGCACCTGGACACGCATAAGTCTATGGGGCCAGATGGGATTCACCCAAAAGTTCTCAGGGAGCTGGCAGGAGAGCTCATCAAGCCTCTCTCCATTATCTATCAACAATCCTGGTCAACAGGAGAGGTGCCAGATGACTGGAGGGTGGCCAATGTGACGCCCATCTACAAGAAGGGCCGGAAGGAGGATCCCGGAAACTACAGGCCTGTCAGCCTGACCTTGGTACCGGGAAAGATCATGGAGAGGATCATCCTGAGTGAGCTCTCAAGGCAAGTGCAGGGCAGCCAAGGGATCAGGGCCAGCCAGCATGGGTTTATGAAAGGGAGGTCCTGCCTGACCAACTTGATCTCTTTCTATGACCATGTGACCCGCTTTCTCGATGAGGAGAAGGCTGTGGATGTTGTCTACCTGGACTTTGGTAAGGCCTTTGACACTGTCCCCCACGGCATTCTCCTGGAGAAACTGGAGAATCATGGCATAGACAAGTGTACTCTTCGCTGGGTTAAAAACTGGCTGGATGGCCATGCCCAGCGAGTTGTGATTAATGGAGCAAAATCTGTTTGGCGGCCGGTCACCAGTGGTGTCCCTCAGGGCTCAGTTTTGGGGCCAGTCTTGTTCAATATCTTTATTGATGATCTAGACAAGGGGATTGAATGCACCCTCAGTAAGTTTGCGGATGACACCAAACTAGGTGGGAGTGTTGATCTGCTTGAGGGTCGGAAGGCTTTGAAGAGGGATCTAGACAGGTTGGATCAATGGGCCAAGGCCAACTGTATGAGGTTTAATAAGGCCAAGTGCCGGGTCCTGCATTTTGGTCACAACAACCCCGGGCAACGCTACAGGCCTGGGGCTGAGTGGCTGGAAAGCTGCCCGGCAGAAAAGGACCTGGGAGTGTTAGTGGACAGCCGGCTTAATATGAGCCAGCAGTGTGCCCAGGTGGCCAAGAAAGCCAATAGCATCCTGGCTTGTATCTGGAATAGCGTGGCCAGCAGGAGTAGGGAAGTCATCGTGCCTCTGTACTCAGCACTGGTGAGGCCTCACCTCGAGTACTGTGTTCAGTTTTGGGCCCCTCACTACAGGAAAGACATTGAAGTGCTGGAGCATGTCCAGAGGAGAGCCACCAAGCTGGTGAGGGGTCTGGAGAACAAGTCCTATAAGGAGAGGCTGAGGGAGCTGGGCATGTTTAGCTTGGAGAAGAGGAGGCTGAGGGGAGACCTCATTGCCCTCTACAACTACCTGAAAGGAAACTGTAGAGAGGCAGGGGTTGGCCTCTTCTCCCAAGGGAATAACGACAGGACCAGAGGAAATGGTATGAAGCTGCGGCAAGGGAGATTTAGATTAGATATTAGGAAGAATTACTTTACTGAAAGAGTGGTCAGGCACTGGAACAGCCTGCCCAGGGAGGTGGTGGAGTCACCATCCCTGGAGGTATTTAAGAAACATGTAGAAATGGCTCTTCAGGGCATTCTCTAGTGCCCAAGATTATTGTTTGTGGTGGGGTGTTGTGTGCTTTTTTGGGGTTGGGTGCTTGTTGGGTGCTTTTTTTTTTTTTTTTTTTTTTTTGTGGTTGGACTCGATGATCTCAGAGTTCCCTTCCAACCACTAAGATTCTGTGATTCTGTGAAAAGGATTAAACCTGACTGAGATAGGGCAGAGAAGATGTTTACGTTGAAACAGAAATAAAACCTTGACTGCTATTTTAACGTGGCTCTCACTAACCAAAACAACTTAGTTGTACATAAATGATGAGGAAGTTTCTGAATTCTAGACCATCAGGGAAGTTTTTAAAGTGTGATGTGAGTCTGATTCAATATATGAAAATATCAGAGTCACTGAACATTGCCAAGATGAAAGTCTCAATTAAACCTTTAGCATCCTCAATATTTCTGGTTTCCCATCTGGGTGATTGCACTCATAATGTAGGGCAAGATTCATATATTATTAACTGATTAATTATTTTCTACCATATGTGAAAACCTTTGGCACAAAGCATCTCCCTAGCTATTAAAGGTGACTAAAAGTACACATAAAGGACAAAGGGGAAGAGTGCTCAAAGTGAGAATCACACTCTCACTTACCTTTGTCATAATTATAGCTCATATCAAGTTCAATTTTCATGAGTACTATGCAATGAAACATCCATATTATACAATGCGGAAAGTTCCCTGTGGGCTTAAATTTACTGCTACCTTTTATATTCACTTTAAAAAGAAGTCAAGCATAAAATTTACTCAGGTAGGTCCCTCTGCACCCATTATAGGCAGAGGGCAGGGATCACATTTAGCTCTTGGTTACACATGTGCAAAGTTTCTGACTTCAGTAGAATTTCATATGTGAATATGAAATAAAAATGTGTCTCAGAATGTACTCTTCACTTTCTCTGCCTCCTCTGTGGAGGAGGAAGAAGAGTTGGGATACAGAATCAGTTTTGCAGGTTACACAAAGATTCATTTGAATATCAATTGGCCCTCTGCATGAAAAAAAACTTGCACCCTGAACCAACAAATCTTTCAAACGCTGTTAAAAATAATACCTGAAGTGGACTGATAGCTTGCGATAGATACCGTGTGGTATTTTTCAGTAGTACATTAAAACTTTCCACCTTATCAAAATACTCCAAAAGCTTCCAAATTGTTTGAAATACTGATTTAGGACACTAGCCATGTTTTTATACAGCTTTATCTCTATAGAAACTCAAATGACAAAAATCTACATGACACTGCAAAAACTGATCGAAGTGATATATACAAACTTTGTCTGTACACAGAGTGTTCACTTGTTGCAAGTGTGTGTATTGTTAGGACAGACTAGAACTGCTTGCTCTAAGAAAGAAATGGAACTTTATACCTGTGCTCAAAAAAGTAGACAGGATTGGTATCCTCATTACAACCACTCTTGAAGCAGGTGGTCTGTGCAAGGCACTGAGTATATTGAATGTCCTTCGTTGTTGATTCCAAGAGAAGGAATATGAAGAAGTGATAACTGAGTCATACTACTCTGTGATTGATACAATTTATTCATGGGACTATGTTAGAAGTAGTATCTGAAATCACAGTTGCACGTGGAGATTGTTAATACAGAAGCAATATGTACAAATTGGATCTTTCTAAGTAAAAATGAAGATGAAGTTGAAGTCTTCGAGAAATTCACTCTTAGCATTACCCTACCAATGTTCTACTAAAATGAAAATAACTCCTAATCACCAGTGAGTACAATTGGAAATTTTCATTTAAAACTTCTGGTTGTCAGTAAATAGCTTTTTATCACAAATGAGATATTTAATTTTTTGAAAGTATGGGGTTTTTGAGATTAATTTTTCCTTGAGAAAAAGCTGACAGAAATACAAAAGAAATCAGAAATATACCTTTCTGATATATTTATTAATATTAGAGACAGCTTTGAAAGTGAAGGATTTCAAATGCAATATTAGTAAAGTAAATCCTGAAGAAGTTAAAAAAATAATAAGAAATCAATAAAGTATAGAATTCATAAAATTAAAAAAAAAAAGGGGCATTTTGATTTTTTTAACAAAAGAGATTTTCAATTTGTTCAGGCAGATTTACAGGTTGTTTTTTTTTCGGAAAAACCAAAAATACATTGACATTAAAAGTAACTGATCTATATAAACTTTGCTTCCTGATTATTAAAAGAACCACAGACCACATTGGAAAAACTATAGCAGAACAGGAAAACCTATCACTTGCCATGTGTTTCAAGAGCCTCCAGGGGTTTATTGCCCTTTCTGAAAACACCATAATCAAGAATAACTTGATAACTAAACTCCTGTCTGGATACCATTGCCTTAAAATTCATTAAGTTGCTTTGCAGACCTGATACCCTGTAGGGCTCAAATTTATAGAACCTTTTTCGTAAACAGTTATAAACATTTACAATATTACATCGCAAAATACATGTCCAAACAATTGCTGTATAAACTGTATGGAAAACAAGAAGCAGGATGTCATAAAGCTGACAGAGAAAGAAAAAGCATGTAGATATTTTTGCTCACTTTATGCAAGGTACAAAAAACTTACAAAGAGAATGTTTTGGTTTTCTTAATACTGCACATGTCTGTGAAGCACGTGTTGCAACTTTTTGCATGCAAACAAGGTTTTTTTCTTTTAGTGCATTTGTGCATTTTCCAGCTGAATAAACTAATGCATTGTCTTTACATATAGTTGAATATTTATACTGTGTTCAAAGTCAAGCCCTTAAATTTGAGGCTCTCTGAATCCCTTACATCCACATAAACAGGGAAATGTTGAAGGCATAACCTGTAGTGGATATCTAACTCCACTAAATTTCACTGGGGGTTAGTTATTTGGGTGTCATGTGAGGTTTAAAAAAATGTCCCCTCGGGCTTCTGAATTAAAGCAGTCTGTGTTTTAAACAGAGTGAGAACTTTCAGCTCTCATTTAATAGACTATCTTTATTAAACTATCCCTACAACAACTTTTTGCACGTTTTACTTCTATGACATTAATTTTTACATTGGCCTCCATTTATATCATCATCATCATCAAGGGGTGCTTTGAGTTTCCAACATGTTTAAAAAGTGAGGTTAAATAACAGTTTAGATAGAAAAGGTAGAAAGTACAAAACGAAAACAGGCCTTCTCAATTCTGCAAGTAGGGCTGGTGTAATACCTAAATGTAAGTAAATGAATAATGTTTGATAAATAAAAAAATACATAAAATATAAATATGTTTGGCACTACAATACTTTTTTAGGTGTCCAGACAAACTGTCAGAATAACATTTTTGAAACTTCTTCTTCCTTTGGCCCTTCAAAAATAACAGGAAGAACAGACTCCAGTTGAGCTGCTCATCCTCCAACAGAACTCCTGCAGCAGAACTGAACAAATTGTTTTAGGAAAGAAGTCTTCAGTTGATAAGGACTATGGGTCAATGCTAGCTCCTGAAACAAAGAAAACAAGGCTCCTGCCCACATAAGACCATAATAGTTATTTTCAAAGTGATTATATTGTTTAGAAATTTACATATTCATATTTAAAAATGGATTGGCAGTTCTCATGATTCAAAGAAGACATTGCCCGTGACTTACCCCTTGCCATCCCTGTTCAGCTCTTACAGAACCCAGGTTACTCCTGGGCCACTTTTGAATTAGCTTGCTTTTCAAATTAACAGCACTAATGAAAAGCAATGAGAGTTTCATCCCCTTTTCAGTCATTACATAGAAAGCAGAAAGATTTTCAATGCAGCCTTACATTAAAGACTAGAAGTAAAAATTTCCCATACTGCTCTATGCCAATAAAAGCCAGTCAATAAGCGGACGTGCACTTTGTAGATGTGAGAACAAACTGTAACTATGCTATATCTCAATGCTAAATTGTATCTGAAATTAGTTTTTAAATTAAAATAAATATAGAAACAGTATGTAAGTTTATAGTTTACACTGGCAATAACAGAAAACAAATGAGATAATAGATTTTATCTACTGAAGAGAAAACATTTTAGTTCCACCCACATTTGAAACATTATTGTTTTCTATTCACTTAATTCACTACAAAACAAAGAGCAAGTACCTATTTATTTTGTGTTTGGAATTATTCTTTTTTTGCCCTGAGTTGACATATTGCTTAATCTTGGCTCTTCCACCAGGAAGTGCATACCATAAAATACAATTAAAACTGGCCTTTGTCCATGAAAAATAAGATATGTAGATTAATGTCATTTCATCTAAGTTTATTGGTAAACTGTCTGCAGAACTGATTCTAATTTCTGTGAAAAAATGTCATTGAATTGGGGCAAAAATCTAATTTTTTTTTTTCAGAGTAGAATAGAATAGAATAGAATAGAATAGAATAGAATAGAATAGAACGGAATAGACTAGACTATTTCAGTTGGAAGGGGCCTACAATAATCATCTAGTCCAACTGCCTGACCAATTCAGGGCTGACCAAGCTAAAGCACATTGTTAAAGGCATTGTCCAAATGCTCCTAAAATACTGACAGGCTTGAGGCATTGACCGTCTCTCTAGGAAGCCTGTTGAACTGTTTGACCACACTTTTGGTAAAGAAATGTTTCCTAATTTCCAGTCTAAACCTCCTTTGGTGCAGCTTTGAACCAATATCACATGTCTTATTGCTGCATACCAGGAAGAAGATCTCAGCACCTCTGTCTCCACTTGTCTTCCTCAGGAAGTTTTAGAGAGCCATGAGGTTGGCCCTCAGCCTCCTTTTCTCTAAACTAGACAAGCCCAAAGTCCTTAGCTGCTCCTCACAGGATGTTCCTTCCAGGCCTTTCACCAGCTTTGTTGCCGTCCTCTGGACGCATTGGAGGACCTTCACATCCTTCTTAAATTGCGGGTCCCAGAAACGCACACAGTATCAAGGTGAGGCCAGACCAGTACTTTTAGACCAGCTGGTTATATTGTATCTAATGCACTCCAGGATGCATTTTGCCCTCTTGGCTGCCAGGGCACACTGCTGACTCATGTTGAGCCTGCTGTCAACCAGCGCCCCCAGATCCCTTTCTGCAGGGCTGCTCTCCAGCCACTCCTCTCCCATTTTATACTTGTGCCCAGTGTTGCTCAATCCAAGGTGAAGAATCCACCATTTTGACTTGTAAAGTTTCTTTCCATTAATTACAACCTAATGCTCCAATCTATTCAGATCCTCCTGCAAGGCCTCTTGTCCCTTAACAGAGTCAACAGCACCTCCCAGTTTGGAATCATCAGCAAACTCATTAACGGTGCATTCAACTCCTGCATACAGATTGTTAAACAGAACTGGCCCCTGAGGAACACCACCGGTTGCCACCCAGATGTAGCTCCATTCACTGCACTTTAAGCTCTGCCCTTCAGCCAGTTCTTCACCCAGTTCACCTTGAATCTACTCATCCCACAGTTGGACAACTTGTCCAGAGGATGTTGTGAGCCTTACTAAAATCCAGAAAAACTACATCCACTGCCTTCCCTTCATCCACTAGGTGTGTGACCTTATCATAGAAGAATATAAAATTAGTTAAACAGGACTTCCCCTTTGTGAACCCATATTGACTGTGTCTGATGATTACATTATTCATTAAATACCTTTCAACAGTACTCAGTATAATCTTCTCCATAATTTTTTCCATGAACTGAGGTTAGATTAACAGATCTGTAGTCCCCTGGGCCTTCCCTCACACCCTTTTTGTAAATTGGAATAACATTGGCTAGCTTCCAGTCAGAAGGGAACTCCCCAGGCTCCCAAGACCTTTGGTAGATGATTGAGAGGGGTCTTGCCATAACATCCGCTAGCTCCTTCAGTACACTGGGTTGAATCTCATCAAGCCCTATGGACTCATGAACATTCAGCTGATATAGCTGGTCCCTTAAAATTTCAGTGTCCACAAATGGAAAGTCACTGTTCCCACATTTGTGGTCCTCTGACAGTCTATCAGTATCATTAAAGACTGAGGCAAAAAATGCATTGAATTCCTCCACTTTTTCTTCATCCCTATTAGACAGATGACCATCTTCAACAAGTATCGATCCAACATTCTCTTTAGACCTCCTCTTTCTATTAACATACTTAAAAAAGCCCTTCTTGTTATCTTAAACAACACTGGCTAGTCTCAGCTCTAATTGAGCTTTGGCCTTTCATGTCTTCTCCCTACAGACATGAACCACAGCTCTGTAATCTTCCTGTGAAGCCTGACCTCACTTCCAGAGATCATACAATTTCTTTTTCCTCTTGAGCTCCATGTGGAGTTCATGTTCAACCAAGCTGGTCTTCTGCCCTTCTCGCTTGACTTACAACACAGTGGAATTGCCTGCTCCTATGCTTCTGAAAGGTGAGTCTTAAAGACTGACCAGCACTCATGGTCTCCTAAGCCCTCAAAAGAAGATTCCCAGGGTACTCTGTTAAATAGCTCCCTGAATCGCTTAAAGTTTGCTCTCCTGAAATCCAGGGTAGCAACTCTGCTGCACTTTTTTCTCATTACACTGAAAATTTTAAACTCATCCACTTCATGATCGCTGTGGCCAAGACAGCCACCTACCATCACATGCCCAAGTCCTTCTCTATTCAGAAATAACAAGTCTAGGAGGGCGTCTTTCCTAGTTGGCTTGCTAAGTACTTGGGACAAGAAGTTGTCTCCTACAAACTTCGAGAATTTCCAAGACCTGCTCATCACAGCAGTATGATATTCCCAGTTGATGTCTGGAAAGTTGGAATCTCCCATAACAACAAGGGATACTGACTCAGAAATATCACCTGATTGCCTATAGAATAATTCGTTAGTGATTACATCCTGGCTGGGTGATTGGTAGTAGACACCCACTACAACATGTCCTTTGTTTTCCATTCCCCTAATGCCAACCCAGAGGCTCTCAACCACACTATCACTAACTTTAAGGGTGGTACAATCAAACCTCTTCTTTACATATACTGAGACAAATAGTGAGACAATGAAACGCTACGATTTCTTTTTGGAAAAAACAAGCAAGTGTTTTTTGGTATAGCTAAAGAGAAATCCTTCCCTTGAGCTCATGCATCACATTGAGCTAGATGCTAGGACCGCTGTCTCTGTAACTTGGCCTGAAAGATATGCCCGAGTTTTTCCCTGAAGGCTTTCATTCTAAAGACACTTGCATTTCCCAAACGAAAGATATTCCAACTGAAATGATGATTAGGGGACTGGAATATCTTTCTAATGAAAAAAGGCTGAAGGATTTGGCTCTCTTCAGTCTGGAAAAAAGACGGCTGAGGGGGGAACTCATCAACACTTATAAATACTTAAAGGGTGGGTGTCAGGAGGATGGGGCCAGGCTCTTTTCAGTGGTGTCCAGTGACAGGACAAGAGGTAACGGGCACAAACTTGAGCATAGGAAGTTCCACCTAAACATGAGGAGGAACTTCTTTGCTTTGAGGGTGGCAGAGCACTGGAACAGGCTGCCCAGAGAGGTGGTGGAGTCTCTGTCTCTGTAGACATTCAAAACCGACCTGGATGTGTTCCTGTGTAGCCTGCTGTAGGTGACCCTGCTCTGGCAGGGGTGTTGGACTAGATGATCTCCAGAGGTCCCCTCCAACCCCTACCATTCTGTGAATCTGTGAAACATCCTGAACAATTTAATGTTGAAGACTGACAGGCTTCATCTGATTCATGCAAAAGATAAAGCCAGTTCAACATAGGGAATGAAATCCAACATAGGCAACTGATTCCACTGTAATTCAATTTAGAACAAAAATAATCACCTGCAGTGTTGTAACAGAAGCTTCTTTTACACATGTCCTTGGGACTGTAGCTAATGCTACCCATTCCAGTTCACAATGGTGGCAGAAGGTGGAGAGAAGAGGAAAATTTGTGCACAAATTCTGGATTATTCAATATTATTCTAAAACCAGGTGATTTCATATAGGCACTTCAGTAGTCATACCACAACAATTAAATTGCCTTTCTACACTATTTGTAAATTCTAGTATCTGGTAAGTGCTTGATTTAGAAAACACTGGTTGAAATTCTATGGTTTGTGTCATGCAGGAGTTTAGGCTAAGGAAATATAATGGTTCTTCTGGCCTGGAAATCTATGAATCCATAAACAATGGATTAGATGAAAACTGATGACCTAGAGCTAAAATATTCTGTGTCCCATTAATAATCTTCTAAAGGAACTGTCCCAGTAAATCAACTTTTTTTTTTCTATTTTATTTTAATCTGGTAATACTAATACCAGAAAAATAAACTTTTGAAAGTTCAAATATTCAGTGCAGTCGTTATCAACAGCTAAGTGCTCAGGTGGTTATCTAAAGCTTTTATGAATTTCCTAACTCCTGGAGATGTATTTTCTTCTTATCACCTCAACTTTTTACTAAATTTCATGAAATAATTTTACTGTATTGCATTTGTTTCTGTCACATGATTTTGAGTCCTGAATTACTAAAATTTGTCAAACAACTAAGCAGTTCAGTAAAGTGATGAGAGCTGGCAAAGGAAGAGCTATACGTTCCTAACTAAAGTTTCAATTCTACAAACCTTTAAGCACTTACTTAGTACAAGAGTATGCTGGAGTCCCAGTGATGACAGCAAGACTCAGCACATATTTATACAATAGGTTGAACAACAACATATTTGCTGACCTCCTCAATGATAGTCTTATGCATATATATATATGTAAAAAGATGCAAACTAGCTAATACGATATCAGACAAGACAAGAAATATGGACATGAAACTAAGGGAGGAAAAAAAACAGGCTTTCATGATCCAAACAATGCTCTTCTGAGTCTTCCTGACACAAGAGAACACACAGGCAACTCTCTGTTCTCTGAGCAGTGTTGTCCCAGAAAAACCATGAGTAATTATTAAAGGTAAAGAAATAACCGGGTTTTGATGTGAGTCAAAGCAGCATCCTAGCATTTCTGTATCATGAATATTCATAACAAACAAGTCAAGACAGCCTTCCTGTATGTCCTGGACTGAGCCTTGGAAAAGTCTAGATCAAGAAAAACGAATATGTTCCTTCCATCCTTACACTATGACTCCTTGATCCTGAAGCTTGGAAGGGAGAAGACAGAAAAGTACTCACTTTTTTAAAACGAATAGGTGACAATCAAATAAAAGCTCTCAGTAAAATACTGTTTTGATAATGCATTGTACAGCATCCACTTTCATCTACATCCCTAACCTTTAAAAAAGAAAGTAATAACATTAGTAATTGATGTGCTTAAAATCACCACCCCTTCTTAAGACTGAATTTTGTATCTGTCTCTATGTGTATTTCTACATGTGACCTGACACTGCTTGACAGTTTTATCAATTATCAGGAAGAAGGAATACGATGGAGTTTTAAGAAGGATGACAAGCAGCATAAAAGATCACCTACTGCTACTATGTATTCTGGACCACTTCATAAAATGGGGCTTAAATGTGCAGTAAACATGTACAGATAAATGTTCCTGCAGGTTGCAGGAACAAAGAATGTGGAAAACATGACCCGTGTGGGGAAGTCTACTTGGGCACTGGAAGGGAGTTTGGAGAGGGTTTGATGTTTGTAGTGGATTATCCGTTGGATAGAGATATGCAATACATTATAGCAGCTGCAGATCTATAAGGATCTATAGACCTGTGAGCAAAGAAGTATCAAGAAGTAGCAGGAAAGGTATTACCTTGTCATCAGCACACTGGTAGTAACCATTTACTGTCTTATATTGTTTAGCCCACGATTGGAGGATTACAGCAGACAAGAAGGCATTCAGAAAGGAACAATTAGCACATTGGGCTAATGCAAAGATGTATTTTATTGAGACGCTCAAGAATTCAACCTTATTTACTAGAAAGAGGATTGTATCCCAGTTTGAATACTTGCATGAGGAACAGATAAAAGAAAGGTCCGGTCTTGCACACAAGTATAATCCAATAGCTGCAATTTTGAGCTGGATAACAAGAGTGAAGTAAGATTAACTGAGATCATGCATATGTTTAACTGTTAGGTCAAATAACCATGAAAACGATGTATGTAGGTTTGTGGTGAATTCTCTGTCACTAGTGAAGTCTACATGAAAATAGAAGTCTTTCTAAACAGTATAACTAACACTGGACTTACAGTTATTACACTGTTGAAAATTACATCAGGGCTTGTTCTTTTTATCTCCACCACCAATTATTAATTTTCAGTCTTAATTTCAATGTAAGATTGACCTTTGCATGGAAAATTCCTAAGATTCTTAATTTTTTAAAGATGTAGAAGAGACACCTAAAGACTGTTCTATACACTGTTAATAACACTAGCTAATATGATGTACAGCTAAAATGATTATATTTTTAAAACTGAATCAAGTTACACAATAAAAAATTATAGATTTTGGAACTTTTTGCTACAGGTAAACAAAATCTGCGCACACATAGAACTTCTACAAAAAAGAAAGAAAACATGATTACATTTTCATGACTTTTTCTCCAGAAATCTCAAAAGTACTCTCTAACGCAAGAAATACCTTTCTCTTGATGTCTTTTGTCTGGCAAATATGTTATCACACATAGACCAGAAGTTAGATTTTTTGCATTTGAGATCCAGAATCCTGCTAATTCACAGTTTTTCGTAGCTATAACAGAAAGAGAAAAAGATAATGAAATGCAATTTACAGGCAATCAGTCAGTGAAACTTTACTTTATGCAGAATTGCCAGACTCTGGTTCAATTAAACCCAACAGCTCACAGGTGTTCAAAGGATTTTTTTTAAATTTTGTTTTTCCTTTTTTCCTCCCTCTCCTCTTGAGAAGGCAGACATTCTTAATGTCATTATTTCAGTTAAAGGACTTCTTTTGGTAGTCTCATGTAAAGGAAGAATTCTAATATTATAAGAAGACAACTACATTTCCAGTATATTAATTTCTGGATAGGAAAGAGGGTATGTAGAATTAAATGACTCAAAAATACCTTCCAATCCTACTGTATATTATTTCTAATTTTTTCAGTACATTCTGTAATGGTTATATAATCTACAAAAAGAAATAGGAGAATTTGTGGTTAATTCTATACTTTTATTGTGGTGTGTAGCAAAGTGAACTAAACAAAAGCTTTCAGTATAAACACTGTGTTTATAGGGTAGGAATTTTAATCTGCCTATTGAGCATATCCAGTGATTAAAAAATATCATTTAGAGTTACATTTCATTAATTTTTGGATTTTGCATATTGAATAGTCTTGGGGTTTCCTTAAGAATAAGAGAAATTTAAAAACTGTATTTGTGCATAAGCAGAGGGAAAAAAAATCATTATTCTTTGCTTTTAGTGAATCTGTTTCTCGATGCTTTAAACACATCATTTGCATTTACATTTTGCAATATGGAAAAAAAGGCCCCACTTTGGCATGTGGAAGCTCATGCAGGGTCTGTTTCAGTCTTTATAATTCAGATGAGTTTTGCTGAGTGAAGGCCTCCATAGCCAATCAGTCCTCCCAGTCCCCTGTGGCTGCAGATAGACAGTTCAGGGGAGTGTGGCTCTCTGTGTGGATATGTATATCTCTGCTCACAAAAGAGCTGCCATTCACGAGTGATTTGTGGCACAAGCATCTAAAAAGAAGTTGTGATTACCCAGAGGGCGATGGTGCTATAGTCACACACTACAATGGATAGTCCCCTCTGATTGATGAGTATGATAAGGTGTGTTGGCTGTTGATAATAATGTGCTTTTTAGGACTTCAACTCTGCTATCAGTGAGTTATAAAAGTCACTGCTAGAGCAGAAATCCTGATAGTGTATTTACAGTATTGTCCTTATGAAAGCACTGTGGAGTCAGCTGGCCTTTACATTTTCCCAGATATTAATGCAGAATATTGGATATTTCCTATGCCTTTATGCTAAAAGACTTAGATAGAGTAGATCCAGAATGAATTGTTTGAATGTAAAGAAAGGGCTGATACTTTGTGTCATCACTATTTTAACTAGGCAGTGGTTATCTATGATCTTTTCTATGCACTTTTGTTTGTAAAAAAGAATTTCCCCACAGGTGTTTCAGTATGAAGCAATCACACTTAACCTGAAAACTACATATATGAGTTGAGCAATGTTTGCTTTTCTTTCAAAAGTGTTGACATTGATTTTTTAAATACATGTAATGGAAACCACTCATTATTACCCACCTTTTATAAGCTACTGCTCATAAACTGCAGAGGCAGCATTCCATAAAACCCATTATGCAGCTACTACAATGCCCCACTGATCTAAAAGTTGCATGCATCTGCAAAATAGATAGAATATATCTCACTTTTCAGGTTTTCATAAGTTCAAGAACAAATCCCTCTCTTTAGAAAAATTCAGAGGTAACTGCAGTCTTAAATTTTAACCTTTGAGAACCTTTCACATATTACTGAGCTATCAGCTGAAAATGACATTTCGACACAAACAGTAGATAGTTGTGACATGTTAAACACCACCAAGCATGAAACTTTTTGTTCTCTAGTGCATCCATGTTTTGCTTATGTATAAGGCAAAGCGCAAGCAGAAACTTTGCATGTTCTGCATCGTATACTGTCCAGCATAGCAAAAGCTGGAGAAATGTTGTTAATAAGAGATAAGAGAAAGATACCCCTGCACCATCCTACTCCTGGATTACTTCAGAAACATTTCCCCCGCTTCCTATACCAGCAAAGTGAAGATTTTAATTGGTGTATGAGATAGGTCAGCTGGCTTAAGTCAATAGGAGGGGTTATCGTCTTCTATACTGCTGCAGTAAGAATCAGTATTTCCCAGCACACCACAAAAACTAGCCTGGTGTAGATAAAACTAGTGCTAATAGGTATGCCATTCACATGAAAAGAGTTCATTAGAGACAAAGGATTAATTTTACTCTGCTTTCACTAGATAAGTAAGGCATGATCTCAAAGGTAGTCTAACCTTTCTTAGTAAGTAGAGACACTTGGACATCAGACAGGATGATTCATCCCACTTGTCTTTGGCATCTATAACAATGGGAGGCAACTGAGATGATGCCTTAGACCTACTGCCTAATAAAAGTTAGGTCAGACAAATCCCAGCATGATACTATGATTAAATTGATGTTGCATTTGTGTTTTAGCACAGCAATAAAATCTCAAGCATGCTGGCACACACATTGATGAGGTGACAGTCAGCCATGTCTTCAAGTCAATCATTGTTACACACCTCGCATCGTTATACACATTCTTCATGCGGCAGAAGCTGCTGAATTCCAGTTACCCGCAGAACACAGAAACTAGATTTTATTAGTCGATCTTTTGCTGAAGAAAATAGGCAGAAAAGTATGTATATAAGCAGAGGATGAAATATTGCTATTGCACTGCACTTTAATGATGGCTTTTAAAAAATTCTTAAGGAAGGTAAAACTTTTGAGAAGAAAGATACACTGGGAGGAAAATGTTTAAGTCCCAGCTATGTATGCTGCTAGAGTTAAGAAGTTTCACATTCTTCAAATTCAATTTTTGATCACATACACAGTTAAACAAGAACTGTAAATAGCAAAGCTGTTTATTGCACTAATATTGCGGCATCACTGAATGTTTACAGTACCATGGGGACCTTTTATGCTGCCATCACACTGCTACAGGTCCTGAAAACACTGTTCACGTCTTAAAAGTATGCATCCAGTACTTCTGTCCCAGTTTTAGGAGCTTTGTGAATAAGCCATATTTGCAAGTACAAGGCATAAATTCTATGTTATCTTACTCACGTTTTATACACTCTGGAGAGCTATGCAGATCCCAATATAGAAAACTAGTCAATTACTCTTTGCTGGCACAGTTTTAGACTGTATAACCATCAAAGCTGACACAACAGAGGTGGTATGAACACACAGCGGCATGTTCTTAGATTGTATTAAACTGATCATGAAACCACAACTTGCAATCACATTTCCAGTCAACTTGATGAGGTAATCTAAGCGTTCACCTCCACTGAAACAGGGAAGCCCTCGTCGCTATCACTCCCAGGTACATGTTTTCACTGTTAACTTTGTGCCAACCCCAGCTATTTCTTGCACCCACCATGAACTAATGCAGCTAATTAACCTGGCAGAAAATGAACCATAATGAAGCAAACTACAGACAGTTTGATCACTTCAGTTGGTGGTCTGGAAGATCCTATAATTGCCAGGGCTCACACAGGAGTGTGAGCATACTACTAGAAGTAGCAGCAGGGGTAGGCAGAGGAAAAATAAGGAAAGGGAACACATGCTTTCTTTGGCAGGAGCAGGTGATTTGGTAATTTAGGCTGCTCAAAGAAACCACACTTTGAATACAGAAACTGCTAAATTTATGTGAATGAGTTAGGTTTATTCTCGCTTCCCTATGAAATAAATTGTAGAATATCATCTCTCTCTCTTTTCCCCAACTCAGCCACTCTATCCCCAAGATGTTAGCTGGAAAATTTCTACTTTGAGGAATGCAAACAGAGAGATATCCACTGGTATTTAGTGTTGCAAATGTATAAACAATGGGTGAAAGGAAAGCTGTAAGTCATCTTGAACAAAGCATAATTATAAACAAGAAAGTATTGCAAATGGACCCACAGAAGCCACTCACTGCATTTCATGTGCAAGATATCATTCCTACAGAATCTAGGTTTACAGCAGTTTCTATTCTTTATGTGTTTGCTGCTGTTTTCTTTTTTTTTTTTCTTCCTTTTCTTCTTCTTCTTTCAGGTCCAGATTTTCAATTTCCCTTTTTCCCTCTGCATCATAAAGGTAAATCCAGAACATTCAAAGTTGCAAGAAAGAAGGTGTTGGAGTGTGGAACATAACTCCCTTAACACCTCCTGATTGAGCATGCATTATGATTTAATACAGATGTTTGCTGATACTGTAGATAGAATAATTTCTAATTAACTGAGGGGCTGTTAGCATATCTCATAGTGATCTGGGTATTCACTATGGAAGGATAGGAGATTGATTTCACCTAATCTTAGCTACCTAAAGTTTAGTCTAAGATAGTAAACTATGCTGCTTCTGTAGTTAATCAAAAGAGGTGGATATCTTTAGAGACCGAAGTATCTAATTTCTGTTGAACAGGTATTTTGAAAAGAAATTAATTTCTCTTTAGGAGTTACCTATCCCTTCTTAGTGCTATAGAGAAAACCTGAATTATTGGGTTATATCAGACACAGCTTTAATATCACAGAATAACCAAGATGACTCCAGAGAAGTAAGGATCTGTTTGTGGGCAGTAATCCTTTGATAGCACACCCAGTAGATGTCATACCAATTAAAACTTTTATAGTACACAAGTAGCACATAGGTAACATGAACATACCACTCTGAGAAATATTATGCAATTCACAGCATCCTACTTTATTTATCTATATATTACTTCCTGTCAAAAAAACAACAAACAAACAAACAAACAAAAAACAAACAAGCTGAAGAATGACTTTAAAATAATGCTGTGTTACCTTGAATAAAATGTAGTCCAGAATCACAGCAGGGAGTTATAGTATGTGCACAATTGTCCTGTATTGTAAAATTTAAGTCTGATGATTACTGGGAAATATTATAAATAAATAATTTTTGAGTATGTGTTTCCTGATCACTCCACCATCTGGGTTTGATAGCACTCTGCTTTTGATTTAAAGTCCTAATGGAACCTCTTGAAAGCTGTGTAATGTTATTCTGTACCTAGGACAGTCAGGAATTGTTGATTTAGAAATTCCCTACAGAAATCAAAATGGACTGTCCATGTAGGATGAGCAATACAACAAGCCCTCTGTATAAAAATGTTGCAAAAATTAGTCTCTTTTCAGGAGCTAGGAAATGTTTTCTTGAAATGTCCCTGTATTCATATATATATATATATAATTTGCTGTATTAATGTCAATGTTCTTGCCTGTATAACATTTAATTAGGTAATATAGCATTTTGTGGCTTCAGGTCTTTACAAGAAGGGTGTCACAAAAGGGACCATTTAAAGATTGCTGGGTTTGATGAGGCTTTCTGGATGGTTTATGTCACACCATCATAGCCGTTGCCCTACGTTTTACTTATTAGGGACTGTGAAAAAGATAATAATGGTACAGTCTTTGTAACTGCACCAGTTTGGTATTAGTTGTCAAAGATAAGTATTTAAAATCTTTATTTCAAAGTACTGTCTTTTACACATTGGACTTTGGAGGAAAATGATCTTATTATTTCTTCTACCTTATACTTATCTGTCCTTCCTCTATACTTACCAGTATCCAGTGAACCACTCTTTGCAACCATTTATTTTGCTGTGCACAACACCAATTTGGCAATTTCATGAGTGTGGATAGATGCTCAGAAGTCAATTGAAATCAATGGAACACAGAAAAATCACCCAGTTTTTCACTCTAGAGCCTTAGTTTGTGTGTTCTTTCTAGTTAAGCACTAATGAGTGCAAACTCACTCTGTGAAGGCAACCACATGCATCCTGATAGACAAGTTCAAATCAATATGGCTCCAGGCAATCCTAGCAGAAGTTGCAGCTTGAAGGTGGAAGCAATTAAATTGTAAGCACTTGAAGCAATGATCATCCCATTGTGTATCTTGAAGATAGCCACAATGGTCTTAGCACTATTAAAAAATAACATAAAATAGAAGAGAAGAGAGAGAGACTATACTCAATGTGTCAACACGTTCTTGTACATCTTTCCTCAGATTTTAAGTTTTAAAAGGCACTTTGGGATGTTTTCTGGGAAAAAAAGATGATGTCTTACATCTTGATTTTTCTTGCATCCTTCTGCTTTTAATATATTCTGTAGTTTTATTCTTCCTGAAACTTTTCCTCCCTTAGAAGGGTAACAAATTGTTCCTTCTGTACAAAACAAGAGCATAAGTTATCAGCTGTCCTAAATAAATAAATAAATAAATAAATAAATAAACCCCAGATGCTATTCTATCCGGGAGGTGAGACATGGGAACGGTTTACCCAGAGAAGTTGTGGATTCCCCATCCCTGTAAGTGAAGGCCAAACTGGATGGGGCTTTGAGCAGCCTGGTCTAGTGGGAGGTGTCCCTGCCCATGGCAGTGGTTTGGAACTACATGATCTTTAAGGTCCCTTCTAGCACGAACCATTCTATGATTCTATGGTTCTATGACACAGGTATTCCTAAGAAATTATGAAATCCCTAATAAGATATCAGATCAATACAGGGCAATATCACATTCTTTTTAAGTTACTGAATGTCATATCAGATTAATGAATTGTACTAAAAATGTATGACAAACAAACTCTTAATATATCATGAAATTAATTTGCAAAAATGAAATAGAAAATTACTTCTTCAATGAGGTTGTCAAATTTTATTACCAATTTCTGGTTTTAATAATGTGAGATAAAATTTGGCAATTCAATAGCACATGTTGAAATATGTCTCTTCTCTTTCAGAAGTGTATTATGATATGACTGGAGGAATTGTCACTAGGATGATAAAATTATCATATTAATGATACAGGAATATATTAAAAGTGACCAACAATTCCAGCCCCCCAACCCCAAAAGTCTGGAAGCTAAAATAAGACTTCACATAACATCATTCACTGAGAGCTGGTTTGGTGGGGGGTGTTGTTGGCTTTTTTGTTGTTGTTTTTGTCTGTTTGTTTGGGTTTTTTCCTCCACAGAATACTGCTTTTCAGTGATTTTTATTTCAGGGAAGTATTTGCTTTTTCAGCAAAAATCTGTCCCTTCCCTAGACCATTATTATATACATACAGCTCTTGCTATTTTCAGATTTCCTAAGATAGAACAAATTTCTGTGAGGTCCCTCCAGTAGAAACAATCAAAGAAATTCCACCAAGCCATCAATGAACTGGTATCAGTGTGATTCCTCTAATTTTTTTGCTAGTTAGGCTAAAACAGTTTTCCTCTCTGATGGATCATGGGATCCCTTCAGTTATTCACAGTTCCATCATCTCTGAGCTGAGAAACACCAACACAGCACAGTGCTATGAAGAGCTCAGCGGTTACAGAATATTGCAGTGTGCCACCTAGGAAAAAGTGGCTACCCATTAAATATGTTACCTATTCAATATACGGCTCTATTCATGGAAAATCATATTAAATTCAAGGTCTCTAATATCATCTTCAAGGCCATACAAAACTGGCTCCAAATTTGTCTAGGACAGTAAACAAAATGTTTGGGTGTTTTGGCATCTTCAGCCTTCTGAAATAATGGGTTTTGTTTACTTGCTTTTTAAAAAGCAGTGCTACGCTGGTATAAACAGGACATACATTTTTTTCTGGAGTTTTTACAGTATTTGGGATGAACTTTAGTAGCAAATCAGGACAAATTGACCAAAGCCCAGTGGAAAGAAAAAATTCTATTTACCAAAAGAGAATTTAATGATTATTTTTGTTTTCATATAGAAGAAAACCAAAATAATTCGATTTACTTCTGTAAGTCCTGTGTTTCAGTTGCTCATAATGACAAGAAGCATAAAACTGTAAATATAATACTGTAGAATTTATTCTTATTTCAGGTTGAGATGATCTATATGGCATGCAAACTGAATTAATAATGGCAAGAATTTAACGTATATTTGCCTCAGGTGTGGAGAGCGAAGGAGGTAGCTGATAGATGTTAACATTTTTTGAAGGTTGTATGAGTGATGAGAATCATAACATGATAGCTGACTGGATGGAACGCGAAGCGTAAGCATATTGCTATGCAAACATTTGTAATATCTGTATAGAATACAAAGATGGAAGACAACATGGGTGAAAATGTCATGTTATGATAGAATTTGTGATTGCAAATGAAAACTCTCATATATTGCTCAGCGTATTTTTTCGTTTTCCTTCCAGCCAGATTTTTCTGCATGTAAACTTCTATAGGATAGGTAACAGATGTATTTGCAATTTACAATTACCTTTTAATGGAGTTCTATATTTCCCTAGTTTTAAGACAGTGTCATATGGTATGGATTAAAATACCAACAGGCAGATTCACATCAGGTTGAAATCATCAAGCTTAAACAGCAGCTATCAACAGTTTGCTGTCAAGAAACTAAGGAGGTGCTTGATGTGGGTGGCCCTGCAGAGATCTGTCTTATGTCCTGTGTAATTTAATGGTTTCATTAACATCTTAGATGACTTATCAGTCTTGACACCCAACAGTAAGTGCTTTGGAGGACAAGTTGTGAATTTAAATTGATCCTGATAAATTGATGAAATGGTCAGAAGTCTTTAAGATGAAATTCAACACAGTAAAGTAGAAAAGCTACACACGTGAAGAAAAATAAATCAAAATACATGGTGACTATACCAACCAAGCTGGGAGAAATACAAATCTGGGAAACGGAGGGCTGGAATTATGTCCAAATAAGCAAGTACTGCTCTTGAAAAGATAAATGGTATTTTCTGACACACTAGCAAATGTGTTGCAAGCAGAAAACCAGGTGAAATATAATTTTTCTCCTCCAAATAGTGTAGCTACAGAACTATTTCCAGTTTCAGATGCTGTTAAAAAGCTGGGGGAAAACTGGAAGGGAGCAGAAGAGAGTAAAACTTCAACAAAACATGCAGGACCAGTGAAGAAAGAACGGAAAAGCTGGAGGACAGGGTTTGTTTTATTTTAAAAATAGAAGAATGTGTGCCTGGAGAGGAAGGAGAAATAAGTCCCCGAGACTTCATAACAGTCTCACAAAGTGAAAATGTTTCTTGTAAAAAGGACAGTGCTTTTCTGTGTCTGCAATATTCTGATTACAAGAATGAGAAGTTATAAATTTTATTTTCAGAAATTATGGTTTATTTTAAGCATCAGGAAAACTTTCAACTTCTTAGAGGTGTGTTACTTGACCTTCTCTAGGAGTAGAGAGATGGCCCAGATGATGTCTCTTTTTTCCTGTGTTTCTAGGGATGTTTCAGATGTTTATATTTTGCAGTATGTCTATTTATCATTAAACCAAAATGTAATTTAATGAAAATATATACATATTCTTTTATTTGCATATAAATTCAGAAGGGCTAACTATCTCATCAGTTCTTAAACAAGCTGCTAAAGTGGATAGAACTCCAAAACTTTTCTTATAATTCTTATAAAATCCACCACAATATGGAGTTGTTTCACACTTTTCAAGAGGTTTTACTCCGAGATGTATTTTCAGGGGAAACTGGAAGAGAAATACATTTAAAAATGTCAAAGTAAATTGGGATAATCTCATTTTAGGCCTATTGTTGCAGGTTTTAGAACTTTCTAATAGTTGCTTTCATCGTGACAATTCATGAATCGTCAGTAAAAAATCTCAAAATAAGGATTGTTAAAAATATTCTTCTCTGTAAAAATTTTGTGCCAAAAAGGAAAGCTTTTAAAAATCACAAAGCAGGAAAGATCATGGAAGTTTTTCTTCCATTACAGATTAAGCAACCCAAACACTAAGTAATTCAAAATTGGCATCAATACTAAAAAAAAAATGCAAAACTCGGTTTACTAAAAAAAAAAAGAAAAAAAAAGCAAGATTAGAAGTGGAAATAAGATAGATATAATTCTGCCCCAGATTCAAAAGCTTACTTACCTATCTCCCTTATCAATCCACTGTCCCTTTTTTCTGTTTTAACAGAGAAGCATAGCTCTACTCAGGAGCTGGTTAGGCCGGTGGTGAGTCAGAGCCCTTACGAGTGATGGTCTGATACTGCATTTTTGAATTTGTAGAGGATCAGATGCCATTTTTTTTCCCAGCTAAATCACAAGTAGTGCTTTCCCTGAGGGAAGAACAGGGTTTGGAAGCTGAAATGGGAGCAGGAGAATGAATGATGAGTGAATGGAAAAACTTAGTCCTCCCTCAGGCTTATACGCTAGGTAAATTTACTTGAATGGGCTTGCCAAAAACCAGTTTACTTCACTTACCCCGGTTCTTGAGTCTTTACAAGCTAATTCTCACTATGAATTTCTCTTTTTCTCTGCCAAGTATATTTATAAAACAACATCTTGTTCTCAGTCTCAGCAGTACTCACATACCACTTCACAAGTTGTCAAAAGCTTAGTCAAGCACTAAGAAAACCCAAACTCAAATAATTAAGTTAAACTCAGAACAAATGTTGTCAGCCTGTGTTTAGACTGAAGTTTGTTACCTCTTTTGGATAGCAAGGGCCTGAAAGCTTACTCTTTTCTCAATTATACTACCTGGTCTAGAAATAAATTGTATGTATTTTTCCTTGTAAAGCTTGCTTCAACAAAGAAAAAAAAAAGTCATGGTAGAGCTTGAAATTAGCCAAAGTGATAAAAAGCTGAAAATTATCAGTAATGCCTTTTTAATATCGAAAAGTAGGAAAAAAGAAACCTGGATAAAAGATTAGAAGGCTGCTCTCCTGTTCATTTCTCCATCACCCATTCTTCTAGCCAAGGCTTCATGTCAGTAGTGCTTGTTGATAAAACTAATAATTTACAATGGTTTTGCTCTCTGTTTGAATGCGGAAGACTCAATCAAAATGTGCCAAACTCTAGGCCAGGGCAGGAAAAATACCATCCAACTTTTTTTTCTAAACTTTTTCCTAAAAATCCTTCAGTATTAATAGAACTGGCTTTCTGGCCCATATTCATCTACTATTCACTACATTGCAATCACAGGAGTCAAATTTCTAGTTTACGACAAGAGAGGTCTCTTTCATGTGAGCACAGGATGCAAGCTCCACTCTGCGTTTCATTCGTGGCTGGAACATAAAGGCAACAGAAAGCGAGGAAGACCACGTTATGCTTGTTCAATAGAAGAAACATGGATAAATTCCTGTGCAAAACAACTGCCTTGATAACTGGAATAAATTGCCAGTACTTAGATCACAGTTAGAAGCTAGTTTTCTTTCACTGGTGCAGAAGTGCCTGCTCTGACTCTGGCTTTTTTTCACTAGCCTTGTTGTTCACAGGCTTGCTTACCCACGGTGGAAATGATGGGGTAAATGATTTCCCTGAAAAATAACCTCTGTGGGTTTGGAATGTGTTTTCAGTGAGGTCTAGTTCACTCTACAAGTGAAAAAACATTTGTGGTGTACATTGGAAGAGAAGGAAAGACACAGAGAGGTCCTGGGGAGCATCAGCTGCTATCGCACTGATATGGAAGAGTGTTTAAACTAGTTGACTATTTAATATTTGAAATTAAAGGAGCTCTTCTACTTTTTTACCTACTGGCATCTGGCTCAATCTTTCAAGAAGCCTTTTTTTCTCTTCTTTCTTTTTCTTTTAAAAATTAAGGATAAATATGAATGAAAATATCAGAGTATTACATAAAAATGGCTTAATTATTGCTTTATAAGCAAAAATAGA
Organism: Chroicocephalus ridibundus; assembly: GCF_963924245.1. Lineage (NCBI taxonomy): Eukaryota > Metazoa > Chordata > Aves > Charadriiformes > Laridae > Chroicocephalus > Chroicocephalus ridibundus. Next base: position 86,935,660 of record NC_086286.1, read on the forward strand.
TTTAGGACTATAACTCTTTTCAGTTATATTCTTACTGGAAAATTATATCTTTTTTAAATTTAGAAATTTTTTCCCTTGTGAGCAGAAAAGGAGAAACTACCTTGGCCATTGTAGTTTCACGATAGAATATCAATAGATTATCTGCATTTTCTGAATACTGAATAAAAAAGTATGGTAGAACACTCTAAAAATTTTGGAAATCAACTAGTGCAAGCTGTAATGGCCAGAGTTTTCTGGCCTGCCTTACGAGGACCTGAACAGCTCTCTGAAAGTCTATTCTTAATTCATGAACACCGTTCGCCGAAGAGGACAGTAAAATTTAATTTTACAGGAATAGCAAACTTCATCCGATGACTACATTCAGGTTTTAAACAGGCTCTCTGTAGCAGATGCTATGTCTTCTGGCATTTTTGTTTCTCCATCATGACAGTATTAGTCACCCAGACAGAGAATATTATTTAGTTAAGAACAGAAAAGTCTCATGATCATGAAGTGTCCCATTACTCTATAGATATTTAATTGGTATAGCAAGGATGATTAATTTATCTACAGCCAATGTTTTTCCACTAAAATTTATCATTATTTCATCCTTATTTAAATGATAGTATTGCCATTATTTGTTATAAATTTTTCCTGTGACCCAGCTCACTGCTTTATGGAAGGAATCCTCTTCCCCAGGGCTCAGTATGGGGGCCGTTTCTCTGTAATATCTTTATCAATGATATGGACAAGGGCACCAAGGGCATCATCAGTAAGTTTACAGACGACACCAAGTTGGGCAGGAGTGTTGATCTGCCTGAGGTACGAAGGCTCTACAGAGGGATCTGAACAGGCTGGATTGATGGGCCAAGGCCAACTCTACGAGGTTCAACAAGGCCAACTGACAGGTCCTGCACTTGCGTCACAACAACCCCATGCAACTCCACAGGCTTGGGGAAGAGTGGCTGGAGACTTGCCTGGCGGAAAAGGACCTGGGGGTGTTGAGTGACAGCTGAATATGAGCCAGCAGTGTGCCAAGGTGGCCAAGAAGGCAAATAGCATCCTAGCTTGTATCAGGAATAGTGTGGCCAGCAGGACTAGGGAAGTGATTGTACCTCTGTGTTCAGCACTGATGAGGCTTCACTTCGAATACTGTGTTCAGTTTTGGGCCCTTCACTACAAGAAAGACGTTGAGGTGCTGAAGCGTGTCCAAAGAAGGGTAATGAAGCTGGTGAAGGGTCTAGAGCACAAGTCTTATGAGGAGTGCCTGAGGGAACTGGAGTTGTTCAGTCTGGAGAAAAGGAGACTGAGGGGAGACCTTATCGCTCTCTACAACTACCTGAAAGGAGGTTGTAGCGAGGTGGGGGTCAGTCTCTTCTCCCAAGTAACAAGCGCTAAGGCAAGAGGAAGTGGCCTCAAGTTGCACCAGGGGAGGTTTAGACTGGATATTAGGAAAAAATTCTTCACTGAAAGGGTTATCAAGCATTGCAACAGACTGCCCAGGGAAGTGGTTGAGTCATCATCCCTGGAGATACTTAAAAGATGTGTAGATGTAGTGTTGAAGGACATGGTTTAGTGGTAACTTGGCAGTGTTAGATTAATGGTTGGACTTAATCTTAAAGGTCTCTTCCAAACAAAATGATTCTATGATTCCGTGATTCTGTGATTCTATGATTTGTACCTTCGGTTCTACGGTGCTCCCATTTTATATCCAGCCCATTAAAAAAAAAAAAATTCATAAAAACCTGCAACTTTAAAAAGTAGAAATTAATAAAATAAAAAAAATTATAAATTCAAGAGAAAAAAAATTCAAACAAGCTTCCAGCTTATTTTTACTATTTCCTCTATTAGTTCATAAGAAAACACCAACTTTATGGCTAAACGCATTAGGACTACCATTTCTTTTTCCCTTTGTCACTAATTGTTGCTCATCAACACAGCACCAGTTGCTGCAGTATTAATATTTTTAAACACTAGAGCCTCAGCTTGCAATGGGACACTTCCCATTGCAGCAGGAGTATACACTAGGACTAATAGTCATTTCATTCAACTTCAAAATGGGTGAATTAGCAAATCACTGGTGACACATCAGCCTTCCTTCTGTGGTGGCAACTAAACTACAGAGGGTGTTTTTAATAAAAAATAAATAAATAAAAATCCAACCCCCCACAACTGAATATAAAGACAGAGGTACTTTTAATGTTTTCTCATAATCTATGAAATTATTTGTAACAAGTACTATAAGAAATACCCATAAACTGTTCTTAAAAAAAATACATGCCTCCTATAATGTTATTTTACTGGCACTCTGACTAGGTATAACATTTCACTGTAAAGCTCCTGGGAATGTTAAGAAATTTCACTTTATTAATATGGGGCATATAGGGCTCTCACTATATGGAATTTCTTGACTCCAGGGGTGAGGAAGGATCAAGGTAATCCCCATCTGTAAACCAGAGGTATTAATAATTTATTAAATTTTATGTTATGTTATATTAAGACCAGAATTATTTACATATTTTAATGATGTATCATGAAATCTGTACTGATGATATTCTGTCACATGTTATAAATCCACCACAATCCTGGATAGAAAACATGCAATGTATAGGTATGAAGTCTGAGTAAGGGGCACAGGCAGCTACTTCATTAACTACAGCTTGGGTGATGGAGTTGCCTTAACTAATATACCACTTTGAACCCCAGAAAAGTTAAGCAGAAGCTTTTATCATTATTCAAAAGGGTTTCTTTTTTCACTCTCGTCTATCTAAAAATTTATCATCTCTTTAAACTGTGAAATGTTCAGACCAAGACTGTCTCTGTGTTTTGCCTAGTTTGTACATTCTGGTGAAAAATAATTGTATTTTTGCTTCTTCTGCCAGTGATCTCCAGACTAGATCATTATCCTTACTGATAGCTATGAATTAGCCTAATCAAAACACTGTTCCTCATAAGAACATTTCAGCTCACAACTTGTCAGAAGCTGAACTCAACTATCACCTCTGTGGTCACAAGATACCCTTGTCCCTCTGTGTTGCAGTGGGCTAACCAAGATATCGATGGATGCTGTACCTGGCTGACAAGAACAAGCGGTCCTTGAGGCATCCATCCCATGTCATCATATGCTTCAGTGGGAGAGAAAGGTGGCAACCAGAGATACCAAAGTATATCTCATCAATAGAACTATTTGTGTTGGAGGTCACCATGGAACTAGACTTTCTTCAAGTCTATTTGCCAGTGGAAATAATGTAAAAAAAAGTTTACCTACGAAAATAAGCAGATGGCACCAGGTTGCATTGTTAGTCTCGATAGATGTAGATCTCACTTCAATATGATTTACAGCATGTTAAATCGGGAGCAGCTTCTCTAAAACAAGTAGAGACCGACCCATGTCAAACATAGTAAGTAAGCCCTGGAGTAAATGCCATCAAGTTCCTGCAATGTTTGATTGGTATACAGTGTGTGGATCGCAGCTTGCTATTTTTATTCCATGCTTCAAAAGAGGTACAGGCAGTGAAATTGATGTTTCATTTGCATCATGACTCCTGCATAAAGTCATACTGCAAAAGATTTTTTACATCTCCTTTTCCATGTATGTTTGTTATTTCTGTTTCACTTCTCAGTTAAAATTTTGAGTACCTTCCACATAATGTGCTAGCATGCATGTGAAATTATTGCTGACATTTGACTTGAATTTTATCCTATATTCCCATATCTTTGCATATTAGTGGCTTTGTGGTGTAACTAGTATCCTTAAGCTTTGCTTCCTCTTCTTTTAAAAACAAACAAACAAACAAAACCAATGAACCAAACAAAAAGATCCCCATCCTGCATTACTCTTCAGACAGTATTTCAGCGCCAAAAAGGTGCAGATACTGATTTGACCATATTCAAAGAAATACTGTTTAGCAGAAACCCTCCTTGAAAGGTAAGAAGCAGTATGAAACAATGCATCTACAGTATTTCAGAACAAGTGAAAGCATCCAGATCCCAGTGGAAAGATATCAGAATTTTCTGACTCATTTTTAAATGGCTTTGATGGTTGTCAATTTTTTTTTATTTAAATCTTTGAGAAGAGGCCCTGAAAATGAAAACATACTTCAATTTTTTCTTGCAATTTAAGTCACTAAATAAACATATCTAATGCAAGAAATGTAAATTCTAAATAAAATATTTGCACTGCTTTCATTAAATAATGTGGATTCTCAGACTTCCTTCATTTCTGTCATGTACTTTTTTCCTTTAGAGTGATATAAAGAAAACCCCAATAAATATATAATATTCTCCATTTAAAATCCTTCTTGCCTGCTCTGATTTAAAGCATTCCATGACTTCATCGGCTACAACTGTTATATGCAGTACGTGACTGCCTGAATACGGTAATTAAGAGGGGTAGGCTACTTTCAAATTAAAAGGAACAAGAACCTTTTTGCTGCATATTCCCCAAAGCATTTATTAAAGGAGAAAACTATTTCATTTACACTGGTACAAATTGTGTGGGCATCTAGTACAGCTATATCTATTGGATTTTGATGATCATAAAATCCTCTCCTCCTCCTGATTTTTGTAAGACTCTTTTCTCAGCTTCATAAATTCCTGCAAGTTGCTCCACACATTCTGTAAATACCTATTACTTTTAATTATAATTTTTATTTCAGCAGTCCTTTAGAGACTCTCTCTGGAACCAGGGACTAATGAAGTGTCTATAAACAAAACAGTATTGAAAACACAGACATGGTCTTGCAGGTCTTAAAATCAAAGGCATCAATCTTGCAAAGACTCATAGCTTTACGTATCATGAATAAAGTCAGGCCTATGCTATAATGTTCTGTGAACACAGCTCTGTCAGCTAGGAATGGAGGGGGAAAATCTCACTCCCTGCTAACACTCACACCAGAAAAGCTTACTGCAGAGTCAACTCTCCTGACAGAGCTCAATATATGTCATGGGAGGATAAGTGACACTTATGCACATAGAAAAACTCTTCTGTCAGTTGCTAAATTTCCATTTGAACATGTTGGCAACATGTTCTTAATCTCATTTTGCATTTCCTTTCAATTAAGAAAAATATAAACAAGATAATAATGTTGATGTTTCATTGCAAAATGAAGATTTTCTTTTTTTAAAAGTTTGATTTTACTTCTGATTTTATTCTTTGCTATAAAAATACCCCATACCCATTTTGTGAAAATTAATTCACTTAAAAATAGCATGACATTTATGAAAAGTGTATAATTTTAACAATGAATAGCAATTTTCACAATTTTCAATGCAATTTTCACATGCTGATCAACATCAGTATGACAGTAATCACTAACTACACACTGCATTTTCACATATTTCTATGCAATATAAATGTGATTTTTTTTTTATGGAAACCTATCAAGGTCAGGTTTTCTGTTTGCAGATAGTCCATTTAAAGTATTACAAATACCCATCACTGCCTAAAAATAAACATCAATTTCAAAATAAAGAATCTGTCCTCAGAAGTTGTTTAGAAATAGTCTGCAGGTAAAACTAATACTTGATTAATAAAAATTTACTGAAATTAAGACCAAACCCAAATTGCTATATTTACTGTATTCCTAATGTTCCCAAGCATGAGTCATTCTTGTGCAAAGAGCTCTTCACAAGCTCCATGCATCCTAACCCCTCCACTAAGTAACACTTTTGTAAATAAGCATATTTATTTTCCTGGATAGGTGGTTAGTGGCTGGTCCGTCGGTGAGTATTTTATTTTATTTTATCCCATTTTGTTCTGTGTAGCTTCCTGTTGTCATATACTCATATAGGCCTCAAGGATCTCCCAGTGAAATACTAGAATACAAACAGGCAGTATTTTCTGTGCTTTTAATATACATTCATATAGATACATACATACACACACATATATGTCTCCACATTTACTGTGAAATAAAAGATACAACACTGTATGTATGCAGTATCTTCATATATGACAATTTGGAAGGAAAGACTGTTCAAGCCCCAAACCCCTGTAAAATTTTGCTACAGTTTTGGAATAACTCTGAAATAAACTCTCTCTTCTACTTATGTATTTCTTTTGTTTTAGAACTTGTGACTTTTAGTGTGGTACTTGCAATTTCACGTGCATGGCCAGTCAGATAAGTTGCAGACAGTTGATCTTTACCTCAATTAAATCAACACAGGAGAATTGAACCATCAAGAGAGAAAAGTAGTACTTTTCCAGTGGCATAAAAGCAGATGGGTCTGGGAATCCCTCATAATCTAAATTCTTTCAAAGCATTAGAAGAAGCGTTCAAGCCCTTCTTTGGCCAAGGTAATCATCGGTATAGTAAAATGGTCTTTGGTTAAATTTTCCTAGAACAGGTATTTGGTTTTCCAGAAATGTCCTAAATTCAGACATCTGAGGAAGATGGTGAATTAACAAATGCAGAGACAGGAACAAAAATTGCTCATACAAAGGGACTCATTCTGAAAGATGTGTTTGCCCACATATCATTAATCAAGTCAATGGATTTTGCTTCAGAAAATTTCTTTATTTTCCTTTCTATATATTTGCATTGTAAATTTCTACATATCGGAGTATCAATCTGTCATTTGACCCTTTCCCATATATTCTTAAACATTTACACTGCAAACAAAAAAAAACAAACCCAAACAAAAAACCCCAGACCTCTCAGTCTTTCCCTAATACAGGCTAGCTACGTGTTTAAGCACTCAAGTTTCTTACAAATCCTCAGCAAGAATAAAACAAACAGCTTTTCTGAGATGTTATTTGAACTCCTTTCTTGATCTTCCTGTTGCCACTATATATCCTGAAGAACTCTGTGACACTGGCCTTTATGGGGTGCACCTGCTGTGTTCGTTTTGGGGGTCTTATTTTTGGTTTAGGGTTAGGTTTTTGTTTTCTTTTTAGTTTTTTTTTGTTGTTGTTGGGGTTTTTTTGCGTAACTTCTCATGATAGCTTCTGTTATAAGCAGCTGTACTGCAGTGATAGGGTGCCCTAGTGGTGCCCAGGAGATTTTCTTTGTCAGTAACTGAAAGATATAATAGTAACCTGCTAAGCGTCTGCTTGCTCAGTGATTTGAGCTGTATAGTAGCTGTCCTGAAATTGTCTTGGCTGGTTGCAGTCCAATAGCACAATTTGCAATTGCTGTTGTTACTACTGCCGTTATTACTATAGGGTGAAGTTCACCCTGATGCAGAGGACAGCACAAGGTCAATTTGTTTATGAAATCCTAGATCAGCCTTTTCTGACACTGTTAAGGGAGACTTAAATTGAGCACAGGTCTTGTACTTTCTCCTTACATAGAATTAAATGTAGCCTGTGTTAGTAGTTTTCTAGCATTTTAAAACTGTAAAAATATGCTATGAGGTTTTTTTTTGGGGAAGAACAAAGTAATGAACAAAATTTAGCATTCTGTACAATCCTATGCAAAAAATAGTAAGAGATGTAAGTCAGTGTTAAATCTGGCCTGGATTGCGCATGAGAAAGCAAGTAGCAGAAATAAAGCACAGACACAGGGAAACTAAGAAAGCAAGAAACAATCCTGCAATTCTAAAACAAATCCAGCCTCAAACCCATCAAAACAATATCTTGAAAAATTACATGGATGTCCCTAAACAAGAGCTATTAGAAAAAAACCAAAAACCTCTAGATACATTGATTTAACTATCTTAATGTTACCTGAGAGACTGTCTTGCCAAATCACAGGCTGCAAGAATAAAGAGAACAGAACCAAAACAAAAAACCCAAGCCAAACCAAACCTACCAACCAACCAACCAACCCCCCCGCCAAAGATTCCCCCAAAAAAGAAAAAAAGGACAACCCCCTCCCTGCCCTCAAATCCCAAAAAACAAACAAGAAGGAAGTTTAGATAAATGATTATAATTAATAGTGAAATACAGAACTTACAGGTAACAAGTAGAAAAGTAATGTTCTCCCAAACCGTACAACTGGCAAATGCTAACCCAGACTCTCTTCTCCGCTTTCTGATCTCCCCATTCTATGAATCGGGCTGTTGAAAATGCTGTTTCTGTATTTACTGAGTGCATAATTTATTCCGTGAATCTATCATCTTTTTTCAAACAAGTAATACCCTACACATGCACAATCTTTATAGGTCAGTGGCATTGGGTTTAATCCACCTACATTGCAAAATATGTCTTATGTACAGTGTTGTAGTTTCCTTTTGCTTTCTTGCCCGAGGCATACTCAGAAGTGGTATGGCGCTGAATTGATATCAAAATGAATGTTTGGATACCCTCTGTATTTTTCATCATCTGCATTACTTTAATATTTTTAGTATAAAAGAGACCAAATTGTATTACCAGAATTGCAGCTATTTTCTTTAAGTTTCCAGTGCCCACCTTCAGTTAATATGCCTTTAGACTAGTGAATTGAGCAATATGCCCAGTAATAGATTTTGCATTGTTTGAGTTGCATTTTACTTTTATTTACTGCTCATGAAAAAAAATCTGACTGAATAGGTTTTTTTTCATAAAATGTTATTTGCAATTTCTCTTTTTTTCCTAGGTTTTTGGTACTCACTTTAAGAGCAGAAATTGTCCATTCTGCTGTATTGAATGACAACTGCAATGAAATTTTGAGAGGAAAGACATGAAAGATAAAGTAACAAATACTTCTGTAAGCTTTCCATTAGACAAATGTTTAGCCAAATTCAGAAGACATAACCTGGAGGTCTTAAGTATATACCCAGAATATATACATATTACAAGCTGAGATGCTTGAACTTCTTCAGCCTGATTTAAATACACTTTTCTATTGCTCTGTGCTTTGAGTCATGTGATAGTTTTTACAGATTTTTTTTAAATGTACGTGACTTGTGAATTCTGATTATCTGAGTAAAATCAGAGTAGCATCAGCTGCTAGAGATATGTATTTGAGGTTGCAACCTTACCTTTTACATTCCTGCTCTTTTGAATACTTTTATGTTCTCCATTCTGTTTTCTATTATCACTGAAAAGTAGTAAATTACATATTCATGAGATTGAGCTATGTTAAGTATGCATGGTAGAGAAGAATAGAAACATTTTGTTAAATGTCAGAGCATACTCTCGATGTTCAATATGCAGTTTTTATAACAAAGGGAATCTATTCCTACTTGTCTCACCTGTAAGACATGTTTTTGAGTTGGGATCTTATTGTGACCTTTCTGCTTTGAAGTTGTAAGTGAACTGTATTTGCACAGTCACACCAGCTATGATGTCTTATACAGTTTATTTTAGTGAATGCTGAAAAAAAAGTCTGACAAACAGGTATTTTATATTGGAAACAACAGAGTGATTACACAAAAAGTGACAAATCTAGCAATACACTGTGAGATATTGCTACATTTTTACAATACAACTGTACTTATACTTTTAATCCCTCAGGGTTACCTGAAGGAAGAAAGCTGTTGCTTCTCACTGAATAATCTCTTTCTCTCTTTTCAGATGGAACAAAAGTAGACTGCCTTAAGTGTAAAGATATGTTTTTATTTACAGCTATAATGTGGAGATGAGGGTGAGGTCACTGAAATATTCAATGTCGGGAAGTTCCCAAAGAGAAAATTCCTCTTTTAGTAAAGTGCATTCATTTACAAATTTTGAAAGTGTAAAAACCCCCATATATATACTTCATGCATGCATTATTTTAGATAGGTTATCCATAAGGTATGAGATCAGAGTTAGTTAAGGAACGGCTCACCATGAAGTTTTTGCCACCAAAGAGTTTTAAGAACAGATCAGACAACTGTTTGCCAGATTGCCATTGTGTTTGTGCATCAGTATTTGTTGTTTCAGCTACATCTCTGAGGAACAAATAGTTCTGCAGATTGGGAGATTGTTTTGTATGGGATTGTTTTGTGATTGTGCTTGCAAATAGCCCATCTTAACAGGTTTCAGAAGTGGATGATTTTCCATGTGGTATTTTGACAGTTCCATGTTTCAGGCACTTGAAACAAGAACTGAGAATCAAATTTTGATGACATGTCCGTCAATGAGAGCAAACTGCTTTTCATTCTTCAAAAGGAAACAAAAGAGGAAGGTCTCTGTAGGACACATTTCAGTGTTGGCAGGGCTTCTGTCTTTACAACAAACCACCTTACTATAGTATTCATCATATAAATATTAAGCCCTGGCAAATTGATGAACTAGCCTGGGATATCAAGTAGTCATGATACAAGTCTCGAGCTATCGTTGAAATTGCAGACTGAAAAGGGCAATATTTTAATCTTATCCCTCATCTTTTTTTACGGGTGACCATTCTGTATGACTCTGTGGCTCCTTTAATACACATTTTTAAGTCAGCAAGGAAAATCTTGATAGAGATCTCATTTTCCAGAGTTCCTTCCTACACATTTTGTTGAGAGAGATTGATATAAGACATCAGTCTCCAGAGGATAAGAACAATCAAATGCTTTTCTGGTGTAAGTCTCTAGAGCTTGAATAAGGAAGAGCAGATCAACTGTTTCTTACTGTCCCTTTAGTCTGCTGAACATTCTAGAGTAAGAAACACCACCTTTGTCACTGAGTTGGAGACTGTAACCCAAGACAAATCACTGTCTTTATCTGATCATCACCATAGCCCTGATTTAGGCTTCAAATGTTGCACCTGCAGGATATGAATAGCACCATTGGTCTTGATGTATATCTATAAAATCTTAACTGTGCATTTAAAATGCTAAATTATGAGCTGTAGAACTTTAAGTAGTGTCATCTTAGCTACCCATGCCAGCTTCTATGAGATTGTAAGAGACAGTATGTTTTCCAAGCAATTAAGTTTATTCATAATTGGAAAACAATTCCGAATTATTTCCGCACTGCAATGATGTACAATGTTTGAGATTATAAATGAGCAATTATCATATCACATCCAATGAATTATAGATTTTAACTGACAGAGAAATAGATTTCTAATTGGCTATTAAGCATTTCAACAAATAACTACAAGGAGAGACAAATGCTTACAGAAAAAAGTAAGTTTTATTCATACAACATTGCATATTCAGGTACCATCTGAGAGCTTTATTTTAATTAAATATGTGGACAGGAATCAGAAACAAGTGTGTATTCTGGTTAATTTCTTTTTTCACAGACTCACAGAATCGTAGGGTTGGAAGGGACCTCTGGAGGTCATCTAGTCCAAACCCCCTGCCAGAGCAGGGTCACCTAGAGCAGGTTGCACAGGAACGCGTCTAGGCGGGTTTTGAACGTCTCCAGAGTTGGAGACTCCACCACCTCTCTAGGCAGCCTGTTCCAGTGCTCTGCCACCCTCAAAGCAAAGAAGTTCCTCCTCATGTTTAGGTGGAACTCCCTATGTTCAAGTTTGTGCCCGTTACCTCTTGTCCTGTCGCTGGGCACCACTGAAAAGATCCTGGCCCCATCCTCCTGACATCTACCCTTTAAGTATTGATAAGGTCCCCCCTCAGTCGTCTTTTTTCCAGACTGCAGAGAGCCAAATCCCTCAGCCTTTCTTCATAAGAGAGGTGTTCCAGTCCCTTAATCATCTTCATAGCCCTTTGCTGCACCCTCTCCAGCAGTTCCCTGTCCTTCTTGAACCAGGCAGCCCAGAACTGGACACAGTATTCCAGATGCGGCCTCACCAAGGGAGAGTAGAGGGGGAGGATGACCTCCCTTGACCTGCTGGACACACTCTTCTTGATGCCATTGGCCTTCTTGACAACAAGGGCACATTGCTGGCTCTTTGTCATCCTGTTATCCCCCAGGACTCCCAGGTCTCTTTCAGCTGAGCTGCTCTCCAGCAGGTCAGCCCCCAACCCGTACTGGTGCATGGGGTTATTCCTCCCCAGGTGCAGCACCCTACACTTCCCATTACTGAATTTCATAAGGTTCCTCTTTGCCCAACTCTCCAACCTGTCTAGGACTCTCTGTATGGTGGCACTGCCTTATGGTGTGTCAGCCACCCTCCCCAGATTTGTGTCATCGGCAAACTTGCTGAGGGTGCACTCTATCCCCTTGTCCAGGTCATTGATGAATATATTGAAGAGGACTGGACCCAATACTGACCCCTGGGGAACACCGTTCATCACTGACCTCCAACTAGACTCTGTGCCCCTAATCACGATGCTCTGAGCTCTGTCTTTCAACCAGGTATCTATCCACCTTACTGTCCATTCATCAAGCCCACTCTTCCTAAGCTTCTCTATGAGGATGCTGTGTCGAACGCCTTGCTGAAGTCGAGGTAGACAACATCCACCACCCTGCCCTCATCTATCCATCCAGTCATGCCATCATAGAAGGCTATCAGATCAGTCAGACATGATTTCCCCTTGGTGAATCCATGTTGAGTACTTCTGATAGCTTTCTTTTCCTCCACATGCCTTGAGATGATGCCCAGAACGAGCTGTTCCATCATCTTTCCAGGGATGGAGGTGAGGCTGACCGGCCTGTAGTTCCCTGGGTCCTCCTTCTTGCCCTTTTCGAAGACTGGAATGACACTGGCTTTCCTCCAGTCCTCAGGTACCTCACCGGTTCTCCAGGACCTTTCAAAGATGATGGAGAGCAGCCCAGCAATGACTTCCACCAGCTCCCTCAGCACTCTCAGGTGCATCCCATCGGGGCCGACGGACTTGTGAATATCTAATTGACCCAACTGATCCCTCACTTGATCCTCCTCAACCAAGGGGAAGTCTTCCTCTTTCCCTGTTACTTTCTCCAAAGTCTGGGACTTCTGAGGGTTAAAAGTTTCGGCTAAAATAAATCAGTTTGCTAAAAAGGCATAAGTAAACTGTGGCAATTTATGAATGTAGTTAAAAGCATAGGAAAATACATTTACCTTTTAAATATGTCTTTTTTTTTTTTCCCCTGTTGAGAATCCCAGTGAAAGCAGCAGATAGACACACATTCACACACCATGTGTGTGTGCGCATGTACATGTGTGACAGAGAGAAAGACTTCAGGGTATTTTGTTCAGAAGTTATTTTTTTTGAACAAGATTATGAGTCATGTATACTTTTTACACCTTACTAGTGCTGTAAATTTGTGTTATATATAACAACAACTAAATGCTGTGACCCTCACTGCAAAAAAAGTTTCCCAGTAGGTTTCATTGAAAAGCTCCTGTCACTTTCACTGACCCATTCAGAAAGCCCTGTAAAAGGGTGCAATAAATTGACATGTCTAGAAACCAGGGTGATAGATCCTTAGGTATACATAGGTATATATGCAGTCCCCCCTGTGAAATATTCCTTGACTCTGCAGCTAAAGAATATGAATTTACTACACAAGGTAGATTGATATTATATGGAAGTGTCTTCACTCATGTCCTGGCCAGTCCTTCCTGAAGAGGTACTGCAGCACTCATGGACCATCTATCAAAGATGATACAGTAAAACATTAAGCAAAACACAAGACAGCTACTGAGTAATTCTCATTGGGACTTACAGGCCACTTTTTAGATTGCATTTATATATGAATGCCAAGAATATATTATCACATACAAAAGATATTTTGGGGGCAAAAATGTCCTTAGTGTTTATTGAGGTACAATCAATTTTTCCAAGACATTAAGAAAGCTCACCTGGACATAGGAGATTACTTCAGAGAATTTTCATGACACACTTAGAAGTTCCCAGTAGACAGGGAAAACACTTGAAAGCATTGGAATAGGTTATCTGACTCACCAGAAGAAATGCACCTGCTATTTTTTACATAGACTCAGCCTGTTAAATCCTAGTTGACTCCTTAGTGTGTGAATTAAGAATTGAAATAAAAAAGATTTTTTCTTTCTTCCTTAAATAAATCCGGTAAACTTTTCTTTTTGTTTGACCCCTCTCCAGTGAACAATTTATCCCTTTAGGACCAGATTATAAGTCTCTATATGGGGTTGTAGTTTTAGGTAACTTGAGAGAGAGGTTAGTGCAGTATATAGACAATTATTATTACCAAGACTTCACAATAAAAGTGCATTTCATTCATGCTATGTAATCTACCTACTTAATCTTTAGATAGTTATTATTTTAAATCTTTGTAGTTTCTGAAAGTCACTTACCTAAGAGCTAGCCTCGTCCCTCTTTGGCATCATTACAGTAGCCGTAAATGGAGAATACTGAAGTGGAATTTCAAACTGACTTTATATGGGAAGGATTAACAGAAAGCAGTTTCTATGTGGCAGCCTTCATCTATGTTCTGGTTTACTAGAGGAAGGACCTGTAGATCATTCAGACACACTAAATTTATGTTGGTTGTTTCACTAAACCTTGGGTTGAAACTAAGTTTGAATTAGATTACTGTAGAATTTTGCCAAGTTGCTTTATTAATAAATTTAATATTTCTACTCCATGAGTGTGATTCTCTAAGTATTTTGTCCCAGGTTATTCTATTTCTGTAAGTGGTCTTAAAGACCCGATTACATTTTTTTTTTTTTAAGTGAAATGGCAGTCACATACAAGTTGTGGTAAGGAATGAGTCCTTTGAATGTACTGAAGCAGATTTTCTAGAAATAGCATGCCTACATAAGAAATCCTTGCCAAGTTTTTATCTGCTCTCCAGTTTACTTCAGTAAAAAGTGCATTCTTATCTTTCAATAGAAGATAGTAATTTTTTTCAGGACAAATAAATTTCAGTATTTACAAACAGATACCAAAAAAATCTTGTCACCCCTGTGTGAGCTTGTAATACTTCAAAAAGGTTCCTTCCCACAATCGCCTTCTCTATCTGGCGGGAAAGACCTATTCAGAGGTCAATAAGTATCTCCATAATGAAACCAGTGTCTTTTTTAATGGAAAGAAGAAGATTGATTCAAACACTGAAGTTCCTTAAGCTTGTTCATTGACTGAAGATTATATTGTATAGATTATCCCACCTGACCTTAGTTAAGCAGCAGAGTACAGAGAAGGAGACAGTATTCAGCACTAAGCCTAGGCCAGAAAACCTAAAAGCAATTTTGCATTCTCAGTCTATGCATCATCTGCGTTACATGCTGGGGTGACACTTAAAGTGACCTCGGCTGCTCCTCCTCTTCTACCTACATCTTAATTTCCATGAAAAATAAATCAAGATGAATATTCCTAACAGAAGCCAGTCCACACGCTAGCGCTACCTCCTCTGGGCAACCTGGGGACCAGGTCACTTAGAGTGCCCCAGTATGCCATAGATAAATGTGTGAGTGTATTGCTGCATAGAAGATAGTGTCTCTCCATATTTGGAAAACACCATTTTACATTCAGATATACTAGTGTAAAGTAATGAAGTCCCCTGTGGTAAATGTCAATCAATACCTATTCCAAGGTTAAAGTACAACCAGCAGTTCTGTGATAGGAATTCAAAGCACAGGATCAATTCACTTCCATTTTGTTTAGTGTTCTTTTTTTTTTTTTTTTTGTGTGTGTGTTTGTCTTCTAAAGGATGTTTATGAGTCACAATGAAACTTGGTGTGAACTTACTGTATGGCATAAAACCCTATTCAGTAGTGCCCACATATGTATTTGTGTGTGCATATATATATCCATGTAGAAATACCAAGTGTGGCATGTGGGTTAAATAGATTTGTAAGTTTTTGCTTCATCACTGGTTGATTTATTGCAAACGACTATTGAAATATTAGTACTAATTAAAAAGGGTGCAGCACTTCGTACTTTAACTATGCTTCTTCTGCATTGTTTCTCATAATTCATCTGTAGTTTAACTGTACATGGAAATGGCTGCTGAGAAAATCAGATGAGGTCATTCAACCCAGTTGTTGCTTTAGTAGACCCGCAGCAAGGATTTATCACTCTAGCAATATTAATATCATATATATACATGTATATATAGAGAAATACAGCTTTGTTTCATTCATTACACTATAAGACAGGTCCTTACATGGATGCATATGTATACATACTTAAAGAGAACTGAAGGATCATTGCTGGGATCTTGATTAATTTAATATTAATTATGGGAATTTCTTTCAGAACACCAGTTTGAAATTAATGCGTGTCAGAATCTCAAATTAAATGTGTTCATGTTCATGTCAGGTAACAGTTTGTCAAATTACTGCACTAAGCATGGAGCAAATATGAATTCTGATGACAGAAAAATGCAGCTCTGCTTCAGTGGTGAGTGAATACATCTGTAACTGCCTTTGCTCAGCAGAATAACATTCTTTCAGAGGGGATAAATGTGACCAAATTCTAACCCAGCCTCACTAGTATAGTTTAATCAGCTCAGAATATACTTAAAGTCAGTGCCAAGTAGGCAGTTTCCCCTACTGTTATGTGAGTGTTTATTCCATGTCCAGTTATACAGTCGTAATGCCCCAGGACACTTTACAGGGCACAGACTCCAGAGAGATGCTGTTAGAATCACACTGGGATTGCCATAACCAACCCCAAGAGACTATGTCTCTGGGTAATAATCGGTAGCAGAATTAAACTATCACATTATACACGTATATCTCCATTTATTTGCTTTGCCAAGTGTAGCCACAACTAAGGAATGGGTCTTTTTAAAATATATTTTCAAGGGCACACCATGTACTTGTTTCCCTTGAAATGGCTATAAATTTGCTGAATGCACCCATATGAGCTAACAGTAGATAACAAATGGACTCTCTGAGGTAATCTAAGATTGTGCATTCAGTTTCTAATTCTGTATCTTGACTTTTAAAATTACTTTACTTTTTGTGGTGGTGAGAGAAAACATCCAGGCAGGCCACAAATAGAACACACACACATACAGAGCAATAATCTCCTCAATCTCTTCACTGTGCTCTGGGTGTGTGCATATTCACATACACAGAAAACCTACAATTAAAAATCCAGTTAGAAGAATGTTTGTTTATTTTGTTCACAATTAGGCAAATTGCCGCTCAGCAGTAATCTGAGAAATTTAGGGCCTACTGGGAACAAAAGGAAATCCTTTTATGTCTGATGAAGTCATAGAGACCATTTGAAAAAAAACCCCAAACACAATCATTTAGTTTTCTTTACGGGAAGTTGAAGGTGTTGCATTACTATGACACGAAGGTAAGGGAGAGTGGAGAACCACATTTTCATCTAAACACTACTTTTCGTCTGAGATAGTCTGAGGTCTTCACTATCAGTACTTACACCTTGCTTTGAGGCTGATGAGTGGTGTTGTCCCTCTTCCAAACAAGTGCAAATGGAAACATGGAAAGGTTCACTGACGCAAGCCTATGAATCCAGTTAGTGGCAGAAGAGTGAGCAAACTCCAAGGTCTCTGATTTCTGATCATCATCCCAAGGCTCTGGAGTCTCTCTTGATTGTGTTTGGACTTCTTGTTGCAGCATCATCACTCCCTACCTGAAAAATCAATATTGAATAGTAATCTGAGGGCCATACCAGGGTAGGAAGGTTTCTCTTCACAACTTTAACCCGGGTCCCCGGGAGGCAGCAGACTTCCCTATGAAGTGGGTCCGGTCTGCATACTGGGCCTTCTGCTCCCTTCAGAAGGGAGTCTCCTATGACAATGACCCGTTTCTTTTTCTTTATGGAAGCAGTTTTGACCCAGGGCATAGTCCAACTTAACGTCGGTGACACCTCCAAGATAGATAAACTATTGTTTATTGTCCTCATCATTGTTTGAGGCCTCGTTATTTGCAGAGCTTCATACCTATCATGCAAGGGCACCTATGAAGGTGGGGTAGTCACCGAGGAGATGGACCTGCTGCGCCAGGCAGGAACTTTTTGCCATTGCCCCCTATTGCTTAAGTGACTGTCTTCAGCCAGGCACAGAGAGGACAGGGAATCCTCTGTATCATGTGTCCTGTCTGCCCGTTGGATGGGGGGTGATTCCAGTAATCTCTCTCTGTCTCATTCTCCCTGATACTCCTCGACCTACTCACCTTCTCCTGGAGCTCCTTCACTAAGTGGAATGCCTCTACCTGGGCTAACTGCTGCCACCAGGTGCTGGGGGCATCCGGGAGCAGGGGACACCCCGCAGCCTGGCACCCGGGTGGCAGCGTGTTCCCACCAGAGCTCTGCCTGGGAAGCCGCATCAGTCGTGAAGGGCACAGAACTTAGAGAGGCCATAACTTTCTGCCAGGAGGACACTGTCATTCCCTGGTCGAGCTGGCAGTGCTTCACCACCCTTCCTGCATGCCCTGCTGCCCAAACTGTCACACTGCACCCTGGTCACAGCACTCCCCAGGGGATTCTTTTTTTTGGGGGGAGTGTCTTGGCTGCGGTTTTTCCTGGTCTCCCTCAGGTCTTGTCAGCCACTGCCGTGGGAGCTGCGGGTTCCTGGAGGCTCTCAGTTCCTTCTGAGGTTCCCCCAGTTCGGGAAACCTGATGTGCACAGCACCAGAGCCCTCCACTGCGGATCCTGCCGGCACTGGAGCTGAAAAGAAATGAAAGGGAAAGCGTCACAGAATTCAGTTTATCTTGCAATGACTTGTCAGGCGTTTCAACCCTTGCTCAGAGGAGGTCTCCAGGAGGGTGAAGGCCTATGCTGTATCTGGAGGCATCTCCAAGCAGCTGTATTCTTTGTCTGTAAAAACTGCCACTGCTAGTGAATGAACTATACTAGAAAATTAATACTGTGCAGTATGCTGAATAATGACCCTATTTTAATTTGTACATTATTTGTTGGCAGCAATCCATGACAATATTAACTTCTAACATCATTACTGACTATCTCAAACTGGCAATGACTGATACTTTGCAGCAGACTGATAGGCAATTATTACGGTGTCCACACCAATGAGCTCTGTTCTCAGTAAAGCTAATAGTGCAATGTTTCTGGAGATTCTGGAGGTAGAGGGGATGCGTATGTAAACCTGATTTTTAATTAGATCTATATTAGGACCCACTTTTCATCTCATCTCTCATCCCCAAAATGTAGAAGACTGGCTATAAGCTTGTTAGTATTTCTCTATTAGACTTGATGTTCCTCAATCACATACATGTATAAGTGCCATAGACAAAGCCTATCTGAAAGACAGATGCGATCCCCACTACCTCTGCTCAGCTCTGACTGATTGACATGCTCAGATCTGGAAAACAAAGAAGTGATAGAGGAACTTCGTTGTGTGGCTGTTGCTGATTTCACCTGTCATGTAACACAGATAAAGTTGGAGAGCAGAGTACAATGACAAGCCCAGTGACAGCCATTGATTGACCTCAGATATGGTGAAAGCCAAATGGGTTGTCTCCAGCTTCATGATTAACAGGGCTATTGATGGTTTACGGTGGCAATCTGTAAAAAAAATAATGCAGAGTTGGAACAACAGCCTCTCTGGGATGTAGTGTCACATCCAGAGATGCCTGGTAGTGTGGAGGAGGTGGCATTGCTGAGTGAGGGAGCCAGGCCTCCACTCTCTTGAAGGGTCATAGAGTGTCCCCTCCCCTCGGGGTGCCCTGGGTGCTGCTAGTCCACACTGGGAAGGGGGCAGGGGGTTTGCTTGGTACGAGTATGTTGTGTTTGTTGCACAATAAGAATCTCAGAATAAAAATGGCTCTCCACCCAAAATGCCTATCCTGCTCCTTAAGTTTAAAGTGTGTGTCACTGAGTGGTATGATTTGGTCCTTTTGGCCGCATCAGCTAAATTCCCCTGTGACAAGAAATCAAAGAGGAATGGCTTACTTTAAAAAGTGCAAGAATATGAAGCCAAAGCTAGAGCCCAAACACTTTGAGAATGAAACTAAGAGCAGCAAAAGAAGTAATACTGCTCTACAAGAAGATATTTTCCAGGATACCATGAAATCCCCTACTTTCCTGTAAGCAGGGTGTGAAATCTTTCTCTACAGCACATCGTCTCCTTGTTGAACTGTTACTCACAAAAATAGAATTAAATATCAAATAAAATGAAATAAAATGTCAAGTGCATGTATTAAATATATAATTCTTAAGCAATTGAAGCACTTCAATAATAAAATGAAATCAAATCACTTGTGACTTTCCACATTATGCATATTTGCCAGGCAGCTGAAAAACACTTGTCAGTGTTGCATGCTTTTATTTTAAACCACTGGTACCAAGTTGCGTCAGTTTAAAGTTCTTGGTCTCTTAGCTAAAGATCTGTGTTTTCTCAGTGACAGTTACCTAGTTAAAATTTATTTTCAGACATGAATAGTAGGTAGGTGTTTCAGGATTTTTAATGTTTCTCCTCTGTGGCACTGATTTTTTTGTAATTCTGTGTAGTGTGTGTCTATCATTGCAGATTTTCTGTGTTGTACCCAGTTCAGTTTCATTCTTCCAGCATAAGCCTGGTATGTGCAGTGCTGAATATTAAACATGCTGGAAAACCTAAATTAATGATTTTTTATTAGACCTTAAGTACTCACTGCATTTCATTTTACTTATGTCTTCAAGATATTACAGACAAAAATACTTCTTTAAAATTTTAGCATTTTTGATATAACAGAAAAAAGGTGGAGAAGATAGAAAAAGGAAGTTATATCTAGTGGCATTGAAGACAAATTGTATAATCAGAAATCCCTATGTGCCATTGCCATATTCATTTATCATTAGGAGACACATTTCAAAATAGAAAAGGGAGTAAACTCTTTTACTTCTTGTATAGAAAAAGGAGTTGAAGATCACAAAAAAAATGATTCTTTGTTAAACATTACAGATCAGTTGGCCATTTGTTAATTTATCTATGAGATACAGTTGAAAAAACATTGAATCTTACTTTGTACAGAGCTTGCGTAGTTTATCCCTTAAGATCTTGTTACAATATTCAAATATCAGAAATGTGTACTTATTTTTCTAAATTCCGTGTTTAGAGGAAGTGATTTTTTCCCTAGTATAAATGGCCCACAGTATGAGAAAATAAAAATCCTGGCAATGGAAAATTGTAAAGATCTCTTATAGCTGGCTGTATTTCTTCACAAATAAAGAGAATAGTTTATATACGACGTGTTAATGTTGCTGAAAAACACCTGATGGTCAGCACCAGTAGACAGCTCTTTAAGTTGGTATCCATCGTAGTATAAATGAGGTGCTTTTGGAAGTGGGATGCTAATATTGAAAGTTTTTGATTGTCTTATGCTATAGTATCTGATTCACAAGGAGAATTCCAGTTCTCTGTGATTTCAGGGAGGAACAGTTCAGAAAGTATATTGAAGATAGTTGTTTTTATTTATGTGGAAACTCATCTTAAACACAGATAGTTTCACAAAAAACAACATCGTGGCTACAGAATGAACTCTCACAGTCTGGTAAAGTGTATTTATTACTATTGTCTATTTATTATTGACTATTTATCATAATTATTGTCTATTTATCATATTATATATTACTTGCTGAAGACCTAAAGATTCCATTCAGGATCAGTCCCCAGTTAGGCTTTGATCGTGTAGACAGATAAGAATAAGACAATTCCTGCCTCCATAAGTTTTACAAGTAATTATTTGCACACTCTTATCTTCTTGACAAGAGCAAGTCTGTTAGTTTCTCAGGAAACAGTATGATTGTAGAGATTAGCTTGCTGAAATCCTGAACATGAGTTAATCAGTGTATCAGATATGTTAGTGTTATAATAATGTTATAAGGACTAATTAATATTATACTAATGTTATAAGGATTACAAACAGATGAAGAAACAAATAGTTTTCTGGATCCTCAATACTCAACCCTTTAACGAAGTTAAAGGGAAAATAGATGGAAATTTGCAGGTAAATATCAAAACTGTGAAAATCTGCTTCTGTGTCCAACCACACAACACCATTTAAATGACCTCTTACACATGTGATGTTAAAATTTAAACTGGAAATTTTAATTCTAGCTACATGAATTTATAAAGAAAGCTCTTAGATTACTTTTACTGAAGGCACGGTTTTAGCATTTTTAGATTTGATATAGAATCCAGTGACATTATTGGAAAGTGTTCTAGTGACTTCACCGAGGTATGAATTATGCCCAACGTGATTATGCTCTAGCTCACATGGCCTGTTCCACTATTCATCTCTGGAGGAATATTAATTTCTATTTTTCTGACAAAGGCTGGGTTTACTAACCACTTACTGAGGGAAGGAATAGAT
The DNA here is from genome assembly GCF_963924245.1 of Chroicocephalus ridibundus. Lineage (NCBI taxonomy): Eukaryota > Metazoa > Chordata > Aves > Charadriiformes > Laridae > Chroicocephalus > Chroicocephalus ridibundus. Next base: position 86,957,572 of record NC_086286.1, read on the forward strand.
TGTGGGTATGAACTGGAGAAAAAGCATTTCATTCTCTTTAATTGGTTCTTATTTGCATATGAGCACATTACTTTAAGGCAATTTTTGGAAGTTCCTCTAATGGTGTCCTTGAAATCTCATTTCCAGTGTTTGGACACTGTATCAAATAGCTTAGCCTACAGGACCACAATTATCACCTGCAAAACACACATTGTATCTTTACCCTCCCATTGATCTTTTCAGTCAGGATAAAGTAGTCCACATTTTTATGAAAAACTAAGCATATTTTTATCACACATAAACATTTCCTTACCTGTATGATATAACTGTAATTTTATAAACAGCTTCTTAATTGTTTGCTTATTAACAAAACAAGACAAACTCCCTATTCTTTCTAAACTCTGAATTTTTACTCAAATCTTCCAAATGCCCTTTTCCCTGTATGTTCTCTGTCACTGAGCAAAAGTGATGTATTGGCATATTATTATAGTCTACACTATGTGTGCTTGTAGAAATCTATCAACCTGTAAAATAATAATAAAAAAGCCATTTCCACTCAGTAAGTTAGCACAGAAACACCAAATGCCATTCAAAAGGTCTGTATTTCCCGGTGCATTCACTTCTATCCCAGGGATTATCATGGTAAAACCAAGAAGCTTCAGACCTTTTGACACTTGTACACATGAACACTTTTACACATCAGAGCATGCGCTACAGAGTCAGTTGTCATATTCCTAGGTGTTTGTATGATTCAGCTACATGTAAAATGACGGCTTTTGATATTTCTTGTGCAAAAAGATATTTCCAGACACTTCTATACTTTCAACCATTTCCAAGCTCCTAGAGGTAGCATTTTTAAAATATATCTGCAGCTGACAAAGTTGTTTGGAAGTATCTTTGAAATAAAAAAAAAAAAAAAATTAGAACACAGCTTTCAGCACTCTAAACTTCGAAGTTTCAGATTCGAGTTATTTCCACTTTCTGGTTTTGTTTGTTTGTTCGGTCAGTTGGTCTTTGTTGTGTTGGTTTTTTCTTTTGTTTTGAACTGAAAGTGAATCTAATTAATATTTTCAATTTTTCTACTTCTGGGAGTTAAAGATTCTGAATAATTACATTGTCAAGAGTAATTATTTAATTTTCTGGTACTCAGGTTCTCACCTAAGTATTGCTATCTTTTGCATATTACTATTTTTTTAATTAAATACTGGAATAAAATCACCTATATTTTTTATTTAGTGTTTTGGGTTTTTTAAAGCCTCAATTTCTTAGAATTTATAAAGAAGTTGAAGAAGGCTAGATTTTGGAAAACTACATGTTATTAATAATACATTCTCTATTTAAAAGTGTCTCCTAAGGGCGAAAGCCATTAATACTAACCATTTAAAGAGAACAGACAGTGTCTTAATTGTAGATTTTCCCGAAGAGCAGTTTGCACTTTGCCCTCAACACCTAGGTGATTACGCTTTTTAAATAGTCACTGTACATGAAATATAAGATAGTTCTAGTTGCATTTTTGGTCTTTTCTGATGTTTCTTCTTGCATTTTTAGTGCTATTTCTGTATGGTTTATGCTTTCCTTAGTGCTTCCTTACATAGAAGTGGTGATGAGTGTGACTGGGAAAGGGATAATGAAGCCGTAATACCTGACAGAATGTGATTTATGCTGCTATAATTCATATTTTGTGTGTTTTTAATGTGTTTGCATGCCATCATATTGCTAAGACTGAACTACGGAAATGTAGATCACACATTTACAGGTCATAAGGGTTAGAAGTGGCTTTGCATAACTGTAGTCCAAATAAAATAAAAAAAAAAAAGTGGAAGTATTTCCATAGGAATAATTATTCCAAGTAATTATCATGACTATTCTACTTTCCCCTCATTGAAAAAAAAAAACAGGAATTGATGACACACCACTGAAATCAACGAACAGTTTATCATCAGTATCAATGGACATAAAATTGGAAATATTTCATTAAAAAGGACCATAGGATTTAGTCTTAATTCACTAAAAATAGAATGAAACCAGAATAAATATATATAAAACCTCATAAAAGTCTATTTCCTAGTACAAGCTACTTTAATGAGTTGTTCAAGACCCACTGTAGGCTTTAGCAGAAATGTCAGCGTGGAATACATAATTTCATCCCCCCTCTCTCCGGCCTAGCAGCAGAGTTCAACAGTGCTTCAGAGGCAGCTTATCTTCTGAAGTTTTAATGCTTCTAACTTACTTTCTGAACAGAAGGTAAAATTTTAAAGTAGACCAGCTGACTCCGACAAATTTGTTACCGGTAGTGGGATAAACGGGAGAGGAATCCATGGCATCCATCTTTCACTCAAGTTGTATATGAACCATGGATGACTGTGGGTAGCTGAGTTTCAAAAGCAGACAATCCTGTTTCTGCCTCATCTGGATGCTGCATGTCGTAGCAGTTGAAAAAAAGGAGGGATGCTTTGAAGTCATGTTTCTTTATACAAAAAGCTAACTTGGGATTACAAACTTGACTCTTGATTTGACTTTTTAAGCGCAAATGCTACTTGAAAGTAGCCCTGTTTTCTTTACGTTAAAACACAAATACATCTGTTAGTTTTGAGGGCCTTTGCATTTTTTTCTTCAGCCAATAGTTGAACATGGAAACAGTTCCTCATATCAGAATTTTCTGGTCGCATGTAAAATTCAGTAACCAAGGAAACTACCAAGTATGTTAGATGAATTTGTCCTGAGGTTCAAAAATCAAAGTATCTTCTAGAAATTTAAAAACAAGTAAAGAACCCAAGCTTTGAGTTCCAAAGCCATAAGACTATGTTTTTTAAAAGCTTGGGTTAATCCAAAATTATGTATTTATTTTATTCAGCTTAACATCTTACTCTTACATTGAGGTGTGTAGTTCTTATGTTCACCTTGAACAACTTTCCTTTTTCTTGAACTTCTTGTCAAAAACATAAGTTGTCCTCAAGATGGCCCTGTGGCAAAATAGACCCAGAAATGTCATGGCTTTGAAAGCCTGGGAAGCCACGCTCAGGTGTTTGTCTGTATGCACTTGGAGTACTGCGTGCAGCTCTGGAGACCTCAGCAAAAGAAGGACATGGACCTCTTGGAATGGGTCCAGTGGAGGGCTACGAAGATGATCAGGGGGCTAGAGCACTTCTGCTATGAAGACAGGCTGAGAGACTTGGGGTTGTTCAGCCTGGAGAAGAGGAGGCTCCAGGGAGACCTTATAGCAGCCTTCCAGTACCTAAAGGGGGCCTACAGGAGAGATGGGGAGGGACTGTTTATGAGGAAGTGGAGTGATAGGATCGGGGGTAACAGTTTTAAACTGAAAGAGGGGAGATTTAGATTAGATCTTAGGAAGAAATTCTTTACTGTGAGGGTGGTGAGGCACTGGAACATGTTGCCCAGGGAAGCTGTGGATGCCCCATCCCTGGAAGTGTTCAAGACCAGGCTGGATGGGGTTTTGAGCAGCCTGGTCTAATGGGAGGTGTCCCTGGCCATAGCAGGGCGTTGGAACTACATGATCTTTAAGGTCCCTTCCAACCCAAAGCATTCTATTATTCTATGGTTCTTAGAAGTTGTAAGGTATTCTACGTACACAAAACACAATACCCACCAATACACACTATTGCAGATATTATTTAACTGACATGTAAAACAGAATTCTCAACTTTCATATCTATTTTAAACTGGAGTATGTATTACTTAAAGAATGTTTCACCAGACGACTGAGAAGTGATTATTTGAGTCTGCTGTGTCTGGAGTCTTTCCATTGATTGCAATGGGAGTTCAGCTAAGCCCTTAATACACAACATTTTCTTTTTTAGAAAAGCATCTGCAATTAGGTCATTTAATCTATTCTCACACTAATTTAGGGTTATTTCCCTACAGTAAATGCACTAGCTAGTTTAGTTTAAAATATCACAAAAAGTTTTCACCTGTTCTGAAATTCTCCTTGGGACTATTTTCAAGTTTAACACATCGTATCACATCAATTTTATCATTTTATTGAGCAATTTTGTAATAAAAAAAAAAAAAAGAAGAACCCCCTCCACCCCCAAGTTCCCCTAGGTTTGACTCATATTTATAAGCCTATTTTGCTATTCTCAAAATAGTTATAATTTCTTTACATGTGTTCCATTACTTAATGAAATAGAAATTGGATTTAACAGATCCTAACCACTTGTCTGTCTTCTTTACAAATCAATATCACATTTGCTTCTCATAGGTGTTCCTCTTTCACAATTTTCTAAAAATAGCTACCACCACTGTTTACTTAGTCACTGCACTGTGATTTCTCAAATACATCTGGAGACAAAATTGACTCATCTCTTTCCTATTGTGAAAGAATGTGCTCCTAACTGACAGCAAGCGTCATACTTTTCTCCTTAAGATGCAGAAGTCACAAAAATTAGAAGATTTATCATTAAAGAAATAAAATTAAACAACTTAATTGTATATTTCTGATCATTTAAATCTCCATAAAAATTACAAATTAATTTTAAAACTAAGGAAAACATAATCAGTAAAATGCTTAGATGAAAAAGCAAGTTTAGCTGAATGTAGACTTTTCAGATTCCAAGCTCTTGGTTGTAGTATCCCTTAGGGTATGTACATGTACAAAACAAGCTCATCAAATCATCTGTAACTGTAGGCTATCAAATTTATCAAGCTGTATCTTAAACTTATATGTCAACCTTTTTTTTCCCCACTGTTTTTTCTGATTTCCTGATAAATTCCACTGTTTAAAAGTTCTTTAGACTCTGTACCTTCATGGTCTTTTTAGTAATTTCATCCTTAAATAAAAGTATATGCTCCACATTGTTTGATTTCCTGCTTCTCCTTCACAGGAGGGTACCTTCTCCTGTGAGTGCCCTGCCACATTTTAAAACTATATCCTGTGTTGCTGGAAGCATTGGGGATATCGGCACTGATTTCAAAGGTGCAGAATACTCACAGTGCCCTCAAAAATCATTGATCCTAGATAATTTTTAAATAGTTAAATTATGCTCAGTTGTTCAAAAGAATTCATAAAGTGGAATGAAGCATGTTCTTAATTCATTGGGAAGAAAAGGAACCTGTGAAAAGTAGGAACTTGCATTAAAGGACTTTCTTTTACTCTAAAACACCTCACCTTACAAACTGCTAAGTAATATAGTGGCATAGGCCATGGAAATTACCTTTATTTCAAGTTGGAGGGGTACTCATCTGTAATATTTCAGAGAACATTTTAAACCACGAAAACCTGGTGAATGATGCTTTGGATGCAGGCAGCCTAGCAGGATAACCCAGTACATTCAGATTTCATGATATTCGATGCCTTTAGGTAAGGGGGATATATATCTCACAAAACTTTAGCTGTTTAAAAACAAGATATCAAGTTAAAGCTTTTTATCGAGGTTTTCTCCATAGTAAAAAGTTATACAACTCCAGAGTGTGATCCATCCCAGCTCACACACATTAATTGCATGTGTTTGTCTTCCTTTGTTGAGAATAGATAATATCTTGGTGACAAAACCAAATGATTATTTTTCAGATTAAATGAATCCTACCTGAAACTTAACCCGCCCTAGACAACGTGCTTAGCCTTCGGTCCTACAGATGAAAATGGTAGTTAAATTGCATGTGTATGAGGAGAAGGCCTGCATCTGATGGCCCCATTCTGCATCTGCTAAAGGACCTTTATGGACCAAAAGTTTGGTTTCACTGTCTGAGATTTTTAGAATATTCAGTTAAAATGAAAACTTCAAAATAACTGTAAATTTGAATTCTAGAGCTTAGTTCAAAGCGCATGATTCTAGGTACAGCTTCTAGATTAGATGTAAAAATTCAGATAAACTAAAGTTGTAATCTAGCATTATAGAGTGTAGGCAGCTAAAATTACCTAAAATTTGTATGGTTTAAATGTTAACCTGGTCATTTTGTTTTGTTATTTTAAGCTCACTTTAAATTACATTCCTTTGTTCCTTGCCCTAAACCTTTCACTGTTATTGATATAGATGATGAGATTAGTGATGTCTCTGGGGGCTGTATCAATTTATGGTCACGAACTAAGGCAGTGAAGTTCTGATCAGGCATTAAGAATAGAGTTTTCATTATGAAAACAATCAAGCATTGAAATGGATTGCCCAGAGAAGTTAGTGAAATCCTTGGAGGCTTTCAGGACCCTACAAGGTGAAGCCCTGAGCAACTTGGTCTAAATTCAGTGTTACCTCTCCTCTGAGCAGGAACTTGAACTAGGTGAACTCCCAAGGTGTCTACCAACCTGAATGGTTCTTTCATAGTATGTTTTTCCCTCTGGATGCAAATGTTCTTCACATGCTGAGGTAGTTTTACAAACTCCAAGAGAGAGCTGGGACAGATCTGGTATTTGCAGAGCACATCATTGCTAATGACGAATGTATCCATTCTGGAGAGAACTGTTGGCTGTGAACTCCACCCAGAGTTGAGGTCTTCTTTGCATTGTTTGGTGTGTTCTATGTGCAATGCCAAACAGAGACAGAATTTCCCCAGGTGTCTGAGAAATTTATGTCAGAAAGAGGATTTTAAATTTAGTCATAGGATAAAGCAACGTTATTTGGAATAGAATTAAGGCAGGAAATAATGAGGTCAGTGGAATAAGAAAATAAATGTCTGTGGTGAGCAGGCCACATACAAATAGGCAAGTAGACCAAATATATATAGAAGTTAGCCACACCAAACATAGCACACAATCTCAGTAGCTTGAAATACCATACCCAAAGACTTTAAAATTAGGACTATATACGATCAATGACCCAGACAGGGTGTTGAAAATGGTTGTAAAATGGTAAAAACAGCACCATCATAACTACAATCATAATGAGAGATTTCAATTGCACTCACATAGACTGGGCAAACGTTGTGCTATAAAGCGCTACATTTTTTTAAACTCAAATGCCTTTTGGAGCAATTTGCCTCTAACAAATCAAAGAAATGAAATCTTTCAATTTATTCTTTAAAAAGGCACAATACTTGATCCAAGAGTTATTTTAATAGTGACCATGGTGATTTTCTACTTTAGAGAATTTAAAAAAAAAATTAAAATTTTAATAATTCAACAAAATAATGTTTTATTTTTCTCTTAAAAAGACAAAATGTTTTCAGGAGGCATGAGGACTGTTTTAAAAAGTTTATTCAGGCTTTAGGATTAACAAAAAAGCAAAAAATGAAGGGACTCAAACGCTATTACCTGCTGAGTATTGCTAATCAGAAGAGTAAAGAAAGTGGTAAGTGGTAGAAAAGCTTTCTTCCTAAAGTAGAAGTCTTCTCCAATTGAATAAACCAGAAAAGAACATTAACTCTTAATAGCTAAATGTAGTATCACAACAAACCTAGCCAAAAAAAAGATTCTAAGGAACAACTTGTAAAAACTATTGTAATAAAATACTTTCTAAGTGCCCTGGAAGTCAGGTAACTGTTAGAAATGGTGGAGCCCAAAATTGCCAAGGTGTACAAGGAGCATCCAATGATATTAAAGCCATAACAGACATTATTAGTGAGGCGAGTCTGAGAAACTCACTCTAACTGAACTGAAAGTGATGAAAACGAAAAAAAACCTACAACTATTTGCCAGGAACAGACAGTATTCACCCAAGAGTTCTAAAGGAATTTGAATCTGACATTGTTAAATTACTAGTTTCAGTTTATAACTTAGCATTGAAAGCAGATGGAGGAATGGAAGGTGAAAAAGCTATATTAATTTCAAATACGATATACTGTATTGAATGAATCAATAGAAATCATATTAAAGAATGGAATTAGAAAATACATGGATAAGCAAGAACCATAGAAGAAGCAAGACCGTCTTTCAGAAGGAAATAATGTATCATAAATTTATTAAAATTATTTAAGATAATCAGAGATGATGCTAATAAGTCTGATCTGAGTGATGTTATATGTTTAAAGTTCAAAAAAGGTATTAATTGGGAAATCTCACTAAAAATTCTAAAAGACACTGTGGTGGGATAGAAGGGCAAATCTAGCTGGTCTTGTAGTAACTGTTAAAATCTAGTAAAAATTAAATAGGGACAATTTTCGGGTTTCACTGTAAAAGTGGGCTACCAACAAGCACCTTGTGCTCTTCAATATGTTTGCAAGTGATCTAATAAAGATAATGGATACTGAGGTCACAGAGATTTCTGATAAAAAAAAAAAAAAAAGAAATTATTTTGAATAGAATAAGATGAATGTACCTAGAATGAACAGCTGAAAGACCTTATGATACTAAGGATGGAATGGATCTAATCTAACTTTAGCTGTCTAGAAGTGTGATACCCAGACTGAACTTGGCATTTAAGATTCCAGTACAGTGTGTGGAAAGAGATATGTACTTTAGGAAGATGGTTCATCCATTTCAGTTTACAGAAAGATGAACCACTTTCTTTACTGTTTTTAGGGAAATCTTAGATAATGATCTTAGGCCTGATACTTTACTTTTCCATAGCTGTGAGGGGAAAGCCATACAAGTAACCTCGGCAACAAAATGGCAGATAAAATTCAATGCAAATAAATGCTATGTAATGCATATGAGCAATATAAAACCCTCTATATGTGTAGCAATGCCTGTATGTATATATACTAACTTATGTATACTAATTTATTCAGAAAATAGATTTTAAATTCAAACAATGTACATGGATGGTTCTTTAAAATTGGTAGTTAAGTGACTAGGAGAAGTAAAAAATGCAATGAAAAGCAGTAGTTATCTGAAAAGAAATACATATTAAAAGCTACAAAAATATCATCACAGCACTATGTAAATCAGAATCATATTTATCTCCGGCACATAAGCCAAATTAGTTAGGGAAAAAAAAAAAAGAAGAAGAAAGCAGGAAACAGTGGCTCAGATCCTCAGACACATAAAGAGATGGAAAACTGCCAACTTCAATGGAGTTCCAATGTTTGAAAAAACAGCTCTGGATGTTTTCACAACCCCCTGTAAATTTACTATTTGCTTGTCTGGCAGCTCTTACACATATGTAATTCCATTTTAAATACATTTTTTAGTGACAGCATAAAATCACATAGCTTTGGACGTTGTTTCTGCATGGCACACTATGAGCATATTTTTTGTGAACTGAAATGTAATGATATCTCATTGGCCATTGTTTTTTGCTATTATTACTAGGCACACACCTCTCCACAGGATGGCTGGCTGGCAAGAGAAATGACCTCATTAGTCTTTGTTTCTTGTCAGGATAATCTTGGCAAAATAGAACTACTAGATTGCTGGACTTTTGTCACTATTACTTTTGTTTTGGTCTGAAGTTTTAATCTGTGTTTCATACCCATTTTGGTGAGCCCTGAGACCAATTCTTAACTCTGTAATTTTCACTTTAAAGAGTATTCTCATGCTTATTAGAATTACCCATTCCTTCAAAATGAAAATTTATATTCAACTTTAAATGGCATATACTTTTAAAGAAGTATACTGTCTAATGGCTTTGTCATGAGTTTGCTTATACTCATACAGCGCTCATTCTTAGGAGTATTTTGGATCAAATTAAATGCCTGATATGAAGCATACTGAAATCAAGCCCTAAGTCTTCTAGTAGATATAACATAATTGTTGGAAAACTTTTGATGAAAAATTCTTAGCGTAAAGCATGTGAAGTGCAGAAGAATATTTAAAGTTGGCTATAGATGAAGAGCCTACTTCAGTAGTTTGATTTCAAAGAACCAGTGTGTTTACATTTTTTTCTCATTGTAGTTACACATCATTTTGTACAGTATCTTTGGCATGGTTAGAGAGTGCAGATACTCTGTATCGCTCAAAAGAAATGTCTGTGCTAAGTGACAGTAGAAATTATTGGTTAGCCATTAAAAAAAAGAACAAACAACCTTTTGATTACAGAAGTATATGTTTTGGCTGCTATTTCTAGAATTAAGTACCTCAAGGGATTTGATTGAAAACGTCAATTGAGGTATGACAGATAGCTTGTAAAAACATTAGCAATGTTTCATGTTCTACCACTGTTCATTATGTTTAAACTAAAACTCTACATAGACACTGTGTGACACTCCACATATTAGTTAAATGCGGTTCCCAAAATGTTAGAGATGAAATAATGTTTCTTCTGGGCATGTACATATGCTTTGAGATTTACCGTATGACTGAGACGAAAAAGGATAGAAAAGGTAATGAAAACAAGGTTGGAAACTAAATAAATTTTCTTAAATTAATTTGTCAGACATTACAGAGTTAGTTTCTATGGCCCAAACACAAGCTTTGTTATTGCCTACTTTTATGCAAAAAGTATAAAGATGTTACTGAGGTTCTAGGAAGAAGGCAACAGTTATGTCATATATTTTAGAAGCTTAAAAAAAAAATCCTAAGCACAAACTATTCTAAAAAAGCCCCACCTTTATAAGTCTCATAAGAAAGTCTGCTATGATTTTTTGTATCCATATGATGTCAGAAGAATAGAAAACTCTATAAAGTCCATCACCTATACTTCTGAATGCTTTTCCTTTGGAAATCTTTGGCATATACAATATAAATTGAACTTACAGTTGCAACACTGCCAGAAATAAGTTGAAAGCACTGTTCAAATACCATGTGTTTGTGGCTGAAACAAATAGCAAGTTAAAGAAATAGAACGGTATCATAACTAGAAGCATGAAAAAAGTTGAAAGTAAGGCATACTATAATTATGGAATGGAACTCAAAATATTGGCTAATTCCCACACTAGTCAGTTTACTTCTCATGTAGCAGCAAGACAAAATATGTCCCATATAGTCCATATGTTCTTATTCACATGTGACTTAATATTTTCTTAGAACAATGTTATTAGCTCAGATGGCTTCTTTCCAGTTTGTGTCTAACTGTTCATCAACTTTGTCATCTGCAGCATCATTCACCAACCATTCTTCTGTCAGGCAGAGATTGTGCTGAGAGATAAAATTGCTTCAGACTGACATTACACTGGATAAATAACAGATAGAAGTAGCAGCTGTTAGGATACTTTATTTCTTCCTGGTGGGGAAATGACTGTTACCATGCTGCTTGCCAGAATGAGAGAGAGAGAGGAGAAGCAAGGTAGCTTGCATTCCTCTGATCTCTTCTCAAAGGTGACAAAACCTCATATTGAGTGTTTTGTTAATGTATTTTACCATTCATTTACCTTTCTTTTTTGAGTTCTTGAAAATATTGGTGAAACTGGGCTCCATTTGAAATGAAACCAAGTACAGGTATTAGAATTAGATGCCTGAAGCAGGCAGTCAAAAACTCAGTGATATTCTCATTTCCTAGCTTTGAATTTCCAACTCCAGCACAGAATGGGATGAGAATGCATTGCTTTTTTGTTATTTGCAATCCTAATAGCTCTTCCATAAGGAAGGGAGGAAGGGTGAGACTCCCACCTGGAGTACCGCATGCAGCTGTGGAGTTCTCAGCACAAGAAAGACATGGACCTCTTGGAATGGGTCCACCGGAAGGCCACGAAGATGCTCAGAGGGCTAGAGCACTTCTGCTATGAAGACAGGCTGAGAGACTTGGGGTTGTTCAGCCTGGAGAAGAGAAGGCTCTGGGGAGACCTTATAGCAGACTTCCAGTACCTAAAGGGGGCCTACAGGAGAGATGGGGAGGGACTCTTTACGAGGGAGTGGAGCAATAGGACAAGGGGTAACCGTTTTAAACTGAAAGAGGGGAGATTTAGATTAGATCTTAGGAAGAAAATCTTTACTGTGAGGGTGGTGAGGCACTGGAACAGGTTGCCCAGGGAAGCTGTGGATGCCCCGTCCCTGGAAGTGTTCAAGGCCAGGCTGGATGGGGCTTTGAGCAGCCTGGTCTAGTGGGAGGTGTCCCTGCCCATGGCAGGGGGGTTTGAACTAGATGATCTTTAAGGTCCCTTCTAACCCAAACTATTTTGTGATTCTATGATTCTAAGGAAGGAAGGAAGGGTGGAAGGACACTTTGGCTGTTCATGCCTCCAGTAATTTCAGAGGAAATGTAAGCCAACTGTGATCTTAATTACACCTGAAAATTATGTTTCTTTGCATAGTGGAGTACTGGTTTTAGCACTAATTAATTGATTTTTGTTTTCCCTGTGTTCTGGGTTGTTTGGTGTCCAGGAATTTGAACTGGAGGGACAAGCGTGGCTCTAGCATGTCCTGGAAGTCTTAGAAGCTGTGCATTCACAAGGTAGAGGTACTTTCCACACTTATTTAAAGTGCAGTAAATTTGGTGTGCACATGCAGATCAGCTTCACCATCCAAGTTGTCATGGTTTCAGTTAGGATAGAGTGAACTTTCTTACTAGCAGCTGATATAGCGCTGTGTTTTAGATTTGGAATGGGGATAGTGTGATAGTGCACTGATGGTTTTGGTTGTTGCTAAGCAATCAAGGCCTTTTCTGCTCCTCATACTGCCCTGCCAGCAAGTTTATTGTTCGCACATTATAAGATCAGAAAGGAAAGTTAAAATCATCTAGTTGGAATGGATAGACATTTGGATAGAATTTGGTTGAACTAATTCCTACAAAAATGTTTCTTTGTCACTAGGAAAAAAAAATCAAACCAAACCAATTTTGATTTAAGATTTTTTTTTCATTTAGAATCCAGCAAAATTAATTCATAAATTATTATTATAATTAGGTAGTAAGCCTTGATGTACTTTTAATATCAATTTTATTCAGATTCTGTTCCAGTTACAGTCTTGTTTACTAGACTGAAGAGCTCTGAATTATCAAATTTCTGTTTCCCCATGCTTCTTCAATATCTTCTTTGAGTCTTTAATCTCAGAGTGGCCATGCTATTCATGTAATGATTCCTTCACTGCCCAAACTAGGATAATATAAACTCCTTATTCTTACATAGTCTACTTTGTCTACCCTAAGGGTGTCTATCTAAGGCTAACATTAGCTTTTTAGTCACAATGAGGTACTGAGGTCATTTCCAACTGATTAATTCCCCATGGCTAAATGATATTATATGAAATCATACAATTTTATACTAAATGACATTACAAAGCTGGAGTCTAACCCATTCTGAGTAAGGGTAGCAGAATTTTACCTCCAAATACAATTTAGAAAATAGAACAAATTGCCTTCATATATTGTCCCACAGAGTGAAATCTGGCATCTTAAGGTCAGTCTCTGGTAATCAGAACATGCGGATACAGAGGTAATTTAATATTCGTGTTTTACATTACTCTTAGAAAATATTTTTTTTTTTTTTACAGCCAGATAAAGCCCTGTAAATCTTAGACACTGTGTTTTAGCTGAAAAATCAAAGTCCTTAAGGAACTGTTGACAAGAAACAAACCCAAAAAAACCAGATGAATAAAGCTGAAAAGATTAAAATAATTTGTTTATGAATAACAAAGCAGAACAGCTCCAAATGGTGGGAAATACAATTCTCTTTTATGTAAAAGGGCACAGCATAATTCAAGTGTATAATATTTGCAACAGCTGTGTCAAATGGCCCACAAACAATTCAGTCCTCACCTCTTTTGTTTTAGTTCCTTTTCCACCTTTAGTTGAGCAAAGATCACAGAGATCTGCTGTATGCCAAATCTGAGGGGGAAATAAACAAACAAACAAATGAACCAACCTGGCACAAAAATTTAAAAGAGAATGTGAAATGAAAGCAAGCTGTAATTTATATGCATCATATTTTTCTTCTGCTGTTTACATAGCTGTTATTTTATATCACAAATCTGGGAAATGCCTTAAGTAACTAAAACAGCAGTAAAGAAGGTACATTTTTTCTGATCTCTAATGTACTGTAAGCAAGCATTTTGTTTTGCATCATCTCTAAGTTGCTACTCCCAAGTATAAAAATGTAACAATATGTATCTTCAAAAATACTCCTCCCAACTCCTCCTCCTCCCCCCCCCCCCCAAGATATTTAATAGGAGCAAAAGTATTAAATACCTGCATGCTGGAAAGCATTTGTACTTTCATGGAAATTAACATGTCTCTGAAGAATGCAGCATATTCACTCTTGACTACCATCTCTGTCACTTCATATGTTTTCTAGCTTTCTCAGCATAAACACTTCTACAGGGTTCTCCCATTAAACTATTCGAGCTTTCAGATTCCCAGATGTTTTGAAAATAATGACAAATCATAGAAAGTGCTTGACAGCTATAAATAAGAAAACAGTCTAGAAGCCTGCCTTATTAACTCATAGAATTTCACATATTTACCTCTTGTATCGATACTTAAAATATTTAGGAGAGGCTTGAACACTTTTCCCACAATTTTTACTTCACTGGTTTAAGCCCAGCCTTAGATCAGAAGAAAACCTCTACACTTGCCCAAAATCAAATATTCCATCTATATGATTTTGAGAAGATTATATCTATCCCATCGACCCGCGATAGCAAAGGGAGGATTGTTATATGAATTTCTTCCTTTTCAAATGGCTGCTATTTCCAAATATATTTTCTTTTTTACATCTGCTTAGATTTCCTTTCTTTCTAGTTATGCACATAGGAATCGCACTGAGGCCCTAAGAGTGGTACTGTAGTGTTCCTAAATTGTATGTATAGGGAGCTAAAATTATGTAGAAGTCATAAATCAACTCTCTGTATGACGGATTTAACCATAATTCTCGTGAGTCACAACATTCACTATTCAATTGAAATTGCTGGTCATAGGCCTTCTTCTTCACCTCTGTTCACAGTACAAAATCAATTTACTTTGCTCTATGTAAAGAGATAGGTGAATTTTACCCTATTGCAAAATCTATTAAAATGACATTTGATGTGATACTGGAGTAATTGTGTGTGCAAGAATACAAAAAGAAGTACAATTCAATGACCATTATCATTGGAGTAATAGTCTCCAATTCCCATAAAACTTCGTCCAATATATAACAGACCATTATGATAATGACTTTTGTACTAACTTGGCTCAAATCACAAAGTTAAGTCTCTGCATAACATTTTCACTCTTGGGTTGGTATACTGTACTCAATTTTTGCCTGAGGCATTTACGTATTCCAAAATAGTATTGTGCTCTTACCTTCTTTGTTGGTCAGCCATTTGTGACAAAAATGTTGACAAATTAGGTATGTTCAGAAGCCAGCTCCATTGGCCTATTGCCCTAAAACAGGAGGGAAAAAAAAATACAACTCTGACTTTGGAGTATGCTGATATTTAGGGCAAACAATTATATTTGAAGGAGGTAGTTGTTTTTTATACTCACGGCTTAATGCTGTTTTCACATATGAGGATGCACATGTCAAGAAAAAGCAAACAGAAATTGTTATGACTGGTTTTGTTGTTGCTGGAGTTGTTTTGCAATATTGTCATGAGAGGACCTGCCAACCTTATTCCTCTTCTAAAAAGAGTCCGTCTTTGGGGATTCTGGAGGGTGGTGGAACTTTTATGACATTCTGCATGGGAGATGCGCACCCACCACGGGACTGAAACAGAAGGAAGGCTGAATTGTGTGCCTGTTGTGGTTGGTGCTGTCAACAGCTACAAAAGCTCACCTTTATTACATGAATACAAACTAAGCATATGCAGGTCCATTTCTTAGTGTTGTGTGGCAAGAGTTGGTGTATCCTGGTTGGCTTTATTCTCTCTTCCAGGTGAATACATGCTATCCAGGCACAGCATTCTTTAGCTGCTGAATGAAATTTCTATGTAAATATGCAAAGCTTAAGGTATTTTGCCTGATCCCTAATTTACATGCCAGGATAACAGGGACTACACAGTTTGAGAAGGTTGTCTTTGAACTTCCTACCTTTGCATGAAAAAATTTTCCAGATGTCTTATCATCTTGTGTTGTCCGTTTCCATCAGTTTGCACAGCAACTCAAATAGTCTTACTATAACAACACTTTATTCTTCCTTAAAAGACTTGTAACATCACAAACATTTTAGAACACTTTTCCAGCACTTATTTAAAATAGATTTTAAATTATTTAGTTTGTTAAAATGCCTTCTTAAATGCTGCTCTTGTTTTAAATTTCTTCAGAGTAGGTGAGAAGAGGGCACTCGGGATTTTGTAAGATCCATGAAGATACTTGTATATTGCGCTATTAAGTGTTACGTTGTCCAATATACATCTGTTCCAGCTACCTGAATCACTCATGATATCGAAACTTGAGTCCAGCTTCCCCACAACATAGATGGTAAAATTCAAACTCTTCACAAATGGACCTCTTCACAAAAGAGCCATGGAACTTTTAGAAGACAGTGAAGTGATATTCCCTGACCTCAGTGAATATCTGAGGTCAGGCCTTTACTTACAGAGTTGTAAAATGCACAACAGATTGAAAAAGAAATTTATTAATAACTGGGGGATGGAATTTTGCAGTAGTCTGCCTATCATAGTATAAGTTCTTGGAAAATCCTTGATGGTTAGATGTGTACCATTTCATCTTTTATCTGACACTTACTATGAAAAACATTTAAATCCTATTAAATCCACAGTTTCTATGAGACAGCCGATCATGCAGCATGCAAAAGCAATTGACAGGTTAATTATGCAGGGTTTTCAGTATTTGAATCATATTTTCTTATGTCAAGTTTAAACTAGTTCCTATTTAGGTAATTGTGTTGGCAACTGACAGGTTTAGAAAAAAAATCAAAAAACCAAAACAAAGAAAATATCATAGAAAGGTTTCCTAAAGAAAAAAATAATTTAAAGATACATACTTTGTGTTGTATGCAAAATATATTACTTGAGATTAATGTATCCTAAACTTTTCATCTGTTAATATGATTAACAAAAAATAATAACAGAAGTTTAATTCAAATGAAAATGGAACAAAAGAAAAGATTCTGTAGAGGTGTGGGTGATACAGTGATTTTTCTCATCCTCACAGTTAGATGCACACAGGGCAATTGTATCATGTTCCCCTTATGAAATAATACTTGAGTTATATAGCTGCCTGTCTTCTGAAATATGTGCAACAAACGGTACCAAAATGACCATGACCTCATTCCAATGAGGTGAGGAAGTATCATTTCTATTTTATGGCTAGAAAAGCTGAGACAAGTGTAGCTGGAATATGTTTTGCCCAAGGTTACAGCAGAAGTGTATGTGAAAGGTAGATATGGAAACCAGGTCTCTTGATTCACAGTCCCATTTATTGTCCAGAAATCTCACTTTACTGTTTTTTAACAGTATTCCTATAATCTTCTATTGACATATATACAAAGTGCTATTATCTGAACAAAGAAATTACACATATGATTTTGCTGTTGAGTGAGATGTTATTTTCTTCTGGTTTTGGAAATATCACCTAAAATTGTGCCTTTAGTTGTCCTGTTATTCTTTTGAACAGTTTCCAATTACTTTTAGTGACTTAACTCATGAGCATCATTATTGACACATAAAGGGGTCTTTTTGCCTAAAGGAAAACACATGTTTACAATGGGCTCTTCACATTTACATGCAAAAGTTTCACTAGTCTTCCTTTCTTTTTTTTTTTTTTTTTTTTTTAACATTGTGAAATAGGGCTTTATTATCTCTCTGGTATGAAACCTAATTAGATTGACACAGACACTGCACGTTTTATGAGACCATTTCCTTGTCCACAGAAAACTGTGTGGGGTGAAAATAAAATATGGTGTTAATTATGGCCCTAAGATATGGATCAAGCAATGCAGTCAGCACAGGTCCTTTCTGTTCAAATATTCCAGATTCTGAAGCCTTAGTGACAGTCTGGGTGTTAGTTTTTCTATTAGTGTAATCAGAACTATCTTTTCTTTGGGGTTTCAAGTTTATCCTGCATTTTTTCCAAGAAGAAAATTTAAAGTTGATAATTATATTAACTTTATAGGTTGCATGAATGACTAGTATAAATACATGTACAAGTGGAGGGTAATAAAAACAAGAATGAATCAGAGAATTTGTGAGATAGAGACATTGACATTTGTTATGAATTGGCCTTCACAGATGCACAGCTTGCAAAAAATAACTTAGTTACAACTTCTCTTTTATGTGGTATTTAGGCAACTTTTTTCACATGTTCCAAGACCAATAACATAAAAACTCGGTTCTGTGACCATATATGAAGTTTTGTAATTGGTTTATTATATACACATATACACACTAAGCTTGAATGTGTTTATTATATGGTATTTATATAGCACAGATCTTTCTTAGATTGGCTTGTTTCCACAATACAGTCTTTCCACAAACAGCCAATAGCCTATGTTCTCTTGATTCATTTGTACACCTCCACAACTATCCTACCTTTCTAGACATTTTATCAATTTCTTCTTTTTTCCTGAATGAGCAAACTCTTTGCAAATGCTACATGCCATCTGCTATCTACTAGATTGTGGCAGGAAGGTAACCAAGGTGTAAAAATAGTTTCCTTTGTAAGTCCCTACATTCAAATGGCCATTTCCTAACAAAACATCGTCTTCTTAAACAGACTTTGCCATTTTTGGTACTTGCCTGGTAGATTTTATTTTCCTTGAACATAAGAAAGAGAAAAAGATCTCCAAAAATTGACTCAGCTGTTTTTTGCGATAGTTGAAACTGCCAATCAGTTAGGCCATTTTTCTCAGAAGTAATATGAAAGTTTTATTGTTGATGTCTACATTAGCAAATAATGAGGTACCATAAGGAGCATAAGCATAAAGTGGTCACACCACACATTTCAGCAGGTTTTACTTTGGACTAGCTCTAGTCAGGTCCTGCAAACTGGACACTCATTAATGTTAGATGCATTGCAAAAGCTTCTTGGCTGCCTCTTCTGGTTCAGTTTCATTGAAACAAAATTCGTTTCTCTTACTATAAGGCTGAACTGTGAAAACAACTAAAACATGGCAAGTGGTGACAATCAAGAGGTTTCCTTCAATGATGCATCTCTCACCCAAACTGAAATGCAAATGTAGGTATACCATTCCTTTCCCCATATAAATTAACAGCACCTTCTGTCTGGTATATTTGAAAAATCTATACAACTTCATAAAAGAAGCAGCAGAGCATCATGAGTTAATTTGAAGATTAGGTGGCTAAAATAATATTTTTTGGGAAAGGAAAAGGCAGTTGTAGTTCAGCCTGTCAGTTCTGTTTTGTGTAATTCTTTCTGTAGGTTTACTAGGCATGGCACTAAGTTGGCATTTTGCCTTCATTGGCTTCCATTTTATTTTGTTCTCCTGATCTGGATTTTGATCATGTTATCATCAACACTTTACCATGTCCTTTTCTCCGCTTCTCCGGAGAAGTTTCAGTGAGATGCTGGGAATATTAACATGGCTGCTGTAAGAGGGAAACAAAGCTAAGGAGAGTACTGCTGTCTATTCCCAAGTAAAGACATTGAACCTGGCTTCTCTTCAAATGGAACTGGCAGTTACAGGAGAAGTGGTTAATCTCTTCCCTTCCTTGTTCTCCGCAGAGCTGCTTCCATCCCAACAGCACAAGTCCACATGAAGTTTAATGCCTCAAATAACAACGTGGAAAAGTCTTTAAAAATACCCTAGTGTTTTTAAAACAAACTTTAAGAAATTAAAAGAGCATTAGTAGTGATTTCTATATGGCATGAAATAATACCCTTGCCTTTTCTGGGAGAGTAGGGCTGGATGGAGAAATGAGAGCATTAAGTCAAGTTGTCAGTCCTCTAGCGGTAAATAAAAAAAGAGTATAAAAACATTGGTGTTCCTTTCAGTCCAGTCACTCAAAGCAAGAATGACTTCTATTTCTTACACTAGTAAACTCCATTCACCAGCATTTTTTGATGAATACACACTGGCTTACTCTGTGGTCTTGGACAGGCAGACAGTGGAATAGATAGCTGAAAGGATGAAAACCAGATCTCCTGGGCCAGTGGACACAAGGGAATAATTTGCCATTGAACACCTTTGTACTAAGTTTCACTTGATACTAGAACTGCTCAGGTGTCACTTAACAAACACTGCCTTTATATACATTTGTAGGACATACAAACAGGGCTTGCATTGTTTCAGTGCTGGGAAAGCCTGCCACGTGAAATCAAGCTACACTTCACACCTTTGATCTTAATAATATATTACATAATTCTTCAGTTACCACGTGCCACATATAGCTCTAAAGAACCTTCTTAATGCAGTAAATCCTATACTGTGTGCTCCAGTACTTGTATCAGTTACTCCTATATATTTCATGATTGAGTCACTGCGTCCAAATTTGAATCTCAAACATAATCTTTTTCTGATGGGGTTGGATGTTCAGTTTGATCACAATGTTCTTTGAAAAACAAAATTATAGTATGATAATAGTGTGGAGGCTATGTGTACTTTATATATTTAATGACATACATATATAATTTAAATGCTTTGCTGCAAACTAGGTGTTCTTTACATTGCATTTCAAGCACACATATTGACCCATTGTAATACATAATTTCAAATAGTGTAGATAAACCTATACTTAAGAAAATGTTGCAGTAGTCTTTGGAGAATATGAGGGAAGAAGTCTTGGGTCTGTGAAGCTTTTTGGGTATGTGCTTGAACTTGTGCTATTTGTGATGTTCAGCCTGGTGCACCACTGTCTTGTCCATTTACATTGACTGCTATGCCATGTCTGATACCAGGTGGATAAATAAATGATCCCTGACTTCACCATGCAACAAAGCAGCAGTTCACATGGAAGGGTGTGCAGGGAAGATGCCTCTTCGAAGGCCGAGTGGGAGACCTGAAGTACACATAACCCAGCAATGAGTCACTGTTCTGTGACCACCTGCACAGGTCAAGGGCACTCATGCTTCCTGACCCTCAAAGCAGAATGGTGGCTACTCGTATGAGAGCAAAGGTTGCTGCTCTGGCTGGGGTTTTGCACCACCTACCCCAGCGGTAGACTAAGGAAATGTGGTTCTCCAGAAGGAAACAGAAGACCTTGTCATCTGGGATATGGAGAAGACAGAGCTACTCAACAACTTTTTTGCCTTGGTCTTCAATGTCAAGTGCTCTAGCCACATGACTCAAGTCGCAGAAGGGAAAGGCAGGGACTGGGAGAATGAGAATCCAAAGGTGTACAAGTCCTTGGGACCTGATGAGATATACCTGCAGGTCCTAAAGGAACTCGTAGATGAAGTTGCTAAGCCACTATCCATCATATTTGGGAAGTTGTGGCAGTCAGTGAAGTTCCCGCTGACTGGAAAAGGGAAAACATAACCCTCATTTTTAAAAAAGGGAAAAAAGGAAGATCCAGGGAACTACAGGCCTGTCAGTCTCACCTCTGTGCCTGGCAAGATCATGGAGCAGATCTTCCTGGAAACTCTGCTAAAGCACATGGAAAAATAAGGAGGTGATTGGTGACAGCCAACATGGCTTCAATAAAGGAAAATTGTGCCTGACAAATTTGGTGGCCTTCTACACTGGCGTTACAGCGTTGGTGGATAAGGGAACAGCAACTGATGTCATCTACCTGGAATTGTACAAAGCATTTGACACTGTCTTGCATGACACCCTGGTTTCTAAATTGGAGAGACATGGATTTGATGGATGGACCACTCAGTGGATAAAGAATTGATTGAATGGTGACACTCAAAGAGTTGCAGTCAATGGCTCGATATCCAAGTGGAGACAAGTGGAGCTCTTTAGGGATTGGCATTGGGACTGATGCTGTTTAACATCTTTGTTGATAACATGGACAGTGGGATTGAGTGCACCCTCAGGAATTTTGCTGGTAACACCAAGCTGTCTGGTGCGGTCAACACACTGGAGGGGAGGGATGTCCTCATGATGTTCACATGGGCCCAATTCTCAAGCCTGTCCAGGTTTGTCTGGATGGCATCTCATCCCTCAAGTGGGTCAACTGCACCGTTTGGTGTCATTGGCAAACTGGCTGAGGGTGCACTCGATCCCACTGTCTGTGTCATTGATGAAAATATTGAACAGTACTGGTCCCAGTATGGACCCCTGAAGGACACCACTTGTCACTGAATAGATTAAATATTAGTAAGAAATTCTTCACTATGAGTGGAGAGACACTGGGAATAGGTTGCCCAGAGAAGTTGTGGATGCCCCATCCCTGGAAGTGTTCAAGGCCAGATTGGATGGGGCTTTGAGAAGCCTGGTCTAGTGGGAGGTGTCCCTGCCTATGGCAGGGGGCTTCGAACTAGATAATCTTTAAGGTCCCTTCCAACCTAAGCAATGCTATGATTCTATGACAAGATCTGTAAGTAGTCTGAGCTTTGCCTGTCCTTAATTTTCTAGGAGAAACTTTGAACACTGCAGTCTGCACAGAAGAATAGTGAATGCAAACATTATGTCTACTTTAGCAGTGCAAAAGGAGCAAGTGTTGAACAAAGCAGTTAGTGCTGGAGATTTGATGTGCACTTGGGTGAATTTAATTTCATATTTCTCTAGTCTGTTTTCAGGGACTGATGTCTATTAGCAGACAGAGAGCATTTAGGTGCACTCGTAGAGCACATCTTCTGGTTTAATTTCATCAGAAAAGAACCCAGGTTGTGATCTCTGAGCCCATGCTAATTTATATGTGCAACAACAAGCAGTAGGTAGCATTATCAGAAAAGCTGAGTGAAATCTGCAGTTCTGATTCGAACTAAAATGCTAGTGTAGAGAGCAATATACCACTGAGTAAGAGAATGTATACCTTTTAGAATCAACTGCATTACATACAGCCCAGTTTTAATCTAAGAATCTCAGCAATTGGTTTTGGTTATTCTCAATACTGTTAGGCAGGCTGTGCATACCCAGTTCTTGCTATCCCCCATGTAAGAGCCATATAAGTACTCTATAATCAGACAGGATTAGTAAAGTCACAACATATGTTTTGGGCATATTTTCACTTTTTCAACCCTGATTCCAAAATGATAGCATAGTACTGTGGTAGCCAATACACCTTTTTTTGCTTTTTATTTTACTTTGTCATTCCATTCAGCCCACTGTCTGTTCCTTAATAAATTCTGATCTCAAAATGGAAAATTATTTCAATGTTCTGGATTTTGATTTTTTTACAAGTAATTAATTTGTTACATCCTTCTCTGACAGCCTGAATGCAGGAAAAGAATTCAAGCCAAAATTTTAGTGTCCATAATGTTTTCTTCTGCTAATGATTACTGTGCACACATTTACCAAAGCATAGCAGTTGAACTACTAGAGCTAGCCTCCCTTATGAAAGGAGGGCTTTGTGAATTCTTTTGTTCCTAACTGCAGGTGCTTCTAGCTCTGAAAAGATCCTGTGATCTGATAGCTGTTTTTCACGTTCTGTGATCATGGGCAGCTTGCATAATACAACAAAGGTGGAAGACTGTTGCCTTCCCCGGGGTTGCTTAAAGTTACAGTCCTGATCTCTTGACCTTTAATTTCAGCAAGTTTGATTGCTCAAGGAACCCTGGTGTGCATACTTGGAGCTGGTATAGCACTTTGCTATTCAGTTTATTGTAAGTGCTTTAACACTGACATAGTTTTAGAAGAGCAATAGTTTCTGGGGATCTCCTGAATATCATGAAGTTAAGGAATAAAGAGCAACTGCCAGCACAAAATAACACTTAGACTCACAGTACACCATGGGCTACAAAATATTCTGTTATGGATATTATAAATGCTGATGTGTCACAGAACAATGGTGCAAATGTCAGAGGCTGTTTGTGTTATACTCCCCCAGTAGGGCACTGTGCAATGATAAGACCCAAGCAAAGGGCAGTGTAGCTCAGAGAAGAGAAGAGAGCCCAGAATAGAGGTTAAGAATAAATTATAAAAATAAATGACTTTTTCTTCTTTGTTTTACTTAGCAGATAAATAAAAGAACAGTAATAGCAACTAACAAGAAAGATCAAAATAAAATTCCCCTCACCAAACCTTGTTGGTTTTTACTTTTATCTTTTTTGTTTGTTTGGTCGGTTGGTTGGTTTTTTGTGAGCAAATGAAAACCTCCCAGTTCAAGGTTCAACAGTGCATATTGTTCAATCCAAAATATTTATTTATGGCTTGTCATGAAGAAGTACCAAGAGACTGAGAACAATCCAGTTTAGATCACCTGATAGTAAGGTGGTTAGCATATTCTCATGAGTTCAGTAACTCAGGAAACACAAGGAGCAAAGCTCAGATGTGCAAGGAATGAAATTTGGATGATTGCAGGGATCACTGGACTTCTGAGTGAGAGGAGAAAGAGTTTATTTCTCCTTGTGAAACTCTGAACTGAGGTCTTCACTTTACTGAGAAATGAGAATGTAAAATGTTCAGAAAATACAAAAATTACATTTCTAAAATATTTTCAAAACATTTCACAAACATTTTTAATGTGTTATAACTGCAGGTTCTAGATAGGAAATGATTTACCAAAAGAAAATGTGTCCAGTGAGGAATTCTTAGGTCACATCTCAATGTCTGCCCACTGGAAGGATGGATCACCCACCAAAAGATGAGAAGAAACTGCCCAATGGCTTACAGCATCAGAAGGACAAAGGAGCTGTGGTGAACAGCAGTGCTGAACTCAGAGAGGTTTTTCTTAAATTGGAGTACTGGCAACAGTGGAATAAAAGTCTAAATTTAATACATATTAATGACTGTGAAACATTCATATTCTATAGTGTGACAAAATGCAGCAAGGCTACAAGGCAAAATACAATGGGACATAGACAAACGTGTAAATAAGTAAAAAAGGCTACGCTTATTTACATTTTCAAGAGCAATTTGAACCGAAGCGTGGTAAGTGGAAATAATCGTAAGATTCACTTCAAAACAGTCTTAATTCAGACTAAAAGACTTACACAGATAAACTCACAAAGACATTGAAATTAATGTTCAGCTGCCCCATTAAACATCCCTGCACTATGTGGTCCTCCATGTACAAACCTTGACAACCACTCAACTCTGCGTCACAATGCCTGTTGTCTAAATCATCCCAGCTTGTTTCTGAAGGTCTAATTAGCCTAGAGAGAGCTTGTGTTTCTGCATACCATCTTGCATTATACTGTATAGTGTAGTTTGGCCACTTTCTCCCTAAGTACCGTGATTTAAAGCATGCAACTATTAAAATAGCAAGCAATGTTAATAGCAATTATTTTAGCAATAATTTACTAAGATCAAACAATGGAAATCTTGGTGAGGTTACACTACCTGTCTGCATCCTCCCTCTGTTCCTGGCGGATTTCCAGTCATAAGTGTCTCATGCATTTTAATAGAGTAAGAAGATTGCACTTGTTTTCTTTCTTTCACAGGTCTTATGTAAGTTCTCTTTTTAATTTCTTCTTCTTTTTTTTTTTTTTTTTTTTTTCTCTGGTCTTGGACTCAACAGATTAGGCGTTAATCAAAGTTTCTATGTAAAAATTAAGGTTCTAGTCTTCATGGTTACAAGTTCTTCATTTTTTTAAAAAGGATTTTCAATCAATATTTTTATACTTACCCTTTGTTAGAAATCAAAACATTTAATCAAATAATTTCCAGAGCTTTACTTAGCGCTGATTTCAGTCACAAGATCTTGTCTCAATTGAGATATGATATTAAATTTCACTCTGAAACCAGCACTTTTCAATGTGAATAAGCCTATCACGAATCTGAGTACTCCTTAGTAAGAAATCCTATGAAAATTTAAGTGCTTTTGATTGATCCTATTGATCCACGACCCTTAACTTTCATAGGAGTCTAACATCCTTTGTCAGCTTCTCCACACAACTGTAAATCACTTGATAGAAAATTTATTTGATTTATCTGTGGGTTTTATTTACCTTAACTATTAAACACTGACATCAGCAAGGCCTTCACATCCAGGTGAATGACCTGGAGACTATATATCTGACTGATATATAGTGTGTCAGATTCAATCTTCCAACAGTGAGGCATTCTCAGAATTTCTCAATAAATTTCTCACCTTGACTTCTCTCAGTTCCTCATGTTTCTTTTCCTGGATGGGAGGAGAGGAAACAAAGTTAGTTCATGTGCATCCCAATGGAAAGTGTAGGATTCATCATTTTGCTTACACCTCTGTAATTTTAGTGACCTATAATTAGATTGTAGAGCAGTGAGAGTAATTTCTGACCCTAGACATCACAAGTGGAAAAGAGCCTGTTAATTCTTTTCATTCATCCTCCTGTCACAATTACTTATGTCCACTATAAAGTTACATATATCAAGCAGTGGGAATTTTCCATATGCTTTGGAAAAATTAATACGGTAGTTAATGGATCTCATTGTTCAGCAGATTTTCATTTCAATATGTAAATGTCACCATTCCTAACAATTAACCCTTTAGCTGATATCTCTGCACACCTAATATTGTAGACTGCAAGCATATTTTTTTTATTTTCTTGTCAAATTTTTAATAAATTGTATACCAAAATATAATTTTGTCTCCTTAACAACCATTTAGATTGTTCTTTTCTAAACATTTATTTCATTGCAAACTCACCAGTGCAGATCAAACTGTTTCAGTTTTGGCATCCCATGAATTCTACTGGAACACTTAGTATGACTTCTAGTCTTTCTAATTTATCTTCATTTATTATTTTAGATCACATCTCTTGAGTGTCAGCTGAAGATTCTTACTATGGCCTGAATTTTCAAACCTTAAGCTAGTCTGTGAGTTATCTGATTGTAGTCCCCTGTTAGTTTTAAAATTCTCTCCTTTTACAGCATGGCGAAGGTGCTCACAACATTTCTTGCTGTGAATGAGTAGCACCAGGGCTGGTTACAGAGGACAAAATAGCTGGGCATTTAGTACATCTGTCCCCTTGAGGCACTCTGTCGGTGGTCAGCCATTGCAAATTACCTTTGTTGTCTGATTTTTCTTGCTCATATAATACTCTAGAATACTATGTTTCAAACCAAGTGCTCGGTCTTTGAGAGTGTCTAATAGCAACGCCATAGGGTTATTAAACATAGAACTTAGTGTCAGAAGGGATCACTTTGGTTATTTAGTCTGACTTGCCACAACACTAAGGTAAAAAGATTTCAATGACAATTTATTTTGCTGAAGCTACAGATTGCCTCCTAGAAAGCTCATTAAATGTGCTTGACAAAAATATAATCTAACATTGAAAAAAATATGCAGCAAATTGCAATAACTTCTGATAATAGGAACTGTTGGTTTTGGGTCTTTTTTTCCCTCATGTTGTCCCCCTTGCCTGGTTATTTGGCATTCTGTTCCTACCTTTGCTTCATGAAATCTTTAGTCAAGGCCACGGTTCTATTTAAATAAAAATCACTTTCCATTTACTTTGACATTTTTTAAAATTAGAATTCAGACCCTGAAATGAAGGGCCTGTCTTACGTCCTTTTTTTTTTGATTCTTAGCTTGCCTTAAGTTAGCTGCAGGCTAGAACATGCACAGAATTGCTTCACAGAGAAATTAGGGTTAGTAGGGTTCTGGCAAAACCTGATCACAGTTAGATGCCCATTTCAGAGCTCTGCCTTTCAAGTATAATTCCATACATCACTTATGTGACATACATAGTGTACATGAGTGATGTATAGACTCAATGAACAGACTATTTTGATAGTCCAATATAAACCTGACTATGTACTTGACTAACAGGACTATACTAAAGTATTCCTTTACCTTCATACTTCTTTCAGCACCTGCACTTCTAAACAGAGCCGTAAACACTACGTATATAAGTTTTAGTTCCAGGGAGCTAGCTGTGTTTGTCCTCAATCTCTTTTTCTGAATTGTCCTGCAAACAGCAGAAAACAAGATGACTAGATGACAGTCAGTCAGTGACAGCTATCAGATTTTTCCAAGCTAGTAATAACTTGAAACAGCCAAGAGCATAGAAGGGAATAATATCTTTCAGATAGTTTATTCCTAAACTTTAAAAACTGGCAGCTATAGGCCTACCTTACCTTTTGCTTTGTTTGTTTTCAAACATGCTCCCACACACTTTAAACTTAATTTGTAAATATTATGAAATTACTGATTGTCCTAGAACTTATCTAGGTGGAATAAGGTCTCTTGTGAGAAGCTTTAAAGAAAAAAGCAAAAATGACACTATAAAAATTATTTTAATTCTTTCCATCTCAGATATTAATGTAGAAGTGATTCTTGAGCTAACACCGTATCATATGTTTTGGTGTTTATAAGTCTATCTGCTTCCAACATTTACAAAATAATATGAGGCACAGTGGGTCCCCTCAACCTAAAAGACTTAGTAGAAAGGAGAGTTTCCAACATCTGAGAGATTAAAATTAATGACATGGCTTGGAGATTAGCAAGGCAAAGGAGACCACTGACTGAGAAGTATCTTTATATATTGTATAATTTCTACTTTGTATGAACTTTTTGGATGGTGGACAAGTAAGTTGCTTCAGTCTTTAAGACTTGGGTTAAATAGGAACACTATACTGAATTTTCATTTGACTGCTGTATTTGTACAGAAAGTTTACTGATAACCACTTGTAGTAACTCTTCCCCCTCCTAAGAACTATTCTGCTCCTGTTTGTTAGCTTATCTGCTATTATGGTTAAGATTTAGCTATTAATTAATTTTAATTTTGTCATCACGTTCCCCCTGAAAACACGCAGGCTTTAGACACCTCTTACAATATGAGTAATAGTTAATAGATGTGAATTATTTTTACCCATTCCATAGACATGTGCAGGCTCTGTAAAATAATTTTAAAAATCTACAGCAATCAGAACCATTTGCTGTTTGCAATTTGCAATTTTTGCAAAGTATACCCTTTACATTTCCTCTTTACTCTGTGTTTTTTTTTTCCTATTAACTCTGAATTCTTCCTTTTACAACAATGAATATTCATCTATTCAATGAATATAGGCGTTATTAGCTGCCTTAATAGGCAAATGTTGTTCAGTCACTAATTCAGGACTTGAGGAATGCTACAACCCTACATGATATCCTTCCTGTGGACATACTCTCCATTTCCATCCTGCTGGTTGATTCACAATGGTTGGATACTTCCACTGGCAATATCTGTTATAATCCTGAAATTTCAGGCATTTTTGTCACATATGCAGATCATAGTTATTAATAAATCTTTTTGCACTCTATACTTTCTCTAATTCTTCTTTTTTCTTTCTGAGTTTTCCCTTTCACTTCTTTTGTGAAATATAGCCTCCTGTGAAATATAGCATAATATAGATTCTGTAATGATTCAGGACCATCAACCAACTAATGTTCAGCCCAGTGTGGTGAATGCAGTGACTGGCATAATCAGTTATTCATCGGAGTGTAATAGACTTGTCATGCTGATTGATGCAACAAGATTTGTGATTGTATTTTTAAGGTCAGGAAGTGCTCAGCTGTGATTAGCATGACAATTCCATTCTATCAGAATCAGGAGCAGCCTGTGGTGAACTCTGTTCACAAATCTTGCTAAGATTTGTCTCCTGTTATGAAACGCATCGCATAATATACCTAGCGGATGTAAATTTTGTTATATTAAAAAGAAGAACTGATACTAGAAGTCATATTTGTTTTAAATAGTTTTGAAAAATGTCTTTAGATTGTCGGAATATTTCTCTAGTTTTGCTTGGTCTACTGAAGTAGATAATATATATGAAAGACACTTTTAAAACGCTCCCTTTGTTGGCACTCCACAGATCAGGCATCAGGAGTTAAATGTACCACACTGTATTTTCATATGAACCATACAGGTATGAGTGAAATAAAGCCACAGGAATACCATGTAGAAGTTCTGACCTTGTTGTATTCCTTTACTTCATTAACATATACAAAGATGATTTCCTCTTTAGTTTAGAGACTAAAGACTGTTTAGTTCTGAAGAAGAAGGAATGGGAAAAATGGAAATTCTCAGATGAAAATATTCATAAGAAAGAAAATTACTTTAAATTAAGAGGTGTCATCATCATCACCAGAAAGGAGAAAAAACCCAAAAGCAAGAAACAAAACCCCCCAGAAATAATAACAAAAAAACCCACCTAAAAGTAAAAGGAGGTGAACCATGGAGATATAATACAATAAATACATTACTTTTCAGTATACATAAATGAAAGCTGGTTGGTGTAAAATATGTGCGAGATACCGTAACTCTTCTAGTTGGTAAATTATCAGTGCTTTCTTATTAAGACCTCTGCTGAATGTCCTGCTTTCTCAAGCTCAGCTCTGAGAGTGTATACCAGATCACAGAGCCTTCCAAGTTCTACAGGTAAGTGATGGGCAAGAAACAGAAGGGTAAGACAGAAATATTTTTACTACTTTTTTCTTATTTCATTGTGGTGTTTTTTGTTTATTTGTAAGTTTTTGTTTGTAACCAGTTTCCTCATTTTAATACAGGTTGACTATGATGACACATACAAAAATCGTCTGGGATCCTTTCTGTTTATTTCATTGGGGCATGGATTAATCCTGTACTGCTAAGTTAGGTGAAATACCTACTTAGCTCCTGCAGATAAGAAAATTTAAAATCCCTCATATGTTTAGTAAATCCAAGTGAAGAATTCCTGCAACTATTCTCTTCAAGTTTGTGTCTTTGCTATCTAAATTATAATGTAGGCAAAGCAATGTAACAGAAAACTTTGCTACAGGTCTGATCATGGAAATGTCTGAGGCTAGGCTTTTCAGAAGCAATTTAAGGGAATTAAGGACCCAAATCCAACAGAAATTGAAATCCAGATCCAATTGATCTATTGTCTCTCTTAGGCTTCGTTTCAAAATCTTTCTCTCATTATTCCTTGCCTACCTATTTTATTCAGACTGAACTCTGCAGTCCTTACTCAGTGAAAACCTCCATTACTGCTAGACTGGCAAGGCATCACGAAAAATGGTTTACTGATTCAGTAATAGAGAAAACTGAGTGTCTAGTAATTTTCTCTCATCACTAAGGTCATTATATCAAAATCAAAGGGAAAATAAAAAGAAAGGAATGTTAACCATTTGTCTGACATAAACAAAGACATTTTTCAATATTTGAATTATAATTCTGTATTTTGTCTAAGTGTCTGAGAATGTGGGATCCATCCCAATGTGTGGTGGATTCCCAGACATTTCTGCACCTGGCTTCTTGGCACTATGTCAAAAAGTGACAGGGAAAATCATAAAACTCAGATGTGAGACCCATAAAACAGAGGACCTAATAGGTTTGATAACACTCAAACTTCAACTTGAAAATCTCTCTGGAAATTCCACACTGGATTTGTAACCCTCAGCAGTGAAGGTGATGAAGGAAAACCTGAGTGCAGAATGTTCTCTGAGCAATATTGCATAAAGTTCAGTCACAAAAGATACAGACTGGCACACAAACATCTGAATCTGAATGCCTGTGTCCTGCAGGAGTGCTGAATGTGTCCTGCTGTTGTTACCACCTGTAAGCAAGATATGATATGGGCTGGCTGCAGGTAGGTGTGTCTCATTTGTTAGTATTTAGTCTTCTGCCTTGGTGAAAAAATGAGGCATTTTCCTCAGCTCTTTTGATCTTTAGAGATTGCTTAAGGGAATCACAAATCTTGCTTTGTCATATTTTCTGGTCTGATTGTTACTTTTTCCACACATTCTTTTCAGGATCTCTCTTTTAAGTCTTGGGTTTCAAGCTAGCCTGTCTCTCTTGTAGCAGAATTTTTTTTTGTTCCTCCTGCTTTTATCTAAGATCACGCAATGTTTACCCTCTGTTTAGCACCTGCATTTTTTCCCCTGCAGGAACAATCGCATCATATCTATGACTTGAGCTTCTTAAAGAATAATATAACTTAAAATAAAAGAATTTAAAAGAAAAGTAGATCTTAAAAGTAAACAGTCTATGTTCAGGCCTGCCTTTCCTTAAGGTGTGCCTTCCCTTAGAAGAAGGCAATGCCCGATATGATTTAAAACTGCCTAGAAAATCTCTCTTTATGAGATGTGCTATCTTTGTGTTGAGTTTCTTCCCTGCTTGACAATCCCAGAATTCCTCCCCATTAAGCTGAGAATATACCTTCATAAAACAAAATCTTGCAGCACCATAAACTTCAGCTTCATCTGACAGCATAGGAAATTCAGTGAACACTGAAGATACATTGAAGATAAGACTATGTTTAATTCAGGACAGAATAATAGGAAAAGATCTGCTAAACAAAACAGTTTGTGCTAAGTTTTCCTAGCCACATTTCAAGATTTGGGTTTGGTTAGGTTGTTTTTTTGTTTTTTTTTGGGTTTTTTTTTAACCAAATACCCATTGGTGTCATTAGAGACACATAACTTCTTAAAAGAAAACCAGTTCATGCTCTTTAAGATCTCTCCAGAATGCAAACCAGGGCACAGTGAGTGAGTATGACTGAGAGATCCCCCTCAAAGTCATGTTCCTGATCTAAGAAGAAGAGGGAATATGGATTATGAGATGCTCCAGGTAGACATTGCCAAATCTGACAGAAGAATCGTATCATGAAGGCACGGGCAGATGAGCTGCGAGCTGGGCGCTGCTACAGAAAGGCAGAGAAGGTCTGAAAGCATTGAGAAATAGGATCAAATAGAATATAGATGCCAGAATTTATACTTTATTGCTATCATACTCCAAGACAAAGAAACTTAACCCTTAAGGAGATTTTTTCATAACGTGCTCCTTGTCCCAGCTCACCATCACTACTATCAGAATTTACCTCAAGTGGCTGAAAGCTTCTGAATATCTCTTTCCTTGCAAATCTATCTGAAGCTCTAAACAGGCAGACATCCAGTCTTGAAAAGAGAAATATAAGGTTATGAGCAGAAGGGCATTTATGTATATTCAGGGAAATTAATGCCCTTTAAAATGAAAAATGGTTTAATGCTGTTAATAAATGATAACATGAGATAGGTGTTTTATTTTAATATAGCTGTATAACTAGGTTAGGATAAATATCATGACAGACTGTGAGAAAGTGGAAAAAAAATCAAGTCAGACTAGTGGCAAAAATAATTACCGGAGAACATAAGAAAGTACACTGTACACGTACCCTCACCATTTCATGGTGAGTAAAATGCAAAAAGTACAATTGAACAAAGCGAAGATCAGTAGATTGAATGCTGGAAGTAGATCACCTTTCATTAGGTGAGAACCCCTGTTTTAAGAACCAGGCTACTTCTGCTATAGATCAAAGGATCAAAGGCTGATATCAGTATTATTCTGTAAATTATCTATGTGTGTTGTCAGTCTCTTTTGAGTGTTCTTTCACTATGCTGAGAGGAATACTCTTCTGTTCATGTTAAAGTAAAATGTTAACAATTATTGAGGCATAAAAGAGGAAAGATTTAATGCCAGTAGAAGAGCTAGATATTGGAAATTTTAGTGTAATCTTTTCACACTGTAGGAAAGGTAACATACAGATAAGCCAATTCAAAATAAAGAAAAAAAAAAAGAAAAAGGCGATAAAACAGACCGAAAAGAATAAGCAAGATTGACTGGGACAATGAGATGTGGAAGGAAATTAAAATGAGAGGGGAAATAGCAAACCTATACAATGCCTCTGTACAGCTGCCAGAAGTATCTGAACCAGCCCTAAAGCAGACATAAAGAATCATATGTGCAAAAGAACTAGGCCTGAATTACATGAAATTTTAAAAGGAAGGAAATAAAAGACCTCATGGGGGATAATGGTTTAATTTTTTAAGGGGTGGAAAGTATTTATGACTTTTAGTTTTCCTGTATAATCTTTTGAAAAGAGGTGGCTCTGTGTAGGCTACTCATTCTTCATTGTCCCTTTTGTCCTGTCACTATTTACTGCCTTTGTGTAGCTTTTTAGTTACGTTTTTATGTCTCATAACTTTTAAGAAGCTTCCCATGCCCCAAACAGTGAGCGAGACTGAAATTTTGGCCTTCACCTCCAAGGGAATCCCACAGGATGATCTGTGGCCAGGCTGCACTATTAGCTTTTGGAGACTGTTGTGAATAACTCGCTAGAAGGGATTCCTAGCAGTAGTAGTGCTTTGTTATCTGTGTATTTCTGGAGGTTTTGGTTTAAAGAGTAGTTTGCCCAAGGGACAAAAATGTTGTCCTAGCTGTCCTTGGTTATTTTTTAAATTATTTTTCAGAAAGAGACCCATAAATTGTAAGCAACATGTTAAAATCCCAACTTTATAAAATGTAGTGTCAGTTTTGTCACTGATTTCAGAGACACCAGGGCTGTAATTTTTGAGGTTACTGCTTGAAAATAGACATGGATGTACATGATTATGAATGTGTGACTGAGGAGGATTAAATTTCGTCCTCTAGTTTAATAACTCATTGTTAATTACTAATCTTTTTCCTCATTTATTTTTTTAAGATCATTCATAATGCACAGCCTAATGAAACACAACATTTGCTTGGTCCCAGGAGATGGACAACTCTTCCTACAAACATACATTTTTATGGCAATGCAGTCAAAAACACTTTATATGGAAATACAAACTACGTCTATACAACACTGTTTGTTAACATAATGGCAGCTACATTCTTTTTGTTGTAAAATTTACTGTTAATATTTATAATATATGAAAAATCGGTATCTGGAAAACCTCCATGATCAAGGCTTACTAACATGCTGAGAAGCTCAGTTCATCTAAACACAGGCCAGATACCTCCCCAGTTGTTCCAAGACATGAAGTGGAATTGGATAAATGGACTTAGCTGGAAGAGTATTTTGATACTATTGGCATGCAAGTGAGAAAAAACCCACGTTTTAATGCTCCTCAGAATTTTTACATTCTCTGTTTTCATTGAAAGTAGGAAAGTTGTCAGTACCACGCCAGTAAAGATTTCAGTATTTTATGCAAATTGAAAATACCCAAAATTATAGTTTTCAGAACAAAATTAAAAAAAAAAATAAAATAAACAACAAAACAACAACACAAGCAAAACCAAAAAAAAAAACAACCCTACAGAATCTCTTAAAACATAGTGATAGAAGGGAAATCTTCAGTCAAATTCCTTATCTAAATTGGCCGGAGAAGTCCAGCTGTCCTGTATTCCAACTGAGCTATTCAAATCAACGAGATATACTATTTGAGCAGGTGAGGAACAGACAAGGCTATTTCCACTCTACATGACAGAAACCTACATTGCAGAACTCATCAATAATCTTTTCTTTAATATTTCTCAAAAATAGTTCTAAAATTGAGTGGAGCAATCTGACATTACAATGAGCAATCTCAGTCGCAAAAATACAGCATCTATAAAACTTTACCAACAGATACCGGCTGTCTAAAAGGATGCCCATTTGCAAGGCTAATAAGAAATTAAGGAAGAAATGTTATTAAATATTGAATGCATTTATCTATAAATGGAATTGTATTTCTGTATTTCTGCTCATTTTATGAGTAGTCTTTAATTAAACATATAAACATACATATGTGTAAGCAGAACCTTCTAGTATTTATTTAAAATGCTTTTAACTTCAATAAGAATTGATCCTAAATAAGGTAAAAAAAACCCAAAAAACAACAAACAAATCCCCTAAAATCAGAGTTTGAATCTGTATAACAGAAGTCCCTCATTTATATGTCATTTCAATGTCACTTCTTATTATAATTAATTCATACGTACAGTGTGAGACAGTTGCGCGCACACCAGACTGGCCTAAGCACATTAGGTTACTTTGCCCTGCTTGTCAAAAGATCATGTTTTACACTAACAACATGCAAAGACAGTAAGATAACAGTGAAGGAATGTGAAGCTATATAGTACTACCACTGTACAAATATTAGTTCTGAACAAAATTAATTTACATTTTTATCCACTGTGGTATATATGAGTACATTGTTATACATGTTTATATATATATTTTCATCTTTTAAACGTTTCCTGGGTTTAAGGGGCAATCCAGTTAAGCTGAGAATAAATCAGTCACAGGAAGAAGAAAAGAGCTAGAGGAGATACGAATAAAGAAGCTCATATAATATTCAACAGGAAGGAACACAAAGAGATCAATTTTTTGCATCCCATTGCAAAAGTAATTCCTAACAAATGTTTGACCAACCTGTTCCTTAAAAAAATCTTCCAGGAACAGATATTCTACAGCTTTACTTGGCAATCATTCTCAAAGTTTAAATATCTTCATAGTAAGAAGCAATTTTTCTAGTATCTGGCCAAATTGCTCCTTATCGATGTATGAGCCCAATACCAGCCTTACTTCCAATCCAGTGGAAGACTGTTGAATGGTGCCTTCTAGTATGCTTTTCAGTACCGTTTATTTATAATGTATCTTTAATATATGCATATGTAAACAATTATGAAAACCTGCATTGTATAAATATGAAATCATATGTACTTATAGACATATGTATAAAAACATATAGTTATATTTCAGTGAAACATGTTTCTTAGTTTTTTAATTTACCACTAGGAAAACGTAAACATTTTTAGAACATTTGATCCATGTATTATTATCTGTTGCACTAATCTGAAACATTTTGTGCTGTATTACTTGAAGGAATCTGTCTGCTTATGATGCATATGATAGATGCAGTAAAAGCACCACTAAGTGAAACTAATTCTTATATTTGTTAAGATTTCCTAGGAAGACCCCACAGGTAAGCGAGCGTTTGAAAAGACTAAGCAATATCACAATTAGAAGTAAAATACATGTAGCACAGAACAGAGAGGCAGAGCGATCAAAGCTGAATGTTGTTTCAGTATGACGTTTTCACCTAGTAGAATTTGGTTGACTGTAAATGTCCCAATACCAGCCTGAAAGAATGCAGCCTCTTAGACTGTAGAGTTCCCCTGCCCCCAGCTGTCCCTTTGTCAAATAAAGATGAGGATATTGTCCTCCCCATCAACTCTGGCAAGATATTTTTACCATATTAGTGGTTTCTATGGGATCTGAGAAGTCACAAAGAGCTACCACTTAAGATATGTTGAAATTTCTATTGATACAATATGGCATCAT
This sequence comes from Chroicocephalus ridibundus, assembly GCF_963924245.1. NCBI lineage: Eukaryota > Metazoa > Chordata > Aves > Charadriiformes > Laridae > Chroicocephalus > Chroicocephalus ridibundus. The sequence goes on from NC_086286.1 coordinate 86,994,205, forward strand.
CTTTATATTACTTGCTATTTGAGGATAAACTATCAGCACTCTCATGTGATTTTACAGAGTAGCAGCATATTTGGCCTTCTCAGTCCTCCTCTGACTGTGAATCCAGGCAGAAGAGGGAAAGCTGCAGCATGAAAAGAACAGTAACTCTAATTTGCTTGTCTGCTGGACAAAAAAGGCACAAGTGGGAAAAACACTGAACAGGATTATGCTCTCTTCAGGGTATCTTCACTGAGAAACAATTAAAATCAGGTGTTGGCATGACTTTGCAGAGCTGGCAAGTAAAACATTGCAGTGAAATTTTTCTATAAATTAAAATCCACTGCTTATTTTTTTCCATGAATTTAGCATGTGTCTTATACTTAAAAGTCCCATTTCACATACATAAATGGCAGTTGCTGTTGATGCGCTACAGTTTGAACAGTGCAAAAGGATGTCTCCTTTAACACTAGCCATTCTGTCATAACACATTAGAGACCTTTCCATTAGACTGTGCCAACACACAGCTCCAGAAGATATGACATCAGATGACTGGACAGATAAAATATCAAAGCCAACTACACTGACTAGTAACCTGCTGCCAGGCTAGTGTTTGAGCTTGCTAGTCTGCAGCTGAAGCCCTCCTAGAGCCAGAGAGAAGACAGCTGGAAGTCTCTTGGCACTTCACTGCCCACTAATTTCAATATGTCCCCCAGATTTTGCAGGAAACAATCTAGTGCAGTAATTTTTAGAGAGTATTTATTTAATAAAAGGGATATTTTTTAATATCTATATCCACAAAACAGAGTAAACTTCACTGTTTTAAAAGTCACTGTTTATGAAGTTAGGATTTCTTAAAAGGAGACAAATGTCAGTCACAGGAACCAAAGGTCTCTAACTCTTTAACAGGCATGGCACAACGGCAGCAATGTGAGCTTCCGACCTTTAATCCACAATTATATTCCGTGATCTAGATAAAATATTTCTAGAAACATAAGGGATGAACAATTTCTGATAATTAGTTCCAGTGCTTTATGTGCAAAGTCTTGCCAGCTCAACAGTTAGTACCCTCTGAACATGCTTTGGTCTCACTTTTGTTGAAATACATGGTAAAAAAGAGCATTTCAGGTCATCATGTTCATTGCCCTGATGTCACAGACACCATGTCATATAACCTTCTCTTTAAATTTGCAGCTCCCAAAAGGCAGGTTGGTTTATTTGTCCCTACTGGCCTTACTGGATGTCTACCCCAAATCTGCACTTTCCTGAAGCTCAGGAGTATTCTCATTCTCAGCCCGTTGCTGCCTAGTGTATATCCGTTCGTTCCTATGCCAGCCTGGCCTATCTGTTGTTAATATTTTGCGTACTTCACACAAGGCAGTCACATCTCCTTACATCTTTTGCTAGACTAACCAAATCAAGATTTTCAGTTCTTTCTTGTACAATAATTTTTTTCCAGTCATCTTACACATTATTTTGTTCAAGGCTCGGATAATCTTTCATGTAACCTTCTGAAAAATTGCTAAGAATAGCAAGTCTTGTCAAGTACTGTTGTTATTGGTATGTCAATATCTATCCAAATATCTATTCAAAGGGAAAACCAGAACCTTGTCCTATTTTAAGAGCATGAAGAAGGCCATAACTCCTATGAGAATCTGCCGGGCCTGAAGACAGTGGCAAATGCTCTACACACTATTATTGGAAGGACAATGAATTTGGATCAAGATTCCTGAATAGATCAGTTGGATGATTTGTTGTCTGTGTTTGAAGAAGTCTGTGTTTGCACTTCTTTCATAATGAGTTGGAATAGATCTTCCCTAACAGCATCTAAAGTTTAATAGATTTCATAAATACTGTGGAGAAAAACAACCAAACAACAAAAAACGTAACTAAAAATAATAATAAAAAAAAGAATTATTGAGCCTTTCTGACTCTATTTTTTTTTTTTTAAAGAAAACTATCCTGAGCATTTTGGTACTGCCTTTTCCCAAAGAGTCACTTGACAGAAAGAAAATGTTTTACAGCAAGGATTGTCTACTAAACAACCTAATCAAAATATTATTAAACAATTACACTGCAGTAGGCTGTTTAATGAAGTGTTTTCAGTGCAGTTTGAACGTTAATAGCAACAGTGTTAAGCTGCTTTGTGCTCTGTGTATCAAACAGCCTGGAGTAATGTGAGCTGATTAACAGCCAAATAAAATCTTGAAGCGCCTTTGATAGACAATATACTAGTGCCAGTCTAAATCTTGTCATGCATTATTATTGAGCATGGAAATGACAAAAAGGAATGTCAAGAGCTTCTACATAGTGTATATCATAGTTAGCTCCATGATAACGGGGGGCCTCCTGCATTCTTCGTCATGGCTGTCTCGTGCTCTAACAGGGATTTGAATCTGAGCAGGAATTTGAAGCTGCATATTCTGTATCTGTGTGGAAAGAAAGTTTAGATTTGTATTCAGATTCAGAAACTCTCCTGGGCTATAGCTAAGGGGTGCTGCATCAGCATGTAATTTACAGATAGTCACCGGATCCCAAAAGTTCAATTCACTTTAAAAGAAGAGAGGAATACTCAAGAGGATGAGGAAATGGCCTGTTTGAATCTTTGCTGACTAAAACTTTTCTAAAGCTCAGTATCTCCGAGATTTTTGCTTGTTTTAGCAAGAGGCCAACAATAGGTTATCCAGCCAATCTTGAATAGAGAAATAGGCAGAGTGTTTCAAGAGTCTATCCCACAGCAATAATCTAAATTTCATTAAGAAGATCCATTGTTACTGAATATCAACAAACAAGGAAATTGATAGAGTGTGAAAACACAGAGCCTAATTCAGATTTAAATCTAGACTTCCCAGGGACGGGTTGCATTACCGTTAACATAAGTGGCTGAAAAAAAAAAGGTTGGTAATGTGAAAATTTACAACATTCCCATAATCTTTCATAGTTATCCCAGCTACAGAACTTAGAGCAATGGCTGATGACCTATGGTGAATCATCTTTAAAGATGATTTGAAGTTACTGTCAACTCCACCTCTCTGTCATCCTAAAGCAGAATTGTCCATAAAGACACAATGTCTCTACTTCAGCTTACCTTAGTCAAAAGTCCACATCTTATCAAAACATCAGTAGAAATGTCTTTAGGTCAGGATGCAGGACTTTGTGCTGAAGCACCTGAGCTGAGGCCATTCTTTCTCATCCAGTAACTCTGCTGCATATGGTGGGGGAAGGAATATAACTTTTCACTGGTTGACAGAGTAAATATCTGGGGACTACCACTATCGCCGCAAAGTGGCTGGGACATTGCTTTCAAATTTGGCCTGTGTCTATATGGGTGCCTACGTGAAATCTGGGTATTTTGCAGTGGTATAAACCAGAAGCCTTCCAGAAGCAATGAGCAACTCCCGCCATTTGCGTTTCAGGGAAGGCTGAGCTCCAACGTTCGTTTGTTTTAGTCCCAACCAGTTCTGCCCCTGCCTCAGTGTTTCTGCATATGCGCTTTGCCAGGAATGCGTGTGGGCTTTTATAATTTTACCACACTGTCACAGCAAGGCTGTAGCTGTTGATGTTAGGATGTGGGTAGCCAGCACTGTTACTATGGTAAAGTATGATGTCATCTTATGGCAGTAAATGTTGCCTAGTACAGAACTTACTTACTGTATTGCAGAGAGAGCAGCAAGTGGCATCACAGTTGTGAGAGTGAAGGAGAATTTGGTGAGCTCCAAATCAGTTAGCTTGCTTTGTGAACTTACCCTACAGCAGCTCGTTCAGTTTCTTACAACACCTCATAATTTTGTCTTCTACAAAAAAAATTTAAACTGAATTCTCCTGAAATGTGAGAGAAATTGCTAGGCTGAAGCATTTTTTCTTAACAGCTACCAAAGCCAACAAAGTTGGAACAATGTTTTGTCTCTCTTTTCCAACTTAGCAACACAATGCACCGATTACAGTAATTCTCTCTTCTGAACAACTTCTTCCTCCACTTCCAAAAATATCTTTTTCCACCCGCCATCAAAGTGTTTCCTAATAGCAGAGAGAGAGCCCTAAAGGGATGGTTGCCATGAGATAATTGGATAACATACTCCTGAGATCTGAAGTGTCGGAGGCATGGCTTAGCTGTGCTTTGCCTCACAACACCCCAGGGATGTGATATAGGCAATTGAAGTTTCTGTTTCCACTTATGCCTCATTGCCTCAGCATGCCAGATCACTCTCATGCAAACCTTGATGGTACTTCTGTGTCTAATATAGCCTACGCTTATGGGTTCTGCAACACAACAATTTCAAAAGCAGTAGCAATAGCATGACACAACAGTATTAGATCTGGCCCCAAAAAAACGCCAAAACATGGGTTTTCATTAGCAGATGTGGACTTGTGAAAAACAAAGCATTTTATGGGAACATAGTATCTATGAAGGAAATTACCAAGCTATCTATTTGCTTTTCTGATCATGCCTCTTGGAAGCATTCCACTGTCATATAAATATTTAAATTCTGATTTGGGCTGGGAAAAAGTGTGACTGGATTTGGGAATTCCAGGTTCAAACTCTTGCTTCACGCTCTAGATGTCTCTTCTTCGGTAACTAGGGGACTGTGAAAGAGGTAGCCATACCCAAATCCACTGCAAGGTCAGATTGGGACTTTAGGCCTGACCACATTTTTGGATTTTTATGAACTAAAGGGAAAATCATCTCTATTGTAGGCACTTGCCAGCTCTGCCAGCAATTCTTGAAATGTCCAGAGCCTCAGCACAAATCACGGGATAGTCTTCTGAAAATATTTTCTCATCACAAATCATGTAAGAGGTTAGAAGTATCATGAAGCCAGCACTGGAGTCACATTTGCTAACAATTAAGACTGAAACACAGAATTTAATTAAAAGAGATGAAAATAAAATTTTGCATGAGGGCAAAAAAACTGTAATATCTGGATCCACGCAGCCTTAACATTTGATGAAGAAGACATGGAAGAGAAAGAAATGGGAGACCCAGATTTTCCTCTTTTTTTTGGCTATAAGATACTTAGCTGAGTTTGAAAAAAAAAAAAAAAAAACAAACACCAAAAAACATGGAAGAAAACAGCCCCCTGTTTTTATTATTTCAGTTTTTCAAACCTCTAGGGCATGAGAAGTCAAATATTTATTTCCAGTAAGGTGATTGAATTACCCTTTACATGAAAATAAGAACAAGAAAAAGAAAAAAAAAATTACAAAAGAATCTACAAAGACATTGTAAAAATATTCAGGGTTGATATTTCCCTAGAAACTTCATGTAATGATCTCTAATGGGAAAGTTCCTGGCTGATAATGTTTTTCATATTTTTACTTTTTTTTCCCTTCACAGCTGATCTTCTCAGCGTTATTGTGTTTTCCTCACTGAAATTGTGATTATAGACTAAGCACTGCCTTTCAGAGTGCCATTGGCAATGTCTTTAAATTACTAGGCATGGAAGCGCAGAGCTCTTTACAAAGCCTGAAATCTGAGACCACTCAAACTAATTGATTTTTCATCCTCAAGTACTGGTATTACTGAAGCTGGATGGTCCCCAGTATGGCACAATTTATCCTAGCACCTGCACTTTGGTAGCATTTCACTACATAAAAAGAGTTCTTCTTTCGTTAATTGTGCTGATTTCTTAGTGCACACTCTTAGGAGAAGAAAAAAACCAAGGGTGACTTCATGAATTGATGTAGTTAGAAAGCATAATTTGTTTCTTAAACATTGCCTGCCTTGCTGTCACTGACTAATTAAAATATAAAAGCAGACATAACACAAACATTCTTGGCACTGTTAAAAACCCCACAATGTAAAGTAAAAGTGTGACTAGATAATGTTACAAAATGTCAGGATCATATCACATTTTTTTCTTAAGGTGTCTTAGGTTTTTGTGTTTTGTTTTGTTTTGTTTTTTCAGACACAGTAATTAGAGAAGTGTGAGTTATAACACTTACACACCTATTAATTTTTATATTTTTTGTAGAAATATTGACATATCAGAGATGTTTGGCTATAGAGGATGTACTCACATTTATCTGTCTACTCAATACCTACCTACTCACCCTACCTACCTACCTACTCACCCATCCAATGCACCTATGGCACAGACTCTGCCATTTAAAGGCTTGTGATAACAGCCTTCTAACTACAGATGAAGCTTTACTCCTCTATCACTTACAGCCTCAATCTGGGTAAACTGTGCACTTCTTCACCTGTCATTGCTATTTGTTTGAGTGGTTGCCAGGCAACAAAAGCTGTATTATGAGGTTTGTATGTTACGTATTTGCTGCTGTCACACTTCATCATTTGCTAATGTGTGTAAATGAGTAAAGGCTGAGGATCCAAAATAGGATATTTTCTTCCAAACAGGGTACGTTTTGAAGACCACATCATACATCAGCAAGAAATCAGGTTGGCATCAATAGTATTGATACAAGTACCATACAACCTAATTCTTAACACATTTAATGTGTCTATGATGCTATCCTCATGTTCTAGAAGCAGATTCTTCACTTGAACAGTTTATGTTGCAATTTTTTTACGGTAAATAAATATTCAAGTCTGTCAAACACACCTAGAAATTATGCTGGTGTGACAAGTTCCAATGATTGGTCAAGAACAGAAGTTTTTCTGTGGACATGAAATAACAAATCTAAAGAATAACTGTTCTAGCGTCTGTTTGTACAGTACCCAACATTCAAGATTTAGCCTGAATCATTAAAAGGAAATATTTCCAGCCTCAAAAGAGGGATTTTTCCACAGACCAGAATGGCTTAACTGGCAGTACCCGGATGGGAAGGTTAGCCCATGATTTGTTTTTTTTCTGTATTAATTTGGGGTATTAAAATACCGTTAGGCCCCCAAGAAAATTCAGACCTAAATACCTGGTAGAGCTAAGTCCTTCTCCAAGTCCAACCTCAGAGCAGAGAGTTATAATCAGAGCATTCTGAAACGCTCACACAGACTCTCATAACTCTGCATTTTCTTGTATTTGCCTCTTATGCTAGGTTCTGACTCAGAAATGCACCTGGTGTTTTTTTGTACGTTTGGTTTTTTTTTTTTAATTAAAATTATGTTCATTATACTGTTAGTGCTTTAATACTTGTAAGAGTCTAAAATCTACCTCATAAGTCAACATCAAGTTTGACTGCATTGGAGTCTCACACATGGTGCATTCAATTTATGAAGGGGTGAAGTAGCTGTGGTACTGAAGACCCTTCCATTCTTTCTGGAGAATGAACAAGTCACCAGCCTTGTGTATCTTTCATCTTTTTTATTCACATACTACTTCCTTAACCTTCACAATGAATTTATAGACTTCCAAGAGCGAACACAGGTTCCTTAATGAATTTATGGATTTTCTTTCTCGGTTGGCTCTGGAATCCCTGAGACTATTAATCTTATATGATTTCAATGTCCATGTTGGCAACGTAGAAGATATGTTTGCCTTCATGCTCATCCTCCGCTTTATAGGCAAAATCATGTGTTTATTAGGTTTGTCTATTATCCCTCTGATAGCTCATGACAGCAAGATTTACTTGTCTTCTCTCCATGCTCATCATTGGAATGAATGACAGTTCTTCACTCTAGTCAGTTATACAGTAGCACTTGCAATAATTCTATCTAGTTTAATATTATCGGCTATGAAACCATTCTAGCTTTCTCTATTTAATTTCTGCCATCCTCTGTATTTTATATTTGTTTGTGGTTAGTAAATGCAACAAATAATCTTGACGGTACCTTTCATGTCAAAGCATACAATATTTCTTGCCTTTAAAATAAGTTTTTAGATGTTTTTATTAGCTTTCAATTTTCTATTTTTTAATATTTTTTTAGGATTTCTGTAGTATTTATCAGTTAATTCTATTACATTAGCCTTCTTTTTCTTCATATCTTATGTCATTAATATTGTCTGTACTTGGATTGCTTTTAGTCTCTGTTCTCCAGTATGTTTTAATTTATGAGACTATTTTCTTCATGTCTTAATATTCATATTTTCAATTCATTTATCCACATAGTTATTTATTTTAAATTTCCTGGGTTTAATTTCCTTAACATGCTCATTCTTTTTATGTCTTTTCTGATCTCCGGGAATGACCAATTTCTAATAATGCTACGCTGGTGTTATCATGGACTTCCTTTGCTCCTACTAGCCCCGAGCAATATAACCTGCATTTACCATAGATTTGGGGGACGGGAGGAATTGCGTTCAGTTAGCAGCAAAATGAACAGGACACAAAGCGAAAGCTGCAAAATCTAGTGTAAAATTAAGGTGTAGGATCAGACTTTTTGTTCTTCAAAACCTGAACTATTTGGCTCCAGTTCATCTTCAGAAACTAAGATACAGAAGTATCCTATAAACGCTCCTTAGAAAAAATAGTATCCCAGGCGCATCTTTAGATCTAAGCACTTGACTTGGGAACTACAGTCACATTTCACAAAAGCCACTGAAATAAGAAACCTTCTTAGCAACCTTCCTCTGCACACACATTTCCTGCAGTTGGTCAGGAATACCCCTGGGTCTTGGGTTTGGTTTTCCTTTGGTGCTACACAGCTGTAATCAAGGGAGGAAGGACACCCACTGAGGACAGTTTTCAAGCTCTGTGTTCTTGAAATTCTTTGTCAAGACCCTTGTCAGCGTGACAAGATAATCTTCTCTTACCCACTCTCTGAACTCCTATTTGTTTGAAAGGAATATTTTCTCTCCTTTTCTTACATGCTGGGAAGTTTTCTATTGTTGGTCTCATCTCTTGAGAAGGGCTTAATTTTCTTCTGATGATATCCCTGCATTGGCACATGCATTTTGTCTTTTCTAAAGTAGGGCTTTTTCCCTTCCTTAGGGACTGAGAAGCTATCATATTAAAAAATCCTGTTGAAAAATCACCCATGATCATTGCAAAGAATATTATTATTTATTTATGTAATGGTGAAAATAAAACTGGTACAGAAAAAAAGGATTTCCTGGGCTTGTTGATGGCGTCTCACAAATATTTTGTGTACAGCAGTTTTTTGTCTTAGAGAGTTTTATCATTTAGTGTTGGGAGAGTTGCATAGGGCCTGAATCTAAAGAGCAAAAGTAATAACTGCATTTTACAGGTGGGGAAACTGAAGTATTGAGTCATGAAGTGACTTCTTCAAAGTCAATGACAAAACTGAGAAATGAACAAAGAATTTCTAATTCCTAATCTGAGAATATTAGCCTCCTCCTCTGAAGTGCTTCATTTCACAAGTAGACTTTGTTTACAACATTAATTCACACACAAAACATTTATCCTCCATTCTCTGTTTCTGACTGTGATAAGTAAACAATTTGCAGAATCAAAGAAAAAAATTGCTTTGGCTGTACCTATGTAAATAAAATAATGCTAAACAGAATGCTTAAAATCCATTTTATGACAGGCCTTTTTTTTCCTTCTCCTAGAACAGTAGGTGGTGATTTTAGCGGTGTGTGGCAAAGTAGCATTCCCAAACAGTTTTCAAGTCCTGTTTAGGCACAGCCCAGACAGATTATAGACTAGGAATCTTTCTCAGCATGATGTCTATTTGGGGCCACCCTGTATTAAACCCTATGAAAGTTTAATATTACAGAGGCAGCCAGACTTTACTATTGGTTCCAGAGCTAGGGAATAGATCTCATTTAGCATATTAGTATAGATTTAGTTCTTGTGCACTGATTATTTTATTTTTGTTTCAAGCTAAAGAACCATATTATTTTTCACTGGCTAGAGATACCTCACAATCAAAATCAAAATATGAGAATAAACCATTCTGAAACACACAGAAAACTTAATTAATGTTTAGCTTTATGAAAAACCAAATAAAACAAAAAAGCACAAGAAATCAGACAATGGAGGAAAACTCTTTCCAGAAGTGGCAAACAATATAGCAAGGAACAACACACACAAATAACAACTTGAAAGGTCAGACTGAACATGGAGAGGTCTCTGGAGGTGGTGGAGGGGGGGGAACAACAACAAGATGCAGCACTGGAAAGTGTTGTCCAGGCAGGTTGGAAAATCTCCATTCTTGGACTTTTTCAAGACTCAGGTAAACAAAGTCACGGCTGACCTGATCTACTGCTAGTCTTAGTCCCCCTTTTCCTGTACTAGGTGACCATCCATCTGTATGATGGTAAATCAATAAAAAACTTATCCCAAAATATGGAGGACAACACTGGAGGTAATCTGGAAAAAATGTTAAGTCCATGCACCTCTGTTTATATATATCCTGTCATGGATTTTAAAGTTGTCTTTCATAGTGGAAACACACAGGGATATAATATGGATTGCTTATAGCCACAACAGCCGCCATGACAATTATTTTGTTAATAATGAAATCCTGGAAGGGTGATGACCTTCACCAGACTGCTTCTGTTCCAGCAGTTCACTCTTGTGATTTCCTCTGCCATTTTTCCCATTCTATTAAATTTTTCTCTTAACTATGTATTTTTAATAGGGCTTTAAAAGCTCACATTAAAGAGTAAAACTTGTAAATGTCAGGAAACATACAAACTTTAGGGGACTTGTTCCTCTATTTTAAAACACTGCCAAGAAACTATATAGGTATAGACATACTCATGCATTGTCTCCTAAACATAGCAATAACTGCTTTTCATTCAGTACAGGAAATACCTTCTGTCTGGGATTTTCCCATGATTGCTGTGGATGAAAGAAGTAATCCAGATTCCTTTGCACTAAATTTAACAAAACAGTGATTATCATTGCACTGCTGACATACCTGTGTAATCATCTGAATAACAGCATGGTGCATAGTTGTTTCCTCTGAATGCACTTTGTAGGCATCTACACTTGAATTAAAAAGTCTTAGTAATGACTCACTGCAAAATAAGGATCCTTAGACCTCTACCTGCCTCATCCTAGTTATCCATCTCATTCCTACAAAGTTCCAATAACCCAGAATTTACTAATACCCACAATACGCCTTTCAGCTAACAGCGTAAAGACTACTGCTGCCACTTTTTCAATAATAAAACAGGCAGTTCTAGAAATACAGCACTAGAAAGAAGCAAGACTTTAAGTAATATGAAATCTGTCCTTACACAAGTATTAGTGAGGGCTGGTGGTTTTGTGCATTTTAGCATTTCCACAGTTACTACCATAACTGAAAATGAAGCAATACTAACAGGAGTGAGAAATTTCATAACAACCATAAAAGCTTTGGAGCACATTTCTAGAAACAGCTGAGCCCCTGACCCAAAACAAAGACCTTGTGGAGACTTACATGAAATTTAGGCACCTTTGTATAAAAATACAGTTCTCAGGTTGTACCTGTTAGCTGCTAGCTACCTTTGGAAGTACCAGAACCCTTTAACTGTCTCAAACGTTAGCTTTTTCATGTGAGAAAAGGAAGTTTATGCAGTCATGCAGTCTACTTCTGTCAGTTTTTCTCATAAATCTTTTGTTTAGCTAGAGGACTGCTGTCTCTGACAGCCCTGCACAGGGTACCCAAATACCACCTAACATATCTAGAGCTGCAGAGTGTCAGAACCCGTGGGCCCATTCAGGTCATCAGCAATGAGGGTACAATGGCCAGTAAAGATACGTAGTACCAGCCAAAACTAATATAATCTCTTTATTTGTTGCGAAGATAGATACTTTACGTAGATGGAAGATAGAAATATTGGAAAAATTCACAAAGGGTATTGGAAGAGATGGAAGAGGCTGCAGGAAATATGGGTTCACACTGAAGTTTGATTGAGTTAAGAAACTACTAATCTCTGTGGAAATTAGGCTCTCTTGATTTGCTGCAAAGTTCCCATGTGCCTAATCTTCTGCAGTTGAAAAGTCTGACTGGGTCTACAACTAAATTACATTTAAATCATGTCCACAACTTACAGTACAAACTCTTTCTTGCAGTGACTTTCCTGCAGGACTCAGTCTTGAGGATATTTGCTATGCTCATTTAATAAAGCATGCTTCTGTTACAATTTGGAAACAGCTCCCTTTAAAATTTAGCAAAAAGAGACAACTTGCTTACCTATTTTAAAAAGGTCCATGTTTAGAGCTCTCCAAAGGTGTGAAAGAGTCAGAGCTTGCTGTTTCCTCTGCAAACATACACTTTTCAGTGGAGTATATTTCTTGATCTGGAAAAAAATGAGAGTGCAATATTCAACTCATTTTTTGGAAGTACTTCTGGTTTAAAAGATTGGTGATGTTGTTAAGGAAGGAATGGAGGCAGTGTATATTATATCTTCTCTCAAAATGCTTAAGCTATTTAGCCACTGATAGTTTAATGCAAATATATACAGAATTATTAAAAAAAAACTTGGAAAAGTTATGATCTTCTATAGTGTAGCAGGAGAAAAAAATGTTATTCATCTAAAAAAATTTCAAGGATTAAAATATATGGTATTAAAAATATTGGTTAAGATCTATACCCACTTTTTTTTTTTTTTTTAAATGCAAGTATGAATATGGCAATCAGATAAAACATTGAGCATTTAAAAGGCTGCTTCTGGAAACTATCATGTTTCCTGACACAGCTAGTGAGAGAGCCAACTAGGGAAGGTGCCCTGCTGGATCTGTTGTTTGTAAATAGGGAAGGTCTTGTGGGGGATGTGAAGGTTGGAGGCTGTCTTGGGAACAGTGACCATGAAATGATAGAGTTTTCAATTCTGCGAGAAGCAAGGAGAGGGGTCAGCAGAACTGCTACCTTGGACTTCCGGAGGGCGGACTTTGGGCTTTTCAGGAGCCTGGTTGACAAAGTCCCCTGGGAGGCAGTCCTCAAGGGCAAAGGAGCCCAGGAAGCCTGGGTGATTTTCAAGAAGGAAGTCTTAAAGGCGCAGGAGCAGGCTGTCCCCATGTGCCAGAAGACAAGCCGTCGGGGAAAAAGGCCGGCCTGGCTAAACAGGGAGCTAGTGTTGCAACTTCGGGAAAAAAAGAGGATCTATGGCCTCTGGAAGGAAGGGCAGGCCACTCAAGACGACTACAAAGAGGTAATGAAGCTATGTAGGGAAAAAATCAGGAGGGCTAAAGCCCAGCTGGAGCTAAACCTGGCTTCTGTTGTCAAGGACAACAAAAAAAGCTTCTATAAATATATTAGCAATAGGAAGAGGACTAAGGATTATCTCTGTCCTCTAGTAGATGGGGCCGGCAACATAGTGACCAAGGATGAGGAAAAGGCTGAGGTACTTAATGAAGTCTTTGCCTCAGTCTTCAGCAGTAGGACCAGTTGTTCCCTGAGCACCCAGACCCCTGAACTAGAAGACAGGGATGGGGAGCAGAATGAAGCCCCTCTAATCCAAAGGGAAATGGTGAGGGACCTGCTTCAGCACCTGGAGGTGAACAAATCTATGGGGCCGGATGGGATCCACCCAAGGGTATTGAAAGAGCTGGCGGAGGTGCTCGCCGGGCCACTTGGTATCATTTATGAGCAGTCCTGGACAACCGGAGAGGTCCCAGCTGACTGGAGGTTAGCAAATGTGACACCCATCCACAAGAAGGGCCGGAAGGAGGATCCGGGGAACTACAGGCCAGTCAGTCTGACCTCGGTGCCTGGGAAGGTCATGGAACAGATCCTCCTCAGTGCCATTACACGGCACATGCAGGAGAACAGGGTGGTCAGGCCCAGTCAGCATGGGTTTGTGAAGGGCAGGTCATGCCTATCAAACCTAATATCCTTCTATGATAAGGTGACCCACTTAGTGGATGAGGGAAAAGCTGTGGATGTTATCTACTTGGATTTTTGCAAAGCTTTTGACACTGTTTCCCACAGCATTCTCCTGGAGAAACTGGCTGCTCATGGCCTGGACAGGTGTACTCTTCGCTGGGTAAAAAACTGGCTGGATGGCCGTGCCCAGAGAGTGGTGGTAAATGGAGTTAAATCCAGTTGGTGTCCGGTCACAAGTGGTGTCCCCCAGGGTTCGGTGCTGGGGCCGGTTCTCTTTAATATCTTTATCAATGATCTGGATGAAGGGATTGAATGCACCCTCAGTAAGTTCGCAGATGACACTAAACTGGGCGGGCGTGTTGATCTGCTTGAGGGTAGGTTAGCTCTGCAGAGGGATCTGGACAGGCTGGACCGATGGGCTGAGGCCAATGGTATGAGGTTCAACAAGGCCAAGTGCCGGGTCCTGCACTTGGGTCACAACAACCCCATGCAGTGCTACAGGATTGGGGCAGAATGGCTTGAAAGCAGCTCGACAGAAAAGGACTTGGGAGTGTTGGTTGACAGCCGGCTGAATATGAGCCAGCAGTGTGCCCAGGTGGCCAAGAAGGCCAACAGCATCCTAGCCTGTATCAGGAATAGTGTGGTGAGCCGGACTAGGGAAGTGATCATCCCCCTGTACTTGGCACTGGTGAGGCCCCACCTCGAGTACTGCGTTCAGTTTTGGGCCCCTCGCTACAGGAGAGACATTGAGGTGTTGGAGCGTGTCCAGAGAAGGGCTACAAAGCTGGTGAGGGGCCTGGAGGACAAACCGTATGAGGAACGACTGAGGGAGCTGGGGTTGTTTAGCCTGGAGAAGAGGAGGCTGAGGGGAGACCTTATCACCCTCTACAACTACCTGAAAGGAGGTTGTAGAGAGATGGGGGCTGACCTCTTCTCCCTGGTGACAAGTGATAGGACGAGGGGAAACGGGTTCAAGTTACGTCAGGGGAGGTTTAGATTAGATATTAGGAGACATTTTTTCACTGAAAGGGTTATTAAACATTGGAATAGGCTGCCCAGGGAGGTGGTGGATTCACCATCCCTGGAGGTGTTTAAAAAAAGGGTAGATGGGGCACTGAGGGACATGGTTTAGAAGTGGCTCTTGTCAGGGTAGGCTAAAGGTTGGACTCGATGATCTTAAAGGTCCCTTCCAACCTCAACAATTCTATGTGACTAGTCCTATCATCCTTTGCACAGTCATGCTATGTTAGCCATGGCACAGCCAGTCCATACAGGCCCAAAAGTTTATCAACTTATATTTCATGCTTATATTTCAAGTCAAATGCCTTGAAAAAGCAAATGTGTAAAAATACAATTTCCTGAGAATAGGTGGATACTTTCATGATTTTGACTTGCAGGTCTTGAAAAAGGCTCAGATTAAATTGTTTCCTGTAATTTGGCTTGTCAAACCAAAATAACTGAGATTATTCTCTCATATAAATGGGGCAATGTTATGTTATGAATTTTTAGTTGATATCTATTTAACATCACTTGACTGTAGCATATAATAATAAAAACCTTATGGAAATGCTCTATACATTTTTATTGACACAAATATCCTGCTTATAATTATAATTTTAAAAGTTACAATTAAAAGTCTGAAGGAAGTTTTAAAAATTCTCACTTACACAAAAAGAATATCATAATAAATTTTCTAGACTATAAGAGTCATTTATCTCTATAAAAAGCTCTTCGTTTTATCCCTATTCAATTCTGTAGGACATTCCACTAACTCTAGATGTACTTTGCATTGTATAATGAATGCTTAAAGAATACCTTTAAAATGTCTAATCTGTATTCATTTACTATGCAAGTGACTCACTAAAGTTAATTAATTAACTGCGTTGAATCTGAAGCACTGAGAAGTGTGGACTCAAAAGGTCAAAAACCAAGTTGTAATTTAAAAAAAGAAAAAGGTTCTAATAGTCCATTAGATATGTTCACAGTAAGCAAAATAGTTTTCCTAGTTCTGCAGTATTTGCTTCTTTTCTTCTACCCCAGTACATTTGTGGTGGTTATTGGCAGAGCCACAACTTGATTTGATTTTGATTAACAAAAATTAATGTTAGTCTGCCATCACGCTGTCCTGATGAGATGTTTTCTTTCACTGGTCCAACTATTTGTCATACTCTTGACTGTATAGCTTCCATCACTTTTTAAATTGTTTTGCTTAGTGCAATTGTAAGATCATTAATAATTAAGAGAGAAAGATTAATAAATAAATAGCATGGGATACAATTTAGCTGAGCTGGAGATTTCATCAGCTGTGAGTCAACATTTACCACTATCAAAAAATATTCATGACTTTGATGGAAAAAGACCAGCAACTGAATTTGTTCCCAGAGGATAGGTATCTTAGTAGAGAAAGAAAAGGAAAGAAAAAGGAATTTAGGGCTTACTGAGCACATGCAGTTTTGGTTAGAAATAAACAAAAATCCCTCAAGTTCCTATGTTTTAAAACAAAAGGGTAGTGTGTCTCACATACTCATATCTCAAGATTACAGCCAGACATCTAGAACTCCAGTTTGCTCAACTGTGAATCAATGTAAAAATTATTTCTTTTTCACTCATAAACTTAATATTTTTCAGCTGCTTTTACCTTGTCGGTTAAAAATCTTTCTGTTAACAAAGCATGTTGCATGCATTGCACAGGCCTATCCCAGTGAATGAAATAAATGGGATATAGCACATCTTAATCCTTAAATGAAGACTTTTTCTTCTTTTTTTTGCTCAGCTAACAATACATTCTTCAGTGTTCAGCAGGTGATAAATCAACTTAAATTTCAACAAAGGACATTTATCAGTATGAACTGCATGAATGATACTTAAAGAGCCTTTGGTTTGTAACTATTTAGATTATCACAAAACATATAATAAAAAGTTGTTTCTGAGGGACCGAGGATTAAAAACATGCAAACACTGTTTTGTTTTGCCCAGGTGGGTAGATAGGCGCTTCCTTAAATTTCATTCATTAAGTTGACTGGGAGTTGAATGAATTACAACTCATTCAAAATCTGAACCTCTGAGATACTCAATTTTCTAGGACAGAGAATGTGTCTGTTTGTCATTATCTTTCACATCATATCTAACATCACCATTTCTGGTGCAGGACCCAAATACTACTAGCAGCCATGATCATTCCATACAATTCCATACACAGCGAGGATACATTACTCTCATCTACTGTAACAGAAAAAGAAAAATCATAACACTGAAGATCTTTCCACTAAATACCAATCACATCCTCCTGGCCTGTGAGAATGTTACTGCCTTGCTCATTTGAAGTGAGTTTAGATTTCAGGTTTTAAGGCCAGGACACCTACTTTCATCAGTCTTGCATAGTAACGGGCACAGGGTTTCACCAAGCAATGTTAGTATCAGGTTCAGTAAATTGTCCCTGAAATAGAACAAGCTTGAATCAAAGACCCCAGGTGACAGAGTATGTGTCGTATTCCTTTCAAAGCTGTTACAACCCTGAATGGCAAAAATATGTCAATTTTTTGACATTTCCACTCATTTACATTTTTATTTGTCTAGCTTCTCTTTCAGCCATTGAATTCTCTTATGCCTTTTCTGGATTAGAGAGCACATTATCTCCTCACTGTCTAAGTATCATGTAAAAACCACCAACCTAGGTCGATCATCTCATAATCATTGCTGATGTAAGTAGGTGGAGCTTCTCTTAGTTTCTCACAACCAGATGTTTCTTCCATGTACAATGATCACTCTTGGAGCTGTTATACAATATCTCCAGAGAGAAAAACAGTTTCCCTATGATGGTCTCACTTATGCTAAATGACAGCACCATGTTCTGAGCAGAGGTAATCAAAAATATTTTGAATTCACTGGAAAGAGCTTGGTTGTCTCAGAAAAATTTACCTATGCAATTTGAACATGCCAAAGATTTTAAGTAAAATAATAATCATCCTTATTAGGAGTTAGATTGACAGTGCAGGATGTGACATGCTATTTTTAGCTATGCGTTAAGAACAAAAATTCTCAGCTAGCCACAGTGTCACTTCTGCCTGAGGAAACATGAAACCACAACTCCCACTTATCAGAAGTTATGAGGTACACAGTCTGCGCATATAAGAGATGTTCTATGTTTTCTCTGTTGACACTGTTCTACAGTTTATGAATATTTAAATATTCATTGCAGTAGTGTGGAAATGCAGATAAACTCTCTCTCAGTTCAGTGTCTGACAGCCTTGGAGGCTTCGATCATTTGTGGTCTGTCTCAGAAATAATTTAATTCCAATAACAAAGATTCAAGGAGACTTGTTTTAGAATAACATGTGGTTAGAAAACTCATTTGAGATGTGGGAGACGCATTTTCTAATCTACTTTCTGGCTGATTTAGAGTTAGCTCTTTCGTGTAATGCAGCCTAGGAACAGCATTTACTATTTTCACTGCCACATTAAACTGAGAGATTTGCTTTGAGCTTTTCATCTTTCAGTATCCCTAACTCCATTTTAAACTTACCTCTTTCCAAACTATACTATCATTCACACTGGAAGACTGACCTTACAGCATTCATCGCTCCTAGAGATGTACCATGATTTGATTTTGATTAACAAAGTACTGCACAGTCCCCAAGTTAGACAGTAAAATTGCAAACGTCTCATTAACACAGTGCTGTAATAATTCATCATAGAAATCTACTTTGAGATGCTTAGAGTAATGATTTTTAACAACTCAAAATTGTACTATTTTAATAGAAATTTTTTTAGGAGTTGCCAAATATGGAAGATCAATAGAGGTAATCCTGTCACAGCTCCACATTTGCAGATGTAAACAATATTTAGGTTGAACGTGTATACCCCATAGGCACTTGCAATCTGTGTGGGGTCTGGCTGACATGCTCCTGGGATGCCCTGGGAGGAGCCAGGTCAAGGGCCCATTTCTCTAAGTTGTTGGGATTGTGCTGCCCGCAGCCGTGCCTCTGTGCATCCCTGTGTATATGGATTTTAGCCTTTAATCACATACATTTTCCCGGTGGATCAGGACTGGTTTGTCCACACTGTGGGTAGGATTCATTGTGAGTTTCAGCTTGCACAAAGATCAATAATGGCTGCAGTACTTACTAGCTCACAGCATGCAACACATCACTTATTTGACTTGGGTATAACACAGAGGAGTGGGAAAGGTGGTTTATAATCAGTTTAGGTTGTGTGTTCACACTGCAGTACATACGGTGGGGGATGTGGTGGGGTGTGAGAATGTGTCAAAGAGGGTAGCTGGGGAGAAGGGTCCAGAAGTAAAACAGACAGTTAAAAGGGAGATTTTCCCTATGCCAGATGTATTATTTCATCTTGTTAAAACCTTTATTGGGCAACCTTTAGGCTTAAGCTAGTATTCTGAAGAAAACTGAATATAATCCTAGGCGGTATGTCCTTTACTATCACAAGTGCAACTAACACCAAAGTTTCTTTAACATGTTCAAGCAAATCCACCTACTCAACTTCTTTTAACTTTTATTAAAGAGGAGTCAACTCCTGTTGACTGAACTTGTTATCTATTTAAAGAATAAGATGTAAGCAGTTTTCACTGCTGTTTATCAACTTAAATGACAAAAACAAGTTGACTATCAAAAAGAAATAAATCAAGCCTGATTAAAAACGTAAACATAACAATTTGCTATTTTGTGCACTCTTTTAAATGCATTCTATCAAAGCTTAGGTTTTCCATGCAAAAAGATTGACTTCGTTAGAATATGACGAAACCTAAGAAGAAAAAAAATTATATTGGATCAGACAGAATTTAAAACTATGTTTTGATTTGTCAGCATGACACACTGTTGGACTTAATTTACTACCAACTGCTTTATCAACTTCAGAAGCTGCCCTCTTGAATGAGCTAATTTAGTCAACATGGTGTCCGTATCATGAAAAATACAGACTACCTGGAAAATACAGTCCGCAAACTGTGTATATATAGATACGTAGTCCACAGACTGTAGTCCACAGCTGTGTTATCTATGAGAAGGAAGCTACATTGCCAGGCTGCACTCAAATGTCCGTTTTGACTGGAACATTTTAGCTGATTTTAAATTACATATTTTGCCATTTCCCAATTTTTAGTTCAATTTGAGATGCAAAACATTTTAAAATATCAACATTTAATTCAGTATTTAGATCAGAAGTATACTTTTGAAGCAAATTTCCACTATCTATACTTTGATTCACTTTATGGAGTGCATAAACTGGATTGCTTTTGGAGAAAATTAAACGAAAGGGCATGGCCTAGTCTATGAGACCAGACTGAATTTTATCGGAAGTGAACCCTTTTAAAGTGCATGCAGTGTACACACTAGGTCTTTAGCAAAAAACATTTACTCTTCAGATGTGAGGCCATAATTCTTGTTAATTTAGGTGCAGACTCTGTCCATAGGCTTGAACTACCTACAGAATGCAACGATTCAGCCACATTATGCAGAGTATGAACACAGAAAAAAACCCAAAATAGTTTACGGATGTACTTATGATGGATGAAGGTGTCAGGACAGCAAACATGTAATCTTTTTCAGGTTTCAAGGAAATAGAAATTTCTGAGCAAATGTTGTGGTTGTGGACATACTGCAATTATTCAGGGGTTCAGCAGTGAATCAGCCTTTCCTCCACACCTAGACACCA
Source organism: Chroicocephalus ridibundus (assembly GCF_963924245.1). Taxonomy (NCBI): domain Eukaryota; kingdom Metazoa; phylum Chordata; class Aves; order Charadriiformes; family Laridae; genus Chroicocephalus; species Chroicocephalus ridibundus. The sequence continues at coordinate 87,014,471 of NC_086286.1, forward strand.
AATAAACCAGTTTGACATATACTAGAATAGAACCAAAGCATACATCAACACATGAACAGACTTTACACCTGGCTACAAGTCAAATATGAAGTCAAAACATACCTAAATAGCTGTGTAACTGCACTGTTTCCGATAATATACTTTGACTTTGGTACCAAGTTCCACCAATGGTGTGATATAGCCTACAATCCAAGCCATTAGTTTAGAGTTCTTTTATACCATAAGACCTCATTTGAGGTAAATAAAGGAACACAATAATACAGGAAAAAAGTTCTTATATCTTTGGAATTATGTTCGACAAAGAGATGTCATAAAAACCAATGAACCATTATAACTTACCTTCATCAGAACATTTGTCTAGCTGCAGCTACTTCAACACTTCCTTGTTAAAGAATGACATTTTGAAGTAGTATCTTGCATCTCACCATAGATATATGCCCTAATTCCCTAACAATATATTTTATGGAACGTGGTTTACACTGTAAATTTGTTTTATTCTCTCTCTTTTACCATGTTAAGAGAATGAAGATTACACTGCGCAACAATCACTTGTTAAATACATTTCAATAAAACAAATATATTTTAATTTTAAGTTACAATGTCAACTACAGTGGAGGTTAATGAATGAATGCAGAATGAAAATTTCTTCCTTGGCTTCTGTGGTCACATCTTTGTGATTCAATGTTCTGAACTGCATAAGCAATCCCCTATGTCAGGCGTTTTACTTCAGACTAGGTCTAGCCTGGTCCCACTAACAATGTTTCTGTAAGTTTTCATGTTGATTAACAAAGAGAGCTGACATTATTATTGTTTAACTCTATGAACTGTTCATATTTTCAATAAAGACCTACTTCCTATTTTGCATTACTTCGAAGATGTGTGATATTTCCATATAAAACAGAGAAGAATTTTGCTAGGATATGTCTGTGCAAATTATTTTCATATAATTAATATTTATAATATTATTGAATAATAATAATAAAAAAACATGGTAGGAAATTGGCATATATCTGATTTGAATTATATGAAGATAATTTGAATTATTTATTTCTACATGTTTACCTCCATTGTAACTGCACTACTATTTCTTGATATTTAAACAAAATAAAAGTTTAAAAAAGATAATGTATTATGTTTATTTTGGTGGGAAATATTTAGGCAGGTTTGTAACTCAGGCAAATTGAGTTTAAGTGAGCCTTCGCTTTTTTACTTGATTAAATACTATATATTGTTCCAACTGTATTATCTTTCTTGCTTGCTTTTCTACTAATTTAAGGTATTTTAATTAAACGTGAAGTATAACCTCCACCAGGAGTACAAATTGATTATACTTTTAGGGGTTGAAGGGCTGAGATGTTTTTGTCAAACAGTCTTGAAGAAACAAAATTTAGTAATCCATAGGTAATGGAACTATAAAGAACAAGTTCATGGTACGTATTCAAATTACAGAAAGAATCATTTACCAATATTACCTTTGACTAATCTATGTCACAGATAAGCGTTTTCACCAAAAAAATAAATAAATAAAGGGCCAGTGTTGTCAAAAGTAATTTGTTAAGCATTTATTTGTTCGTTTGTTTGTTTATCTTTCCAGAAGATGAAGGATCAATTATAACTTCTGATATTCTCAAGTTTTGCACATGTATGTCTTTCATTAACTTAATTTCGTTCATTCATTGCACTGGTGATGCAGTGGTGACTCTGGTGGCAGACTGAGGAATGATGTGCTACCTCCCCATAACCTCAGAACTTTTGAATTTACCTACTACCAACACATACTCCTGTTTCCAGGACAATGTGCTTTTGGTTTAATGGACAGCCTTGACTTTGTGCATGTAATTAGTTCTTTTCCACAATGAAGCGGAATATATCTCTTGAGAAAGGAAAACTCTCTCTACCTTCTTTAATTGCTGAATGGTCTTAGTTTACCAGGGTATGATTAGTTTTCATTTTTCTGGAGTCTGGCTACTTTGCTTTTAAATCTTTTAATGAACATTTTTTAGTGTGTAAGAATAATAATGGTCTTTTCTTCAAGACTCAGTGGTGGCCAGGTTACCTAGCCGACAATAAGCATAAAATAATTTCTACCTTATGGCTCATCTGTTCCAATAATTGTCTTCAATTAAATTTTCATGAGCAGTGTGAGCTGTGACAGCACACTGTGAAGAAAGAAATTTAGTACCCTATGTAGATAATCCACTGACTGGTGTGTATCATTGTAGGATTTAAACACATTTTGTGCTGGTGATTTTGCTGCGACATTTACATTACTCTTCCACTGGGGAGAGCAAAATGAGTCATGCTCAGATGGAATGGAACAGCCTGATGGAGGACTGGGGAAAAGGCTACATATTATAATTAATGTATAAACACACTATTTACATGTCTTTTAGCTAATAAAGGGACTATTAAAAGCTAGTACTAAGAACGTCAATTTGCATTATTTTTACGTAGTAGTAACTAGAATTAAAGGTTCAGGACATAAAGGGAATGCACTAGAGTATGCATACAGTAAATCGAAATGAAACAAATGTACCTTTGTTTTCATAAAGTCTTGCTTGAAGACTTGCCAAACTTTAATGTAAGTTTGTGTTAAGTCATAGTGCATATTTTTTGAGGTAGACAAAAAGGGAACTGCGATACATTGGGAGGCAGAGGAGTGAAAAACATTCTACTAACTAAATGTGCGATTTGTTACCATCCAGTTGTTTTGATTTTACCAGGGTAAAAAAGAGAATTTTTACAACCATGAAGCTAGACAGATTTCAAAACAATGCAAAGTGGTTCTTCATTCTCAATGCAGACTTGAGTATATGTCACCAACGCAGAGACGGTGACAGGGAGCCCTGTAGAAAAAGATTAATGACACCAGAATTTACCAGCTTGGTGCTTACACTGCACTTTCAGTGTGTAGGGACAAACTGTTTGTTTTCCCTTTTAGATTGCTTACCACTGCTTGATTTACTGGGCAGCAGAGTGAAGACAAGTTTTTAAACAACTGTGGCATGGCTACCATTCTTCTCAGCAAGCAACTGAACTTCTTTTAGAGACTGAAAAAGATTACTTGTTCTGGGAAAATAATGTAATACTTTTTGCTACCAGGATTTTCTTCATGAAACACGAGCTTAGAGGATACTTCTGTTGCAACTCACTTCTGATTTGGGATAGCTCTGAGATCCTTTGACCATGAGGAAAAAATCTGAGAGCAATGAAAGGATCTGTGAATGGATCCCTGAAAAATTATATAGATATTAATACCTTTCATCTATACAAGAACAGATGTGCAAAAATCAAAGTGTTTAATATTGGTTTTCAGTGAGTTTAACAAGTTGCAAAGACATCACAAATTTCTAAGTGGCTATGGTACAAGACACAATGACATTGGATGAAAATCTGCTATTTGGTTATTCCATTGAAATCTCATTGATTTTAATTCAGATACAATTGGGGAAAAGTATACAACTTGTGTAAAGGAAAGGCAAACTGTTTTCTTCATATAATGTTATTACAGGTGTAACTCCACTGATATTGAAAGAGTCACACCAAAATGAATTTAATCCATTCTGTTCCAATTATAGACCATAATTCTTTTCAAAACATTACAGCTCCTGGTTGCACTCCATCTTATCAACCCTGGTCCCACTTAGTCTCATATTTGCACTTATAATGGATTTTGTGAGGGAACTGTCACTCCATCTGGATAAATTGAGCGTCTTGACAAAACACTGCAAAGTTGTCACTGGAGAAAAGGTTTAAAAACTGACATGATTTCAGACATTTTAACTGGCAGAGGGCTGTCTGAGACATGCTTCACAATATAAATTCCTCTTCCTGATTAGTCAGAAATTATATTTACTCAATATCAACTCTTCTTTTTGGGTGTGCTTAAAAACAATGTGAAGTTTGTATTGCTCTAGGTGTAAAACAAACCTTCTTTCAGAAAAGACTTCCTCCATAGGGACAGAAGTGGGTGGTCCCCTGGAGGAGGAGGAGAGCTCATGGCCTCTTTGTGATTCCACTAATGAATCACCCAGAGAAGGTGAGACTTGGCACTTAAGATGAGGTTATCCAAGGTTTGACTTCGATATCATTTGCATAGCACTGAACATGGGAATTTTACTTTTTAAAGAGTTTTGCTGAGACTTTTCACAGTGGGTGAGCAAAGTTAAAATGAAGCAGCAGCAAGTGCCCCAAGCAAGCGGGAAAAAAAAAAAAAGGAAAAAGAGATACCATCAGCCTCTAGAGGACAGGCAAGAAGAGGGTCATTTTAAAATGACCCTACAGGTGCCAAGCTCAACTAAGCAGAATGATAATCGTGGTTTGCATACTATAAAAAAAAAGTATAAAGAATGTAGCATGGCTTTCCTTAAACCTCTGTGATTTTTTTAAACAGTTGTAAGCTAGTTCAATTAGTCATGAGCGGTGGAGTGAAACGAAGCTGTACTTTGTATAGATGAAAGTATCCCAGTCAAAGTAGGGCAAATATATCTAATGTTTCAAAGGACATTAGGGTATTCTGAAATGACGCCACGTTTCACTATGAGAAAGTGCTGGATTGTCACATGATTTCCATTTTGGCCATTTTCTCAGCAAGAGGATACCACAATGCTTGCAAAGGCGATAGTTTTATCTTACAGTATAATTTTCATGTGACTATTAAAATCTCTTATAGAAATAGTTTGGTAAGAGCATAGTGTTTTCACTGCATCTGTCTACATCAGGCTTCCAGGCTATCATCTAACAACTTACTATCTGAGTAATCAGGGCCTGCATATAATCATGTCACTGCAATGGCATGACCAACTCTCTGTCCATTCCTCCTACTGGGGAGAAACAATTTTGTGGACTTCCCCCCTAAACAACTTCTTCCAGCCAGTGGCCAAAACTGAGAAGTCTAGGGCCGAGGTTGGCAACCTATTCAACTTCCATTAGAATGACCACATATCCCCTCAGGGTCAAAATGGGGCAAATAGGGACCAGGTCAGCTTCGACTGTATCAAGATTATACAGCTTCCCTGGAAAGTACACATCTGTGCTGCAATATCTCTCATAGATGCTGGGCGGTGTTTACTGGCTCCTAGTCTTGTGCAGACATATAATTTAAGAAGATGGTCCGGGTGTAGGCTTAGAAAAATCTTTAACTGCTGACTGCTGACAGCTGATGTCCTATGCCAAGGCCAGACTCGCTAAACCTCTGCCTTGAAGGGGGCTCTCTGCTCATCACATCTTTGGCTTGACTCAATCTGGATCTTCTGTTCTGTTTTCCCTCCCTCGTGTTTACTCCATTATATTTGTAAACAGCAACCATAGCACACCAGGCCTTTGATTTTGCCAAGTTAAGTAAAGTCCTTTAAACTAGATTCTCAAAATCACTTATTGTCCTAGAAATTTTTTTTCCCCCTGTACCAATGCCTGTGTGTGTTCCTTTTGTTTCCATGTGACTTTATGCAACTATTGCATTTGCACTCTTTGGTCATGTCTGTGCCAGCAAGGAACTAATCACTAGTTTCCACTGCTAAGAAAAGATGCCGCATTGTAAAGGGGCTTATAGGCTTGTTTCCATAAAGTGAAGAGGATCAATGTATCATTCTAGATAAATCCTTTACACCTCACTATGCAAAAAATGATGAGACACACCACAACGTCATAGTCTAGTTTAAACTGCATGAATCCTTCTTGTGTATGTTGAAAAATGGAGAGGTTAGTGTTTTCCTGCAGGAAAGGGTTCCTGGTTTTAGGTCCTGATCAGCCTAAGGGGCAGGAGTGCTAACTGAATACGCTTGGCACTTCATATCAGATTTTTCTACATTGTTAGATAGTGAACATTCAGAATTTTGGCATAACATAACATATCTGAGGAATATACTTTCAATATAGTTTGTAGTCAATGTGTACACTTAAAATATTATTTAAATGAGCATATAGTAGTAAATTTTAGGGGTGGGATCCAGGTCACCCAATTTAAATGCCTCAAGTGTACCTCAACTTCAGGGTTGTAGTATAAAGATCTTAAAAGTTTCCTGTGTTTTCATGAAGAAAGTTCAAGTTAAATCCTGTTGAAAGTCTCCAGAGAAAGACTGGTGATTTATTAAGTTTCGGCACCTTAATGGTGGAATTCATGTCACCTAACATGGGATTCAAGAAAACATCTCCAAATAATAATGATTCTTTATTTCTTGGGATTGGAACAATTATCTTCTAGAGATGCTTATTCCCCTTTATTTTACAATAAAATATTAAAAAAAATTTACAATAATATATTTTAAAATAAATCTATGATCTATGTATGACCAGCCTGTGCTGTCCTGTAATGTGCCTATATGGTCCTCCTACATTGAAATTAGTCCCCTCACACAAACCTTTGATGTAAAGTCATTCAGTCTACACTTCAAAGGTTTGAATTGAAACAAACAAGTCTGTACAGCCTTCTGCACTAATTTATCTAAGCAGACATTTAAATAAACTAATTCAATGTCCTCATTCAGATAAGGTCTCAAGACACATCCTAGTATGTTCATCATCACCCTTGGTTCTGACAAAACTTAGTGACAAGAAAACAAATGACACTGTTTAGGATTGTTAAAGCTGAACTGGATGTGGCAAGCTGCTACCTCTGTAGCTATACTTTCAGATGGTGCAGGTGTCAATCTACAGCACGCAGCATGTGTGCAGGATGATAATGAGGAGCTATCAGTAGGGCTGTGGTCACTTCTTAACCTAGATGAGCACCAGCTGGAACAACACATCCAACTCTACCCATAATCTTCTATTTTATTTAGGAACTTTTGAAAATTTAACCCAGAAGCTAAAATGTCTTCTACATAAATTAGAAGATACTGCAATTACATTTCCTCATGTCAGCGATTTCATTTACTATTAATTATGGTTCAAGTATAGCCACAGGCTAAGTTTGACATGGTGTCATGAGTTCAGTGCTGCTGTACATGTATAAGAAAGACACTTTTCTTCTCTCTTTTTACCATTTTGATTCTCCGAAATAACTTGGTATGTTTCCCTGTATTGCAAAAAGACAAGCGCAAGGTAAATCAATAGCACTGAGAAACAAAGCACATAAAAACAAGATTAGCTGAAGCAACACTCAAAACTAAAATTGACAGAACATTTATTTCTTAATTAAAAATGACAAAGCAAATATACTTATTTCCACTTCTGATTTTTTTTTTCAGACAAAATGACTTTTACTTTTATTTTTTTAATCAGTTACCTTTTTCTTTCATTTTTTTATCTCTTGTAAGGCCAAGGAATATGGGAATCCAATTTTACTGGATAAAAAAAAAAAAAAAAAGGAAAAGATTACACTTAACCTTATGAAATAAAAGTTGAAAAAAGCTGTATCAAGAGAATATACAGGATAGCAATGGAACAAGGAGACAGGGTAAAAGCAGCACCAAAATTGATGTATAACAATATAACTTAACTATGTGCTTTTGAAAGACCACTAAAATCAGTAGAAACTTTCCCACTGCATCACAACCCATTTGTACAATCAGTTTTCCTCAAAAAGCTAAATACGCTGCTTTATCGCTCCATAGTCCTCCAAATAACATTTCTTAGAACAATTTTCATTTATATCTGGATCAAAAAAAAAATTGGCAAATATTTATGGAAAAAAATATTTTAGAAAAAATGAAGTTTAATCATAGAACTATGGAGTTTTCAGATTGGATTAGTATCTGGTCTCCAGGGGAAAACTACATGGGAAATTTTGGAAGTAAACCAACAGTAAAATTTCATGTGCTTAATTCTGTTTCCCAAAGGACCAATTCTGAAGAAAAATTGAGAGACTTTTCTGCCACCATATTTCTTATGAATGGGTCTCCGGTGAAGGGGACAATAAATTCATTGCTGCTTGGGGCTTGAGGCAGTGAGTGGATATAATATTTAAAAATGCTACAATTATATTTTCAAATATATTCTTTAAGAAGTTCTTACCTTAGCTCCAAATAAATTTACCTTGCTATATATGTAGTTGTCCACCTGTTTCTACTTGTCATGTATTCTAACACAACTATTAGTTAAAGGTTAAAGATAGGAGACATCTTTTGTTTTATATCTCAAGAATGGTTGTTATCAAGATGAAAATCTCTAAAATGAGCATCTCTTTCCCTACCTTTAGTCCTGCTTCCATTTTTTACTGTGAATTTATCTGTTAAAAGAAAAAAACTTGTTTGTTGCTTGTTTGAATTAAATAATTTTACACAAAGCATTCTGCTTACAGAAAATACATATATTTTAAATGTGTGTGTTTCAAACTCCTTGTTCACGTGGTCAGGGTCATTTTCTGGTTAAAGCAGAGAGATATGAGTCAGGAAACCTATGTTCTAGTTATCACTCTGTTGCTGATTTACTGTGAGATTTTGGACGAATTCTTTTCCCCTCTGTGCTTCCAATTCCCATACAGAGAAGATGAGAATATTATTCATTGAGGTTTTAAGATTCTTTTGGAATCTTCCAAAGATACTCAATATTATGATTAATTATTACTGTCAATATATGTATAGAGTAATAAACACTGACCACATTTAAATAGCAAAGCTGTCTCTGGCATTTGTACAGTATTCAGATATGAGAAGAAGAGAAAGAGCTATTTCAAATGTAAATCTAATGTTATTTGAAATTTGAGACAAAACAGAGAATGAAAAAAATGATGGCTTTTTTTTTTTTCTGTGGATAACTGCAGCTTTAAGAAACACATTCCAACCAACTAAAAATTAGTCTAGTTATCTTTTGATTAATATACTCCTTTGTTTTAAAGAACAGCTGAACTAAACTTTCAGAAATTTATCTAAATATAGATTATTAAGAAAGTAGATAATTGCTCTCTGAAGATACATATTACCAAAAATTGTGTGGTTATGGGTTTGTTTTATTTTTTTAAAAATAATTCTGATTTCAATATCTATTGCAATGTACTTAAAATAAAAGACTTCTTTATAATTTAAAACATGTTTATCAGATTTAATGGTAATATCGTATAAATGGCATATTAATTGCTAGCTTAATTTTGCAACTTTGCCTTTTAAAGAGTCTCCAAAATTGGACCCACTACCAAGAACAAAGACACCTTCATGTTAGTCCTGGTGTTATTTCGAATAAGAAGTTGGAATGCTATCACTGGGTTTTTTTCTGTCCATGTTTAAAATAAGTTTTGCCATTACAACACTGATTAACAATGACTAGAAAATGATGGATTCTTTCTTATAAACATTTTCACTCCAAGTGCAAAATGAAGCAAAAACATAAATGCAATTCAGCCACAGATAATAAATATGTGATCAGTTCTTTATCGTTTTTGTTTTATAATTACAGGAAAGTATTCAAGTTGCAGGAAAAGAATTATAATGGCTGGCTGTCACCTTGTCTTGTTCATTGATGCAAGGGAGGTAAGATTGCCACCAGTTCCATTACACAGCACACGAAGGTTCAAGTTGGGCCCAACTCTTGTTTTCAACAAACTCCTCACCGCGAATGACAACCGAGGACAAGCTCTTGTCCTGGATTGGTCTTAAAGTGCTAGCCTAATGGTTTGCTAAGCAGCAAAGTAACGATGGGTCTCAGTCATTATGCAGATTCATGTTAAACTGGTTTGCCACTCCCAAAAAGTTGGAGTAAGAAAACTGCAAAATAAGCATTGTCTCATAAGATTAACAGCTTCAGGAAAACATGCATTATATAAAACTGATGTTGCATAAGACAAGATAAACATTGAGCCATATGTTTCAGTAGCACTTAATGCTAAAATTGCTTCAAAATCTTGTAACGTAAGCTAAAATTACCTTTGCTATTAAAGGAGGACAGTAAGATTGTGCTGAACCTAAAAGAACCACTGTAAAGCAAAAACGAATATTTGTAATGGAAATACGGAAAATATTTGGTCAAAGTCAACAATCATGTAAGGGTATTGGAAAAATTCATCATGAGCCCTTCATTATGGATCCCAGCATAAAACAGTATCTCTGTGTGTGTTTGGTTTCCATCTCGCATAACAAAAGGGCTTGACAAAATTTGTATTCCAGTTTATGTGTCTCTTCTCTTAGAATGATTTTTTCAGTATTAGCTATTAAGAGTATTAAATATTAAATAACATTAAAATATTAATTAATATTAAATAATAAACATTAACTAAATCAGTAATTAAAGGCATACCAATTGAACAATTGATTAACTGTAGTTCCTAGACTTAAATTATCATTTGCGAAATTTCACACATTTTGGTGCAAAGTCTATTCAAGGATGGGAGTGAAGTTCATTCAGTATATCATGCAAACTCTAAATTTCATCAGAAATATCATAAAGTCAAGGTAAAGGACTGAAATTCAGTGAAGACACCATCACCCTCTTTCTTGTAAACATGCATTATCAGGAACGACATTTTTGCACTTTTGATAGGATTTTACATTAGATATACTCACTTTTAACATTCTGTATATAATGGAGTTTAGAGAACCTACGGAATGATTCAACAGACTAACTAGTATGGTTGCAATTCAGTTACCTACATAAAGATGTTTTTTGCCATGTGAAACACCCCAGAGCATCTGAACTGTCTATGTGTATCTGTCAGATGTGAACATAGGAGCCACAAGTGACCCCCATGCATTTCTGGAGAGGAAGGTAGAGAGGCCAGGCAAGGTAGCCTAGAACTTTTAAAATACTAGAAATATGTGTGTGTATCTATTCCCTAAATACCATTGACTCTGAAGATTCGATTTCCACTGGGAGCTCAGAGTGATAATATAAAATCACCAAACTTTAGGAACTTTAAAATGATGCCAGAATCTGAATCTGAATCTCACTCTTTGTGGCCTATGATACAGGAGGTAAATAACATCAACAGATTTGGCTCTAGTGCAATCAGTGTCTAGAAAGTTTGGAAACTTACTTGAACTTCCATGATCCAAACATCTAAATAATAAATCTTATTATTTGAGTGATTCCATCCATAAAATGACCTTTATTCATTATGGAATTATGGATTTTCAGGTGCCTGGAAACAGAAAATTTACAGCACAGATTCAAGGTTATGCAGCACTTCAGGAAGATATACAAAAATCCTGAGGGAAAAATGTGTTTATTTTACTTCGTAATAGGTTTGGGCAGGAAGGGAATAGAGGAGATGTCAATTCAGATCTAGTTGTAAATCTAGAAATTTTTAGGCTAATTGTTAAATGTCTGACAATTATACGTGTTACAAAAGGGAATAGAGAACTGAGTTCCACCAAAGCAGAAAACTAAGTGTTAAACGGAGAAAACACTTGAATTGTTGACTCCTTGGCAAAAAAAAAAAAAAAAAAAAAAACAAACCTTAAACTCTCTACCCAAAGTAAATTCAAAATTAATTAAACATTGAAAATTTCTGAAATTCCAAAAATGTATGGTCAACTGTTCTTCTAAAAATTATAAAGTAAAATGTCAGTAACTGTTCTATCAGATTTGGACTAGGATGTAGAGTAAAACATGAAATAATATTAAACAATTCATACATTTGAGAAATATAAATGATAACAATTATCCAAAATCAAAGTACAATTAGAATTGTAATTGAGAGCTACTGATTACAATGGTAAATATAAAATAAATATTTTAAGACAATTGGCCAGGCAAATTAGGAAGAATATTTTTGTCAGTCCTGAGATCCTGATTTAATCCAGTGCATAAATAATTGGTTTTTTTCTAGAAGGTCAGAGTAACTCTTGTACATGTGAAGAAATATGAGCATGTTGCTTAGAACATTTCCTCGATTTTATTTTATTTCTCTATGGGGGCACCTTTGAGCTGTAATGTTTTCAATCTACCAGATGAGTTTACTGCAGGTTGCAAGTACAGTTGTTTTTATTGCTCTTCTGTCAATATAATAACACAGAAATTAAAATTAAACTCATGTTTCAAAACTGTGATTGCCTCCTAGACCACTGGGGGTAATACTGAAGACTTGGAAGAGCAACGAGGGATGTTCTCAGATGGTGTATTTGTTTGACAGTTGCAAGAAAGTATTTCGCATTTATCAGCAGCAGAAAAAGTTACTGGCTGCAACACTTTTACTAAATATTGCTCTTGAACAGCAGACACAATATTTCCCAGGTATTGCTTTTTGGAGAGAGATTTTTTAAACTTATTTATTTAGTTATTAATTTAACATCACCTACCAAAATTTAAAATAATACAAGAAGAATGAAATAATTTTTGCCCTGGGAATATTTTTTCTTTTTTAAATCCTACTTTCTTTTTAATACTTGTTTATTCCAGATGAACAACAGTTCAGCTAGAGAAAAAAATGTATTGACAGTTGAACAAATAACTGCAAAACCACTTTGGACATGTTGAAAATTAGGTTGGAAGAAAGATATGGGCTTCAGCTTCCTTTCATTAGTAGTGGCAAAATTCACCTCTGACTTGACGCATATGTGGCAAAAGAAAGATTAAGTATTAAGAACTGTGTTATTACGTTCAAGATTCATTGGGTAGTTTTCACTTTTGTTTATTAAAGAAAAGAAAAAAAGGAAAAAATAGGAAAAAGAAAAAAATGTGAGAGAGAGATATATAGAGAAAAGGAAATTCAGTCTATTAGATTTAAGTTTCCAGTTTAGTTTGAAGGACTCCGGAGGAGGCAGAAGCACAAAGTGAGGTGTCATATTTTATCTGTTTATGAATCCTTGCTAATGAGGAAGTCTTTAAAGTAGGTAAGGTATGTTCTTATTCCAGTGTATGTTGCTCTCTTCACCAAAATCACAGTTTTTGAAAACTTTCAATCACTGGTTTGGAGAGGATCATAATAATGAAGCATTTTGCACAAGCTCAAACTCACAGTAGTGACTGCGCTCAAAACTCCGAACTGTGGGCCGAGGTGCTGAGGCCATGGTCCTCTGCCCTTTAGATTAATGACACAGAGAGGGATATTTTTATAATTGCTGATTCTATCTCCCAATGTAAAAGGGAACTTTTCCACTGTTATCAATACAACAAAGGCAAACTAAGGAATAATGGAGAAAGGTGGGACAGTGCATATCAGAGATGGAAAAGGCACAGAGTGTGAAAGGTAGTGGACAGGGATGTAGCTAGAAGGTTGCTATATTTACTTCAGCTGCAGTAGGTGTTCTATCTGCAGAAGTATGAAAAAGACTGGGGTCTTGTGAAAACATGTTATTAGCTTCTTTTTCTTTCCCTGGATGATTTTTTTTTCCTTGAAACATCTTGTGCTACCCAACAGAAATTCATCTGTTTGGTAATGTAATATGACCTTTTCACAAGTTCTTACTAGTTTGAGCTATGTTTTTCAAATCAATATCTGAAGAAAGCAAAATATGTCACACGGTCTCCTTGTGTGTAATTTTATAGGCATATAAAAGGAATTATGGTAAAAGAAATATAGCCTGGCACATACTGGGTGCTGTGTGAATTGCTGGAAGTGTTGCTAGTACCTACATCAAGCTCCCAAGTGAAGTGTGATACTTTCTCTGTTTCCAAGGGTTATCTGTGGAGAAACACCTCATGGTCACTGGAAAACTTTAGAAAACATCACATTTGTAAATGGCTAATAAGTTAATTCTGTTATATTATATTACCAAGAAAAAATACAGAAGCTGAGTAATTGCTTTTGGGTCTTCTAATGTCGTTTGTTGCATATAATGAATGTTGCCCAATAGAATCATAGATTAGTTTGTTTTGGAAGGGACCTTTAAAGGTCATCTAGTCCAAACCCCCTGCCATGAGCAGGGACATCTTCAACTATAGCAGGTTTCTCAGAGCCCCGTCCAACCTGACCTTGAATGTTTTCTGGGATGGCACATCTACCATATGTCTGGTCAACCTGTCCTGCTATTTCACCACCCTCACTGTAAAAAAGTTCTTCTTTATATCTAGTCTGAATCTTCACTCTTTTAGTTTTAAGCCATTACCCCTTATCCTATTACAACAGGTCCTGCTAAAAAGTTTATCCCCATCTTTCCTGCAGGCCCCCTTAAGTACTGGAAGGCTGCTAGATGGTCTCCCTGGAGCCGCCTTTTCTCCAAACTGAACAACCCCAACTTTCTCAGCCTGTCTTCATAACAGAGATGTTCCAAACATCTGGTCATCTTCATGGCCCTCCTTATGACCTGCTCCAACAGGTCCATGTCTTTCTTAGCTTGAGGGCCCCAGAGCTGCATGCAGTACTCCAGGTGGGGTCTCACAAGAGCAGAGTAGAGGGGCAGAATTCCCGCCCTCATCCCTCTGGCCACACTTTTTTTGATGAAGCCCAGGATGTGGTTGGCCTTCAAGCACACATTTTCAGCTCATGTCCAGCTTGTCATCCACCACTACCCTCAAGTCCTTGGCAAGGCTACTCTCAATCCCTTCGTCACTTAGCCCCTCTGGACACTAGGAGTCGTCCCAAACCATGTGCGGGACTTTGCACCTGGCCTTGTTGAACCTCATGACGTCCACACACTTCTTGAGCCTGTCTAGATTTTTCTGAATAGCATCCCATCCCTCAGGTATGCCAACTGCACCACACGGCTTGGTGTCATCCACAAACTTGCTGAGGGTGCACTTGATTCCATTGCTTATGTCATTGATGAAGATATTAAACAGTATTGGTCAGGGCAGAAACCCTGAGGAACACCACTTGTTACCGATCTCCTTCTGGACATTGAGCCATTGACCACTACTTTCTGGATGCAACCATCCAACCAGTTCCTCATCCACTGAACAGTACACCATATCTCTCCAATTTAGAGAGAAGGGTGTTGTTGGGGACTGTGTCAAAGGCCTTACAGAAGTCCAGATAGATGACATCTGTAGCTCTTCCCTTGTCCACCGATGTAGTCACTCCAATACAGAGGCCACAAGGTTGGCACATTGAACAATGACAGCAGATTTGACTTAAGATTTGACTTTGTTTCTTGATAGTGGATGAACTACTTTTTTTTTTTTTTATTATTTACTTACTTTGCATTATCAAAGAGATATTAAAATCAGTAGGTCTTGTTAAGGATGTTTAAAATAGAGCTTGAAAGGAAAAAAGATGGATAATTGTTCCCTTACAAGAAGAAGATTCCAGACAATTTTTAATTTGTGGGTGATTGTTTGTTTTTATTTTCTTGCTGTGGTGCTGACTTTTCTATTCTTTTCAGTCATTCCACAATTTAATGTCAAGTTTTGAGTCTTTAAATAAAGTTATTATTTCATAACTCTCTCTGTAAAGAGTCTTAAGGTTGTGACAATAGTAAAATTATGTCTAGATATACAACATGCCGTAGTAGTACAGAGAATTTTTTTTTCCCTACAGCTATCTAAACAGAGTTGGGAAGGGGAAAGTGCATATAAATAGATCAGTCTAGAAGTGACAAGGACAGCTTTGCAAAACACATTTTAAATCAGTGAAATATACATTTAACCACTATAAAAATACACACTTCTCATTCCTGAGGTAGACAGACAAGATTTGAGATCCTAACATAAGCTGTAGAAGTCTTAAGAGTTATAGCAACATATTTAAGGGCCTGATCCTACTTCCAATGTAATCAGGTAGACTTTTGCCAATTATTTCAAAAAGACAGAAATTGAGACACAAGCTTTCTTGTAAAATAATTCCTCTCACACATCTCTAAATCTATGTAGTTCTACTATCGGTGTCTACATACTGATATGTATTTCCTCATAAAAATTGTGATTTGCAGTTTAACTTCTTTCTGAAAATCCTTCCTTTAAGAAACAGAATTTGCTTGTAATGGCTCAGGATCAGACAAGGAGAAGGAAGATTTTGTTGCACAGGTTGTAGCAGATGGAAAAACAACAATGTAAAATATATGGAGGTTGAGAGGGCACAGCATGGAGTAGGGAGAGGGGCTTGCTATACTTTACTTTGCAGATCTGTTAATGATGACTTAGGTAGGCCTAATTAGTACTCAAGGGGACTCTTCATTTCTTGCCTGGATCAGAACAGAAAGATTGGGCATTCGAAACTGCCTATGTTACAGGGTCATACATCTGTCTCTTTCCTAAAAACCACCAATATATGAAGGAATCCCACTGATCTTTAGACTTTATATACTTCTTCCTTAAAGAACACTTGTGCAGCACAATGGAAGATTAAATATGCATAGACGTGGTTTTAATATGCTATTTGGGTGACTGCTTTTCCTTGTTTAAATAGTATATTATTTTTAAAAATACAAACAAACAAATCTGTTAAAATGTTATTATTGCTCTTGGATTTGGTGTGATCCAAATCTTGCTAAACAATCAGAGTGTGTAAATCAGATACGCTAGTCTTTAGCAAAAGCATAAAAGAATGCACCTCAATATTTTTCCAAAATTTGTGTTTATATATTAAAAGTGGAAACAGTATCCAACTGTGCTCATAATTCACAAATTATCCTATCCCTTTCTTCCTGCTTGTTTCTCAACAAAATCCTAGAAAGTGAACATATCAACTTTCTGTAAAACTGTAAGCTTCATCAGAAGTTTCCTTACAGAAAAGAGGCAAAATCACACTGCCTTTTAAACTACTACATTTTTGATCCAGATGGCGATGTCTCAACAATCTCTCAAAATCAATCAAACTGGACTTTCAAAGGAGGCACAACTCCCAGAAATGGTTTAAAGTGTCTCTATGGGATACAAGTATGCAATATGATGTGATGTCTTTTTATACAGGGGCAAATTAGGTAATTTTTAAGATGCTGCAACTTGGTGACACTGTTTCCATGTCATTGCTTTATAGTGCATAACAAATAACTAACTTTGTTTCAGGAATCTGCCTGAAAGCCAAAGATGGAATAACCTCACCATAGAGTCAATCACAAAATCCTAGGAACAGTGGTTGGAAGAGGCCTCTGGGGGTCGTCTAGCCTCACCCCCCACTAGAAGGGTGAGATCTTGCTGTATGCCGGAGTTTCATTCTACTAGGATTTAAGCTTCTAAATGTCCTTAGCACATATCTGAAGCCTGATGCAAAGTCAGTCAATAAGCATAGTTCTCATCTGGCCTTAACCAGCTATTGCATTTAATCTAAACATTTCTGTATTAGAGTTTTGGTGGTGGTGGGGAGAGGACCAAAATTCCATCTATTTGTACGTGTCTTCACATACAGAATATTGCCAAGAACTAATGTATACCAGAGAGCAACTGGTCTTCTAATTCCTAAGCTCTGTCTTGGACATGCATCTTTAAGCCTCTTAGAAAAAGCCATACTAAATGGTGATCTGAGTTCCCTGAGGTGAAGTCTGAAGTTGACATTTATTTTGTTCTGAAAAGAAAAGAAAAAAAAAGGAGGCAGGAAAAGGACAGAAAAAGAAATGTCCAAGATGTACTTCTTCAAACCTAAACAGGAGTGAACCTGTACTTACCAAAACCCATCAGTTCTTTCCCTTGTGTTTCTGCAATCTGTTTGTAAGGATAAGAAATAACTTAGTGTCACACAATTCCCTCTCAATTGACTGGTTTAAAGATGATTTCAGTATCTGCTATGTAATCTAAGGCAAGTAAGGTGGGTTACATTTTGCAGAGACCTGAAGGCTTATTTCCTAGTTAGATAACACCCAGAGGAATGGGCTTTAGCAAAGTTTTCCTCTGAAGTCATTGCTAAATTGTTAAATTGTTCATGTCAGATTTACAGTGCTGTTAATGTCAGATTTCAGAGTCTTTGATGCTGTGGAACTCCTCACAGCCTTTTCACTGTCTCAATGAATTCCAGCCCAAACTCTTCAGTGCAGAAAGACTAAGATATGCAGACATATTAAAGAGTAACAGAATATTAAGCTAATTAAATGTTTATATATTTGCTCAAACTGCACAGCTACATACTATAGGTGTGCAAACGGTAACCTATGTGAAAATAAATCTCAGCTAATCTCTCTATGGTATATGCTTTCACTTAAGAATGGAATTATAACCTATCTACCAAACCTAGTGAAGTTACAAAACTTCATTTCACAAGAGGCCTTGACATTGCATTTCTTGCTTTTTGTTCTTGCTGCCAGCACTTTATGTCATTAATGGACAGGCACTCAGGTCCAAAATCCTGTTTTTTAAAATGGAGATATTTTTCACATTCAGTGACCTACTCACATAGTCTGTAATACATTTGCGAGTATAAAATCAAGGTAGATGGGGTCTGTTAAGTTTGATTAGGGGAGTGGTATTTGCAGCTTGAAGCTATTATGTTTAGATTTTACTCCACCAATGCCTGATTTTACGGCTCTTAAAAGTTATTTGAAATTTTGCTGAAGACAAAATAACCATTAATTCCTTTTATGTAGAGGAACAGATTGTGTGGCAAAATTTATTACATTTCATTTGAAATAGTATCATTATTTTTAGTTAATTTAAGATTGGTTTAAAGCTGTTATACAGACACAGTGAGGACACAGGCTCAAGTTGACCTACAGGGAAGAATAATCAGAGTTATCCAGTAAAGTGTGCCTGAAAATCATCTTATTGCCAGCTTTAGAGAGAGGTGACAAATGAGTCCTGTACAAGACAGCGAAATAAAAGAAATATGAGGTGTATTTGACCATGTGGATTAGTTCTGATGAGATCAGGTTTTGTCAAAGGGAGGACTTCCTCTAAGGAAACACACAATAAGGAAGCTTTTCTACAGACTAGCAAATAAGATGGGAACTTGGGATGTCAAGGTTGGTTCCTGACGTCTGCTCTTTGAGTCATGTACCGGAATAGAAGTTATGTCGTTGCATGCTAAGAGGATCCTTTTGAGGAATCTGAAATTATCTCCAAGCTAATTGCAGATTGCTTAGTATCGCCCCACAGACTATTGCTGTTATTGAGAGTTACCAAACAAAAGAAAGAAACAGTTCTTTGCTGCAGAGATTTTCAATAATCTCTGAGTATGGGGAGACCTGAATTGAAAAATAGCTCGGCACAATACAGCTATAGTTTTGAGAACACGAGTTAAACTTTCTACAGTTCATGCAGCGGGTCCAGTCACCAAGGGCTTGGGGAACTTCTAAATATAAACCATTTTTAAGGGTAATGGGTGAAGTTTTGGCTTGCAAAAAATCAGTGGCTCCATGCACGCTGGAGCCGAGATTTAATTCAATGCCCTTCAAGCGCTCACAGTGATGTTATATGACCATATGGACTCTGAAACAAATCTGTTCCCAATGGAACTGTTTGGTAAAAAGGAAGAGATAAGAAAATTAAGTGATATATCATATTGGTTCAAAAGGTTGTTGTTCTGTCTTTTCCACATTAAGAAAGGGAAAGATGAAGAACTATGCATAGGATGACAATATTTCCCCCGCACCCAGTTACAAACATAGAATACATAAGAGAAAAGAAACATAAGGTGAAAAGGATTAATTACGTGAGAAATAAGAATACATGCATTCTTTCCGTTCCTCAAAAACACAGGTTTTTTTTCAGAAATGATGTCTCTTACCCAGGAGCATCGCTTTCTGGATGTAGTAGGGGCTATTAATGAATTTATTTTTATTCATTTATTCATTACTTCATTATCTTTCAGGTCTTTTTAGCCCCCAACTCAGAACTAATATTCCCACTTCCACAAGGAAGCAAGTGAATTAAAAAAAAAAAAAAAGAAAAGCCAAAAACCCCCCAAAACCCCAAAGAAACAAACAAAAAAAAACAAACAAAAAAACTACACCCAAGAAAAACTCCAACCAACCACCCAAAAAAATAAAAAAAGAAGAAAAAGAAGAAAAGCTGAAGCAGTAGCAATGTTTTGCTCCTGGGCTCTCTAATTTGTTCATCATGAAAACTGCCTCAAAATACACTTGCTTCTGTCATGTGCAGTCTCAGCATTCACTTCAAGTCGTTCCACTGCTTCAAAGTAAGAACAAGTTACTTGGTTTCCTGATAGCACTGATAACTTCACACCAGTGAACTCTAAAGTAGTCTGATCCTGGCCTGAGTCTGCAGAAAGGCCAAAATAATATCTCCAAGAGATATGAACTGCCCTTGCCACCTGCCTCAGGACTCAGTAGATGCTGTAATTGTACAGCTGATTAATTAACCTTTTTTTCCTCAGGTTTCAAAAATAATTCAGTGTTTTTGCTTTGCAATTCATTATTTTGCTGCCATTAGGCATCAAAATTTTGCATTAGGTGTGCTGCCTTTGCAAACCATTTATTTTTCCTTCATCTTTCTCCATCATGTGAATTTACGTTTCAGAGCTGAGCAGCCTGGAACCTGTGCTGGGGCCCTCCTCTGTTCAGTGTGCAGAACAGTCCATCTGACTAGGGAAACAAGAATTTGGACACAGTCAGCTAGGAAGATTAATTCCTAGGAGCTGAATACAAGTGCTACCCTCGTAAATATTATGCTAATAAAGAGAATTCTGATCTGCCTCATCTTGGAACATATGAAAAAATTCACCCTCAAAGCTAATTACCATAACTGATCAGGCTACCTGAATGTTTGCAACGGTAAGCAGTAATCTTGACTGCATTTCAGTGAGATAGAAAACAAGCCAAAACAAAACAAGATTAGTAGTTGTTCCAAAAATTAATGTTTCTGGAAACAGAAGGAACTTGTGGTACTAAAAGTGCTACTGCTGGCTGCACGACTTGATTTTGTTTTACCACAGCGTAGACAGGGCACCCAGCCACGGTCATACCGCAAATGCTGGGAGTACAACGAACTTTATCAAGATTCAAGATTATGCCATTACTGAAAGCAGTTTGCCTGTTAGGCAAACCGTTGATCTATTGAGCTACCGGCAGGGAGACTGCAGTAAGACACAGGTTGACATCTGTATTCCCCTGAGGGCAGCAAGGAAAAGGTCTCCTGGGAGAATTTACAGTATGTTAAAAGACCCAGGTTCATAGTCTGAGCATGAGTAACTTGCATTAAAGGCTGAACAAGCAATAAAAATGGGAAGTTTCAAAGGAACCTGGGGGGAAAGAGACCGTTCAAAGAGACTCTGCTTCCATTGTAAAAATAGCTATGGAATATTAGAGGAATAGAAGGTAATCTCAAGAAAGCACATGCTTAAAAGTGAAAGCTAAACAGCTTTGATTGTCCTAAACAATAATAGTCTGAGAAGAAAGCTCATTTATGTTCTGGAAAATATACCTTCAAGGAAGTAGTTTCAGCCACAAAAAACACAACAAAAACACAACCAACCAAACAAGCCTCCACCCAGAAATAACTATAACATTTCAGACTTGAGTTTGTTTGTGTGCACATAATAGTGACATATTTTTCTCACACATCTTGAATCTCAGCAAGACATTCATGTAACTGTTCGATTGAATCCATGTTGTATTTATTTGGATTTTTTTTTAAGCATCTAGGCCTAATGATGTATGTTTATGATGGTCATATCAACAAGCATTGCTTTTTTTAAGTCTTACATTTATATGAATAGTGGTAAATTTTCTAGTAGTTAAACGTCAAAATAAGCCTAATATACTTACTGTATTTCTATTTTTTTAATAACTAAACCATTAAAAAATTATAGTGCACTGTGGTAGTAAACATAAATGTATTGTTTTATTAGCTTTTTATTATCCTTTGTTTTAATATAAATGGTCATTTAATATTACTTAATTCACAGAGTTTGGATTCTGATTTACTGTACATATTTAGTCATAGGAATTATATTTGTGAATGAAAATATAGATTGCTTTTTTTTTAATTTGGGAAATTAGAGAGTCAAATCTTTCTATGTAATTCATATCATTCCATCTGGAATGATAAGTTTTTTTTCCTTTTCAGCTGCAACAAAGCTAAGAATAAAAAGAAAGAAAGGAAAGAAAGGAAGAAAGGAAGAAAGAAAGGAAGGAAGAAAGGAAGGAAGAAAGGAAGGAAGAAAGGAAGAAAGAAAGGAAGAGAGAAAGAAAGGAAGAAAGAAAGAAAGAGAGAAAGAAAAAGAAAGAAAGAAAGAAAGAAAAAGAAAGAAAGAAAGAAAGAAAGAAAGAAAGAAAGAAAGAAAGAAAGAAAGAAAGAAAGAAAGAAAGAAAGAAAGAAAGAAAGAAAGAAAGAAAGAAAGAAAGAAAGAAAGAAAGAAAGAAAGAAAGAAAGAAAGTTAATGCTATTTTAAATGTTGAAGTTGTGAGGTACAACAAACAGCATTTAACAGGCTCCATACAGTTAACAAAGCATCCCAGAGTAGATTTCTATTTACTAGAAATTACTGCATCACTCACTTTAGGTATAAATGTGGTCCTTTCTGTTAAATAACTGCATTGAAAATTAGATTGGCTTAGTTGTGTTTCTACAGAAGACTGATCTATCATTCATAAGAAAAATGTATACGTTAGGATGGCTGTTTCCATATACGCTAGCAATAAACAATATATAGCCTCTTGGAACAGCCATAGCCAGGAGTTATATGTTACAATTTAGGCCAGTAAAAACCCCTACATTTAGATGACAGAGATGAAGGAGAAAATTAAATTTCAACAGACATTTTATGAAGTATCTGCCTAAGACTGATACAAGAGGAATCTGAGAATAAAAGGCATTTCCAATCAAAAAGAGGTAAAAAACAGGACCTGTCGGAGCTTGCAAACAGACAGCTGTAACTTGATCTCATCACACACCAGCAGTTGTCAGAACTTTCCTAGGACACGAGGAAATACCTTGAAGGTCCTTTGTGTAAATACCTCTGTCACATGGAGATAAAAAATGCAGCTTGAATCCTACGTCTTTACCATTAATACATTACTAAAATTCTCTTTACAAAAAAGATTGTAGTTTGCCAATTTCATAGCCTTTCTGGCTGCAAGCTTGGGAAAGAAAAGAAATTGAGAGTCAAGTATGCCTGAGAAAGTTTCACTTGACAAAGATTTTACATGCCAATAAGAACATTAATACTTTATGTTCAGTAATTTGCCATATTTAATAACCCATTATTCAAAGACCTTTAAGAATGTTACTACTTAAACTAGGAGAAAAAGAAAATCAAGATAAAGCATTAGTGAAGCTTAACTTTACTTCTCTAAGGAGTTGTTTGAAATTCTTAAAATTAGAACTCCTCTTTATTATCATAGAATCATAGAATCGTTTTCTTCCAGTATTCTCCATTTCTCACTGAAGAGTGTCCTGGAAAATCTCTTGGTCATTTGGAAAAATTACAAACATTTCTGCTCTCTATGAAAAAGAAGATTGTAAGGCAAGCCAGCCAATCTAGCCACTGAAAAACAGGTTTATACAATGTCCTTTTGTGGGCTTAATCCCACTTTTAGATAACATCAAAATGAAATTCCTATTGCATTAATGCTATACCCTTGCTAATATCAAATAAGGTTAGCTAAGTAATTCAACAATCCTGCATGAGCTCAAGGGATTAATGAGGTGCCATGATTTATTTTGAAGTGTTGCCAAATTGTCATCTCCTCCATCTTTTTTTGTGTTGGACTGATTACATTAATAACAACACAACAGTTTGAGTTTAATCTCCAAAATCCTGAACTTTACAAAGCAAACAGTTTGCTGATCCATCAGCATTTATTAATCACACCAATTACTCCAAGGCCAAATACCACAACTACAGTGCGTGGTGCTTATACCACAGAGGCAGAGAATTGATTTGTGTAACCCTTCAGAGAACAAGAGGCTCTTTTGAAAGAGCACCTATGCCTGGAGGCACCTCGTTGGAAATAGCAGGTTTTTTAAATAGTCTAAAACGTCTTATACTGGAAAGGCATAAAACAAACAAAATAAGGTCTCAGAGGATTACAAATTTGTGTGAATTTATCCTCCTCTGTTGTAGAATAATCAGTATATGATAATTACCAAAAAGTTTTAAATTTATCACAGTGCACCCTGGAGAAAAAATAAATAAAGGAAAGCTACTAGAGAAAGGGATTTAGAATGGAAAAAAAAAAATATGGAAGAATAGGAGATTTGTTATCTATCTACCAATCTGTCTGTCTGTCTGTCTTTCTGTCTACCTACCTGTCTAATCTGCAATGCTTTATCCTTTTATCTATTTACTTTTTTTTTCAAGACCTGTTGAAATCAACAGAGAATTTAGGTCTTCATCTACTCAAAGTATAAATAGCAAGCTATGAAAATGCTATGATCTGTAATGTAACTATTAGTTGAAGGCCTGTCCAATTTGGAAAAGTGTTTCTGGGCACTGCCTTTATGAAACATTCTTCCTCATAAGGCCAGACTTTAATGGCACCAGGCAGTGGGAAATAGGATTCTCTCTGGTGACAACCTTAGAAAAACTTCAGATTTTTCTAATAAAGCATATACAGTTTCAGTCATGACTTATGAGATGAAAATTTTAAGCTTGGATAGATCAGAGAACAGGAAAAAGGAAAAATGCGTATTCATTAAGGACACAGTTTTGTATCTGTTTGGAGAAGGTTCTCTAATTAAGATTTCATTTTTTAAAAAAAGTGCCTTTTGCAAGTCTTTGCTATCATTAGAACAGGTCACAACATAGAAGTTGGTTATTTAAATTCTTATCCAACAGATTCTGCTTAAGCAGAAACTTGGCTTTACACACACACACTGCAAAAGATGGTTTCTGATGGTGTGGGACCTGAGGCAGAGGAAGTAAATTTCCAGATATCACAGAACTGATTGACCGTAGAAATAAAGACAGAAATATAAATCTTACATTTTGCCCTAATTATGCTACTCCATTGTCTTGGAGAATGATAGTAATATGTAAGGTATAAATACAAATAACTTTGCTAAGAAAAATATCATAATGATTGCAACAGACATGTGACGCTCTTTATATCTTTTCCAACTACATAAAATGAAATGTTAATGAAAAGTAACATACAAGTATATAAACAGTTGATAAAGACACATTGCAAAGTTAAAATAAACTGATTAATATAATTAGAAATGTGATGTTAATCTAATAGAATGGGAAACAAAGAATAATACACTACAGCTCAAAATTTAAATAAAAATATGCCTCCCTATTTAATTTCTCTAATTTTTTTTTTAAAAAAGGAGGTATTATTAACATTTTACTGCTGCAGGTATAAGGTATATGGACTTGTAAGAGATAATTCTGACCTTATTAATTTTACCACTATTTCAATAATTCGTTTTGTGGGGTTTTTTTAAATGTTGACTCATATTTCAAATGCGTTATCCCAAATGAGCTTGTAAATAACTCATTTACATCTCCGCCTTTGCTTGCAAAAAAATCTCCTGAGGCCTCTCCGTGATCTATGTCCTTCCTTTTTTTATACTATATTTGTTCCGTGGTTTTGTTAGGTGCTTGACAATTCATTACCTTCTGATCTCTCATCAGACATCCTTGCTAATGAAGCAGAACCATTATGGGCAGTCACCTCCTGTGGTTCTAAACCACTTTCTACTATTCACTGAAGGGTTTAACTAAGTGAGAAGGCAATAGCTTTGTTTTACCTTTAGATACTGATGAACAGAACTGCCTTACAAGAACTTTTGGGACAAATTTTCCTGCAGTTTCAAAGATATTCCTGTTTTTCTAATAATGATAAACTCATTTAATTAAAAGAGATAATTGGGTTATAATTGCATTAACAGGTATTTAATTGTTACTCTGCGTATATACTGTAGTTTCTTGAACATTTATACAGTTTCCTAATTAAAATTTATGCAGGCAGCGATAAACATGAAGTATGGAAGTTAGTTATTCAGGTTGTTAGACTAACTCTTGTAATAATGTCGTATTTGCAAATGAAAATACAATCTGTTTATAACACATGTGGAAGAGTACATCAGACTCCCAGTTGGTATTGTACAATAAGGGATTTTGAAACACTGGTCTTCTAGTACAAACACAGAAATTATTCCAAGTAATGTGGAATGGAAGGTTATTTAATAGCGTAGGGTCAAATTGGTATTGAGCTAGTAATAACCAGAATTCATTGTCATAAAATGATATTTTATATAGGCATAGAAACAAATTTCTGTCTATCTACTCCTTGTGTTTAAAATAATGGAGCTGTAATGTGACTATGTTTAATAAAGGGAGAGATAAACACTTAGAGCTGAACTTCTGACAGCATTATGCCACACTCTGGAAGTAGTTATGGAAGTGTGCAAAATAAGGATTTTATCAATTCTTTATTATATATTCAGAATTTATATGTAGACTTCCAAAAATACAAAAATAATATGGGGCCTGTATCTAAACTAGCCATGGGTTAGGTATGAAAGGACAGATTAAAACTGATCATTTTAAAAACATAGAGATTAAAATATTTAGTTAAGTTCTTGTCGGCAGCAAAAGCTTCAAAAGAAAGCAATGAAAAATTAAGAGCAAAAGGCCCATGAAGAACGGCTTAATATGCTAAACACTGAGAAAAATCTCCCTTCCACCAGAACCTGCTGAAACAAAACCTTTTCTGCTAACCACTCCTGCCATATCAATGCAAACCAGGAACATTTCTTTACTTCTGTCCTTGAACATTTTCCTCTGATGCAGTTGAAAAACAGTGCATCCTTTATGCTGCTAGATATTCATATGTGTACTCATACAAAATATTTTTTACTTCCTCTGTATGTGATTTCATTCTACTTATCACTTAGAACGAATTTCTCGTATGCCTATATGGTGCCTGTAACACTTTGCTTATTTACCAGTAAGAGGCCAAACACTTCTGCTGTTGTTCAATGTTCTTTGCTGGCATTCTGAATAAAACTCCTTCCTTTCTTGCCCTTACGTTTCCTCTTCCCGAAGAGTGCAATACCACATTGCAGTCAAATCTTGACAATTTCAAGCTGTAAAAGTCCATCTTTTCTTTCTTATCTTTTGTTCAAGGCTAAATCCATATTACTACGGATGTTCTCTCCCTGGGGACATTTTACTGCTACTGCAAAATGAATATTAAAATTTAACTTGTAATATTTCTTCATCAGCCTGTGAATAAAGTTAATCTTTGCTTCCATTGTCTCTCAGCTCTCTTAGAAGATCTCTTTGTTGTTTCTTCCCTATTAGCAGAAAAAAAAGCTTTTCCCAGATTCTCCTTTACCTTTCCAAGGACATACTATATGAAAAAAATGTGTTTCTTTTTTTTAATTAACACTCATCAGCTGATGCATTTTATAATAAGACATATTTAATGTAGGTCTAGACCCCAGACTTTTTCCCGAGTACTGTATCTTCCAGGTAACAAAGGGTAGATAGCATGCATTTTTTGTTTAAAATTTACTTTAGATGACCAGAGCACAGAGATCTGTATTTAAGCTAGTTGCCCCAGAATATTGTTATAGCCAATGGGAAATGAGCTATCAACACTTCTGGTGTGCAACATGTCTCCTGCTAATGAGTATGTCTAAAACAGAGCAAATGAATCATGCCCTGAAAATGCATATTTATGAAATGTTATCCACTGTCCTTGTCTGCACTCCTTTTCCCTCTTTCTTTTCTCACTAGGAAGAGGCTCACCTTTGATGCATCCTTCTGCTCTCATTCTCTCTAACCTAATGTATATTGACTGTTTGCAATACAGAGTACACATAGATCCACCTTACTAGACAATTTGTAGCCTCATCTGGAGCCCATAACCTTAAAATTAAGGCATCTAGTTACTAGACAGTTACTAGACACAGACACTAGGCACAGTTACTAGACACTGTGAAAAAAAAATGTTAGCAATACATGTGGCTGAGGATGGAAATAATTCTGTCCCTCACTCATTTGGGAAGTACTAGCACTTGCATAAAACCTGAACAGTGATGCCATCAACAGCCCCGTATTAAGGGCAATAGCGAATAGAGCTGTACTTTGCAAGGCAGCACAGTCTTTTCAGCCTGTAAGTGCCCTAAGTACTACTTCTCAAATCTCACAAGGGACCACCAATAACTGCTGCCACTGAGCTCAGAAGGAAATTGGAAAATGTACTTAAACTGCATACAGAACCGGAAGGCATACTTGGAAAATGTTTGGTGAACTGTTGTCCCTTCATGCAGATATGTCAAGGGGATGGTAGATTCACAGATGAGCAGGATCCCAAATTTCTCAGAACTTTCAAGAGTCAGATGTTTACAGGTGCTTCACAGAAGTACAGTTTTGGTACAGGAGTATTTTTTTTTTATGTTGAAAGAAGTTATATGGAATTCCTCTTTAATAAGGGACTTCTTTAGCCCCCTCCTCCATCCCAAACACAGAAATCAGTCCAAGTAATGTGGATTGAAAGGTATTTTGAAAGCACAGGGACAATTAGTGTTTAACTAATAATAACTAGCTATGTAGTATTCATGGCGTCATGTGTTGAAGACCTCCTTTTGTACGTGTTTTTTTTCCTCTGGTCATGAAGTCTGATCATACATCTAATTTTCACCTATAAAATTAAAACTTATCATAGATCTCTGATCAAATCACAAAATTTTACGTTAAAGTTTTTGAGACTATCAGGGCTATGGAAATAAGAAGTCGGGAAATATTCTAGAACTGTAGGTAGATAAATAAAAAGTACACAATTTGATCTGTTATGAATTTCAACCACTATGTTACATGTGGAAATTTGATGAAAAGCGTATTCTTCTTTCACTCCCTCTGGTAGTTTTATGATTGAGTCTGAATAAAGATAGCTGAATATACAGTTGGCCTGAGGTCACGAGAGTACAGGGATGATAGTTCATATAAATTATATGGATTATACAACTACGTTGCAAGGATCAGTGCATTCTAAGGAAATTCTTATTGCTTAACTTTTGCACTTTCACTGCAGATATTGCATTGACACTGACGTATAGGACTTTGGTTAGAGCTTATCTCCTTTAATATGATCATTCTGATAACTTCTATTTCATTTTGACAGCTATTATACAATACAAGGCTAGTGAACCTGATCTTCATTATTTCTTCTCTCATTTTCTTTTTTACTCCCCTTTAAACTCCAGAGGGCTGGTCGTTCCAGCCATTTCAAGGCACCAGATAGTGAAAAGAGCAGTCAACATCACACACTGTGCAGTAAACTGCACCAAATAAGCAATCCTTATATCCTGAAAACAACCACTTATTTATATTGTAGAAAACTATGTAAGGCCTAAGCCAACATTTATTCTCTTTAAATCTTTGAATGACAGGTAAGATAAAGGTGTCACACATTATGGTGCGCAATATGTCCTGATACTACAAGCCTTTAATGTACTGAACTACCATTGAATTTAATGGGATATCTGTGAACAATGAGGCGGGGGGAGTGCTAAGCCTTTTTCTGTCCTTGGTATATAAATATGTGAAAGTATTATATACATACATTTTAAGAAAGCTATGTATTTTGATACTGATAATAAAAACATAATTAGAATTGACACTGCATTACTGACTAGGCAATTCAAAGGCTCTGATTACTGTTCTCTTTTCCATTTCCTTTCCCCCCCCTTTTTTTCTTTCTCTCTGTTTGCCCTGTTTTGGCAAATAATAGAAAAAAGCGGCTATACAATAGCAAATATACTCAAAAAACCCTTCAAAAAGATGTGGGTTACATGCTTAAGTTACATGACTGCTAATACATTTAGTATATATAATGCAGAGAAATGAGCCTTTCTTTGAAAGACAGCCATCTGAAAAGTGCCACTCAGCACTGACATACTGTATACGCAACATCATCCCTCGTAAAACACTAACTTGAAAGGAAAGCTTAACGTTGCACATTAAAAAAGAACAGAGAATCTGTGGTAGACATTTTCCTTTAGCATTGAAAAAAAAAAAAAGAAAAAAAAAACCAAAAGAAATCACACTATGCTCACTTTCTTAAACAGTTTCAATACAATCCAAAGGCATTGCTCAGGCACATTTAAATCTCTTGACAATAATAGCTGTGATTCTTCAACTATATCAACAGATAATCAGTTTTTATGTTTATCCTCCATTTATGCCATAGCTTAACACGGTTCCAGAAGGACGAGATGTTAATAGTAAGGGTATATAAATTACATGACTGAGAAGAAAGTTTCAAGGATAATCAATTTTCATGGTTCGAAGCAGCATTCTTTGACCAGTTAGCTCTATGACTGAATAACACTCTTTATTTTGTAGCATTGAAAGGCTAGATGCCATGGTTTAACCCCGGCTAGCAAATAAGCACCAAGCAGCCTCTCACTCACTCCCCCCATAGTGGGATGGGGGAGACAATCAAAAAGCTAAAAGCGAGAAAACTCATAGGTTGAGATAAAGACACTTCAATAGGTAAAGCAAAAGCCACACACGCAAGCAAAGCAAAACAAGGAATTCATTCGCTGCTTCCCATGGGCAGGCAGGTGTTCAGCCATCTCCAGGAAAGCAGGGCTCCATCACCAGTAACGGTTACTTGGGAAGACAAATGACGTAACTCCGAATGTCCCCTCCTTCCTTCTTCTTCCCCCAGCTTTACATTGCTGAGCATGACATCATATGGCATGGAAAATTCTGTTGGTCAGTTGGGGTCAGCTGTCCCTGCTGTGTCCCCTCCCAGTTTCTTGTGCACCCCTAGCCTACTGACCCGCTGGTGAGGTGGTGTGAGAAGCAGAAAAGGCCTTGACTCTGTGTAAGCGCTGCTCAGCAATAACAAAAACATACCTGTATTTCTCATATTTTCAGCACAAATCCAAAATGTAGCCCCATACTAACTACTATGAAGAAAATTGACTCTACCCCAGCCAAAACTAGCACACTAGATGAGTAGGGTGGGTTTTAAGTTATATTTTCCTCCAAAGGACAGATGTTTGGGCCTTTTTGAACTGTAGGTCCTACACTGGACTGTGGTCACACAGTTAAATATTTAATACATTTCGAGGTGAAAAATCCTAATTAGATTAATTCAGCATGATTGCCACTGATGTCAGTGAAGTCAATATATTATTTCTTTAATATATTTCTGTATAAAATAATTTGGTTAATGACTATTACGTTATGTTAGTACATTTATGAATTAAATTAACTGATGTTGATGTAATCCAACTTTCATAGCATAGAATAATATAATTCCTATCTTGTGTTATTCTTGGAATCCCATATTAAAATCTTTTATTAGATTTTGATATTGTAATTAAATTCATTTTTACATCTCTGCCAATTTACAAAAAAAATAACAAAAATACCAGGTATGATTAATTTGTGTGCATCTAAAATATTATTAAGAATGAAAGACATTTTAGCATTATGGTAAAGTTAAGAAAATAATTAAAAGAGACATCCCATAAACTATAATGACTGGACTCTCCTGGGCATCCTTAGCTGTATCTTTTCTACTTTTGATAGTCACAGCTGACTTCACATTTGAGCGGCCAAGCCATCTTGTTTGAACTACAAGTGTCCATGCAACAGACACATACAACAGCCAGATAGTGTCAGTTGCATTTAATTTTTTTTTTTTTCTTTTTTGGCAAAAGTAACAGCCAGTCCATGCCAAGACAAGTGGCAACTGTATGTGTCCCTGTATGCGCTACATGTTCCCTGTCCACTTCTCCAGCGTCATTGATGCCCTCATCTGGCCTGTGTTTCATGCGCCCTGTGGCAATTCATCAGGCCACCATTTCCTTGAGCACTGAGATATTTGTGACATACTTATCCACAGCCTGGCCAGTTGTGTGGACTGGCTTGTCTAAATTGTATTTTAGTGGCAAACTCCTGTCTGATGTACACCTCAGTGAATGCACTCAGCTGCAAGAACAGAGGCATTTTGTGACAACATAGACGAGAGTTAAAATAAAGAGGGGTAAGTCTGGCTCAAGCCACCTGTTCTGCACAGGCTGAGACTCAGTACATGGTGATCTGGAGAGCACACAAAATCCTGAGACTGTATTTAGGATTTGCTGCCATACACCAACATACACATCCTTGCTGGACATTTGCCTGTTCAATCACGCAAAGAGTTTGACCCTGTCCTGACAGTTCTGTAAGAAGACAATCTCAGCTTGTGGCTTCAATCACAACGTCCTTGAGATAGCTTTCCAAGATTGTCATGGACAGTGTGGATATTGAAGATTCATTTGCAGTCTTACAAATTGTTTCATACTGCTTTTACAAAGCCAGAAGTGTTCCATTCAGACTAAGGATAAACAACATAGCTGTAGAAGCAGGAGGTAAGGATGTACCTCATGTGCGTTGTTTTAGGAGAATAACCCTCCTAAGAAATGACCGTGCATGTGCCTGCACTCCTTCTGCCATGAGCACAGAGCAGAGATGACCAGCCATGCTCTGCTCAGGCAGCAAGGGCCCTGGCAATGACACATCCAGTTTCTATTGCAATGTTTATGCGCTTGTGTATTTGGTGACATGTGCCACGTCAGTACAAAGCAAGAATCACAGAAAAAAAAAAGTAGGTCTGGAAAGACCTCTATAGGCAGATCAGTTATACCACTGTCACTCTTTATGGATATTTCTAAAGAATCCAATGATGGCAACTCCACAACCTTCTGAGGTAATCCATTTCATCCTGTCATTACCCTTACCTTCATAAACACTGGCTAGTCTGAAGCTTTCTCTCTGCAGTTTCACCCAGCTATTTTTTACCTTGCATTTGTGCCTAATGAATTTAATCATGCTTTTTCTTCATCCTGTCATTCTGAATTCCAGTCTCATCCTCCACCCTGCCTGACATGCTCCTCAGCAAGTTGTTTGAAAATTTAAGAGATATACTTTTCATTGCATTATCCGAGTTATTAAAGCAGATAAATGGATTATTGAGCATTAAACATCTTTTGTAAGTAACAGTTTCAATGAACTGTGCCTGGAGCTCAGTAGGAAGAGGGTGTATTGGGAAGCTCAGTGTGTGAGATCACGTAAGGGAGGAGAAAAACAATCAGAAGAGTCATGCTCTTCCGATCTTCTCTGCCAAACGTGGAGCTCTTACCTCATTTATTGCTTGATCAAAGCATGCATGTGGAAAGTATGCTCAAGTATGGTCCTTCCCATATACCACCCACATACATGCATTGCATGTACTATTTAGATTAATTATCCTATTTCTGTAAGTGTATACAAAGGCATGCTGGGGGAAAACTGGAGAGATCTAGGATCTGGCAGACCAGTTCCCAGAGGCAAACTATAGTCTTAGCTCACTGACTTGTCCATGGCCTTGGACTCAGACGTTCTTCACAGGTGCCTCAGACATAGATGTTTGAATTTCTAGCTCCTTCTACTGTAGAGATGAGGCATCCACAATTCAAAAAGCATCATGATTTACCTGGGAACTGGTAGACACTTCCCTCCCACAGCTCTCGTTCACTCTAAAATGGTTATATCAGATGTGATGCCCAGGAAAGTCAAATTAGATCCCAAATCTGCAATTTTGAAGACCTGCATTTATTAAGTTTCTTGTATGCGTCACATCCTAGGCTATGGCTTTGTGTTGCTATTTAGAAATTTTGACACAACGAAGGCTTTGCACTGAAGCATATCCTTTCTGAATACTTATGGCGTGTCTTTAGCACTTCATATAGCTTTCTTCTGGAATCGGGTTATATTGCATGAAGAGCTACCCCAAAAGGATTTTACCTTTTGCTGCCGGTATCTAATTATCTCATTATGTAATGAGACAGGGGCCTCAGCATGGTGTGTGGCTGATTGGCATTAAAGTGCAAGGGCTACTGAAATATTGTTTAAAGTCTATGGGTCAGCTAAGTGAGGGCAAACTCTACAACTTCCATTTTGCCCATCAGAGTGCAGTCAACTTCAGCTCCCTGAACCTTTCATACCAGGGAATCCAGTGAGTATGTCCCAAAGTTTTGAATATGTATATGCAGACTTATAGAAAGTGAAGCTAACTGAGAAGTCAGGATTTGAGTGTGGTCTTGACATGGTTAACGTGATTCATGCATACCAGTATATCAGAGACGTTGCGTATGTAAAATAATTCTTCCAGTATATATTACGGAGATATTTTCTACTAAGAATGAGTTAGCACTTTTTTTAAAAAATTATGTTTGATAAAATTTTATTTTAATAATTCATTTTGGTAGTTTAGACAGTACATGTTTCCTTCCTACTGACTTGAGATATAGACTGCCCTTTCAACAATTTTTTTTTTTTTTTTTAAATTTGATTGTACACAAAGATTGGCTCATTTTTAGGATTATACTGGTAAGGATTTATCTTTTTTTTTTCTCCCCAGAAAGAACTTTAGCTTTCACCAGAAGGAAAGTCAGAAAACACCACTGTAGTTAAGTTAACTGGCTGACATACATTTGAGGAAAGAATAAAACAAAACAAAAAAAAACCACCCTACAAAACCAATTTTAGAGTGCGTTATTATGAATTTTTACCCTTCCAGAACATTTTAAAGTATTTTCAATTTACAGGTTCATTGATGACAGACTACTTCATTAACTATACTATTTTTCCACTCCTTTTTATTTTTTAAAAATATCCCTGCTGTGAATGACATTTGAAAATATAGTGCTATATTGTCATCCTTAGAATTTTGGAAAATTAACACTATTTACAGAAGATAAAATCAGTATTCTTTTTAATTATCCTGTGCTTGAACCACTGTTTTATATACAGCTTTTCAGTTGCTGAATGGCAAAGTCTTAAGCTGTGAGTACACACTCATTTTAACAGTGAGTATATCTGTACGGTATATAATGCCTCTGAGAAGTAGCTAAAGTAGTGTTATGACATGTTTCTGAATACAGTAGAAATTCTTCACGTTACAAAAATATTGAGACACATGTTTTCATTGTGTGTAAAGTACAGATGAGGTATGTAAGAAGAGATAAGATGAACTTTGGGCTCATTTTCTGAAAACAAGCTTTATGTGATTGAATATCTGCCATGGATTCAGAGTTAAAGTATTTGGCATCCTAGGTGGAAGGGACAGCCAACTTTCTCCTTAGTGCTACTATTGCCAAAAGATGCTTCCATTAAATTACAATAGTGAGGATGAAAACTGAAGCCATGATATTTTCAGAACTGGTCATTTACTTGAATGTTGATGTTGCTTGAATGTTGGATGCTCTTCCCTAGGCAATAATGAGAGTATTCAGAAACAGAGATGCACAAGGCTGAGAATACACTTTTCTAAGTATGAGCCAAAACAAAAATCAAGTCATGTAAGTCAGGGTTAGCAGGAAAAGTACAGGGTTGAAAAGTTGCATCTCAGATAATTCCATTAAAGCAAAGGACTAACAGACCACCAAAACCAGTGTGAGCATTATTATTTACCTTAGAGACAGTTAGATCGAGGCCTAATGCTTTTGTTCTGGGAAGGGAAAAAGAAGGAGAGAGCAATGAGGGAGAAGCAAATTAAAGACTGAAACATGAGAGAAAGGAGTTTTGCTGTAAGAAATGCCTATAGATTTAGAACTTGAACCTAAACCCATTTATTTTCCAATTTATGCTGCAGGACCTAACACATGCAGTGCTGTAGAAAAGCATTTTACTACCTTCTGGGTAATTTGTTTCTCAATTCCAGGATATTTTAGCATCATGAAGCATTAAAATATACATATATAAGTTCTGTAACCTTTTAAAGTTCTCCTATCCCCTGTGGAGAAATATTGTAAATATCCTTGACAACTGTAATAACTGGACATTGTTAGAGCGATGCTAACAGAGGGGGTTAACAGCTTGTGCGTGTACAAAATACTTGAAGTCAGACAGAAAGCCATTATTATGACCTTGTGCTGACCACATTCTATGAAGTGTTACATGATCAGGGACAGGGAAGTTGCTTAATGGAAGTTATATAGTAGCTAGATGTATCCTTGTCACACTTCATCTAAACTGATACATTGCAATGGTCCGCACTGCTCAGACCTGGCAATTACTGTCCAATTCCAATCTATTCCACACTGCCACTATAATGAAAAATAATTAGGAGCCCGAAAATGAGTTTTCACATGAAATGGTTTCAGTGCTTGGACACAATCGCCTTTGGCAGATGGCTTTGGGTTTGCTTTAATATAATAAAGACAGTTAATCATCTCTAAAGAGTGCACAGAATGAATAAACTTTTAACACTACTTTCTCCTCTGAAACTCTTATATTGATCAATTGTTTAATACTGAAGAGTTCATGTATCTATGGGTGAGTGTTCCTAAACAGCTAATACCCAGGAATCTACACGCATTCTGATACACCCTGGAGAAGAACCAAATTAACCCAGGGGCCAATGTCTTGATGCTGGAGATTAGAAACTAATATCAAAGACCAGAAAAAAAAAAATACTCTCCAACGTGGTAAAAGTACATATCTTTGTAATATTTCATGAACTCTGACTAAGAAATTATAGCTTACTTGAACTGCAGGAATAATGTGACATAATAATAGTAAGATTATTGATAACTTTCAGAAAACATGTGTGCCTATTGTAGTCAGCACAGAAATTGATAAGAGTGGGAAGCATTTCATCTGACTTCAGTTATCTACAGTGCATTTGTTAGTCACTTTAGGCTTGTTTTGTAGCCAAGGTAGAGAAATAGGCACATTTGAGGTGCAATTGGTATGACCTGTATGAGACGCCTACTTTTGGTTGAGATGAATTACACCCCAGAAGGTATATCAATTTCTCTTCCCTGACTATACAGATAGCCCAGAGAGATTAGCTCAGATGTAGATGTCAATAGTGTTTAAAGTTAGATTCAATAAATCTGCCTTTAATGGCTGTTTGATTTTCATTAAACTGCTTGCTATGTTTCGTAATGGTTTTGTGTATTTGTATTTAGTATACAAGTTAAGAAACACTGAATGACGTCTCACATATGTGTTATAAAACATATGGTGTAACAATCTGAATACAGAAGGATGGATAAAAGTCTTTCCATTGCATCCATTGAACTACGAACTATATACCTAAGCAGTAGTACTAGAAAATAGAGATATTGTTCTCCTGGTAAGCAAAAAGAAATATATGGGTATATGGTAAATCATTCTTTCCTGAAGAACTTAAATAAACAAGACAAAAACATAGTGAAAGTTATATGACATGTTAGCAGATGAAGATAACAAAGACTACATAGCTGTGTAGTCTTTGATTATTTTTTGTGGAGGAGGGATTAGCTAAATGGAAAGAGATGTGGAAAGAGATGTAGAAAGAGATATAGACAGGACCGCTATGGGGAAAAGAATATAAAATGGGCCAGTGTTACTGGTCGTGAATAATGGGGCTGCTGAGATAGAGAACAGCTCAAACAGCAAGATATCAAAAACTCTGGAAAGCATTCCAAAAGTCCCAGAGTCCTTATTTTGTCTGCACCTACTCAATACGTCTTTGGTTTGTTTCTGCAGTTTTTCTCCCAGGCCACAGGGCAGTGGGAATAAGGAGCATGTCATGTTAGTCATAATCTCTGTCAGAGAGAATTGTTTTCCTGTGGAAACATCTGGTTACAATGTCCCCAGTGAGGCCCCTCTTCTGTTTTGCTCCTCTGCAGAAGTCCTTGTCCTTGATTGCTTCTGTAGCAGCTCAGTTATATAAAAGGGGAAAAAAAAAAAAAAAAAAGAAGCCAGAGAGAGACTAATGAACAAATCTCTTAAGAAAAATCTAGACAGGAGTCTGGACTATATTTTATACTTTTCAGTTCACAACTGATTAGCAGTAGTAGAATAAAAATAAATCAATCACATTTTTTTCCACTGGCAATCGTTTGTAAAAGGCGTCTTGATTATTCTCCCATTCTGAATGTTTATAATTTGTTATTATAGTCATTAACAAAATAATTAATTTTTAAAATACAATTTATTGAGTGCATTTAACAAATTATTCAATCAGTGCTTGGAACCAATATTTATCTGGCTTTCTTTTTTTTTTCTTTTCATTTTCAATGAGGTAAGAATTCAGTATTTTATAACCATGTATGTCACTTGGAAAATAATGTTGTATTCCTATAGCCTAATTAATACAGAAAACTAGCAACATTTAACACATGGTTTTAGATGGAATAGTGTAATGTTTACAATGCAAAATAATGGGAAACAAAAATACCTCTTTTCAGCTGAGTTATTCAGTGAAGCTCTAAATTATCTCTTACAGGATTAGCAGTCATCAGTGCTCTAGGTTTTTCTTTCACTTATATATTATTGCTTTGTTTATACAGTCCGGAAAACTTTTAACCTCTTTTTAACTACTTCATCTTTAACTTTTGACATCTTTTTACTTCCTCACTAGTTCTGTGGATATCATTCTTCTCTGATACAAAGTTAGGGTTTTAAGGTTGTCTTATTCCAACAGATTTTTTTTGTAATTCCAGTTTAAAATTGTCAAGTGAGATGGATATTATAAGTAGAAATAATGAATAAATCAAATACCTTGATTGTGTATTTCTGTTTAATTTTAAACCCTATAATTATTTATCAATCAAGCAGATTTATTGGAATACTCTTCTGGAGGAATGTTGAATCCAAGTTATAAGTGATCTAAAGACTGATAAGTGTAGTTCACTTAACAGTTCAGTCTTAATTTTATTTCTAGTACATTCAACTATATTGACTATCAACCCAGCTTCATGTCATAGAATTTTTTTGCATACCTTTTTTCTATAAAGTCTGAAGGTATTCATATGTCTGACACACTGACCGTTTCGTTTTGATTTTTTTTCTAATTGTGGAGCTCACTGTTCTTTACAAAATTGTATGGAAATTACTGGCTAAATTAGCATACAACACAAAAGTTATGATGGAAACTCTGCCTTTTCAGACTTGTAAATTCCTGTCAGCATTGAAAACTCGTATTACATATCCATTTAATTTCATTTTCTAAAGAAATTTCTGAAGAAATTTAATTTTCTGCTTTCATATTGCATTACCTACTTTTACCAAAAAAAGAACTCTGAAACCCTTGCAAAGGCATCTTATTAATGTATATATCACTGTATACAGAGGCTACTGCAAATTATCCTGATAGGTGTTTTATTTACACAAAAGTTATGGCTAAATTCTGGTTTTGGCAATTAGATTAAAAAAAATAGTCTAGAGGACCTGTGGGTACAGATATTGAAAATTTTACATGTTTCAGAATAAACCTCTTTGTGTAATCAGTTCACTGAGCAGCAGTATCAACTTGTGGCACCATGTCCAGCTGGGACAAAGAATCAAAAGTGAGACTCAGAAAAGAGGGAAAATGATAGCGAAATCTGCTCCTTATGTGCATCAGAATGTTCATAGGTCTTTTGCTACCAAGTATAGTTCAGATGCTTTTGATACTGTTGATTTACCTTACCTTTGCCCCAAGAAATAAATGAATCATAGAATGGTTTATGTTGGAAGGGACCTTAAAGATCATCCTCTTCCAACACCCCTGACATAGGCAGGGACACCACCAGACCAGGTTGCTCAAAGCCCCATCCAACCTGGCCTTGAACACCTCCAGGGGTGGGGCATCCACAGCTTCTCTGGGTAACCTGTTCCAATGCCTCACCACCCTCACATTGAAATATTTCTTCCTGATATCTAATCTAAATCTCCCAACTCTCTCAGCCAGTCTTCATAGCAAAGGTGCTCCAGCCCTCTGACCTCATGGCCCTCCTCAAGGCCACGTCCAACAGGTCCATGTCCTTCTTGTGCTGAGGACTCCAGAGGTGCAAACAGTACTCCAGGTGTGGTATCGTGAGAGCAGAGCAGAGGTGCAGAATCACCTCCCTTGACCTGCTGGCCATGCTTCTTTTGATGCAGCCCAGGATTTGGCTTTCTGGACTTGAAGAACACATTGCTGGCTGATGTCCAGCTTCTCATCTACCAGCACCCACAAGTCCTTCTCCTCAGGGCTGCTGTCAATCCATTCTCTGCCCAACCTGTACTCGTGCCTGGGATTGCCATGACCCGTGTGCAGGATCTTGCACTTGGCCTTGTGGAACTTCATGAGGTTGGCATGGGCCCACCTCTCAAGCCTGTCCAGGTCCCTCTGAATGCCATCCCTTCTTTCCAGTGTGTCAGCTGCACCACACAGCTTGGTGTTGTTGGCAAACTTGCAATACGGCAAGCATGCACCCATGTTGCATCCCAACAGCGAAGAAGTCAGGCAAAAAAGTCAAGAGGCCTGCATGGATGAACAAGGAGCTCCTGGAAACATCCAAAAGCAAAAAGGATGCCTACACAGGGTGGAAGCACGAACACGTAGCCTGGGAGGAAAACAGAGATACTGTCCGAGAAGCCATGGATCAGGTTAGGCAAGCTAAAGCCCAGATAGAAATAAATCTGTCCAGGCACATCAGGGGCAAAAAGAGAAACTTTTACAAGTATGTCACTGATAAAGGGAAGACTAGGGAAAATGTGGGAATAAAAAAAAAAAAATTAGATACCTATATAGGTGTGTTTGGAGAAATCATGGGGAAAATTCATTACAGTTATTTTTTAAAGGACATGCATTTGTAAGGTGGTAAGATAATTTAAAACGCAGTTTATTTTTTTTTCTCTTTTTTCCATCTTTTTGGATTCATCTTCTGAGCATATTGGCTCTCCATGAATCTGAACCACTGCATGCAAAATAATACAATTGTGGGTTTGGTTGTGGTTTTGTTAAACATCTATATTATCTGTATTGAGGTATTTGGTTGAGAAAGAGGAAAAGGGAATGGATGAAAGGGGCCTGTTTGATCAGTGGAGAAGAATCCCTCCAGTCTGCAAATAAATAACTCTAGATCAATTAGTAAGTACATAAGTGAGGGGTGGAGGGTGGGGAGAAGTGGCAGAGGTGGAAGGAAAATGGGAGTGTCAGATTTAAATATGTTTTCTTGGTGTTGTTCGACTGAATAATGTAGAAACTGAAGAACAGCAAATTTAAGAAAGGTAAACTTCAGAGGGGTACTGCTGGGATGATTCAAATAATTTTGTATAGTATATTGAGTGATAGCCTGTCCGAAGGTATGCTATACTACAGTTGGAAGAAAGTTCTTAAGCCAGACATGTCTGAAACTATTCTGTTGTAAAGTGTGTGAGTTCCTTAGATACAACTAAAATTGGCCCTATATTTAGAAAACAGAAACGAAGAGATATAGTCAGGCAGTCACACTAATACCATCAGTACAAAGGTGCTTGTGAAAAGTAACCACAATAGTACTGTGTGAATCCCATGGAAGACAGCACCAGTGTATGTCCTTATAAAGGCAATTTCGTAACCAAGACCAATGGATCTCACACAACAAACTGATATCAATGACAATTTTTCCACTACAGGATGCATCTAGTGCTTAAACATCATCTTCTCTGTTGCCAATTTGCCTGTGAACCTGTGTCATTTTAGATGGGACACAAGTCCTGTATGTTATAACTATAGTATATTAAGTATATATTTGTTCAGCAAGTGTGTAGGATGCCAATTTTATATTGACTGCCTCATAAAATGGCATGCAAATAACTAGCTAACAGACACTAGCAACTTTAAAAGGAAGTGTCTAAAACTTTAAGATATGTCAAATATATGTATATTGGAACTAAAATGTTCCCTAAATTCACATTCTTTCACCATATGTATAAATCCCTTTAAATCTTGTAGGGTTGCATGCATAGCCACTGAGAGAATAACTTATACCTCTATGTTTCAGAGGACATCACTTGACTGATTTTTTTCTTAAACATCCATGTTATCTTTAAACATTTTATGATCAGTGTATATATGCCTACTGAAGTTTAAATATGGCTTGATGCATTTAGTGTTAGAAACAGTTTATTTTTCTGTCATAATAATACTTCAGCTACTCTGCTACATAGTTAAGACAAACATAACAAAGCACTAAAAGCATTGTTTTCCATGGCAAACTGTAAAATGTTCACACAGAGCACATGATGGTGGTTAATTTTCCGGCAGAGCTGCACTGTTCTTCAACCACTATTGTCTCTTCCAGATGCCATGCATGCTTCTTTATTTTAATAATACATTTCCTCTTTAAACTAAACGAGAGAAAGGAGAAGGGAAAACTTCAGATTAAATGGGGCCAGAATCTTCAACACCTTCCCAAAACCTTACCCTGTTATTTACGAATTAAATAATATACAGAGTAAAGCCTATTATGCATCTTTATGCATGCTACATACATTTCTGAACAATGGCAAAGATATTAAAAGTAGCCAAACCATGCATTATGTCTTCATCAACAATTTAAATTAAAATGAAAAATCCATGTTTTTTTCCCTCCATCATCATGTGTGGAATTGAAAATTAGTTACAAACAGAACTTGCTCGTGCTGTTGCTGCATATATAATTTGCCTATATAA
The DNA here is from genome assembly GCF_963924245.1 of Chroicocephalus ridibundus. Taxonomy (NCBI): domain Eukaryota; kingdom Metazoa; phylum Chordata; class Aves; order Charadriiformes; family Laridae; genus Chroicocephalus; species Chroicocephalus ridibundus. The sequence continues at coordinate 87,056,494 of NC_086286.1, forward strand.
CACCACATGCCAGGAATTCTTACTGGTACATGTGGTAATGTGATGTGATTGCTAAAATGTCAAATTCCATGCTTACAATCAATTTTCACAATCAGATTTTAAGAAGGCATAATTTTTAGAGCTACAAATCATTTCTGCTTGGTACTTACATCTGACTCGTATAATTTCAGACTACAGAAGAAAATACTGAGCATTTGTAATATTGATTTGGGGGAAAAATAACAAATTGTTCTAACTAACTAGATAATTGCATGTTGGAAATGTACTTTTTCTCTGTGCGTTGCTTTTCAACATCCTCCTAACCAATGACTAATTATTTCAATTGTTACTTTCACTTTTATATAGCTTTGTTTTTATTATTACGGTTTATGAAAATGTAGTATACATTTCAAGATGCAATTTCACATTTTCATTTTGTTTACTTTACTCCAAGTATTTTTCAGTGGAGTAGGTAAATGTTTTAGTACTTAACCTAGACAGAATTGTTATATTCTGTATTTCTTTCTTGCTATATTACCTGCAATCTATTTTATAATGCTTTTTTTTTTATTGGTAAGGATTTGTAGCAAGAAATAAATGTTTAGCATGGGATTCATGTTATCTAATCTTAGAAGTCTACATTGCTTACATTTGAATAAGTTGTTCAGACTGTTTTATAGTCAAAACTATGGAATTAAGCAGTTTTAGGGTGCTTTCTCTAACGTATTTAGATCAGATTGTGGATAACATCAAATGTCTCTCTCTCTCTCAACTAATTACGAAGTGTCTAAGCAGCTACTTTACATTTATCTATGTGATAGATTCAGATAAATCTATCTGGTCAGATAAATCTCACTCAGAGTCTTAAATCCT